>NC_080646.1:0-600000 GCF_027579445.1 Ammospiza nelsoni | reverse complement strand
GCACAGCACAGGGCAAGAGCCCCTTGCACAATCCCTTGGGACAGGGCTTGGGAAAGCTCCAGCAAACAATGCAGCCCCCTGCTCGTGATGTGCACCCCAAAGCCCAGGGCACCCTCACATCCCAGCACCCTCGGACTGCAGGTGCTGCTGCCCAGCCTGAGGGGCAGGGCAAAGCCTCAGGCCTCTTATGTCCTCTCCTCTTCAGAGGAAGTTTCCAGAACACGCAATTATGGGAACAGCTCAGACAAAGCCCAGGAGGGAGTGCCCCCTCCAGAAGGCACCAGCAGAGCCAGGGGACAGAGTCATGGGTGTTTCAGGTGCTCCAGGCCGGTTTCAAGTGGCTCTTGTGTTCTTCTGGGAACACGTTTGGTTGGGTTTTTTCAGTGCAGAAGGGTAGCAAGCACTCTGCAGCCACCCTGGGGGCTCTAAATCCATGCACATTCCCAGGGCTCCCGTTCAGGGAGCAGCAGTGATGCTGGCTGAGCCAGAGCCCCTCACTTGGAGCTGGAACGGGTTTGGGGGCACGATGGGAGCCCCTGGGGCACAGGCAGCAGCAGGCAGGTGTCTCTGTGCCCTCTGCAGCCATTCTGCTGACTGCAGGGGGAATGATGTGCCTGTGGGCTGGCTGGTGCTGCCTCTGCCCTAACAGATCCAGCTGTGCTCACAGCTGGCCCCTCCCAGAAAGCCTTTCCTGATGTGCAGCTGCACCCCTGGCACTGCCCCTGGGGCTGGCTCTGCCCTGAGTGAGCACCAGGACCTTTGGCTGCTCCCCTTCCACCACCTCAAGGCACCAGGGGCAGGCAGGGAGAGAAGGAAGGAGCATTTACCATCTGCACCACCTCCTCCAGAGTTATCTGGTTGTCTCCTGGATCCTCCTGCGTCAAGGTCCTGTGGCACAGAAAGAGAGGATTACTGCAGCTGGGAGAGCAGCAGACCCACACAGCTCCAGCAGGACAGCACAGCCCCGAGGAACACTCAGCCTGTGTGTCAGGAGACCCCCTCAGTGCCATTCCTCATTTTACAGAGAAAAACACTCCTTAGCCGTGGCCAGTGTCCCCACAAGTGTCAGCCCTGCTGCAAGACAAGAGTCCTGCCCTCAGTGAGGGGTGGGGACACCCTGAGTGCCAGCACAGCCCGGCCCAGCACAGCCTGGGAGCCACGGTGCCACACCAGGACCTGGCAGCAGCAGGGTCGGCACCCTCTGGGCTCAGCACTGAACCTCAGCAGGGCACCAAGGGGCTCACACCCACCCTGCCCTGAGGCTGAGCACCGCCCAGCCTCCTCCCCATCTTCCTCCCTGGCTGCTCCCAGCCCCTGCTGAGCCTGCTGTGCTCCCGGGTGAGAGCAGGAGCAGCCAGCAGCTGGCAGTGCCAGGGCAAGCCTGGCACAAAACCTGCAGCCCCCCACCTGATGATGTTGGCAGCTGCCTTCCTCTCCTGCGTCAGGAGCTCGGGGTCGTGGATCACCTCCTCCAGGAAGCCAATCACCCGGAACTTCAGCTCCTCGTTGGTCTCAAAGTCCTGCCAAGGCCAGCACAGCCTGGGGTTACTGTGCTGGAGTGACCCTGATCCAGCAGAGCTGCTTCCTTTCCGGCTGGGCAAGGGATGCCTCTTCCAGCACCATCCCAGCACGGGAGGGCAGCAGGCTCGCTCAGTCCCA
The DNA here is from genome assembly GCF_027579445.1 of Ammospiza nelsoni. Classification (NCBI taxonomy): domain Eukaryota; kingdom Metazoa; phylum Chordata; class Aves; order Passeriformes; family Passerellidae; genus Ammospiza; species Ammospiza nelsoni. The sequence continues at coordinate 598,341 of NC_080646.1, read as the reverse complement.
TCGCATCAGCATCCCCAGCCTGGGAGAGCTGTGTGTTCCCAGTGAGAACCAGTATGGCACTGGGCCACTGCCCCGTCACCAGTGCAGGAGGGACAGCACAGCAGGGACAGCTCCCAGTGCCCTGACCCCATCCTGGGCATCCCAACGGGGACCAAACCCAGAGAGTCCCCCTGCTCTGCACCAGCCAGGGGTGCTGGCAGGCCCGGCTCCCCTCCTCTGCACCCCGGCTGTGCAAACCCTGATGTGCCCCCTGTTCCCTGCCCCAGCCCCCTGCCCCTCACCATCTGCCCTGCTCCATCAGACCCTCAGTGCCAGACTGCCCTCTCAGCAGTGCTGGCTGAGCTGCCCAGCACGTGGGGGAAGGCGGCGCTGCCCACCTGGGAGTGCTTGGACACCCAGTGCCGCAGCACGTTCAGCACGCGGTTGGTGGCGGCTCTGCGGATCACAAACTCCTTGTCCCCGTTCCGCTGGTCCGTCGGGAACCCTGAAACTGCCAGGAGCCCTCAGCACGGCACAGCCCCTTGGGAAGGGCTCACAGCCCCTCTGGGGCTGCCAGAGGAGCACCCCCTCCCTGTGTCAGCAGGCAGGGGGACACCTGAGGACCTGCACAGCCCTTGGGCAGTGCCATGCCCAGAGCCCAGGGCACAGCTGGAGCAGGCTTGGGGATTCTGGGGGCTCTGGGGTCCCCCAGCTCACAGTGTGCCTGCAGGGAAACCCCTGTGGTGGCAGCGGGTGCCCCTGGGGCAGGTACCTGCGCTGGCCAGGGACATCCTGCGGTACTTCTCCTTGGTGGGGGTGCCCTCGTTGGCCCCTGCCGTGGCGATGGCGAAGGCGGAGGTGGCAGACAGGGCGCTGCGGGTGCTGTCCAGGTCCCGGCAGGACGTCATCACCATGCCATTGTTGTAGGAAAACAGCGAGAAATCTGCGGGAGAGGAAATCCAGCACCCCTGTGGGCACCGCTGCTGCCAGACAGGGGTGGCCCCACACGTGCCAGCCCCCCGAGACACGGGCATCCCCAGACCTCACTCGTTACCTGATGAATTTTTGCACTTGACGGACTTGGGAGTCGTTGGAGATTTTGTTGGGGAAGCTTCAGCTTCTGCCTCATCGCTGTGGTTGGGATCTGTGTCCGACTCTTCCCTGACAGACACCTCTGAGCCTGGGAGGACAGGGAACCCCTTTACACCCGCTGCACACAAACACAGCCACCTTTTAGTTCTTCCCCATTTTCCTCAAGTCTGCCCCATTCCAGCCGGCGACAAAGCTACCATGTGTGGGAAAGGTACAGAGCTCTGCCGTTTCTGTGGGATACTTGGGAACAGGTTTTTTCCTTGAGGTGGAGGGATTTGGGTGGATTTTTTTGCTTTGTTATTAAAAATTACTGAGTTTTCAGGAGGCAGGAGCTCTCTGTGCGTGTACCTAAACCAGCCCCTGTGTGCCAGAGCCCGAACCCACAGGGACTCACTCTGCTTGCCCGGCAGGGACTCCTCTTGCTTCTCCGCGGCCGCTTCTCCCTCGTCGGGGATCTTGTTGGGATAGGCACTGGACACGTAGAGCTTGTTGATGTCCAGCGTGGTCTTGCTGAAGGGGGCCATGGAGGAGTAGACGCCGGCGTAGCCGTTGGAGGAGCAGCTGAGCGCGGCCAGGTCGAGCGCCTTGCCGCCGGTGATGATGGGGATGTTGAGGGAGAGCTTCCTGCGCCGGCTGGGCGACGACGACTTGCTCAGCGACAGCGGCGGCGGCGACGAGAACTTGCGGTTGGCCCGGGGCGACTTGGGGGGCTCCCCGTAGAGCAGCTTGTTGTTCTGGCTGTTTGCAAACAGCAGCTCCAGCGACCTGGCAGGGACACAGACGGGCTGAGATGGCACCTGCCAGGAGGTCATAGGGAACCCCTCATGGCACTGGGACGCCAGGGTGCACAGCAGCAGAGCCAACGTGAGCCCCTCCACCCTGTGGGCAGCTCCTGGCCCTCTCAGGAGCGGGGACGCCCACAGAGCTTGGATTCATCTCCCTCCCCTGTTTGGGGGTAGCTCAGCTCACGGGGCACAGTGACAGTCCCAGCGTGGCAGCAGGGACAGGACAGGTCCCCCTGCAGCCTCACCGTGCAGGGATGGCACTGATGGGCTTCTTGTAGATGGTGATGAGCTTGTCGAGCACGACGAGGGCGGTGGTGAAGACGCGGTAGGAGTGCAGGAAGGTGTTGAGGAAGTCGATGCTCAGGAAGCGCAGGTCCGTCAGCCTCTCCAGCAGCCGCTCCACGCTGGCATAGCGGATCTGCAGGACCTTGCAGGAATTCATCGTTTTACTGAACCTAATGTCAACATCATCACAATACAAGCTGGCATCAGACCTGCAGAGAAACGAGATTTCTGTGGCTCCAGCCTGGAACGAAACCAAGAGACCATGGGAAGCAGTGCAGGAGGGAGCCCTGTTCCTATGGGTGTCCCCATGGGAAACAGGGGTGGGAGTGCTCCTAGGGGAAAACCCAGGAACCCACACCCTGGAATGGGCTCCTGAAATGGTGGAGTGCTCAGCGGGCAGAGGGATGTGGATGGGCCATCCCCAGGTGCACACAAGCCAAGCCCCCTCCCCTGTGTGGCAGCAGGGAATGGGGCAGGAACACCCCGTGCTGCCCCGTCCCCCCAGCTGGGAACAGCCCCCCTCGTCCCACACATGTCCCAGCACAGCCTTTGCACCCCAGGACCTACAGGGAGGACAGCCTCCCTGCCTCCCTTCTGGCACTTTTACCCCCTCTTTACTATTGTTATTTTTCCCTGAACTCTCCCCCTTGGCATTCCCACCTCCCCAGCAGGCACAAATCCCTCAGCAGCCAATTAACGCTGCTAATCACCACACTGGGACTGCCCACGGAGCACACGGGTGAGGTCCCAGGGGGTCCCAGTGCTCCCGAGGCTCCTGGCAGCGTTGGGCAGCCCCGGGAGCTGTGTCCTGGCCCTGCACACTCACTTGATCATCTGGGGCACGGTGACCTTGGAGTTCTCCTCGAAGGCGTTCATCATCAGCCCGTTGCAGCGGATGTTGTCCACGCACTGGAGAGACACGGGCAGCAGGTGCAGGAGCTCAGGGCTTGGCTTTCCCCAGAGCAGTGACATCCCTGCTCCCTGCAGGTCCCCACACCCCAGGGGCACCAGGAAAGCTCCAGGGTGCAAACCCAGGCTCAGGGCGGGCAGTGGGGCCATGGGCACACAGCAAAGCCGGTGTTACCTGCGTGCCCCAACCCAGCAGGGACCCCGTGGCAGCTCCTCGTGCTGAGAGCTCCACAGCCCTCCCTGCTGGGTCCTACCTGGCTGATGTCACTGGTCCATGCAGCCTTCTCCTGCCTGGATGAGGCCACCAGGATAACGGTGAAAGATGAGGAATCCTTCGGCTCCACCACGATTTTGAAGTCAAGGTGGTCAATGTCTTGTCCTGATGTTTTGGCTTTGGAACAGAAAAAGCCCACACAGTGATTGGGAAAGCCTTTCCCATCCCCTCTCTCCCAGCCAGCTTTCAAGGAAGGTTTATTCAGGTTTTTGTGGGTTGTTGGCTACCCCAGGTCTGTCTAAGTGTGGGTCTGCTTGGTTCACAGTAATTAATTAATTAATCTAATTAAACCTCAATCATGGATTCCTCGACTCTACTGGCACCTGGATGTGACCCCCTGCCCAAGCACACCCAGCCAGCTCCCCAGCACCCACCGTCCTCGTCGGTGCTCTCGGGCTCCTCCACCAGCGTGCAGTCGATGAGGGAGATCACCCCGTTCTGCAGGCACAAAGGGGGCTCAGCCTGCCAGCCTGGGGCTGGGCATCCCCAGCGCAGCCCCACCAGGCCGGGAGTCAGGGTTCAGCAGTGGGGACCCCCCCAGGGTTCCTCTGTCCTTGTCCCCCACCCCAGGGCTGGGGACAGGTCAGTGTCCCCAGGGGACAGCCCAGGGGAGGGGACACACACACAGCCCCTGCTTGCACTGGGAAAAAGATCTGTGCCTGCTGGGATCTCTGGGCTTTCCTTGTCAAATTGATCAACTAATTCGTTTATAAAATATTTAATAGGAGCTTTAAATTTAATTTTCCCAAAGTCTGTTGTTGCAATTATCAGCTCTTTGCCACGGACTGTAATTCTTCAAACTGATAATTTAATGCCAGTAACAAGCAATTTCTGTAAGATTCTTGCTCAATTAACTGCCAAACTTCCCCAAATAAACACGGGAACGCAGGGAGCAACCAGAGGAGCTGGGAGTGCTACAGACAGCCCGGGCTGTGATTCCAGCTTCTTCCAGAACAGACTATCAACATTCCTCTGCAAGCCAGGGTGAATTCTTTTATCAAGATCGTGTAGTTTCTCATCCCTCCCATGACTCAGCTCCAGCAAGGACCATGTGAAATAAACCCAGGTGGGCGCAGGCTCCCAGCCCAGCATCCCTGGGGCTGTGCCAGGGGAGGCCAAGGTGGTCCCGGACCCCTGTGTCACCAGCTGGGGCCACAGCAGGGCCACCCTGTGTCCCCCCACGGGCAGGGAGCAGCAGCAGCCCCAGCTGCTCACCTTGGTGAGGTGCAGCTTGCCCCCGGAGCCGCGGGTGCAGATGATGAGGTGCTTGGAGAAGAGGAAGCACTGGCGCTCGCCCTCCTTGCGGAGCGACAGCGAGCCCAGCCGGCCCCGCGTGATCTTCCCTTTCTCCGACATGGGCACCTGGATGAGGGACCCTGCGGGGACACGGTGTCAGCCCCGCATGGCACAGCACAGCCCCCGTGTGCCCCAGCCCCAGCCCCAGTGTGATCTTCCCTTTCTCCGACATGGGCACCTGGATGAGGGACCCTGCGGGGACACGGTGTCAGCCCCGCATGGCACAGCCCCCGTGTGCCCCAGGGCTGCTCCCAGCCCCCCAGCAGCCGGGGGGCACCAGGCATGGCCAGCCCACCCTGCACCCCCAGCCCAGGGTGCTGCTCCGGGACCAGAGCTCAGCGTGGTGCTGCTGCCTCCCCAGTGGGGCACCAGCAACAGCCGAGGTGCACCTCCCGTGCCCTGATGGGGAAAGCGCAAGCACAAAACTGCCCAAAAGTGCCACAACTCCCCGAACTGATGTGCCTCTGATCAGTGAAAATGCATAACTGAGTTATATTTTTAAATTTCACAGGCCACCAGGGCACACAGGGCAGGGCCAGGCCGTGGGGCTCACGTTCACCGCAGAGGGGAGGGACGCTGGCACTGACACAGACCTTGTCTGACGAAGGTCTGGCTGGTGTCCAGCAGGATCTCACAGCCCTCGATGATCATCCTCTCTATTGCCAGGTTTTTCCGAATGTTTTCAGTCTCACTCACTTCATCGTGCATTATCCTGAAGGATGGAGAGGAGAAAATCAGAGCTGGGCTGGGATCTGCACAAGTTTTCCCTTTGGACACATGGTGGGGCTGCAGCAGGTAAAACCAAAACTGAAGGAATGTCAAGGCAATTGCAGCAGGATCCACCCAGAGTGAGCCAGGAGCTCCAGAGGTGACCTGTACGTCTGCCCAGGCTGTGCCTCCAGGCTGATAAATACTGAAATGGGAGTGCTTGGAAATCACAAAATTCACATTCAGGGCAGACAGATTCCCCCCTCACCAGCCCCCTCTGAGGAGTGGGAAAAGGGATGGAAACTCTTTACAGGACTTAGAGTGTGCAGGTGGGTTTGGCACCGACATCCAGAACACTCCAGAACTGTCCACGGTCTAGGGAGGAAGAGGATAAAAAGCAGGGAATTATGGCCAATTATGGCCAATATGTGGAGATCTCAGAGGCACCCGGTGCCTTCCCAGCCCTGAGCAGAGGACAGAACCAGACACTCGCACCATCCCAGCCCTCCAAAGCCCTCATTCCATCCTCCAGGAGCCCAGGGAAACCCTGCCCCTGGCCAGAGCAGCCAGCAGCCATCCACAGCGCAGGGATGGATCAGCAGCTCTCACCTGGACAGCTCCTCCAGCTTGGACTTGGCATAATCCAGGCTGTTCCTCTCCACGTGCTCGTGGGGCGTGTGGGCCAGCAGCTCGTGCAGGGTCAGGATGTACCTGGGGATCTGCAGCACGAGGGACAGAGCTGAGGCCAGTGGGGCACAGGGGACAGCAGGGCCCACCCTGGGCTGCTCCTGCCGTGCCTGGGGACACCCCAGCCTGAGTGGTTAAAGCTCCAAAACTCCTTGTGCCAAAGCTGAATGAAGAGGGGGCACAACTGGGGCTGTGCCCAGGACCCTGCTGGTCCCTGTCCCAGTCCCAGAGGATAACTGGGGAGCCAGCAGCGCCCAGAGTGCCCCCACAGAGATGGCCCAAGCAGGCCCAGGAGCCCTGTGGGACCACCAGGGTGCAGCCCCAGGGCAGCCTCACCTAGGCTCTGCCTCCAGCATACACTGCCAGCTGTGGGCACGGGGTGCGCACTGCCAGCTGTGGGCATGGGGTGTGCACTGCCAGCCGTGGGCATGGGGTGTGCACTGCCAGCCGTGGGCACGGGGTGAGCACTGCCAGCCGTGGGCATGGGGTGTGCACTGCCAGCCGTGGGCACGGGCTGCGCACTGCCAGCTGTGGGCATGGGCTGCACACTGCCAGCCGTGGGCACGGGGTGAGCACTGCCAGCCGTGGGCATGGGGTGTGCACTGCCAGCCGTGGGCATGGGCTGCACACTGCCAGCCGTGGGCATGAGTGTGCACTGCCAGCCGTGGGCATGGGCTGCACACTGCCAGCCGTGGGCATGAGTGTGCACTGCCAGCCGTGGGCATGGGCTGCACACTGCCAGCCGTGGGCATGGGCTGCACACTGCCAGCCGTGGGCACGGGGTGAGCACTGCCAGCCGTGGGCATGGGGTGAGCACTGCCAGCCGTGGGCATGGGCTGCACACTGCCAGCCGTGGGCATGAGTGTGCACTGCCAGCCGTGGGCATGGGCTGCACACTGCCCATCCCACCTCCCCAGCCCCCCGGGGCCAGCCCTGGCCGCAGGGCTCACCTGGAACATGGGGTAGGTGAGGAAGGTCTCCAGGGTCCTCTCCTCGCAGTCAGGCTTGGCCTCGTAGTGCTTGAGCAGCTTGTCGAAGTCGCGGTTCTGCTTGCAGTGCGCCAGGATCTGCAGGCTGTACTGGTGGTTCCGCACAAACTCCTGGTAGATGTTCAGCATGGGCAGCAGGATGTCGAACAGGTCGGCTGCAGGCAGAGCAGGGGCGTGGGTGGCTGGGTGGGTGGGTGGGCTGCTGCAGCCCCTCCTGGGACCCAGAGCAGCCCCGGGGTGTCCTGCTCCTTGTGCCCCCCAGCCCTGCTGAGCTCAGGAGGGTCTGATGGGACCCAGCAATGCTCTCCAGCATCAGCCCCCCTGTGCACACTCCAGCCACACCTCCCATCAGGACCAGGAACACCAGAATTCGGTCACTCTGCGGTTTGTACTCTGTGGCTGTGTACTCCTGGCTCATGACCAAGCCAGGACATGGTGTGCAGTGTTCTGCTGCTCGTTAGCAAATTCCTGTGAAGCTGCAGAAGGAGAAGGAGCAGCAGCAGCAGGAGGATGAGGAGGAGGATGAGGAGGGGGCAGCAGCACTCACCCAGCACCAGCGTGGGCCAGCTGGAGATCCGCGCCTTCAGGCCTTGGTAGAAAATTTGGTGCAAAAACATGATTGTTTCACTGGAAGAGGAACCAAGAGAGAACTAAGCCAGACCAAGAACAGATAGGTGTATAGTGAGTAAGAGGTAAATAAGGAGGAATTAGACAAATTCCCCAGCCCAGGGGGAGCAGGGAGCCCTTGTGCTGACTGGGGACAGCTGCTCGAGGCAGTGCAGAGGGTGCCTGGGGGCTTGGGGGAAATGATGGAGCTGCAGACCCCCAGCACCAGGGAATGGTGGAGTGCAGACTCCCAGCACCAGGGAATGGTGGAGTGCAGACCCCCAGCACCAGGGAATGGTGGAGTGCAGACCCCCAGCACCAGGGAATGGTGGAGTGCAGACCCCCAGCACCAGGGAATGGTGGAGTGCAGACCCCCAGCACCAGGGAATGGTGGAGCTGCACACCCCCAGCACCAGGGAGGGCAGTGGTTGTGCAGAGCTGCTGGGACACCACAGAGCTCCTGGAGCCCAGGACAGAGCTCACCTGTTGAGGAAGATGCTGCTGACATCGTCGTGGGTGATGGGCGGCTTCTTGGAGCTGGCGGCCATGCGCAGGGGCCGCAGGAAGTTGTTGACCAGGATGTGGAGCTGCTGCACGTACTCGGCCTCGGCCTCCAGCATGCTGAACACCACCTGGTTCCTCTTGCGCATGCTGTCGGCGTGGGGGGACCTGATGTAGTCCTGGATGATGGTCTTCCACTTCCTGCGGCACAGCCAGCCCCGCAGGAAGCTCTGCACCTGGGGGAGCGGGGCTGGGGGTTAGGGACAGGGCTGGGGCCAGGCAGGGACCCTCACTCAACACAATGAGGTCCCAGGCTCTGTACCCAGGTGTGTGTGCTGCTGCCTCCTCCCAGTGCTGCTCTGAGCCCTCCAGGCTGGGGATCCAACAGCTCATCCAAACTCCTGGCACAGGCTGCCCACACAGCTGTGCCTGCCCCATCCCTGACATGGTCAGGGGAAGGTTGGATGGGGCTTGGTGCAGCCTGGGGACAGTGAAAGGTGTGCCTTCCACAGGGAGCATAAGGAGATGAGGTTTCAGATCCCTTCCTGGTGTAGCTGGGCACCTGCAGCACGTCCTGCTCTGTGCCCAGGGCTCCCACCCCAGCACAGGGGGTGCCTGGGGCTGTTGCTTCCTGGGGAATGCTGCCAGGTGATGATGGCTTTTCCTTGGCCACAATAAAAGCAGTGACAGACATGGGAGCAGAACTCAGAGGGGCTGGAGGTGCAGGAGCCAGCACTGGCTGGGAAGCCTCGTGCTCCCAGCAATGCTGGGAGCGCCCTGCCAACAGATGGGCTCCCACCTGGGCAGAACACGTTTTCCTCCTAAAACCCTGCTGACAGCAGCACTGGCTCAGACACCTCCTCCAGCCCCCGGGGCCCACGTGTGCCGCGCCTGCTGGGCCCCCAGTGCCAGCCCTCGCCACCACCGCCCACCTTCTTGATCTTCTTGATGTCACTGTCGTCGTCGCTGGGCGCGCTGCTCTGGCTGGCCTGGATGCGCTCGTGGTCCTTGAGCAGGGACGCGATCTGCGGGCACAGGGGTGGGTGAGCAGGGGCCCTGCACTGCCCGGGGCTGGGGGCATCCCGGGGTATCCCAGGGCCTGGGAGCATCTCAGGGGCCAAGGGTATCCCAGGGCTGGGGGCATCCCGGGGTATCCCAGGGGCTGAGGGTATCCTGGGGGCCAAGGGCATCCCAGGAGCTGAGCACATCCCAGGAGCCGAGGGCATTCCAGGGGTATCCCAGGGGCTGAGGGCATCCCGGGCTGCCCCTGTGCCAGGGAACAGCGTGAGCCTCTGGGTTAATGACAGACACAGGCACACCTTGTGCTGGGTCTGTCCTAATGGCCATCACACACTCACAGAGCCACCGAGTGCTTCAGGCTGGAAAAGCCCTCTGAGATCATCAAGCCCACCCGATCACAACACTGCCACTAACCCAGCAATGTCCCCAAGTGCCACATGCACATGGCTTTTAAACCTCTCCGGGGTGGGGACTCAATTGGTGGATGAAGCAGGTGAGGGAAGGTGACAGAGCTGTCTGGGCTCCTCGAGCTGTCACCAACTCCTCAGTACCTCTGAACCCTGCCAGGACCAGCACCTGGAAATCCTCATGGGTGCCCAATCCAAACCCCATCCCTGCCTCCCATAAAACCCTTCACAGCAATTCGGCAAACACAGCTTGGGGAGAAAATGGCAGAAAAATCCAATGAGCATTTGGACCCCGAGATGTGCAGGTGGGCAGCAGCCCCCGGGCGCTCCCTCCCCTGTGGGATCAGAGCCATCAGCTCCCGGGTTTGCTTTCACTGTTTCTCCCTGTGCTTTCTCTCCCTCCTCTGCTCATCGCCTGTCCCGGCCCCCACGGCCAAAACCACTTGGAAAGTGACAGGAAAAGGCAAGAAACAGCACATGTGCCATCCAGAACGTGGGAAATTAGGAAAATGTGATCTGGGTTTGGATTTTGAAGGAAACAACTTGGAAAGACTGCTTTCCTGGGGGGGAGGGGGAAGATGTCCCATTTTGGACAGAAAGGAGGAAAAAGGTGGAGTTTGGACTGGTGGAAAAAGCAGAAATACACCAGAACTGGTGGCCACAGGCTCATGGTCACTGATCCAGCTTCCACACATCTGTTTCACCCCATTTCATTATATAGATCTGATGTTAGAGGAGATTTTAGAGCTTGTTGCACACCCCAACACACGGTCAGGGATTGACCTGCACATTTGAACCCAAAAATGGAAATTTTTACGAAAAGCCCACCATTAGGGCAGATGAAACCTCACTGCCTCCTCAGATGCCCCTTCTGGGGCGATGTTGGGGTTCTGAGAGATCTGGGATCAAGGTCCCAGCCCTGCCAGCCCAGTCCTGGCTGCCTCCACCCCACGGCTGGTTCCCAATGCCGTGCCTGGCATGAGGAGAGCCTGGCAGAGCACAGGGTGCCCCACACTCGCTGTGCCCACTGCCCACCCACTGCGGCAGGGCCAGCACCCACCCCGGGCACAGCCCAGGCAGGGAGGGGGCACAGTGCTGCAGGCAGAGTCAGGCGGCACGGGATGGCCAGGCGTGGGGATACCCACTGCCAGCACCCCTCTGCCAGGAGCACCCCGAGCACTCAGGGCTCTCCCCGCGCTCAGGAGCGTCACCCCCGCTGCCGGGCATCTCCTGAGCCTCCTCCTCCTCCAGATGCCTCAGGGACACGCGTGTCCCTGCTGAGTCATCTGTGCACCTCGCTGCTGCCGTCTGCCTTTCCTGGCCCCGTGTCACCCTTCCCACCCCGAGCCCGACGGAGGGAATCGCTGCGGAGCTCTGGGGCAGGCGGCAGGCAGGGGCTGCCCCTGCAGGGAGCACAGGGAGCACCGCGATCCCGGGATCGGGGAGCCCCCGGTGCCATCTGCAGGGAGCACAGCGATATCGGGGAGCCCCCGGTGCCATCTGCAGGGAGCACAGCGATATCGGGGAGCCCCCGGTGCCGTCTGCAGGGAGCACAGCGATATCGGGGAGCCCCCGGTGCCGTCTGCAGGGAGCACAGCGATATCGGGGAGCACCCGGTGCCCTCTGCCCGCTCGGGTGAGCCCCAGGGCAGCGCGGCCCCAGCTCCGGGACCCCGGCGGCAGAGGGACCCGGAGCTGCTGGGTGACTCCGAGGGGACACGGAGAGGGCAGAGTGGGACAGGGAGGTTTGGGGGATCCCTTCCAACCCCTTCAGGCACTCCGGGACACAGTCCCTGCTTTCCCCTCCCGCCCGAGGCAATGCCCGGCTGCCCAGCCCGCTCCCAGCGCTCCTGGCTGAGCGAACCCTTCCGCGTTCCAGCAGCTTCCAGGGCTCCTCCCGAGCCCCCACGGGCTCCGTGCTGGAGGGCACAGCCACAGCCCCTTGCTGCACCCCTCCTGCCAGGGAAATCCCCGAGGGAGGCAGGGCCAGCGCTGTGTCGCTAAAAGCAGCAGAACCCCCGGCGGTGACACCCCTGCCCACGCAGGGATGGCACCCGTCCCCCACGGTCACCCCGGGGCGCCAGAGCATCCGCGGGCGCTTCACCTCGGCCTTGAGGCGCTCGATCTCGATCTCCCCGTCCTCGATCTGCTGCCGGAGTTGCTTGGCAACAGTCTTCTCGGTCTCCACGATCTGCAGGAGATGGAGGTACTTCTGCATCAGCGCCTCGTGCTCCGTCGCCAGGTTCCTGTAGCTGCAGAGACACGGCCGTGAGCATCCCTGCCCCGGAGCCTGCCCTGCAGAGCACGGCCCCAGCACCGGGGAGGGGGCTTTGGGATCCCCCTGCTCCCCCCTGCTCACAGCCCCCGGGCAGCTCCTGCGGCTGGGAGTGCTGCTGCTCCCAAAGGGCCCCGTGGGCTGGGCAGGGGCTCCCACAAGGGGCACACAGAAAGGACAGAGCAAACGGTAATGAAACCGCAGGAGTCAGAAAGGACCCCAAACACCCGTGGCCAAACCTCTGCAACCGGCCATGTTCCAGGAGTTTAAGAAGGACGCACGTGGCACAAGCTTCTATAAGGCCCTGCTCCTGGCAAGGGCTGCAGGGATGGCGTTTGTTTGTCCCATTCCCTGCTCCTGGCCTGGCCTCAGGGGATGGTGTTGGTGTTTGTCCCATTCCCTGCTCCTGGCCTGGCCTCAGGGGATGGTGTTTGTTGGTGTTTGTCCCATTCCCTGCTCCTGGCCTGGCCTCAGGGGATGGTGTTTGTTGGTGTTTGTCCCATTCCCTGCTCCTGGCAGGGCCTGCAGGGATGGTGTTTGTTGGTGTTTGTCCCATTCCCTGCTCCTGGCAGGGCCTGCAGGGATGGTGTTTGTTGGTGTTTGTCCCATTCCCTGCTCCTGGCAGGGCCTGCAGGGATGGTGTTTGTTGGTGTTTCTCCCATTCCCTGCACACAGCTCCCATCTGCTCCCACATCTTGCTTCCTTCCCCAGAGGCAGCTGCACTGTGCTGGCTCCTCACTGCTCTCCTTGGCATCTGGGCTGTGCCAGCGCTGCCAGGGCACAGACAGGAGCCTGGACAATCCCTTCCCCACTGGCTTTCAGCCTGAGGGTGAGTCCCTCTGGCTGCAGGCTGGGACGGGCAGTGCCAGCGTGCCAGGGAGTCTGGTGCCATGGCACTGGGATGGGAACACCTGAGCACAGCCCCCGCTCAGCATCAGGGGGGCAGAAGTGTCCTGCTCTGCCTGCTGGCAGTGCCCAGCTCACCCTGCTCCCAGCCACCCTCAGCACGGCTTCACCTCGCCCTCACCCACGGGGCACACCTGGCGTGAGCTATGGCTGCCACCCACTCGTCGCAGTCCTTGGCATCCTCCGTGCGCAGCTCCAGCGTCTTCTGGTTCTCATGGTTGAAGTTCACCGTGAAGTAGTGCTGTGGGGGGAGCACAGGGGGCACGGTCACGGTGACAAACTGCACAGGGGCCATGGTCACAGTGACACCTCACACATAGGGGACATGGTCACACTCTGCACAGGGGGCACAGTCACAGTGACACCCTGCACAGGGGGCACGGTCACACCCCGCACAAGGCTGGCAGAAAGTATTTCCAGACCCACCTGATTTCCTGACCCACCCCAGGCTGTGTCATTGAAAATAAACAGCTTTGATGTTTATTTTATCCCAAAATGCAGCTTCGGGAACACCAGGAGCCCAGCCACGATGTGCCCTCAGCACAGCCGTGCCACCGGTGAGGAAAATCAGAGGGGAAATCCTGCTGGGCAAAGCCCCAGCTGCAGGAAAATCCACCAAGCCCACCCAAGGCCAGGGCGCTGCAGTCCTGAACCCGTGGCCACCCACCGCTCACCTGGGGAGCGGCAGAGGAGCAGGGATGCTGAGCTGCACCCGCATCCCACAGCACAGTTAATGCTGGCCTCAGAGGGATTTTCCATCCCCCGCGCTCCCCTGGCTGTGCTCCCCGCTGCAGCCCGGCCGTGTGGCACTGAGACCCCCGGAGCCCCCCGGAGGTGGCGGCGGGCACAGCCGGCTCCCCGTGTCCCCTCCCCGGCTCGGGGGGGAGGTGGCCGCGGTGCGGGGCTATTTTTAGGCTCCCTTGACATTTCCCGTGTTTGTGCCGATTGTGTGCGGCGCCGCCGCCGGGTTTGTGCCGCTGCTCTGCTTCCCTGCAGTCTCCAAGGAAACAGGTACCACGCTGCAGTGCCGGATGCTGCCCGGAATAACTGGGCTAAACCGAGCCCGCTGGAACGAGCTCATCCTGACATCATCTGCCGGCCTTCACCAGGGACCTGAATTCACGGGTAAAACCTGCCTCAAACCCAGGAGCACAGCCTGGGCAGCCCCTGTGTGTGCCGTGAAAACACCCGTGGGCACCACAACGCCCTTCCCCTCCTGTCCCCAGCAGGCCCAGGGGTGCTGGGCACAAGGACCCCCAGACAGCACGGCAGGATGATGGGGAGACAGGGCACAGGCAGAGCCAGCAGCCCCAGCCCGTGCCTACCCAGGGCTCTGGGCTCAGGGGCACCCTCGGAGCTCACCCAACCCCTCCAGGTCCAGCAGAGGAGGAGAGGGGACCAAGAGCCCACGCTGCCCATGGGCACAGCGGGGCCTTCCTCCAGAAACAGCTTTCACCTTTGGGCAGCAGCGGCAGGGCCCTGGGGAATGCAGCTCCTTCACTCCTGCCATGGATCCTCCGAGTGCAGCATCCTTTACTGCTGCTCCTGTGGCCCAGCTTTTACCTTACAGAGCCATGCCCAACGTCAAACACCGCCATCCATCACACACCCCAGTGCCAGACACCACCACCCATTGCCCACCCCTTCCACTGCCATGCTCAGGTGCCCAGAGCTCTGGGGCTGCCTGCAGGACACCTCTGGGGCTGCAGCAGCTCCCCAGCCTTGGCATCCCACCCCCTTTCCCTCCGTCCCACTCCCAAAGGCTTTTACTGGCAAAGACGCAGCTCCGAGGGAAAACTCACCAAAAACCTGAGATCCCCACAGGGAGGGTTCTGTACCCCAGCTCTACACCCACCTGACATCCCTTCCCTTGCAACTGCTACTGGGGAGGGTGTGAGCCCCAGGGCAGAGCCCATGGGAGGGTGGGAGCCCCCAGGGCAGGGCTGTGGCCAGGGCGCTGCTCTGTCCCAGGCTGGGAGCCCAGCCCGGCTCCTGCCAGCACACACCCCCTCCATGTGCTGCTCCCGTTTATCCCCACACAGTTCCCAGGAAGTGCAGCGTGCTGGGAAGGAGGAAGTTATCTTATATTTGAATAATAAAACTCCCACCACCTTTTATCTCCGCCTAAACGATGATCCCTCTCTGCCATCGCAGTGACACACGGCACCAACAGCCCGGGAGCGCGTCCTGGCGCTCGCTGCCTCCTGAGCAGCGGAGCCACGGACGGGGCCTGACCCACGGACGGGGCCAGCACAGGACCAGCCGCTGCACTGGGAGCACCAGTGTGAGCCCCCAGCCCCACCACAGCTCCAGCTCAGCGTCCCTGGGGCACGGCAGAGCTGCCCACAGCGTCACCTTGCTTCTCCTTGCACCCGGTTTTTGTTCATTTATCACCTCAACAACCCCAGCCCTGGGACTGGACCCCTCTCATGCCACCCCCTCGCTCTGCTCTCCAGAATAAGCACATTTGGCTCCTGGAGGATCCCTCTTGTGGAGTTTTCCATCCTCCCGTTTCCATGGTGCCCGCACAGCCCCCGGGCCGTGGCCGTGTGTCCGTGTGTCCGTCTGGCACCGCCGGACACACAGCCCCTGGAACCACCCCTGGGGATGCCCAGCTACTCAGACCTCACGGATTTCACAGCAATTCACAGCAATTCTGCCCCAAACAATGCTGGGGGAGGGAGCGTTCCAGGTCACCAAGGGAAAGATGAGAGCATCTCCGGGGGCACCCACAGCCCCGTGACCCCAGCAGGTGACAGTCACCTGGCTCCCCAGGCCACCCCAGCCCTGTTCCCAAGGTCCCTGGTGTGCAGAAAGGCTCCAAAATAAACTCAAATAAGCTTTAAAGCGACACATTATTTCCAAAGCAGAGAATCAGACTCTCACAGAATTTTTTAGAATTTGCAGAAGGGCATTTTCCAGCCTGCAGAACCCACCAGACCCCTTGGGTGGCTGTGGCTGGGGGCGGGCGCTCTCCCGGCGCCCCCACAATGGTCAGTGCATGTGCGACCACGGGAGAGGCACCCCAGCAACAGCAGAGCAGGGACTGCCCCCCTGTGCTGGCTTTGTGGTGCCATCTCTGGGGCTCTCCCCACAGGGATGCCCCAGCACCCCGGGAGCTGCCCGCCCTGCGGATCCACAGCCGCCTGCTCGTGCAGCTGATGGTTATTCCAGCTGACACAAAGGGCAAGAGGAGGAGAATTTTCCTGCTCTGGATGGATGAGTCTAAAAATCCACAGCCAGCCATGGCAGCTTTTAACATCCCTGACCTACATACCATGTGCTCTGGGAAAACAGGACCTCAGAGTTGGATGCTCCAGCAGCTCATTTCCGTGCTGACAATAAGGAAAAATATCCCAGAGGCTGCAATTTCCCCTCTTTGTTTCACTACGGGCTGTCAGGATATTTGGAAATGGATACTAGAGGTGAGCATCACCCGTGTGGAGCAGGCTCAGAGTCATGCACAGAAATATTTGTAAAAGAATTAAAATAAATCAATTTTCCCCCTGATTTTATCCGGTGATGCTGGCAGGCAGGCATGCAGGCATGGCTGGGACCAACACTGTGAACATCCCCTCACTCAGAAATCCCCACATGGCACCACTCATTACACGAATTAATTAAAAACCCAGTGTCACCGCCACACTGAGGAATAGTTCAGGTTTAAGTCCAGAAATTATGATTTACAGTCTCCAAATATCAGATTGCCTGGAACGACATTCAGGTAGAAGAATTCTCACAGGTCCTGATGCTCGTGGACCTGCAGCCAGCACTGGGACCTGGGGATCCAGGGCCTGGAACACCGATCCTGAAGTTGGGAACAGCCTGGGAGCTGCCCTGCTCAGGATGCCCACGGTGCCCTGCCCTGCTCAGGATGCCCACGGTGCCCTGCCCTGCTCAGGATGCCCACGGTGCCTTGCCCTGCTCAGGATGCCCACGGTGCCCTGCCCTGCTCAGGATGCCCACGGTGCCTTGCCCTGCTCAGGATGCCCACGGTGCCCTGCCCTGCTCAGGATGCCCACGGTGCCCTGCCCTGCTCAGGATGCCCACGGTGCCTTGCCCTGCTCAGGATGCCCACGGTGCCCTGCCCTGCTCAGGATGCCCACGGTGCCTTGCCCTGCTCAGGATGCCCACGGTGCCCTGCCCTGCTCAGGATGCCCACGGTGCCTTGCCCTGCTCAGGATGCCCACGGTGCCCTGCCCTGCTCAGGATACCCACGGTGCCCTGCCCTGCTCAGGATGCCCACGGTGCCTTGCCCTGCTCAGGATGCCCACGGTGCCCTGCCCTGCTCAGGATGCCCACGGTGCCTTGCCCTGCTCAGGATGCCCACGGTGGCCTGCCCAGCCCTGCCCCACTGACGGGGTCTGGCCCCCGAGCACCCTGCAGGGCTCTTCTGGGGGTACCCGGGAGCCCCGTGCAGGGCTGGGCACGGCTGGGCCCCACTGCTGCACCCCACAGAGCTGCCCAGCCCTGGCACTGCAGGAACGGCTGCAGCAGGGCTGGGACTGGGACAGCTGGGCTGGCAGGGGCTGCTGCACGGCCTCAGGGCACCCAGATATCCCAGACTGACAGGAATGGGGGCCACAGCACAGGCTGAACTCGGTGCTCCGTGGCCCCATCCCTGGAAAAGGCTCTGGAGAGGGGAGGGAAATCCCATCCATGGGCAGTGGGAGCTCAGGAGCAGCCCCAGCCGAGGACACAGCCCAATCCTGGGCCTGACTCAGCTCCACGCTGGCTCTGACTGAGGGCTCCTGCCCAGGACAGCCCAGGGCACTGGGAAATGGCCCTGGACACCAGCCCAGGCTGCCCGGGCACTGTGCAGTGCCCATCCCTGGAGCTGCCCAAAGCTGTGTGTGTGGGTGCAGCCCCTGGGGCACGAGCGGGGCTCTGCACGGCAATGGCTGGGCTGAGGGGCTCAGGGGGCTCGTCCAGCCCCAGTGATGCTGGACTGTAAATGCAGCCCCAGGCTGGATCCTGGCAGCAAACCCAGCCGTGATTGCTGCTGCCCAGCTGGCAAAGCAGAGCCCTCACCCCACACTGGGGCATCTCTGGCCTTGGTGGGATCAGCTCTGCACCCTGCACCTGCTCAGCTCCTCCACCAGGACCTCACCTGGGCCGTGCCCTCCCACCTGGGGACCCTCATCCTGCCCAGGGAGGGGACAGTGACCCATGAGAGCACATCCCAACACCTCAGGGGCCGGGAGCAGCAGGGCTGGGGTGTGCCACGGCCCAGACACCACAGCAGGGAAAGGGGGCTCGCTCCCCGCCCGGCTCCCCCAGCACTGCTGGCACTGCTGGCACTGCTGCCCTGAGCAGCCAGACCACAGCTCCCCATCCCAACCCCATGGACCCTTCCCAGGCCACACCCTGACCTCACCCAGCAGGAAATTATCTTCCCCATCCAACTGGTTGGAAGGAAAATCCATTTCTGGAAAAACAGAACAAAATTTCCAGAGGCAGCAAATTCCTCTTTGGTGCTCCAGTTTTCCACGTCTTTGCTCCCCCATTCTCACATATACCAATGCTAAAATTCACTGTGTTCCAGGGAAAAAATCCCCCCAAAGCAAAACATTAGCACATGAAAAGGGAGGGGGTTGAAAGCCCCAGCTCTTAAAGTTCCTCCTTTGCAGGGAACGGGGAACCTGTCAGGCTGCACTCCAGCCAGGAAGGAATCCAGAGCTGGAGCTCCTGTGCTGCAAGGAGCAGTGTCCTCAGAGCCGGAATGCACGGACAGATAAATACCCACAGCACACGGCTAATTGGGAACACGGGCAGTGCTGGAAATTTCCTCAGCACCTTCCCCAGAGGCTGCTGGCCCGGCCGGCTCTCAGGTGAGCCTGAGCCGAGGCTCTCCTGGCGTGGGGGCACAGGCCCTGCCCGAGCACGGCCCTGCGGACCTGCACCATCAACATTCGCCGCTTATCTCATCCCCGGGCCCTTAATGAGCTTGCAGAGCAGCGGGCACCCAGCGCTGGGGCTGCCAGTCCCTCCGGTTTGGCCCAAGGAATTCCACAGCATTCCAGGCCGGCCGCTGAACCGCGGCAAATCCATGAGAGGCAGGGGATGTGTGTGCCATGGCAGGAGCTCCCTGTGCCAGCAGCCCCTCACTCACAGCGAGCACCAACACTCCGGGCGCATTTGGAGCTGGAGAGGGGATGTGCCAGCCTCCCCATGGTGTCTGAGGGTGCAAACCCCTCCTGCACAAACACCGGGACGCAGAGCCTGGATTCCCAGCTGGATTCCAGCCTGGCAGGAGGGCTGATGGCAGCCTGGCTGCTGAACTTCATGGAGGCTGAGCAAGGAGCGCACAGCGTCTGTTCTGAAGGGACAGCAGTGACAGCCGCGGCAGTGTGACCCCCGCCACTGCAGATCCCCCTCGCCGCCACGGCCCCCGAGGTGCTGCTCCCCACAGCTGGGCTGAAAGGAGCCCAGCCGGGCAAAACCCACAGCATTTTCCTGTTCGCAAGGGAATATTCTGTGCTCCAAGCCAGGCGGGAGGGATGTGCCAGGGAGCAGTGGTGCCGCATGCCTGGCTCTCTGGGCAGGGTTTCCGGGTGCCAGAACAGCCAGAATCGGGGGCTGGTTTCCTCCCCGGCTGTCCATGCCCCGCGGTGCCGGGGGTGCCCCGGGCCCATCCTGCAGTCTCCGGCAGCACTCCCGGCGCTCCCGAGCCCGCCAGGCAGAATTATGCAAGCCCTGCAGAGCCGGACCCGAACGCGCGGTGCCTGCCCGGGATGGGGGTCCGGGACCCCCCCGCCGCCCCACGGAGGGGCCCCGGTGCCGCTGTGCCGCCCGCAGGGCACCCGGCCGCGCTGCACGCACCGCCAGGGGGTCAGAGGGTGACTCCAGCCGGCTCCCGTCCCCGCTGGTGGGACCGGGGGTGGCTCTGGAGGCCATGCAGGGGATTTGCCCCCGCAGCTGGAATCCAGCCCCTCTCCCCCTGCCGGCCACCATCCCCTCTCTCCCGGCTGCTGCGGCGCACCCCAGCTCCAGCCAAGCACCCCGAAAACACGCCAGGGGCTGCCAGCGTCCCTGCCGGGCTGCTCCGGGATGCCCTGCCCGGCCGGGAAAGGCGCAGCCGGTGCGAGAAACCCACCCGGGCCCGCCAGGGGCTGCGGCGCTCACGGCGGGGACCGCAGCAGCCCCGGGGCTGGGGGACACCTGGATGGCCCCGGCTCTCCCAAGGTGCGTCCGCGCTGATCGCCCGCGGCCATCAGCGGGGCCAAAGGACGCTGGAGCCAGCACGGGGGCCTCGGGGACCCGCACTCCGCCTTTCCCCGCCAGGGATGGGGATGCAGGCGCAAACCGCACACGTGGCGAGCGGAGCAGGGTGAAATCGGCCTGAAAACAAGGCCTGAGCTGCCCCCGCCGAGCAGCGCGCACCCACCGCAGGCTGCTCGCACCGCCGGGCCGGGGGCTGCCCGCACACCACGGGGCACGGAGGGGGCACGGAGGGGCACACGGGGGCTGGCAAGCGGCGGGGCCGCGCACCGGGGCCGCCCCACGGGAGCTCTGCCGTGCCCCCGCCCCAGACCCCGAACCCCAGACCCCGAAGCCGCCGGGTCGGGGGGGACGCGCGGGGGGCGCGGGGCTCGGCAGCGCCCAGCGCGGCCGCTGGGAGGCGCCCCGCAGCCCCGCGCTAATTACCGGCGGTTAATTAGACGGGAGGGGGAGCGGGGGTGCCCCGGGCAGAGCCCGACACCCCCACAGTGAGCCCGCCCGCTGCTCCGGCACTGCAGCCCCGGGGATCGTCCCCTTCCCCCGGCATGGACCGGCCTCTTCCTCACCTCCCCATCGCGGTCACGCGTGGCGCCGGTCACGGGCGCCGCAAGCTCCGGGGGCGAGGGACCCGGACCCCCGCGGGGCACCCTCCCTCCCCCTCCGCGGGACCCCCGTGTCCCCACCTGCTTCTCCAGGGAGTCCTTGGCCGAGAGGGGCGGCTTGGGGGAGGGCGCGCGGTCGCAGACGCAGCCCTCGAGCAGGTAGAGCCCCGAGGGCCGGGAGCTGGAGTCGGTCTCGAAGTAGAAGAGCATGTTCTGGAGCAGCGCGAACCACTTGGTGTGCCATTTCGTGTTGTCGGCGCTCCGCTTGCTCAGGTATCCGCGCCGGGCCCCGTCCTTCTTCGCCAGCAGCCCCAGGTGGGCGACGTGCCCGTCATTGAGCCGCATCCCCTTCTGCATCCTGCCGGCTCCGCGCTCACATGGCCCCCGCCGCGGGCGGGGCCGCGCCGAGCCACCCCCGCCGCCCCCGCAGAGCCCGCGGGCCCCGCAGCATCAGCGGCCCCCGCTGCCCCCGGGGAGCCGCCGGGCGCTCATCCCGCGGCCCGGCTGTGCCGCCGAGCCCCGGCTGTGCCGCCGAGCCCGGTCCCGGTCCCGCACCCGCCGCGCCGAACCGCGCACGGGCGGGGCGAGTGACGGCGGCGGCACCGGGGACCGTCAGCGCCGAGCCGAGCGGAGCGGAGCCGAGCGGAGCCGCGGCCCTCCTTCGCTGCCGCTCTCCCGAGCCTCCCTCCCTGCCGCCGGCTGCGGGGGTGGTCGCGCCGCGCTGCGCTCGCCGGGGCCGCCCCCGGGCCGCGGGATGCCGGGGCCGCCGCCAGCACCGTCACCGGCAGCTCCGCACCGCCAGGGATCCCCGCACCGAGAGAGCCCCGGGCCGAGAGGGACCCCCGGGCACAGCCAGAGCTGAGACGGCTCCAGATACGCAGAACCCCGAGAGCAAGGGGGATCCCTGGGCACGAGAGACCCCAGGAACAGCCAGAGCCTTGGCCGGGAGGGATCCCAGACCAGATGGGAGCCCTGGGGAGGTGAATCCCAGGCCAAGAGGGACCCTTGGGCAGGGGAGGACCTCGAGAGAAGTGGCATCAGCAGGCAGAGCGCAGGGACCAGTTTCTCCATTTATTTCTGTTTGTCTCACTCCTGATCCCTCTTCTCCATCCTGCCTTGTGTGCTCTGCCGAGCAGGGCGAAACTGGGAAGCGTGGGCACTGGAGAGCTGGCCCTGGCTGCAGCTGGAACCCGTGCAGGGAGGGAGTGCCCTGGTGCCCCTGTACCCCAGGGCCCTGCACTGCCAGGAGCGCCGGGTCAGCCAGATGCCACAGCCGTGGCACCGAGGGTGGCACCTGCAATGTGGCGCCTCAGCCCTGCAGCAGCGCCAGCTCTGAGCCGAGCCCCACGTGTGACAGACCCCCACAGACAGGGGGACAGCAGGCCAGCCCCGGTCATTGGCTCCATTTCTGCCGAAAACGCTGGCGGAGCTCCGAGGAGCCCGCTGAGGTCACAGGTTGCCATGGGAACGGGAGGGAACAGGCTGGAATCGGGCAGGGCGCTGGCACTGCCTGCCAGGACGGAGCTGCCCGGCCTGGGTACTGCTGGAACGGTGCCCACCGCCACCTCAGGGACACGGCCCGAGGCTGCTGTCACCGGGGCAGTGCCAGAGCGGGGCCGGGGCCGTGCACTGCCCCGACCCTGCCCCTCAGCCTCCCCTTCTGCCCCTGGGTCTGTGCCAGAGCAGAGCTGGAGCCATCCACTGCCCCCACCCTGTCCCTCAGCCTCCCCTCCTGCCCCTGTGCCCAGCTGCAGGCGGATTTGCAGCTCCAGGGCTTTCCCAGCAGCACGGCCAGCTCCCCTCCATGGCCAGGGCTCTCTCCCTTGCCGTTCTCCAGCCCCATCAGGGAGGTCCCACATCCCTTTTCGCTGCTGCAGCCCCTGCCTGGGCTGAGAGGGGGCTCAGCACAAAGCAGAAGTGCCTCCTGTGCCAAAGCTGCCACCTATGAACAGTGGCACAGAAAGAGACCCTTTGTGGCAGCCTGCAAAGTCCTGGATGCAATAACAGCTGGGCAGCTGGCATTAATAACAGCAATAAATGTATAATTATTGTATGGAAGGGAGCTGCCAAGCCCTCTGAGCAGACGCAGGGATGTGCCTGGAGGGGCAGGGGCTGGGGTGTACCTGGGCATGAGCAGGGCCCAGGGACAGCCCCGGCGTGCCCAGAGCTCAGGGGGTGAGGGTCCCACTGCCCCAGGACAGCAGCACTGGGGGCAGGCGGCCTTGGGCTGGGCTGGGCTGGGGTTGGTGCCAGGCCCAGCCTCTGCCCTCCCCAACAGCGCTGGGTTCACTTCAGATCCCTCGGGGAGATACAGAGGGTGATGGAAACATCACTGAGAGCTTCCAAGGCTCAGGCCGTGGAAAGTTTGATTCCTGGCACCAAAGGAGGTGTGTTTCCTGTGGGTCACAGGCATCCATCAGGGGAGGGCTTTGCAGGGTGACCCTCCCGGCCCAGCAGCCCAGGGAAGCGTTCCTCACGCCTCTGAGGGCCAGCAGGGCCAGCCTCGGCGCGCTGCCCATGGGACAGGGAGCTTGCCCACAGCAGATTGCCAGGGTTTCCAGGTGCTTTAACTGCTGTGGTTTCTTTGCTCCTCACAGAGTGTTAAACAAATCTGGAAGCGGCTCTTGTGCAGGGGCTCCCATCCCATGCACACCCTGCGCAGGACCTGCAGCAGCTCCCGAGGGCACAGCCGGCACGGGACAGCAAGGGGACGCTGCATCCCATCCCCGGGGTCCCACTGGCGCTGGGCAGGCTCGGTGCCACTGCCCGCAGTGCTGTGGGCACGGGGATGTTCATCCGAGGGCTCCTCACCGCTCGAGGGCTCATTAGGGCAATTCATCGCTAGCACCACACCCTGTGCCGTGCCCAGCCCCGGGGCAGCCCCGCCGCAGAGATCACCTCACTGCTGACATTTCCGAACGTCAGCGCTCTGGGGCCGTGATCGAGCGGTGCAGAATTGTTCCAGCAGCCCTAAGCTGTTCCCTGGGAGTGTCGGCGCCCGGGATGACAGCCTGGTGATCGGTGCCAGCAGCTCTCCCTCGCCCCCGAGCCTTGGGGAGGGCTCTGACAGCGCTCCGAGCTCCTGCCCGGGGTGCCAGCTCCTCTCCGAGGGATGGAGGGGAATGGAATGGATGGAATTGCCTCCCCACGCTTCAGCAGGGCCGGCTGGGGGCCCTGCAGGGACAGCCAGGGGCTCAGCAGCCCCAGGGGCACAGCCCTGCCTTGGCTGGCACTGCGGGGACCCTGCCAGTCTCAGGGAGCCTCTGCACACTGCCCTGGCCTGATGGGCATCTCTCCCTCCCTTGGGACTGCCTGTGCCTGGGGCTCTCTGAGGGGTCTGTGCATCCCAGCTGGATGGGGCAAACAGGTATTTTGGGTATTTTGGGCACTGCTGTGTTGTGCAGGCCCTCAGAAGGCGCTGTAGCCAGGAGAGGGTTCTGTAGCCCTGTGATGCTGCACTCTGCAGGCCGAGGTCCCTGCTGTCACATCTGGGTTTGCCACCTGGCAGCAGAACAGCACTGAGCCCCCTGGGTGCCAAGGATTTGGGATTTTGAAGGTGTTTGCTGTCCCTACAGGTACAAGGTGTCACCAGGCACAGCCATCCCCATCCCGTGTCTGGCTGCCTCACCTGGCTCCGGGCTGGGCACACGTGGAAGGTGCTGGTGGCAGGGCTGGGTCACCTTTGACCATCTGTGCTGGGCTGGACACACCATGTCCGAGCAGGTGATCCCCCGGGCCATCAGGACTGGCCTGGGGGAGCAAGGCCAGCGCTGCCACTGCTGCCAGCACCCCTGGGAACAGCCCTGCTGGGCTCTTGCACACCAAAGTCCGTCACTAATTAAGGATTTAATATCCAAATCTCTGGAACTGACCCATCCCTTACTGCCACCTTCTCCCTGTCTCTCCCCCAGCCAGTTGGGAGCACAGCAAGACACTCGGGTACCTGCTGTGACGTGGTGGCCCAAGGAGCTGCAGGAGCCACAGGAAATATTACTGTATTTCTGGGGGGTGAAGCAGGCCCCAGATGCAGCTGACAGTCACACACCCCGTGTCACAGGAGCAGCGCAGGGTCGCTCACCAAACCAGCTCCTGCCCCACTTGCTGCAGGCAGAGGCTCCCGGTGAGTCCCAGCAGGAGCTGCTTACAGGGCACTGGGATTATCCTCCCCAAGGGCACGGTGGGGAGCCCAGGGCCAGCCACACCCCTGGACACCAGCACAGGGCATCCTGCCGCAGCAAGGACAGGCCCGGGAGCCCCTGTGCCCACCAGGAGTCTCCTGTGGCCGTGTCAGTAAATGGGCACAAACACGGGCAGGGAGCGGTGAGCTGCAGAGCCCCTGCACAGGGACCCCAGCCCTCCTCTGGAGCCCTGCAAAGAAGGGAAGGGAAGAAGGTGCTGAGGTCTGGCAGCCGTGGCCGGGCTCCTCATTACCGTGGGATTTGCTGTAACAGATTCCCATCAGTCACAGGAGAGTGATGGGTTTATTTTTAAACAGATTAAGCATCTGCTGCTGACAGAGCACATCTCAGCACTGCCCGGGCAGCGAGCAGTGCCCGTGGGGAAAAGGCAGTGGGAAAACCCAGGGGAGGCAGTGGCTGAGCTTGGCTGGCTCAGAAATGTGCTGTGAGACCCTTTGGAGCCAGATGTGAGTGTCCCATCAGGGCTCAGTGGCACTGGGACCTCGGGGCTGGCCCTGCCGTGGCTGCAGCTGCCGAGCACTGGGGATGTTTTCCTGTCCCTTATAGAAACAAATAAAACATTTGCTAGTTCAGGGAGATTCTTCTGGATAAGGCAAGTGAATCAGCAGTGACTGATCCTCCTGCTCTCTCTGGACAGAGGCAGGCTGGGGGTGAGGGAGCTGATGGGATCACTGGAGGCTCAGCAGGAGTGAGCCTGCAGCACTGGGGCAGCAGAGGATCAGCCACAGCCCCGTTCAGGTGTCCTCATGGCCCAGAATTGGCCAGGGAACGCTTAGGAGACGGTTTGTTATGGGTTGTTTGGTTCCCATTCCCGGGCACGGGCCCTCTCCAGTGCCCCCATGCAGCTCCCAGGGAGATGGAGGATTTTTCCTGTGTTTCTGCTGGGTCCATCCTTCACTAAAAATAAAGCTGACTTTCCTGCAGCGGGTAAAACCAGTGATGAAAATCCCCATGAATACTTCATCAGGCTGCCTGCCTGCCTTCCCATGGATTTCCTGTCGCCAGGAGAGCGTTTCCAGCAGCCGTTGGTGCCTGGAAACCAGGACTGGGGGGAATCCAAATCAATCACGTCTGAAAGAGGGAATTTTCTGCTAAAGCCGACTGCTCCCGGTGACATTATCCATGTAAGAGCTCTGGCAGTGCTGCAGGGAGGGTTTTACCCCAGGACAGAAAGCGGGGGTCAGGAACCAGGGCTGGGGCACCCCAGCACTTTGAGGATGTGCTGGGGATGCAGCACGAGGAAAAGCAGCAAGAGGATGAAAATCTGGCAGGGAAGATCCCACTCCAGGGGCACAGGAAGCTGCTGGAGCTGCAGGGACACCTGAGGCTGTGCTGACAAGGAAGGTTTGGAGGCGATGCTGCCGCAGGGGTCAGCAGCTCTCCCCTCCTGGAAGCTGCTCCCGGTGGTCCCGGCCCAGGGACCCGCTGGAGCCTGTCCCGTGCCTGTCCCATCTCCTGGGCTTTCCCACCTCACCCCATCGCTGGGGACACCCAGCACGGCAGGAAGAGGTTCCCCGAAAACAAGGCCCGAAGACCAACGTCCTCATCGCCTCGTGTCTGCCTGAGCAGACACTGAATCATCCCAAGCTGGTATTTAAAATAGCAGCATTCCTGTTTTTAGCAGGAGCGTTGCTCAGCCCTAAGAGGAGGAGCAGGCTCTGGGGGATCTGCTCGCTGTGCACGGCCGGGCACGATGGAGGCACCGAGGGGTTTGCCCGGGGGCTTCGCCGCACCCTCGGCCCCGCTCGGCCCTGCCGCTCGCTGGTGTCACCGGTGTCACCCGGGGCCCTGTCCCCGCTCGGTGTCACCCCGGGGCCCTGTCCCCGCTCGGGCCCTGTCCCCGCTCGGTGTCACCCCGGGGCCCTGTCCCCGCTCAGTGGCACCCTGGGCCCTGTCCCGGCTCGGTGGCACCCTGGGCTCTGTGCCACTGCCGCAGGACAGGTACGGCTCAGCTCGTCCTGCCTGACCCAGTTAGCACTCAGCAGCAAAATGCGGCTCTGGGAGAGCAGAGCTGCTCAAATCCATCAGAGCCAGCCGCATTCTCCCTCCCTGCTTCCCTCCCACAGGATCCCACCTCACCTCCCGCCGTGCCAGGGATGGGCTGGGGGGTCCTGGCTCCGTCCTGGGACCCCTCCTGCTCTCAGGCACCGTCCCGAGGCACGGCACACAGAGCCCGAGCTGCTCTCCGTGCCCAGGCCAGATCCTCCCCAGCCCGGCCGCCCTTGTCCCACACACACACAGGGCTGTGTTAGCTCCCATCCTCAGGGACGCCGGGTTTGCCATTCCTGCCAAGGGATGCCTTCCTGTGCCCTGCTGCCGGGCAGCCTCGTGTCACAGAATCACAGGATGGATGTGTGAGAACGCCCTGAAGCCCATCCCACCCCTGCCATGGGCACGGACACCTTCTGCTATTCCAGGTTGCTCCAAGCCCTGTCCAGCCTGGGTTTGAGCAGTTCTGGGATGGGGCAGCCACAGCCTCCCTGAGCAGCCTGTGCCAGTGTCTCACCAACCTCACTGGGAAATGCTCCTTCCTCACATCTCACCTAAACTGACCTGTTTCCAGGTCCCTGCCTTCGGGACTCTCCAAACCACAGCACACGTTCACACAAGCCAGGCTCTTGCACAACCTGGCTCACTCCACCGGTGTTTATGTAACCCAGGAGCCTCAGCAGCAGTGACCTGCTTCCCTCTAGCCTGCTTATCAAAACCCCAAAACGGGACAGCGGTGGGTGCCAGCTCAGGGCAGGTGCTGGCATCCCCTGGAGCCCATCCCACTGCCCCAGCACGTTGGACATGCCCAGCACGGGCACCCCTGGCAGCACAAGCGGCACAGAGCTCACCTGGCCCCAGGCAGGCTGTGCAGAGCTCACCTCCAACAGGAATCCTGGTGCTCCGTGCCCAGCTGGAGCTGCAGAGGGAGATTCCCCTGGGAATGCCCAGCTCTTGGCCCAGGTGGTGCCAGTGCAGCAGCATCGCCCACCCACAAACACATCCCAGGACCCACAGAGCCCACTGCATGCCCTGGGAAGCATTTGCCCTTTTATGCCTGAAAATGACCCAGAAACACGCCCAGCCATGCTGCCTGTGCCTGGTGAATTGCCTCTCATGCACCTGGGAGTCCATTGCTAATGAGGGCTGATGAGAGCTAATGAGCCCTCAGCTTGGAGCTGCCGTGCCCATTGATCCCATCCCGGGGTTTCCCACTGGTCCGTCAGCCTCAGCAGAGCTGGCAGGACCTGTCCCAGCCCCGGGAGGAGAAACCCAGGCAAAGTGCCCGGAGTGGAGGCAGCAGCAGGGCGGGGGGCTGGAAAGGGTCAGGGTCTGCACTGCCCCCTCTGCTGCACCCTCTGCTGCACCCTCCTACGTCCTTCTGCATGGCTGCCTCCCGCTGCATGCCTCCCACAGCCCTTCACTGCACACTCCCCCTGCTCCTTCCTGCCTCTCTCCTGCTGTCCCAGGCTGAACCCGGAGAGGAGAATTCCTTCTGTGCCAGCAGGGAGGGCTGGGGCAGCGAGGGTCCCCAGCTGACAGCTCTGAAGGGAGGGGACAAACCCCCGTCCCCTCAGACGGGGGGTTCTGGGGAGCAGAAGGGGAGCATGAACAGGGGACGGCATCCTCCTGCCCATGGCTGCACCTCAGGGATTGCTGCTCAGTTCAGGAATTAACCCTGAAAAGCCGAACATCAAACAATCCCTTAAAATCCCACTTTCCCGGTGGTTTCGTGTTGAGAACAGTGACACCATGACTGCAGCCCTGGTATCCAAGAGCTCCCCAGAGCCTGGCACCACATGCACAAGCCAGATTTCTGCTATTCCACAGCCAATTTTATCATTACAGC
This sequence comes from Ammospiza nelsoni, assembly GCF_027579445.1. NCBI lineage: Eukaryota > Metazoa > Chordata > Aves > Passeriformes > Passerellidae > Ammospiza > Ammospiza nelsoni. Next base: position 569,763 of record NC_080646.1, on the reverse strand, counting down.
AGAATTTTATTTTTTTTCCTGAGCTGGTGTGTTCATAATGGTGTGAAACCAGAAAAAGCAGGAATTCTTTCACTGAGGAACAGCAGGAAAAATACAATGCAAAGGCCTAGGTTTTGCCTGGCAGTGGAATGAGGGAGTTTCAAATGTCAAACCTGCTGAGCTTTGCTGCAGCTGAAGGAGCCCTTCCAAGCCGTCAGAGGTGTCACTGTGTTGGATTCGGGCTCTCTGTTCCAACTGACTTCAGAAAATGGCAAAAACACGCCTTTAAGCCCCAGCCGTTGGCAGCGTTGGCTGCACAAATAAATACGCTTGTCATCGCTTGATTTTTTTCCCATTTTCCAAGTTTAAAATGCTCCGGAAGCCAAATGCCACCGGTTGGACCCATCCCTGGGCGTGCACACAACCGGCAGGGACACAGGGCCGGGCCCAGGGCTGGGGCAGGTGGAAATCCAACCTCAGCATCCCTGCACTTCGGGTAACTAAAATGCAGTCTAGAAAAAAGGGAGGTTTCTTAAAAACCCAACACATTAATCTGCCAACAGTGAAGGAAATCAGATATCCACTGGGAAGGTAAGGCTGGGACAAGGGCAGCTGGAGGGGTGGTCAGTGTTGGCAGCAGGGGTGGCAGCACCTGCAGTGCCAGAATGTGCCTGTGAGGGATCACAGAATCACAGAATAGTGGAACCACAGAATCACAGAATAATGGAATCACAGAATAACAGAGTCACAGAATCACAGAATCATGGAATCACAGAATCACAGAATCACAGAATAGTGGAACCACAGAATCACAGAATAGTGGAATCACAGAATAATGGAATCACAGAATCACAGAATAATGGAATCACAGAGTCACAGAATCATGGAATCACAGAATGACAGAGTCACAGAATCACAGAACCACAGAATCACAGAATAGTGGAATCACAGAATAATGGAATCACAGAATCACAGAATCACAGAACCACAGAATCACAGAATAATGGAATCACAGAATAATGGAATCACAGAATAATGGAATCACAGAATCACAGAATAATGGAATCACAGAACCACAGAACCACAGAATAGTGGAATCACAGAATCACAGAATAATGGAATCGCAGAATCACAGAATAATAGAATCATGGAATCACAGAATAATGGAATCACAGGATCACAGAATCACAGGATCACAGAACCACAGAATAACAAGGTTGGAAGAGACCTCTGAGATCATCAAGTCCAACTTATGCCCTAACACCTCAACCAGACTGTAGCACCAAGTGCCATGTCCAGTCTGTTTTTAAACACATCCAGAGATGATGATTCCACCCCCTCCCTGGGAAGAACATTCCAGTACTTTATTATTCTTTCTGTGAATTTTTTCCCTAATATCCACCCTATCCCTTCCGTGCTGTAGCCAGAGGCTGTGTCCTCTGGTTCTGTCAGTGCTGCCTGGTGGGACAGACCGACCCCACCTGCGCACGCCTCCCTTGGGGAAGGTGCAGCCAGCCCCAGCGGGAGGAAAGGAGGGACCCTGGCCAGGGCAGGATGAACTGCCTGGAGGGTGGGAGCCCCTTTCGGGCAGGGGCAGCTCGGCACGGCACGGGCACACCTGCGGGCACACCTGCGGGCACACCTGGGCCATGCTCAGCCCGCCCAGAGCAGGGTCTGGGGGCTCAGCGTGCCTCTCCCAAAATTCCAAAAATGGAATTTCCCCCCCAAAAATATCTCAGGGGAAACTGAGGCACGGAGAGACCCCCCCCCAAGAAATGAATTTCCCCCCTCAAATATCTGGGGGGAAACTGAGGCACGGGGGTCCCCAAAATTGGAATTTCGGGTGCCTCCCCACGCGGAGCAGCGCTCTGGGATCCCGGCCGTGCCACAGCCGCTCGGGAGGGCCGGGAGCCGGCAGCGCCGGGGCTCGCTCCGGGCTGGGGAGGGCACAGCCCGGCCGCTGGCCGAGGGACCGGCCCAGCCCGTCCCGTCCCCACCGGGTGTCGGGGCCCAGCCCGGCCCCGGGCTGCCGCGGGCAGCTGTTGGCACGCTGTCAGAGCGCCGCTGCACCTGCACAGCACATCAGGTGTCGGAGCTGCTCGTTCCGGGGATGCGTTGGGAAGCAGCAGCCGTGTCCGCAGCGAGCAGCGTGTGATGCGGGCCGTGAAGTGGAGGCAATTACAGCTCATGATTTGACAAAGCTGCTCCTGCTCCGGCGCTTGCACGGAGCTCCCTCAGCCCGGGCAGGGTCACTGCGGAGCGATGGCTGAGGAACCAGCTGGAAATCCATCCCTGCTCCATCCCTGCTCCATCCCTGCCCCATCCCTGCTCCATCCCTGCTCCATCTCTGCTCCATCCCTCCTCCATCTCTGCTCCATCTCTGCTCCATCTCTGCTCCATCCCTGCTCCATTTCTGCCCCATCCCTGCCCCATCCCTGCCCCATCCTTACTCCATCCCTGCTCCATCCCTCCTCCATCTCTGCTCCATCCCTGCTCCATCCCTGCTCCATCTTTACTCCATCCCTCCTCCATCCCTGCTCCATCCCTGCCCCATCCTTACTCCATCCCTGCTCCATCCCTGCTCCATCCCTCCTCCATCCCTCCTCCATCCCTGCTCCATCCTTACTCCATCCCTGCTCCATCCCTGCTCCATCCCTGCTCCATCCCTGCTCCTCCCCAGTTCCTAACGTCAGTGGCGAATATAAAACAGCAGCAACAACAACCTCCAGCCTGTGATCTCATTTGCAGCCCTCAGTGACAGCAATGAATGAGCCAAAAAAGGGGAAAGTGGTTTTAATTAAAACTATTGCTGGAAGAGAATTGTGATTAACTGATGTCATGCATTAAAATTACAAATCCTGGGAGCAGAAGTGACAGATAAAATAGCACAAATTGGTTACAAATCCATTTGCTTCAAAAAAAAAAAAAAAAAACCAAACCCAAAACAGCTGGAAACAGGCACATGGTTTATTATTACAGATTAATTAGTTGTGGGGGTTCATGCAGAGGTGCCAGCTGAGATGCCGGCCGTGTCTGTGCCCGCTGTGCCCTCATGGGGCTGGCAGCGCAGGGCCCGTGTCCCCTGCAGGTGAGGGGCCGGGGGCTGCCCGGCTGCCCCAGGGGATGGGGGTCTGCCCACGGCTGCTCTGGGGGCACGGGACACCCCAAGGGACAGCACGGGGTGGCACCACCGCCACAGCTCGGGGAGGCCGCCCAGGGCTGTCGGGAGCAGCCCCGCGGAGCCGCAGTGTTTGCCCACACCACGCCGCGTTTCTATTTTTTGTCATTCCCCTCGTTTGACACATTTTGGTGATGTTTCCATCCCGGTTGCCATGGTGACTCGCGGCCACTTCCCCGCTGCTCTGTGCCTCCTTCTCTCCCAGGCGCTGGCACAGGAGTCACCAAGGCCCTGCCGTGCTCCCGGCAGCCCGGGGGGCAGGAATGGCTTTTCTCCTGCAGCTGCCCCACCCTGTCCATCCCCAGGCTCCAGCATTAATGCTTGAGAAGTTCCATCGAATCCCAGACTGGTTTGGGTCGAGGGGACCTTAAATCCCACCCGGTGCCACCCTGCCACTGCCCCAGGTGCCGCAAACCCCAATATCCAACCTGTGCTGGGGCACTGCCAGGGATCCAGAGCAGCCCCAGCTGCTCTGCTGTGGATGGAAACTCACGCCATGTGTGTGAGCAAGGGCTGCAGCCAAACCCTGAGCAATGCTGCTGGGACAGTGCCCGGGCTCCCAGGCCAGGATTGTCCCTTATCTGACAGGATCACACACTGAGGAGTGCAGGGACACTTTGGAGCAGTCCCTGGCAGCCCAGCCCTGCAGGCAGAGCTGCTTGCCCACTGCCAGCCCCACTGCCATCTTCATTGCCATCCTCACTGCCATCCTCACTGCCATCCTCACTGCCAGCCCACTGCCAGCCCCACTGCCAGCCCCACTGCCAGGCCCACTGCCAGCCCCACTGCCAGGCCCACTGCCATCCTCACCGTCATCCTCACTGTCATCCTCACTGCCATTCCCACTGCCATCCTCACTGCCATCCTCACTGTCATCCTCACGGCCATCCTCACTGCCATTCCCACTGCCATCCTCACCGTCATCCTCACTGCCATTCCCACTGCCAGCCCCACTGCCATCCTCACTGTCATCCTCACTGCCATCCTCACTGCCATTCCCACTGCCATCCTCACCGTCATCCTCACTGCCATTCCCACTGCCAGCCCCACTGCCAGCCCACTCCCCAGCATCCCCTGGAGATGCTCCTGAGGCTGGGCATGGGCAGCCCTGACCCAGATGAGCCCAGCAGATCCATCCCTCATCCCCCGCAGTGCAGGGCAGGGCAGGGCCCACCCTCGCTCTCTGCAGAGCAGCTGTGGCAGCAGCAGCAGCCCCGTGGCCAGGGACTGCTTGTGCACTCGGGTTCGGCGCTTTTGGGGCTGCAAGGAGCCGGCCGGAGCCCGGCCCCGGAGCTCGGGCAGGGAGCGGTGCCGGCCCCGGTCCCGGACGCGGGAGGGCAGCCGGGCACCGCGCAGGGGCCGCGCCCGAGCCCCGCCACCCCCGTGTGCCCGGGGACTGGCACCGCCCGGGGACTGGCACCGCCCGGGGACTGGACCCACCCGGGGACTGGAACCCACCCGGGGACTGGCACCGCCCGGGGACTGGACCCACCCGGGGACTGGAACCCACCCGGGGACTGGCACCGCCCGGGGACTGGACCCACCCGGGGACTGGAACCCACCCGGGGACTGGCACCGCCCGGGGACTGGACCCACCCGGGGACTGGAACCCACCCGGGGACTGGCACCGCCCGGGGACTGGACCCACCCGGGGACTGGAACCCACCCGGGGACTGGAACCCACCCGGGGGCTGGCACCGCCCAGGGACTGGCACCGCCCGGGGACTGGCACTGCCCGGGCACTGACTCGGGCTGGCGGCAATTCCGGCTGGCCGAGCACATTGTGGTGCAGATTACAGCGATGTTCCCAGGAAGATGGGCTGTCACATCTCATCTCATTCTGCATTCCAGCTCTGCTCTCTGCGCGCCCTGCCCGGCCATGGCAGCACGCAGGGTGCTAGCACTGCCCGGGCTGTGGAAAGAGTTAATGCAGCCCTGGCTGGTACACCACGGGGGCACCCCAGAGCCTCTGCCCTGCTCACGGTGCCACCAAAGTCCCCACGGGGCTCGGGGTCCCACCAAAGCCGCTGCAGCGCTCGTGGGGCCAGCGCCCAGGCTGGGCAGGCAACCACGGGGCTGGGAGCTGCCCCTGTCCCAGGAGCTCAGCAACAGCAAAAGGAGGGACAAGGATCTCCCAAAACAGAAGGTAAATGTGTGGCTGGAGGTGCCAGGGCAGGAGAAGAGCATTCAGGGCACAGGCACACTGTGCACTGCTCCCCAAATATCCATGGGCTGGCAGAGCACAGGAGAGCTGGAGAGCGACTGTTCACAAGGGCCTGGAGTGCCAGGACATGGGCAATGGCTTCCCCTGCCAGAGGGCAGGGTTAGATAGGGTTTTGGGAAGGAATTCCTGGCTGTGAGGGTGTTGAGGCCCTGGCACAGGTGCCCAGAGCAGCTGTGGCTGCCCCTGTATCCATGGTAGTGCCCAGGGTCAGGTTGGACAGGGCATGGAGCAGTCTGGGACAGTGGGAGGTGTCCGTGGCAGGGGTGGGATGAAATGGCTTTAAGGCCCTTTCCAGCCCAAACTGTGCTGGGATTCAGAGATTTATTCACCTGCACAATTGTACACAATCCAGGGACAATGACAGGGCTCTATCAGTTCTTTGCCCTTTTGCCCAAAACAGAACACTACTGATCCACTAAATACTCCCTCTCGCCTTCTAGATCAGCCGATTCTGAAACGGGTCTTCAATCAGAATCTTCCCTGCCCATCCATTTACAAACTTGCCTGGCACACACGGATTCTTGCAGCAAGCCAAACATCTGGCTGCTCCGAGCCCCCATGTCACTCCGAGGAAATTTCCCCACCCTCCTCAGCCCTCCCCCCAGCCATGGAACTGCCAGCGCAGATGGAGCAGGGAGAGAAATGGATGCACCTCCCCGCTCTGCTCCCAGAACAATTCCGGGATTCATCCTTCCCTGGCTGGCTGTGCTCATGAATAAACACCGCCGCTAACAGCCCTTTACCTCGGCCCCAGGGAGGCATTTCTGCAATTTCTTGCTAGAATCCCTCTAAATGCATCGCTTCCCGGATCCCCCGCGGAGATGTTTGCACCAGCAGGAGCCGCCGGGCTGCGGCGTGCGGATGTCAGCAGCGAATCGGTTCCCGATTCCACCTCGCTCACCTTCCCTTGCTTTGCCTTGCCCCGGCAGGCGCGGGCACCAGCTGTGCTGCAGCCTGCCGAACGCGGTCTGGCCCCGCCGCCAGCCCCAGCCTGCCACAGGAGAGGGTGAGGAGACAAGTGCCACCGTGTCTGTGCTGCTGCCGGTGGGACACAGCGCGGCGGCCGGGACGCCGCTCCTGCACCGGGAACAATGGCACGGGAATATGGCACAGCTGGCCAAACACAGCCTGGGCAGCACCCCGGGGGCAGCAGGAACCCCCTTCCCACCCACCGTCCTGGCTGAGCCCCCAGCCCTGGCCCCGTCGCCACTGGGATGCACCGGGCGCCCTGGCACAGAACCTGGTGGGAGCATTCACTGCCAACCCCTCAGCCAGGCGGGATGCGCCGGGGTGCCGGGATGTCCTCGGGTTCTGGGATGTTCCCAGGTGCCAGGATGTCCTTGGGTACCGGGATGCCCTCAGGAACTGGGATGCACCAGGGTACCAGGACGTCCTTGGGTTCTGGGATGTCCTCAGGTATCAGGATGTCCCTGGGTACCACGACGCTCTCAGTACCGGGATTCCCTCGGGTACCAGGCTTCCCTCAATACCAGGATGCCCTCAGATACTGGGATGCCCTCGGGTACCAGGATGGGCTCGGTTACCCTCATGGAAGTGGCACCATGGTGAGGGCAGGGGGATGGATGTGCTTCCCTCCCCTCCGCAGAGGCGTTCCCGTGTCCCGGCCGTGCGGGAGCAGCCCGGCTCTGCTCATCACCAATCTGTCAGCCTTCCTCACCGGCGGCTTTCGGAAAGCCCTGCAGGCAGGTGCAGGTGCCACATCAATATGTCAGCGCTCTGATGACGGGTTCATAATATTTTCTGCTTGCATTCCACTGTCTCCGTGTATTAGCAAACAGGCGTCTCCCAGCGCTGCTCGCCAGAGCCAGGGGTTGGGATTTAATAACAAAATCATCCTGGTAAATCATTAGTTGGTGATTCAGCATGGAAATGCCTCATTAGCACTTCAGCATGTGCACTGTGTGACTTATGAAAACCTCTGAATTATGACTAATTAAGTGCAGGCCAAAATAATATCCCAGTTCAGAACAATAGTCAGGATAAAATAAAAAGTAAAAATGAAATAAAATAAAATGAAATAAAATGAAATAAAATAAAATAAAATAAAATAAAATAAAATAAAATAAAATAAAATAAAGTAATTAAATGTGTGAGGCCACCAAAACTGGTGCATACTGGGAGGAGAATCCACGTGCACAAGGTCAGAATGGAACAGTGCACAGAGATTGTGTTGTTTTGGAAGATTCCTCCACCCTGAAGCGCTGGGAGACAAAGTAACATCAACCTCTAATTAACAGAAGTTTTAAAACCTTCACCTTGCTAATTAACTGCTACATTAATCACAAGAACTTTGACGACCAGCACATTCAAAGCCCTCTCCAATCAAATCCCTTTTGCTCTGCAATGCTTGACCCCAGGCATCTGTAGGCCGGGCACTCTGTGCCTGCTTGGCTTCTCGTGGCACTGAGGGTGGGGGTCCTGCCGTTCCCCACCCAGGGCATCCCCCGGCAGCCCCACGGCGCTCACAGGGGCTCCCACGCGGGCCTCAATCCGTCACGGGGAGCAAGTGATGCTGAGCGACCCTCTCACCCTAAGAAAGGCTCTAAAAATAATCTCCTAATACACTCCTGCATCCTGTCAAGGCTTTAAATAGCTGTTTGGAGTTCAAATTTTAAAAACTGTTGAGCTCAAATCATTTATGACAACTTGGGAGCCAAAAATAAATGGGGATAAGGAAAGAGGAGGAGCCGTCCCACGCCGAAGGCGCCGAGGAGAGGAGCCCGTGGGCTGAGCCCGCGTGCAGCCGGGGTCCCTGGGGCTCAGGGCTGGGGGACAGGGGACAGGGGGAGAGGGATAGGGGACAGGGCTGGGGACAGGGCTGGGGACAGGGTCACCCACCCCGGGGTGGCACTGCCCAGGCCTGTCCCCGGCTGGAGGCACTGGGAGTGTTCATCCTGTGGGGAAGGGGCACAGGGGGCTTTGCCTGGGACATGGAGTCTGGCTCGTGAGCCAAGGAGCGTCTCTGAGATGAGGAGGGACCGTCTGACTGCACCAGCTCCTCGTGATGTGGGTCCATTGTCAGGATACTCCTTTATCCTACGGAATATCAGACTGTACTCTGACCCAGTTTGTAATTGGAAAAGTGCAGGGAGCGTTCACTCAGCTCCGCTCCAGGGACACCTGCAGCACAGCTGTGCACAGGCTCTGCCTGAGACACACTCTGAGCTCGGGAGAGGGCAAAACAGCTGCCAAATCACACAATTCCAGAATGGTGGGGGCTGGCAGAGATCTCACAAACCCCCTTGTTCCACCCCTGCCATGGCAGGGACACCTCCCACTGTCCCAGCCCTGTCCAGCCTGGCCTTGGGCACTGCCAGGGCTCCAGGGGCAGCCACAGCTGCTCTGGGCACCCTGTGCCAGGGCCTGCCCACCCTGCCAGGGAACAATTCCTCATTCCCAATCTCCCACACATCCCTGCCCTCTGGCACTGGGAGCCATTCCCTGTGTCCTGTCCCTCCATCCTTGTCCCCAGTCCCTCTGCAGCTCTCCTGGAGCCCCTCCAGGCCCTGGCAGGGCTCTGAGCTCTCCCTGGACCCTTCCCTTCCCCAGGTGAGCACCCCCAGCTCCCCAGCCCAGCTCCAGAGGGGCTCCAGCCCTGGGGCAGCTCCGTGCCCTCGCCTGGTCTCACTCCAGCAGGTTGTGCCTCCCTTTCCCTGGTTCCACCCAAGCCAGGGTGACCCTGTGTGACCCAGGGCTGTCCCCACAAGCACTGTGCACAGCGGCCGGGTGCTGCCATCCCTGTGTGGGGCACACCCTCGGTGTCCCCTCCCTGTGCCAGCCCAGCCAGTGCCAGCCATGTGCGCCAGGCTGTGAGCAATCGCCGCTCCCGGCCTTTCCAGAAATACTCTGCTCCCCTGCTCGCTGACCTCTGATCCTTTATTGCGTTTGCATTCTTCTGGAAAGCCCAGGAACGCCGAGGATGCCCTGACACTGGAGTCAGGGGGGAGGCTGGGACAGCACCGGTGCCACCTCAGCCTCAGCCCCAGGCTCAGCCGCAGCTTCAGGGCTGTGCTAGGAGGGAGCTGTGAGTGCAGGGACAGGGCTGTGAGTGCCAGGACAGGGCTGTGAGTGCCGGGACAGGAGGCTGTGAGTGCAGGGACGGGGCTGTGAGTGCAGGGACAGGGCTGTGAGTGCAGGGCAGGGCTGTGAGTGCAGGGACGGGGCTGTGAGTGCAGGGACAGGGCTGTGAGTGCAGGGCAGGGCTGTGAGTGCAGGGCAGGGCTGTGAGTGCAGGGCAGGGCTGTGAGTGCAGGGACAGGGCTGTGAGTGCAGGGCAGGGCTGTGAGTGCAGGGACAGGGCTGTGAGTGCAGGGCAGGGCTGTGAGTGCCAGGACAGGGCTGTGAGCGCAGGGACGGGGCTGTGAGTGCCGGGACAGGGGGCTGTGAGTGCAGGGCAAGGCTGTGAGTGCCAGGGCAGGGCTGTGAGTGCAGGGACAGGGCTGTGAGTGCCGGGACAGGAGGCTGTGAGTGCAGGGACGGGGCTGTGAGTGCCGGGACAGGAGGCTGTGAGTGCAGGGCAGGGCTGTGAGTGCCGGGACAGGGGGCTGTGAGTGCAGGGCAAGGCTGTGAGTGCAGGGCAGGGCTGTGAGTGCAGGGACAGGGCTGTGAGTGCAGGGCAGGGCTGTGAGTGCAGGGACGGGGCTGTGAGTGCCAGGACAGGGCTGTGAGTGCAGGGACAGGGGGTTCCGAGTGCCGGCACGGGGCTCTGGACACACATCCCCTGGTTTCTCCTTCCTGATGTTCCCGGAGCCGACCCTTGCGCAGTCACGATGCTGAGGGGCAGTCGGAGTGCCGGGCACGCTGCAGCTCCTCACCCTCCTCCTGCAACAGCTGAGTAGGAGGTTATGGGGAAAACACGTTTTCCAAGCCCCGGCACTTTGTGCTGCAGCACTTGGCTCTGGCTCCACCTGCGCCTCACGGCGCAGCTCAGCAGCGGCCGGCGCTGCTCCTCTGTGCCAGGGATCGCGGTACCGGTTCCATTCCCTTCCCTCGCACAGCTCCTGCTGCAAGAGCCGGGGGAGGCGCTCCCCGTGCCGCCAGGGCCGGTTCCGGGTGCCGCCGCTGCCCCTCCGCGCTCCGCCGGCGCCGGCACCGGCAGCAGCCCCGCTTCAGCCTCATCTTCATCCTCAGCCCCAGCCTCATCCTCATCCTCACCCTCAGCCCCAGCGGCCGCAGTGAGCCCCGCCTGTGCCGAGCCAGCGTTTGCCGTGTCCTGCTGGAAACCCGGCAGGGGCAGAGCTTGGAAAAACCCGGCTGAGCTTGGGAAAAGCAAGTTCGGCATTGGGGGTGCATTGGCTCTGCCCCCTCGGGCTGGAGGGTACCGGGCTGGGATGGCACCGGACTGGCAACCAGCTGGGTATGGGCAGGACTGGGTCAGACCTTGCCAAAAAACCCTTCCCTGTGGGTCTGGGCAGCCCCGGCACAGGTGCCCAGAGCACCTGGGGCTGCCCCTGGACCCCTGGCAGTGCCCAAGGCCAGGCTGGATGGGGTTTGGAGCAGCCTGGGACAGTGGGAGGTGAGGTGGAATGAGGTGGTCCTGAAGTCCTTTCCAACCCAAACCATTCCAGGATTCTGTGATTCTCTTGCAGTTCCTAAACCTGAGTGTTAAAAGGCAGCATCCCACCACAGCAGAGCAACGTGGATGGCAAAATGAACCTTAATAGGGAATAATTCACCCTCTGGGGGAAAAAGCCTCGTGGAGTGAGTGTGGTGTCAAGAGCAGCAGGAGGAGCAGTGAGATGTGTGGGGTCTGAGCCATGTGTGGGGTCAGAAATTGTGGGATCAGAGATTGTGGGGTCAGAGCCGTGCGGGTCTGAGCCATGCCCGCACAGCCCATATTGCAGGTGACATCCAGCCCATGTTGTAGGTGACATCCAGCCCATATTGCAGGTGACATCCAGCCCATACTACAGGTGACACCCAGCCCATGTTGTAGGTGACATCCAGCCCACACTGTAGGTGACACCCTGCCCATACTACAGGTGACACCCAGCCCATTCTGCAGGTGACATCCAGCCCATACTACAGGTGACACCCAGCCCATTCTGCAGGTGACATCCAGCCCATATTGCAGGTGACACCCAGCCCATTCTGCAGGTGACACCCAGCCCATTCTGCAGGTGACATCCAGCCCATATTGCAGGTGACACCCAGCCCATTCTGCAGGTGACATCCAGCCCATTCTGCAGGTGACATCCAGCCCATTCTGCAGGTGACATCCAGCCCATACTACAGGTGACATCCAGCCCATTCTGCAGGTGACATCCAGCCCATATTGCAGGTGACATCCAGCCCATTCTGCAGGTGACATCCAGCCCATTCTGTAGGCGACACCCAGCCCATTCTGCAGGTGACATCCAGCGGCTGCGGGAAGCAGTGCAGCCCCACCGCGACCACGGGCACCTGGCCAGGGCACAAGCTGTGGCTGCCCCTTCCCTGGAAGCGTTTCAGGCCGGGTCGGGCGGGTTTTGGAGCCGCCTGGCCAGGCGGGAGGTTTGGGTTAGATCCTGCCCGTGTCAGGGGGCTGGAACGAGGCGGTGTGTGGGGTGCCCTCCAAGCAGTGGGCACAGAGCTAAACCGGAGTCCGGGCAAGCTCAGTCTGGTTCCAGTGCCGGCACATGGCCCGCGGTGCCCGCAGGACACGAGGCCGCTGGAGGGACACGCCGGCCCCTCCGCACCCCCAGGGGTCCCAGCGCTGCTCGGAGCAGGCACAGGGCTGGTTCGGAGGTATTCGCAATTTCCTCCCACCCCGGGGGGATTCCCGCCCCCGCCGGCCGCCCGCGGCGCCGGGAGAGCTCTCACTGTTTAATAACAGAGATGGGGCACAGGCAGCACAAATGAACCTGCTGATGGGAGCAGCAGGGCAGACACACAGGGCTCTGCTTGGCACACAAGGCTGCAGCCCCTCGTGACTGCCACAGAGCCAGGAGATGGTGGGACAATCCCGGCCCTGCAGCTCTAGGACCTGATGGATGTCACAGCCCCACCTGCTCAGCTGTGGGACCCCATGGATGTCACAGCCCACCTGCTCAGCCCCGGGACCCCATGGATGTCACAGCCCCACCTGCTCAGCTGTGGGACCCCATGGATGTCACAGCCCCACCTGCTCAGCCCCGGGACCCCATGGATGTCACAGCCCCACCTGCTCAGCTGTGGGACCCCATGGATGTCACAGCCCCACCTGCTCAGCCTCGGGATCCAATGGATGTCACAGCCCCACCTGCTCAGCTGTGGGACCCCATGGATGTCACAGCCCACCTGCTCAGCTCTGGGACCCCATGGATGTCACAGCCCCACCTGCTCAGCTCTGGGACCCCATGGATGTCACAGCCCCACCTGCTCAGCCTCGGGATCCAATGGATGTCACAGCCCCACCTGCTCAGCTGTGGGACCCCATGGATGTCACAGCCCCACCTGCTCAGCTCTGGGACCCCATGGATGTCACAGCCCCACCTGCTCAGCCTCGGGATCCAATGGATGTCACAGCCCCACCTGCTCAGCTCTGGGACCCCATGGATGTCACAGCCCCACCTGCTTGGTCCCGGCCCCACTGCTGCCCTGCCCTGCCCTGGGGACAGCAGCCCCTCTGCCACCGCGGGAACCGGCGCCTGTGCCAAGCAGCGCATTTGAGGCCGAGCCTTGTTTACTCTGCATTGAATGTTCACATCCCGGAGCCGCTCAGCTACATAATCGCCCAAACCAACAGGGGCCCCGCGGCCGCGCTGCGCTTTGTGCTTGCCCAGCACGCTCGGGGACATCAAAGCCCTGGCTCGGGCCGCAGCCAGCCCCCGGGCCCTGTCTGGCCGCGCTTCCCGCCGTGCCCGGGGGCGCTGGGCAGGTGGGAGCGCCCTGGGAGCGGCGGGCAGCGCTGCGGGCCGGGCCGGCTGCGCCGGGAGCGCTGGCTGTCCCAACGCTGCCCGGGATCCTCACAGCTCCGAGGAGAAGGGCTGCGGCCGTGCCCTGGCTGAAGCCGGGGGTCTTTGGGCACGGGGAGTTGGGGCAGGGGGTGCTGGTTGGACACGGACTCCTTGCCCCAGCGGTGTGCTCTCACACTCTCACAGCCCTTTGCTGCTGCCCTGGTTTGCCAAACTCCTCCATTTCACAGCATCCATAACAGAGGGACGTGACTGTCACCGTCTCCTACCTGTGGGGTGGATCTAGTGGGCCGAGGGACAGCGTCCCAGCTCCGGGGGACACAGGGAGCACAGGCTCCAGCTGCCTCCCTGCCCCACGGGCCAGGGGTACAGGCCCCACCACCATCTTTGTTCTTTGAGCAGCAAATAAACCTGGGCCAAAACCAGAAGGGTTTGTGGCCACAGCCGCTCGGAGCCCACAGCCAACAGGCCTCGGTGTCCCACACGTGCAAGAGTTCCACAGCTCACTCTCCTCCAACAGGAGCTGTAGAGGTGTTTTAGTTTGGAAAAACATGCTATTTCCACCTGCAATGTCGTCCCGTGCTCATTCCATGCCCGGGAAAGGGTGGCAAAGCACAGGGAAGCAGTGAGTGAGACACTGGGAGAAGGACAGGGAGGATGTGGGGCACCTGAACCACGCCAAGGCACTGGCACTGACAGCTGCTCTGTCACCCCCACCCTCCTCTGTGCACCCAGGGCCGCAGGGCAGCTGAGCCAGGACACCCTGCCCGGCCCGGCCCGAAGCTCCGGGGCTGGCGCTGCTGACTCACAGCGGGACAATCTCCGGCCCAGCCCGAGCGCCCTGCGGGCCCGGGGCCGCTCCTGCCCGCGGCCAACGCCCCCGAGAGCCCCGGGGCAGGGCAGGATCCACCTGCCCGGGGCTGCGCGGCCCAGCCTCGGCTGCACTGCGGCTGGGAACGGCACGGCTGAGGGTGAGGGTGCTGGGGGTCAGCCCCGGCCATGGAGTGAGGGTGCTGGGGGTCAGCCCCGGCCATGGAGTGAGGGTGCTGCCGGCCAGGGCTGGCCGTGGCCCCCAGACATCCTGGGCTCTGCTGCGTGGCCAGGGATGCCCATGACTGCCCGGGACAGACCCGGCTCTGCTGCTCTCCTTGAGGGGTGACGGGAGGAACCGCTCAGGGGGATGTGAAGGACAGCGTGGGTGCTGTATTGCACGTGGGGACACGGTGACACTGCCGTGGGACACAGGACGGGCTGTCACCACTGTCACAGGTGCCCCAACACCTCTCTGAGCAGCTGGAGCGGGAGCAGGGGCACCAGACCCTTCCCTGCCCCTGCCATGGGCCTTTCCTGCATTTCGGGGTGGGACAGCCCAGCCCCGGTCCCGGGGCACGGCGGGCTGGGGTCCGTGCGGCTGTGGGCGCCTTTCTGCAGCGTCAGACGAATCCGCCCGGCTGCACCCCCGCGATTTATTCGGCTTAATCCGGCGGCGGGCAGGTCCCACCGCGCCCCGGCGGCCGGGTGCCGGCTCAGCCCCAGGGGCCGGGCCCTCCCCGCAGGGAGGGGACTCGCTTATGAAAGTTGTGCTTGGGGAGTGTCCGGGGGGCCGGAGCAGACGAGCGCAGGGCGCGGGGCACTCGCTGCGGGCCGCCGGGCGGGCTGGGCTGCGGCACCCCGCGCTCCCCGCACAACCGGGACAAGCGGCACCGGGGCAGCCCGAGCTCCGGCCCCGCGGCACCGGGGCAGCCCGAGCTCCATCCCCGCGGCACCGGGGCAGCCCGAGCTCCATCCCCGCGGCACCGGGGCAGCCCGAGCTCCGGCCCCGCGGCACCGGGGCACCCCGAGCTCCATCCCCGCGGCACCGGGGCAGCCCGAGCTCCGGCCCCGCGGCACCGGGGCACCCCGAGCTCCGGCCCCGCGGCACCGGGGCAGCCCGAGCTCCGGCCCCGCGGCACCGGGGCAGCCCGAGCTCCGGCCCCGCGGCACCGGGGCACCCCGAGCTCCGGCCCCGCGGCACCGGGGCAGCCCGAGCTCCATCCCCGCGGCACCGGAGCAGCCCGAGCTCCGGCCCCGCGGCACCGGGGCAGCCCGAGCTCCATCCCCGCGGCGCCGGGGCACCCCGAGCTCCGGCCCCGCGGCACCGCACCGGCCATCCCCGCAGCGCCGGGGGAGTCTCTGAGGCCGCTCTCGTGCCCTTATCACTTTTCCAGCCCAGCTTCTGCACTCTGACTGTTGGACGGAGAACTGATAAGGGTATGCGGGTGGCACGAGCACCGTCCCGCCGCGCTATCCCGGGGCTGTCCCGGCTCCAGCTGCGGCTCCGTCCGTGCCTGGGCAGCTACAGATGTGGGCTCAGCTCCGCAAAGCAAACGCAGGGGATACTGAAACATCTTTTTTCAGTAAAACCTGGCGGGTCCCGTCACTCCGGGGTTTTCCGTTTCAGCATCTGCAGTAGGTCTCCAGCAGGAAAATGCATCTTTTTGGAAAAGGTCTTGAAATGCTTTTTAATGCGTTACCGTTTGCTTTGTGTTTCAGTGAAGTCAGCTGGGAATTCTTTGGGATCAACGTAAAGAATCATTATAAAAGTAAGAAATGAGTGTAAGACTCCTGTGCTTCCCTGTGCCTGCAATTGTTCCCGTTTAAAGCCATTTATTCCCAACATTTCCCTGGGTTTCTAGGTGAGTTCCTGCCGGCCATCTCCAGCCACAGCAGCCGGAGGAAATGATGAGCACTGCGGAGGGACCAGGGCAGCGGACCCGGGATGAGGTAAGGGGGTCTCTGTGCTCCCCTGGGGGGCTGCAGCCCATGTCCCACCCAGCCCGGGGCTGCCGGGGGTCCCACAGGGGCTGCCCTGCATGGCAAACCGATGCCCTAAAGCACCCAGGAACCCCTCCACATGTCCATCTTCCTTTTCCCAGTGTTCCAGCTATTGCCACCTGTCAGATCTTTCCTCCCCTGAGGTGTTCGGCAGAGTGAGTGCCAGCACAATGCCCATTCTGGGGTGCTCGCCCATGGATGTGTGGCTGGAGGGGGAGGAAAGAGCCAGCACCAGCACAGGGAGGAGGTTTCTTTCCCCAGGGGATACAGCCTGGCCTGGCTGAACCCCATGGGCCGCACGGCCCACACCGGGGGCTGCCCTGGCCTCCGTGACCCCCACAGCCCCCACGGCTGCAGCCCCACAGCCATCCCTTGCTGCACAGGGCTCCCCAAAGCACTGACACCCCCAGAACTGCCCTGCACACCCTGGTGCCTGACAAGGGCTGCAGGGGAAACCTGAGCCCCACGGGGCTGGGTGCCCCAGATCCCCAAAATTCCCAGGTCAGGCGTCAGGGCAGGGAGAAAAGTGGAGACTCAGCTCCATGTCAGGCACTGCATGCACATGGCCTGGGGAGGGGATGCATCCCTAAACCCACCCCCTAACCAGAGTTGGGGCCCCTCCTGACTCCTGACTGGGCCCCAGACACTGACTCAGCCCCAGAGTGGGAGTCTGAGGCCCCCAGGCTCACTGCCAGAGTGCCACAGTGGTGCCACACCGCCACAGTGGTGCCACGCTGCCGTGGGCCAGGCACGGCTCCCTTCTCCCTCTGCAGCCCTTTGGGATCCAGGGCTGTGCCGTAGCCAGTCCCTTGGGGCACAGAGGGAAGGGCCAGCATTTGGGACACGCTTTGTCACCCCTCGTCGATGGCTTTTTGTCCCCCAGTGACTCCGGCCCCAGGCCAAGGGGCGGGCAGGGTGTGACCCCGCCACACCCCAGCTGTGGGCACACACGGCACCGGGCTGGCACCGGTGGGCTCCGAGCGCTCGGGGGTCCCAGCACTGCTCCACACACACCCAGGCCGGAGGTGCGGAGGTGCCGGTGGTCGCACAAAATGCAGCGAGGGACGAGGGGGTTTGTCCCCACCATCCCGCCCTGAGCCGGCTGAGGGACAGAACCGGGGCGGTCACGGCATCCCTGGGCACTGGGGGCTGCCCTGGGGAGCACCGGGAGCTCCGGGAACCCCGAACGGGTGGGTGAGCGCCCCGAGCCCCCGGAACCCCAGATGTGCGTTGTGCATGAGGGGCTGGTCGGGGGCCGGGGCCCCGTGTGATCCCCGCGCAAACAGCCGCCGGCGGGCTGTCAGTGCGCGTTTGGCTTTGCCCCGCGGCCGGAGCGCGATCGGCCGTGAAAGGGCGGCTTAGCGGCCCCGGGAAACTCCTGAGGCAGCCGAATTCCCGCGGAGCCGGCCCGGGCCGGGGGCTGAGCCAGCGCCGCCGCTCGCCCCGAGCGCGCAGCCCCGATATTAAAGTCCCGAATAGGAAATTCCACTGCTTCAGACAAAAACAGCAGCCGGATATTTCATAAGTGTCCCGGCGGACATGAAAGCCGCACCAGGAAATTTCGCTCGGCGGAGATATTAAAGTGGATGCAGCCCTTGGGGCACGGGGCGAGGGGCGGCCGCGGGGACACGCGTGAGCACATCCCGCTGTCCCTCGCGTCGCTGTCCCGGCCAGCCCTGCCTCAGCCCCAGCAATGGGCACCGGGCACGGGGGTGAAGGGCTCGGGGTGACACACGGAGGGCAGCAGCCGAGCCCCAGCAGGGCACAGGGCAGGGTCCCAGGGGTGCTGCCCTGGGCTGGAGGCTCTGCCAGCCCCGGGCACGGCGGTGGCACTGCCCCGGGCACAGGGCAGAGGGCACAGGGCAGGGTCCCAGGGGCGCTGCCAGCCCCGGGCACAGGGCAGGGTCCCAGGGGCGCTGCCAGCCCCAGCGGCACTGCCCGGGCACGGCGCAGCATCGCTGAGCCCGGCGCTGCCGGGAGCGCCGCCCCCGCAGGCACCGAGCGCGGCTAATTGCACGTTATTGCAGCGCTCTGTCATCAAACACGGATCCCTTCTCTTCCGACACGCGCTCCGAGCAGTGCACGCTCGGATCTGCTCCTGCCTCCGCTCGGCCTCTCCTCGGCGCCGGCAGGATCGGAGCAGCGGCTGCGGGGCCGCCCCGGGGCAGGGGTGCGGTGCGCTTGGGGATGGCAGGGACCGCAAAGCTCAGCTCATCCCGCCCCTGCCGTGGCAGGGACACCTCCCACCGTCCCAGGTGCTCCCAGCCCTGCCCAGCCTGGCCCGGGGCACTGCCAGGGTTCCAGGGGCACCACAGCTGCTCTGGGCACCTGTGCCAGGGCCTGCCCGCCCTCCCAGGGAACAATTCCTGCCAACATCCCATCCATCCCTGCCCTCCGGCAGTGGAATCCGTCCCACCTCGTTCTGGCGCCCAGCCCCTGTGTCCCCATTCCCTCTGCAGCTCTCCTGGAGCCCTTTAGGCAGTGGAAGGAGCTCTGAGGTATCCCCAGAGCTTTTCCTAAGACATCTCATCCCCCAGCTCTGGCTGAGGCAGGATCCAGCAGCTCAGATCCTGGGCTTTACCCCAGCTCAGTCTGGAGCCCCGCACCTCTGCCATGCCCAGGGACCAGGCACTGACCTTTTCCTCCTGCTGCTCCCTGTGGGGATTCCCCAGAACTGGGAGTCAAACACAACCCAAAGAGCATTGTGATGGCTCCTCGAGAGAAAACGAGTTTCTAAAATTAAAGGAGCAAAATAAGACAATGGAATATTTTTGCATCGATTTTCTTGCCATGAATATTTATAAAAATTAGTTCAATAATATTAAGGAAATACAGGACAGTGCTGGGTGAGAGCTGCATCCCCATCCCGCGGCAAGGCACACACTGGACCTCAGTGCCTGTGCCCCAGAGCTGCAGCACTGATTCCAGGAGCTCAGGGCAGGGAATCACCTATCCAAAACCCAGAAACCCCCCCCAAAATAACCCCAAAAACACAAGGAAGTTATTGCCCATTGCCACAAGCAATAAACACAGTGCCCAGAGATTCCAAGCATTGTTTTCCCCCTGCCCCATCACAGCACACTGTCACCTCAATTGGTAAATAATCACACAAATTGCCTTGTCACTCCATCCCTTCTGTGGCTGCCCCTGGATCCCTGGAATGTCCCAGGCCAGGCTGGACGGGGTTTGGGGCACCTGGGACAGTGGAGGTGGCCCTGCCATGGCAGGGGTGGCACTGGATGGGCTTTGAGGAGCTCCCAAGCCACTCTGGGATTCGGTGATTCACCATTGCAGCACAAGAGGCCTCATCCCCCGTGCCACGCGCAGGGATTCATCCCTCCTGCCAGGAGCTGATCTTCGCCCTGGCACCGAGGGCATCTCCAGCCCCGGAGGCGAGGGGGGCTCTGCTGCCCCTCGGGAGCACCCCCAGGGGAAAGGCCACGGGGAGAGGCAGGAATGTGCAGATCGCAGAGGGAGACGGGGCAGGGACGGAGATGCGTTGTCAGGGCAACACAACGGCAGCGCTGGGAGAGGGAACGAGGGGGAACGGGGTAACCTGGGGGCACAAGGAGCCAAGGGTGGGGACAGGGACACAAACACCATCCCCTGCCCCTCTGCCCACCAGCACAGCTCCAGCCCTGCTGCCGGTGAGGGAGGATGGCCCAGGGCCCCTCAGCATCCCCAGAGCCCATCACTGCACGCTGCCCAGCCCCACAGAACCCCAGAGCCCATCACTGCACGCTGCCCAGCCCCACAGAACCCCAGAGCCCATCACTGCACGCTGCCCAGCCCCAGAGAACCCCCAGAGCCCATCACTGCACGCTGCCCAGCCCCAGAGAACCCCCAGAGCCCATCACTGCACGCTGCCCAGCCCCACAGAACCCCCAGAGCCCATCACTGCACGCTGCCCAGCCCCACAGAACCCCCAGAGCCCATCACTGCACGCTGCCCAGCCCCACAGAACCCCCAGAGCCCATCACTGCACGCTGCCCAGCCCCACAGCATCCCCGGGGCCCAGCAAGGGACACAAGCTGCCACCCTCCAAGGCCCAGCACTGAGCAAGTGTTGACACCAGAGACACCAAGGGGAGCAGCTCTGGCTGCTCAGTGGCACAGGCCACCACAGTCTGATTTCCAGACCTTTCCACAGTTTGCTAGTCTGAGCCAAACCAGCTCCCCACACTGAGGAGCGGAGTCTGGAGAGATCCCTTCCCCACCCATCTGCAAACCCTGCTGCCTACAGGAGAGGCTGAAACTCTGCTCAGGGCGGGCGTGGAGGCCCCAGCTCAGAGAAGGGACAGCAGGCACAGCCACCTGTGAGGCCCAGGGCTGGTGCAGCTACACAGGGACACAGACCCAGCCTGGGTCCAAGCTCACCGCCTCGGCAGGGAGGGCTCAGGTGTGATCGGGGCACGGGGAATCCTCTGCTCTGCTCTCGGCACCTGCAGCCCCTGCTGTGCAAACTGCTGTCACTGCCCCCAGCCAGGGCAGGGCAGGGCTCGGGGGAACACGCAGGGGGTGAGGGCACAAGCACAGGGGCTCTGTGCTGCTCTGCTCGCTGCCCGAGCCCCACAGCCAGAGCCCCACAGCCAGAGCACCCTGCTCCCCCTGCCCTGGGCTGTCAGAGCCCCAGAAAGCTCCAGCTCCTGCTCAAAATGAGGCTTGGGGATAAACCAGGGAAGCTGCGCCCTGCTCCCTGCTGAGCCCCGCTCCCCACGCACCCATGCCAGCAGCAGTCCCTGCCAGGCCCTGCCAGCTCCCTGAAGCTGCTGCTCTATTTTTACCCCGCGGTTGCTATAGAGACACCAGAGCCGCTCCCCGTGATGATGCAGCTGCTTTTGGGTGATGCGGGCTCTTCCAGAAGCACTGCATCACCCACTGCATCACCCACTGCATCATCACCCACTGCATCACCTGCTGCATCACCTGCTGCATCACCAACTGCATCACCCGCTGCATCACCCACTGCATCATCACCCACTGCATCACCTGCTGCATCACCCACTGCATAATCACCCACTGCATCACCACCCACTGCATCACCTGCTGCATCACCTGCTGCATCACCCACTGCATCATCACCCACTGCATCACCCACTGCATCACCCACTGCATCACCCACTGCATCACCTGCTGCATCACCAACTGCATCACCAACTGCATCACCTGCTGCATCACCCCCTGCATCAGCCCCCACTGCGTCACCCCCCATTCAGGTCCCCTGGGACACCCCTCTGGCCCCAGGGACGTGCGCCAGCCCCGTGCCCTCGGCAGTGCCCTGTGATGAGTGAGGGGTCCCACAGACCTGCTCCTTCCCTCTCTGAGGTGTCCTGTGATGAGTGAGGGGTCCCACAGACCTGCTCCTTCCCTCTCTGAGGTGTCCTGTGATGAGTGAGGGTCCCACAGACCTGCTCCTTCCCTCTCTGAGGTGTCCTGTGATGAGTGAGGGGTCCCACAGACCTGCTCCTTCCCTCACTGAGGTGTCCTGTGATGAGTGAGGGGTCACACAGACCTGCTCCTTCCCTCTCTGAGGTGTCCTGTGATGAGTGAGGGGTCACACAGACCTGCTCCTTCCCTCTCTGAGGTGCCCCGGGCTGCGCTGAGCTGCTGCTTCCCCAGCCCGCCCCAGGTGCTGCCACGCTGGGCAAGGCTCACCATGGCTCCAGGCAAAGCCACCAGAGGGGACAAGGAGCAGCTCCCCCTTCTCCAGCTCCCCTGTTAACAGCTCCCCCTTCTCAAGGCAGGGCCAGACCCCAACCAGACCCCAGCAGGCTCCAATAAAGGGGTGGCAGCTCCCTGGCTGCTCGTCCAGGTGGGGTGCAGCTGGGATGGCCCCACAAAGCTCCCAGCATCTCTGCTGTTCTCTGCAGTGACGGTTCTGTCAGCTCTGCCCTCTCTGTCCTGCCCAGGTGAGGATGCTGGGTGCCCCCCGTGCCACAGCAGACTGGCATCGCCAGCAGCACTTCCAGCAGTGCCCATCTCCACACCCTGCAGGGCTGTTCCGTGTGGGCAGAGCACCCTGAGGTGGCACCAGCCACCTCACAGCCACCCCATCCCTGTTCTGTCCCAAACCCATCGTGTCCGGAGCCCACCCTGCTGCCCCAAGGCTCTGCTGAGACCAAACCCGCGGCTCAGAGCCCGCACAGAGCCGCAGCCTCTCCAGCAGCCACCCCGGCAGCCCGTTGCCATGGCATCCTCAGGGATGGCACAGAGCAAGACAAGGAGGATGAAGACAGGTGGACACGTTGGCTCTGCAAAGCCAGGGCACGGCCGGGGCAGATGCGAGCCCCTCTGGCAGCAGGCAGGGGCCATCCTGCTCCCCTCCCAGGGCTGGCACGACAGAGCTGGCATCGCCACGCTCCCCTCCCTGCTGGGGCATCTCCCACCCAGGGACACCTGGAGGCTGCGAGGCCACGCCGGTGGAGCAGGAAAGGGAATTCTTGGGGTTTAACATCCTAAAGGATAGGTCACTCCTGCTTTCCAGCCAGGAGCAGCCAGCCTGGGGTGCAGCACAGGGGAGAGAGCTCACAGGGGCAGCAAGGGGGCAGAGCACGAGGGGCGTCCTGCAGGGGAGGGGGCTCCCCAAGCCTTACTGCCAGCATTCTCCTCATTGCAATCATCAGGCACCTTCCCTCCTCCCTCCTTGTCACCACCCCTGACCACGCTGGGAGCAGAGCAGATCCCCCTCACCAGGGGGATGTGGTGGCTTCCCCTGGGCTCCTCCTGCCACCAGCTTGTCTCTTCTAAATTTGTGGGTTGCAGGAGTTTATTTTTAAGGTGTTTATTTTGTCAAGGTGTTTATGTTATGTTGCTGTTAGGAGTTAATGTGTTTATTTTTGACAAGTAAAGTGGTGTGCTCATGCATCAGAAAATGGACAGATAAACATTTTTGGGGGGTTTATGGCCAGTTTAGGCAGCTACTGCAGAGTGTCTGCGTTACCAAGTCAGGAGGAACCTGCCGTAAGATTTGCCAAATGTTCCCTAACATAGTAAGACTGACTTAATTTCTCTGCTGGCTCTGATTCTCACTGTCATCATCTCTGAATGAAGAGCGCTGCAATATTAGATTATACTTTATTAATCACAAGAGAAATTTCCCCAAATGTTAATGTGATGCGGGGGGTGTGATGACAAATACCCTCACAGCCGTGATGGATCTGCAGAAGGGCAGAACCCGGGGGTCAGGGTGGCGGTCGGGGCATCTGTGACCATTTCCCCTTCCTCCGAACTCCCTTTGTGCCGGGACTGCTCCGAAAGGGGCACCGAGGGAGGCGGAGGAAGCTGATGGGGGCAGGCTCCTGCCCGGCTGCGGGCTCTGGGGGCGAAGGAGGGCCAGAGCGGCAGCACAGCGCCCAGGGCTGGCACCGAGGGCAGCAGAACGGAGCCCAGCTGGCCCTGCACGGCACGGAGCGCGCCTGTGCCCCAGGGTGCGCTCGGGCTGCCCCAGGGTGCGCTCACACCGCGCTGTCATCGACATCAGAGGGGCTCGGGGGCCGTGATTGCCGTGCTCCGAGCGGGGACGGCCGCGGGCTCGGGGCCGCTCGGGTCTGGGGAGCCCCCGGAGCAGGGACACGCACAGACACCCCGCACGGGTGGGTGTAGACGGGCAGGGACCCCGCGGACCCCCGCACACGGACAGGGACCCTACAGCCGCACACAGACACAGACCCTGCAGCCCCCCGCAGCCCCCCGCACACCGACACCCCCGCCCGCCGCTCCCCGCACCCACCTGCGGGCGGACGCGCCGCCCCCCGCGCCCTCCTCCTCGCGCAGCGCCGGGCACCGACACCGGCACCGGCACCGGCACCAACGATCGGCACCCGGCACAGGGCATTCGGCACTCGGCACCGATACCGGCACGACACAGGGCACGGGGCAGCGGCACCAACGCCGGAGAGCGGCACCGGACACCGGCACGGGCACCGGCGGCAGGTACCGGGCGGGGCGCGCACCCCACCATCCCCACCGCGGCCGGGGGCGGCGGCGGCGGCGGCAGAGGGATGGCCGGGGCTCGGAGGGGCGCGGGGGACGCCAGTCCCGGCCGGAGCGCGGCAGAGCCGCCTCCCGGGTCTCCCCCCGGTCCGAGGGGCCCCCACGGGAAGGGGCCGTGGGCAGCTCACGGGCAGGGAGCGGCACCGTGGGCGCTTTTGGGAGGGGCTGGGAGCAAAGCGGGCACTGACCGCGGGTCCAGGGGCGGCGGGATCCCTAAGGAGGGCTCGGAGGGATGGATGGGGAAGGGCCGGGAGGCTTGTGCCCTCTCCAGGGGCGCTCTGGGGGCACCGGCTGCTCCGGGCTCCAGGAGCGCTCCGAGGAGCGAGGCAGGGCGCGGGGGCAGCAGGAGCGGTGGCAGCGGGGTCAGAGGGGCGGCAGAAGCAGGGGGCGGTAGAAACACAACAGACAGCATGACTGTGGCTGCTTCTGCTCCCCTCCGGCAGTGAGGAGGCAGAGATCCCGGCTCCAGCCCAGGAAGCCATCAGGGAAGTTCACGCAGTCTCCAGTGGGCTCCGTGCTGGGGCCCCCCAGACACAGCGGGCCGGTGGAGACCGTCAGAAGCTCCCTGATCTCCTGGGGAACCCAAGCATCCATCCGGGCAGCTGCTGCACGAAGTGGGGGACGCGGCCACAGGGACAGTGGGACGTGGGGCAGTGCCCAGAGCTTGGCACGCCAGGACGGCAGGGACAGAGCAGTGGGGCTCACCTCTTCCCCGTGGTTCCCCCACAGGCAGCACTGCCGTCGCCCAGGGGAAGCAGCAGCAGCTGCCATGGATGAAGGGACGGAGCTGGAGCTGGGGGGCCACTCCCTGCTGAAGGCCGTGTGGCTGGGCCGGCTGCGCCTGACCCGGCTGCTGCTCGAGGGCGGCGCCTACATCAACGAGAGCAACGACAAGGGCGAGACCGCGCTCATGGTGGCCTGCATCACCACGCACGTGGACCAGCAGAGCAGCCACAAGGCCAAGATGGTGAAGTACCTGCTGGACAACAGAGCCGACCCCAACATCCAGGACAAGTCGGGCAAGACGGCGCTGATGCACGCCTGCATCCGCGGGGCTGGGGGGGACGTGGTGTCCCTGCTGCTGGACAGCGGGGCAGACCCCAGCCTCGAGGACCACTCGGGAGCCTCGGCGCTGGTCCACGCCATCAACGCCGAGGACAAGGCTGTGCTGCAGCACCTGCTGAATGCCTGCAGAGCCAAGGGGAAGGAGGTGATCATCATCACCATGGACACATCAGCCTCCGGCACCAAGACCGCCAAGCAGTACCTGAACGTTGCGCCAGCGCTGGAGTTCAAGGAGAAGGCTCCCCTCGAGGAGAGCGCAGCCCCCTCCAGTGCCCACCTGAAAAGTCCCGTCTCAGCGCCTTCCCCTGCCGAGAAGGAGAGCAGCGCTCTCACCCCGCACCCTTCTCACCCTGGGGACACCGAGCCCCCCTCCCCGGGCCAGCGAGCCGGCGCTGCCCGCAGAGCCCAGCTGCCCCGGCTGAAGCGGCTGCGCTCGGAGCCCTGGGGTCTGGTGGCACCCTCGGTGCTGGCGGCCTCCAGTCACCGCGACGACACGCGGCCCTGCGCCGACAGCGAGGTCATCACGGGCATCGGCGACCTCTCGCTCTCCAAGAAGCCCTCCCTCGCCCGCAGCAGCAGCAGCAGCAGCAAGGGAAGGGACCCCTCCCTCTTCCCGCCAGTGGATGAGCAGGCACCGGGGCCGCTGGCATGGAAAGCCGCCCACGAGAAGAGCCCGGGCGCCCACCCGTGCCTGTCGCGGAGCGCCACGCTCCCGGAGGAGCCGGAGAGCACCGGCTCGGCCGCCAGCTCCGCCGCGAGGACGGACGCTCCCCTCTGGCGGAGGCCGGGCGCCGAACACAACGGGGAGCCGCCGGTCGGCGAGGCGGGGAAGGCGCCGTCCGAGAGGCGCAGGCTGAGCGGGTCGCAGCTGGCCCTGCCGGACGGCGGCGGCGACTCGCCCTGCGGCAGCACCGGCACATCGCCCAGCGCCGGCCGCCGCCGGCCGCCCGGCCTGCTGGAGCGGCGAGGGTCGGGAACCCTGCTGCTGGACCACATCTCGCACGCCAGGCCAGGATACCTGCCCCCCCTGAACGTGAACCCCAACCCCCCGATCCCTGACATCGGCTCCAGCAAAGCCCCCTCCCCGCTGGCCGCCGCGCTGAAGCCGCTGGTGCCCCTCACACCCGGCTCGCCCAGGCGGGGCGATCTGAGGGCCCACAGGAAGCTCCTCCGCAGGCATTCCATGCAGGCCGAGCAGATGCGGCACCTCTCCGATTTTGAGGAGGTCGTGGCGCAGTAGCCGTGCCCCGTTTGCTCACAGGGAGGTGGCCAGGGCCGCGCTGGCCCCGCAGAGACGGGACGGGTACCACAGAGTGGGCACTGGCTCCGGGGACACTTTGGTGGCCAGGGGGCTCAGCCCTGAGCCCGGGGGCTGAATCGGGCGCGGGCTGATCGGGAGATCGATCCCGCACCGTCCCAGATCGCCAAGCTCCGTGCCAAGGATCCCACCTGCAGTTCACTTATTCCTCACTAGCTGCAATCTGCTTTTCTTACATTCTGCTCGTTCTCTCACCGAATCCCGGCCCGGAGCCCCCGGCGGTGATCTCTGGGGCCGAGGCGTTCGTGAAGTGCCTTCCAGGAGGGAAAGGGGCTCAGTACGCGGGGACTCGAGGGGCGGAACCCCGGTGCGGCCACGGACCGTGTCGGTGCTCTCCCGGAGCGGGAGAGGGAGACAGTGCTCCACCTCCGGTATTCCCGGAGCTCCGGCGGCTCGGCACACCCGGCACCGCTGCAGCCCCGTGGGCTGCGGGCCGGGACGGGCTTGCCTCGTCTCTGAAGCGTCTGAACCTCAGGGGTTCATTCCCCGCCACGCCGAGGAGCTCTGAATCCAGGAAGCGCTGGATATCCCCCCGAGCAGGATGGTGCCAGCCCGGCTGCACGGGAGCCTCTGCCAGCGGCGGGGAGCCGGGATGCCAACCCACCGAGGGTGACACGGGCTGAGCCCGGCGCTTCGTCCCGCCGGGACGGCCGCAGGCACGGCGCCAGAGCCGAGACCCCGCGGGCCCCCCGCCCCACGCCGCTCCCCACGCACGCTGTGCCGGCCGTGAGCCGCGGCTCCCGCAGCCTCCATCGCTCCACGATCGCGGTTATTCACGGGCTGCGTGCGCGCAGGAGGCAGGGCAGGTGTTGGGGTGACGCCGTGGCCCTGCGGACACTCGTGCGCTGGTTTTGCACTGCACGAATAAAGCGCTCAGCTTTGGACCGAGGCTGCTCTCGCGTGGAGCCGGCACCAGCCGCCCGCACGGGGCCCGGGAGTGCCGCGGGGACCGCCGGGGCTCCCGGAGTGCCCGGCCCCGACATGCCGGGGGCGTCCCAGGGCCGGGGGAACGATCCCGGGCTCCCCGCGGGTGCCCGCCTCGGGGCCGGAGGTGCCACCCCGCCCCGCCCCGTTCCGCCCAGCCGCGCCCCGTTCCGCCCCGCCCAGCCCCGTTCCGCCCAGTTCCGCCCAGCCCCGTTCCGCCCCGCCCAGCCCCGTTCCGCCCAGCCCCGTTCCGCCCCGCCCCGCCCCGTTCCGCCCAGCCGCGCCCCGTTCCGCCCCGCCCCGCCCCGTTCCGCCCCGCCCCGCCCCGTTCCGCCCCTCCCAGCCCCGTTCCGCCCCTCCCAGCCCCGCCCAGCCCCGTTCCGCCCAGCCCCGTTCCGCCCAGTTCCGCCCAGCCCCGTTCCGCCCCGCCCCGCCCCGTTCCGCCCAGCCGCGCCCCGTTCCGCCCCGCCGCGCCCCGTTCCGCCCCTCCCAGCCCCGTTCCGCCCCTCCCAGCCCCGCCCAGCCCCGTTCCGCCCAGCCCCGGTCCGCCCCGCCCCGTTCCGCTCGCAGCGGAAGCGCCACGTCAGGGGGGCGGTGCGGGGGCGGTGCCGGGTTGCCGGTGCCGGGTTGCGGGTGCCGGTGCCGGGCTCGGTGCGAGGCCGGTGCCGGGTTGCGGGTGGCGGGCTCGGTGCGGGTGCCGGTGCCGGGTTGCGGGTGGCGGGCTCGGTGCGGGTGGCGATGCCGGGCGCGGTGCGGACGCTGTGCCTGGCCGCGCTGCTGGGCGCGCTGCGGGCCGGCGGCACGGAGCTGACGCTGGAGCTGCCCGACAGCGCCCAGCGCTGCTTCCACCAGGAGCTGGAGAGCGGCGTCAAGTTCACCCTCGACTATCAGGTACTACCCTGCCTGTACCTTCCTGCAGCCCTGCATGCTCCGTGCCTGCACCCCCTGCCCGGGCCCCCCGCCCCGTTTGTGCCCCATCCCTGTGCCCCTGCCCATGTGCCTGCCCGTGCCCCGGTGCCCCCTTGCCCACAGCCCTGCCGTGTGTGCGCTGTTGTCTCTGCCCGTGCCACCTGCCCGTGCCTCTCCCACACTCCCATCCTGTGCCCTGCAGAGCCCCAGGCAGGGCTGTAGTCCCACCCCAGCTCCCTCCATGCTGCACTAGGAGTTGTTCCCAGCCCCAGCTCCACGCCCAGCAGTGCCCACCTGAGAGCCAGGCCTGGGATGTGCCCACACCAGCCATGGACCTGACCTCCCTGACCTGGGTCATGAGGGCTGTCCCTGTCTCCAGGACCCCACTTGAGCCATGGGCACCCCAGCTGAGTTGCTGGCACCGTGGTGCGCAACTTCCCCAGGGCTCCCCTGGCTGGGCCCCATCCCATGGGCACGGTGCCCGCTGGGCTCTCACAGAGCTGTGGGGCTGGGCAGGGGCAGGGGGCCCTTGCCACGTCGCTGGGCGTGTGCCACCATCGGAGATGCGTCTCCTGCACAGGTGATCAGCGGAGGGCACTATGATGTGGACTGCTACGTGGAGGACCCCAACGGCAAGACCATCTACCAGGAGACCAAGAAGCAGTACGACAGCTTCTCGCACCACACCGAGGCCAAGGGTGTCTACACCTTCTGCTTCAGCAACGAGTTCTCCACCTTCTCCCACAAAATCGTCTACTTCGACTTCCAGGTGGGCGACGAGCCGCCCATCCTGCCCGACATGAACAACCGCGTCACTGCCCTGACACAGGTGGGTCTCGGGAGGGAGGCAGGAAGGGAGGCAGGGTCCTGCTGCAGCCCCAAGCAGCCTTGTGGGATGGCAGTTGGGGACGTGTTCCCTTCCTCCCGCACCGGATGCAGAAGTGCCAACCGCCGGCCAACAGCCCCACCACACACCACATCCTCTGCCCTGCCTTGCTCAGGGGGCTGTGCGGGCTCTGGGCTCCCCTCTCTGCAGCAGCCGTGTCCATCCCACGTGAGGGAATTGCATCAGCCATTCCATCCCTGGGTGTGTGCTCTGAGCTGGGCATCCGGGTGCCCTCGTGGGTACTCTGTCCCAGCGGGGAACCACCTTGCATGGGCTCCGGCAGGAACCTACCACACAAACACTGCTCTTGAGCGTCCTGGCACGGCCCTGGGCCCCCTCAGCTGAGCCGTGTCAGGAGTGACAGGGCGCTCCCGTCCTTGTCCCCAGCTGGAGTCTGCCTGTGTCACCATCCACGAGATGCTGAAGGCGGTGATCGACTCCCAGACCCACTACCGGCTGCGGGAGGCGCAGGACAGGAGCCGAGCCGAGGAGCTCAATGGCCGCGTCTCGTACTGGTCAGTGGGGGAAACCCTCATCCTCTTCGTGGTCAGCATCGGGCAGGTGGTGCTGCTCAAGAGCTTCTTCACCGAGAAGAGACCCAGCAGCGGCGGAGCTGGCACCTAGAGCTGCTGGCTGTGCCCGAGTGCAGCGGGCAGCGGGACAGACACTGCGCCTCTGATCTGTGCCGGGACAGGCGGGGGTGGGACAGGGGGTGACACTGCTGAGCTGGTGACACAGCCACCCAAGGACAGGCGTCCCCAGCATCACCTCCCATTTGCCATCATCTGGCCTACCCTGTCCCCTCGCCTGGCCAGCCTGTCCCCGTTCTCTGGCTGCACTGGGGAGCAGGGGGGACCAGCACAGCACAGCACCGGGGCACCCTCAGGACTGGGACGGGACTGGGACGGACTGGGATGGGACTGGGACGGACTGGGATGTGATTGGGACGGGACTGGGATGTAACTGGGACTGACTGGGACGTGACTGGGACAGGACCACGTGCTGCCCCTGAGCCCTGTGCAGCCACCAAGGGCAGGGGCAGCCCTGGCCCCCCTGGCATCCCCCAGTGCCCCCAGCCCCAGCAGAGCTGCCCGCGGGCTGGGGGGGTCTCTGTCTGCACCCCAGGTGCCCTGTGGCGGGCAGGGTGCTCCCAGCGGCGGGACACAGCACCACCAGCATCCAAGAAGGGAAGGCTGTTTGCTGGGTGGCTCTGGCTCTGCCAGCTCCTCCCCTCGCAGCAGTTCTCAGGCTGGCAGCAGGTGGTGTGTCTGTACCAGGTGATATTTTCATACACCAGTCCGTGCCTGAGACTCAGCCCCCTCACACATTCCCCGCACACGTGCCAGGGAAGCCCATCCCTGCCCCAGAAGCACGGGGGACCCACACACGCCTGGGACTGCAGCCCCTCATTCCCTGGAGCCCCACAAGACCCCTGGAGTGACTGGTGTGCTGGCCCTCCAGCCCTCAAGCAGGTGTGAGATCATTTTTCAGAGCTGAAGCAACTCCACTAGACTTTGCCACTTTCAAATAAATCCCTGCAAGCATGGCTGGCACTGCCGTTCTTGGGCACAGCTCTGCCTGCCCGCCTGCCTTGCCCCCTGCCCACACAGCTGAGCTTGCTCCTGGCACAGGACACGAGGAGGAGGACCCTGCTGGCCCCCAGCAGGAGCAGGAGCAGGAGCAGGAGCAGGAGCAGCAGCCCTGTGTGTGCCCTGTGTGAGGCCGCAGTGTCAGTGGGCTGGGATGGGGTTCCCACTGCGCAGCAGGGACTGAGGAGCCAGGGGAGCACGGGGGGCCCCGGGCAGAGCCCAGCTCGGGGGTCCCTTCCCTGGGGCTGGGGGATGCCAGGGCAGCTCTGGTGATGCTCAGGGGACAGTGAGGGGCCCGGGCAGCCTCAGCCCTGGCCCAGCTCCCCGGGCCCAGCGGCCCCCCCGTGCTGGCTGTGCCGGCAGCGTGGCCTTGGGCAGTGCTGCGGGCGGGAGAGCTGCCCCCGGTGCCTCCCAACAGCCTTGGGCAGCAGCCAGCAGCTCCTGTTTGGAGCACAGCCCGCAGCAGCAGCACCCCGGCACTGCCTCCAGCCCTGGCAGGACCAGCCCTGCGCCCTCTGTGGGGATGCACAGGGAAGGAAGCGCCCAGCCCCGGCCAGGCTGGCATGGCCCGGAATCTGCCCCGGCCTGGGGACTCCTGAGCCACCCACGGTGGGGACAGGGCAGCTGTGACCCCCATGGGTCAGGGTGCTGGCTCTGGGGACACCGGCGCAGCTCCCAGCGGGGGACACGGGAGGGACAAGAGGTGGCCATGGGACACTTTATTGCCGTTCAGGGCACAGAGAAGGGAGAGGGGACGGGGGCACCCCACCAGCCCCAAGCCCCCAGAGGTACTTTGGGTGCAGGGAGAGATCAGCAGTGCCTCCGTCCCCATGGAGCTGTGCCGACCCCCCTGCCCCGCGGCCCCCAGCTGGTGTCACAGGGAGCTGCTGTGGCGCGAGGGGTCCCCGGCAGCCCCTCGGGGCCTGCCCAGCCCCCGGGCTGCCCGCTGGGGCGGCAGGGAGGAGGCTGAGCAGCGGAAGGAGCCCGTGGGTGGGGAGGGGGGCTGGGCCGGGGGGCCGTGCCTGCACGGGCACCCCCAGCCCCCCCGGAGCGGGATGGTGAAGAGCCCGTAGGTGATGGGGTCCAGGCACGCGTTGAAGAGGCCAAAGATGAAGAGGACGTGGGTGAGGGCCGGCGAGATCCTCTTCTCCACGGCGCGGGGGCAGAACCAGTGCCAGAGCCCCAGCAGGTAGTAGGGGGTCCAGCAGAGGATGAAGGAGGAGACGATGACCAGGCTCATCCGCAGCATGCGCAGCCGCGCCCGCGGGATGTTGTCCCTGGAGCACCGCAGCGACGCGTCCCGCGAGGAGACTGGGGGGAAACGGGGCTGGGACAGGGCCCCTGCGCCGGGGGAGAGCTGGGGGTCCCTGCAGAGCTGGGACGGGGCGGCACGGGGGTGCCTGGCACTCACAGAGGCCCGAGCCCATGCGGCGGGAGATCTCCAGCAGGATGCGGGCGTAGCAGCAGACCATGATGAGCAGGGGCAGCAGGAAGAGGCAGGCGAAGCCCACCATGTTGTAGAGGGTCTCGTGCCAGGCCCGGGGGAAGCTGCCGCGCGTGGTGCACTGCGTGAAGTTGTGCGGGGGCTGCAGGGTGATGGTGTGGAACAGGAACAGCTGCAGACGAGAGAGGTGGGGTGGGGGTGATGGGGGTTTGTGCCTCCCGAGCCAGGGAGGGCACTGGAGGCTGAAACAGGGACCCCCCGACCCACAGGGACAGACCCAGCCTCGGGGGGAATGACCGGTTACCCCCCTTGCATTGAGAGGGGCCTGGGGACCCCCAGAGCGGGCAGAGCCGGGCAAGGGGGGCGCTGCCACAGCCACTCCATTGCCAGCTCCGCGCGCCCATCCCACAGGGCTGTCCATCCCCTCCCTCTGGGTCACACGGCGGCACCGGCCCTGGCAGCGAGCCCGGACGGTGCCACCACACACGGGGCCGGGCGGGGTGTGTTACCAGAGAGCCCGGTGGGTACCTGTGGCACGGCCAGCCCCGCGCTGAGCAGCCAGGCCGCCTGCAGCATGGCGCGGTTGCGGGCGCGGGCGCGGGCGATGGCCAGCGGGCGCAGGATGGCCGCCTGCCGGTCCAGGCTGATGACCACGGTGACGAAGGCCGAGGCGTACATGGCCAGCAGGCGCAGGTACATGAGCAGGCGGCAGGCCAGGTCGCCCGCCCGCCACTGCAGCGTGATGTTCCAGACGGCGTCGAGCGGCATGACCAGCACGGTGAGCAGCAGGTCGGCGGCGGCCAGGTGCCGCAGCAGCAGGCGGATGTGCGGGCGCCGGCCGCCGCCCCGGCCGCCCACCGCCCGCAGCACCGCCAGGTTGCAGCCGGCCGAGAGCGCGAACAGGCCGAAGGTGACGGCCACGCGCGCCTGGGCGGCCGCAGAGAAGGTGGGCAGCCGCGGGGGCTCCTCGCCCCTCTGCTCGGGGGGGCTCCAGGCGCAGCCCCACCCGGGGGCCGGCGTGCCGGGGGGCTCCGTGCTGCTGTTCCCCACCGCGGGGCCCGGCTCTGCACGGCCCCTACCTGCCGCAACAGGCAGAGGGGCAGCGGCGGCCCTGAGGGGGCTCTGGGCGGGGCAGGCCGCACTCAGCGCTGTGGTCCTGTCCCCCAGAGCCCCCTGCCCAGGGCCACAGTGCCCACATCGCGTCTCTGAGCTCACTTCCCTGTGTTCCATCCTTGCCTCGCTGCATCCTGCTCTACCTCCCAGCCTGCAGCAGCCCCCAAAGCCCCTCCGTGCCCCCAGAGATAACGGGGTCCCTGGCACCCAGCAGGGCAGAGGAAGACAATGGCAGCTGACCCCAACACGCCCCCACCTCAGGCCATCACTGCTGTGCCCCTCCCTGCCCAGAGTGCCCCTGCCTGGGACGGGGACCCCACCCAGCCCAACAATGAGCCTGCAGGACCAGACGCCCCATTCCCCCTGCCTCACCTGCATCCAGGGAGTCCTGCCTGGCATCCCCCAGCCAGGCCATGGCAGGGCTGGTGCTCACACAGTGCCCAGGCTCTGTGCTGAGGGCTCCTGCATCTGCTGTGGGCACGAGGGGAGCGGGGCAGGTACCAGGGCAGGTACCAGGGCAGGTACTGCAGAGAGGCAGCACCTGCTGCTGCTGCTGCAGCTGCTGAGGCGTGGGCGCCCTTGGCTGCTCGGAATGGTCCTTGACGTAGCCAGCAGCTCGGAACAGCACGGTCCTTCCCCTGCCACCCACAGCACACGGACACACACGTAAGCATGCGTGGTGCTCACATGGGAACGGACAGTGGGATGAGCCCCACATCTGAGGGAGAGAGCCCCCCAGCCCAGGGGGTGCTGCCAGCGCCCCCCAGGTCTGGCACTGCTGCTGCCAGGGCCAGGAATCAGAGCACACAAGGGCTCCTTGCATTGAGGTGCAGCATTTGGGGGGCCCAGAGATGCACAGGTCCCTCCTTCCAGCCCTGTGGCTGCCAGCTGCTCCCCCAGACTGTGCGCATCCCCATGGCAGTGTCCCCATGGCTGGAGCCCAGGTCCCTTCAGCCCTGGCTGGAGAGCAGGGGCTGCAGCCGAGGGGAGGGCAGGCCAGGGGGCTGCTTTACATCTCAAAGGCTTGTCTCCTCCAGTCGCGCCCTTCCTCGGCCCCAGCAGAGGATATTAACCTCGTTAGAGAGTCCTTTCACACTCCATGGGGTTCATTAACCCCCGCCCTTCACCCCAGACCCCAGAGCGGGGAGGATACTCCCCCGACACATTAGCACATGGCTGCCAGGTTCCAACGCCCTCCTGCTAATGGGGACCCCAGACTTCAGGGAGCCACCAAGAGGGTGGGAGCAGAGGGTCCCCGTCACCGGCTCCTGGCCGCGTCTCCAGCCCGTGGGCTCAGGCCCACCCCCACACCGAGCTGATCCCCAAATCTGCCCCTCTCACTCTGCATGGGGGGCCCCCACAGCCCCAGAACTGCCCGGTGGGAAGGCTGGACCTGGAGGGTGCTGGGGATCCTCAGCCCTTCCTGGCCGGGGGTCCGTCCCCAGGACAAGGGGAGCGTTCCTCTTGATACTCCCCCAGGCTGCTCCCCCAGCTGGCTACCCCTCAGCCCCCAGCCCTGCAGCCCAGCGAGCAGAGCCAGGCACGGCTCTCCTGGGCATGCCAAGCCCCATTCGGTGCCCAGCTCCTGAACAGCCACACGAACACTCAGAGAGGGCACAAGGGTTTATTCACATCCAGCCGCGCCCGGCGCGTCCAGCACGGCTCCAGGCTCCCACGGGCAGCTTGTTCCTGCAGCTGCCCCAAGGGCCGCGTGTCCCCAGGCTGCAGAGCTCCAGACGGGCATCGCGGGTGCTCCAGGCCCGGGGACTCACCCGGGTCAGTGCCGGGGCTGTGCTGGGAGCAGAGCCTCCAGCAGTGAGAGCAGGTCCTCTGCAGAGACATCCTGGGGAGAGACAGGGACAGGGTGAGCACCAGGCAGAGCAGCAGGCAGGGCTGGGGCCGTGGCAGTGACAGCCCAGCCACTGGACAAGGGACTCCATTCTGTCCCCACTAATGGGATCCCCACACACATGAGGGAGGGAAGCACCAGGAAGGATGGGGCAGGCTGGGGGACCCACCTCAGCCCCTGCACAGAGCAGGGCTCCCCTCTCCATTGCCTACCCCAGACATGGCCGTTGTTACCCCAAAACCAGTTCCCGCACTGCCTCACACCAGGAGCACTCTGAGGCCGCCCCAAGGCTGTTGATCCCTGCCCCTCGCCAG
The DNA here is from genome assembly GCF_027579445.1 of Ammospiza nelsoni. Classification (NCBI taxonomy): domain Eukaryota; kingdom Metazoa; phylum Chordata; class Aves; order Passeriformes; family Passerellidae; genus Ammospiza; species Ammospiza nelsoni. Next base: position 534,271 of record NC_080646.1, on the reverse strand, counting down.
CCCCATGTTGAGCACCCCAGCCCCCAGCAGCACGTACCTGCGTGACTGTCCCTGTGCCCACAAACTCTGGCAGCAGCAGTCCCGCGTCCAGGACATCACCGGGGAGATCCGGGGGGGCCCCGGCCCCTGCGGAGTGGGGAGGGGTCAGCCAGGGTGACGCAGCGGAGGCGACAGCCTTGTTCAGCGCTGAGGAGGTCCCCGCTGCGGGCAGGTAGGGGGGTGGCCCCCACGTCTCCGTCTGGATGTTGGAAACCACAAGAACCTCTGGAGGGGTCCCGGTTGCAGGGATGTAGGAGGGAGACCCCCAGGTCTCCATGGCGATGTTGGGACCCCCGAGTGCCTCTGGGAGGGTCCCTGCAGCAGGGGTGTAGGGCGGTGACCCCCAGGTCTCTAGGCCCAGCTCCGGAGCCCCAAGCACCTGCGGGGCCGTGCCCGCAGCAGGGCTGCAGAGCGGCGACCCCCAGGGACCCGTCCCCACGCCGGGGGCCCCGTGCAGCTCCGGGGGCATCCCCGCCACGGCAGGAGAGCCCCAGCCCGCGGCGCCGGGCGGCGAAGCACCGCGGGGCTCCGCGTCCCGGCAGCAGCCCAGGCCCCGGGGACACAGGGGACAGTGTCGGGGGGCCGGCGCGCCCCGGCCGAGCCCCAGCAGGGCGGACAGGTGGGCGATGTAGCGCGTGGCGAGGCGCAGGGTCTCGATCTTGGTGAGGGTCTGCCCGGCGGGGGCCAGCGCGGGCGGCAGGTAGTGCCGCAGCCGCAGCAGGGCCTGCGCCAGCCGCCGCATCCGCAGCTTCTCCCGCTCGCTGGCGCTCTGCCGCGGGAGCCCCGCCGCCGCGCCGCCCCGCAGCGCCCGCCTGCCCCGGGGGCGGCTGCCGTGCCCTCGGCGGGGCCCCCGGGCCGCGGCGGGGGACGCGAGCCCGCACGAGTCGGGCGATGCCGCGGGAGAGCTGCTGCTGTAGCCCTGCGGGTCCGCGGCGCCGCGCTCGGCCCAGGCCTGCGGCGGGGCGGCGGGCAGCGTGCCGTGGGCCATGGCAGCGCCGAGGCTGGGCCGGAGTGCCGGCGGCTCCGGGCGCCCGCCTTTATGCCGGCCCGGAGGTGTGAGGAGGCACCTTCGCGGCCGCAGCAGCGGCAGCACTTCAAAGGCCGGGGGGCCGGGGGGGCCCGGCGCGGCTGTGAACGCGGGGTGACGAATTTCACCCCAGAGGTGTGAAGCGGCTCGGTGCTGCCCCTCGGGCCCGCGCGGGGCGGGGGCGGGGGCCGGGGCCGGGACCCACCCGGGAGCTGCAGCGGGGCCTCAATGGCTCTGCCGGGGGAGCCGCAGCGGGGTCTCGGCGGGTGCTGCGGGAGCTGCAGTAGGGCTGCAGTACGGGGGTGCGGGGGGTGCCCTGGGCCGCTGCGGGGCTCTCATGGGGCTTCAGTGCGGTTTGCAGTGGGTCAGCGGTGGCGTGTCCCCGCGTCTCCCTCTGCTGCCCCTGTGGCTCTGTGGGACGCCCCCAGCCGGTTTGGGGGTGCGGGTGTCCCACCGGCCCCTGGCGGACCCTCGGGCCGGTGCCGGCAGTGGCCGGGGAGCCCCTCGGGCGGGTGCGGAGGGCCGGGGCTGGGAGGAGCCCCCCCGGCGCGTTCCCAGGCCCCGCAGGTGTCGGGCCGGCGGGTGTGAAGGTTTCCCGGGAAACGGCTCCGCCGAGGCACGGAAAATCCATCAGGGAGCAAGGGGACACGGGCATGGCACGGCACGGGCCCCAGAGCTGGTCTGGGGGTGCACGTGGGGGCACAGGACCCCCGAACTGGGTGTGCACTGGCTGGCACTGCGGGGTGCAGGACCCCCGAACTGGGTGTGCACTGGCTGGCACTGCGGGGTGCAGGACCCCCGAACTGGGTGTGCACTGGCTGGCACTGTGGGGTGCAGGACCCCCAGCCGGGCTGTGCAGAGCCCTGGGAACGTGAGGGGCACAGGATCCCCACAAAGCTGGGGGCGCAGCTGAGGGGATGCAGGGGGGACACAGGACCCCCAAACCGCGTGTGCAGTGAGCAGTGCCCAGCACGGAGCCAGCCCACCCGAGGCCACCAGCCCCATGCCAGCATCCAGCCCAGTCTGGGCGCGCAGGGGTGTCCGAGGGGCGCCCCACGGCCCGGCCAGGCACGGCCCCTCCCGGCCGGCCCCCTCCTGGGCCGCATTAGCTGATGAGCTCCCGGGTAATGAGTTCTGCACCCGCTGCAGCCGCTTCCCACCTCCCTGTTTGCACAAGTGCTGGAGCGCGGCTGGGCCGGGGCAGCACCGGCCCTGGGGTCAGAGCCCCCGCAGCGTTGGGAAAATCTTTAGTTCTGACAAAGAGTGTCTAAGTCTTGTGAATTCCTTCAGCTTCAGCCAGAAGTGCTTAGTCCATACAAGTGGTTATCTCAGCCTTAAATAGCGTGGGCCTGACCAACACTGGTAAGAAGATATATCTCAGCCAGACCACAGAGCTGGGATGTATTCAAAGAAAAATTTTTTTTTTTGGTTTTGGCCTATTACCAAAATCAGATAATTTGAGGAATGGGGTGTTCCCCAAACAAGCACCAGAGAACCTCAAACACCCCTACTCTTATGTGAATAAGCCCCCAAAAGTGATATAAATATGCAAAGGAATTTGTGAGACTGTTTAGCATACATGATGAGTTTTGGGAAATGTAATTAATAACTTACAAAGCTTTAAACTAGTCTGTTAGGCAGCTGTGGTATTGGTAGTAGGAGACATCCCCTGCACACCCAGCACTGAAATAAAGCGATGCTACTTTCTAATACTGAACTTATAGTGTTAGAGGGTTTGACTCCCAACTTGTGGTGACAGCAGGACACCCTGCAGCCCCTGACCCCGGGAGCAGGGTGGGTTCCCCCGTCCCTTCAGCCCCTCTCAGTGGAGCAGGGTGCAGGGCCATGAGGCAGCACGGGCAGGGCACCACGACAGAGCTCAGCCAGCGCCCAGCTCAGGCTGTGCCCCCTGAGCCCCCGGAGCCCCCCAGGACACCTCCGTGCCCGCTGGGGACCCGCCATCCCGGAGCAGAGCCCGTGTGGTGTCCGGGGCTCATGCCTGTCCCTCTGTCCCTCTGGGACGGGCACCGCTCGCAGGGACAGTGCCCGGGCTGTGCCTGGTGCAGGGTGGGCGCTGCCAAGCACCCGGGGCTGGGCACAGGGCAGGGGACTCTGCGGCTCGGGCTCCCGGCATCGGAAGGTCAAGTCCCGGGCTGCGCTGCCGTGCGGGGCGCTGCGGTGCGGGGCGATCCGCCGCGGGGCTGCGGGGCTGGCGGCACGTTAGCATCTCTCACGGCCGTGTGAATGGGTCCCCGCACACTTCCCAGCGCCGGCAGGGCCAATTAAGGACCGAAGGAGTCAGCTCTGACACCTCTGCAAATGGGCCCGGCATTCCCAGGCTCCTGCCGCCCGCCCGGAGCGGGGCGAGGCTGGGGGAGCTCGGTACCTCCAGGTGGGCGCAGAGGCATCACCCCGCACCCCCGGCCCAAATAACGCCGGGTTACCCCCAGACACGGCCCGCAGAACCGTGCCCGGCCAGGGCCAGGCACAGCCCGCGCCCCCAGCCCCTTCGGCAGAGTCCCCTGCGTCTCCTCGGGGCAGGAACGGGGTCCGGGGGCCCCACGGAGAGCCTGAGGCACCACCTGGCCTCACCAGGATCGAGACCCTGTGCCTCACCCCCCACTACACCAGCCACCTCTCTGCCCTGCTGGGAGGCACTGTCCCCTCCGTCCTCTCTGTCCCCGGGGCCTGGGTGTGCCAGGACACGGACACGGGTGTGCTGGGGGTCACCTGCCGTGGCGGGGATCCCCCCGGAGCTGCACGGGGCTCCCGGCATGGGGACGGCTGCCTGGGGTCTCCCCTCTGCACCACAGAGGTGCCTGGGGCTCCAGAGCTGCATGGAGGGTCACCCCCTACGCCCCTGCTGCAGGGACCCTGCCAGAGCTTCAGAGCACTCCCGGCTGCCCTGCCCTGCAGCCTCCCCACAGATGTGCCACAGCTAATGGGGCACCTTCCTGCTGCTGCCTGGAGCCTCCCAGGGCAGGACTGACGGACACAGGGCACCACAGGATCCCCACACCTGGGTCCCAGCTGCCCTCACATCACCAGGTACCCAAAGGCCCTCCCTGGCCCAGCCCCTGCTCCTGCAGGGGTGCAGGATGGTCCTCGTGGGGTGGGTGCAAGGTGGGCTGTCCCACAGCCACTCGCCTCACACAGCTCAGCACCCTGGGCCCCAGCCAGGCTCACCTCCCCAGCTCCTGCTGCAGCCCGTCCTGCCCAGCCGCACCCCAGCACTGCGGGGCTGGAGCTGCCTGCAGCCCTGCACACGGAGCCCACGCGGGCACGGCGGCACGGCAGTGGGGCTGTGGGGCAGTGGCAGAGCCACGGGTCAGTGGCACAGCCATGCTGCAGAGCTGCACGGGATGGGACAGACGCCAGGATCCTCCCTAAAGCCGCCCTGCAGAGCTGCTTCCCTATTCCTCACTGCGGGACCTGCTGGCTGCACCCCAGCACGGGCCGGGCTGGGAGCACCCTTCAGCCTGCACCCCACACGCACAGCCAGGTGCTGCCCACTGCCAGCCCAACCCAGCCCAGATGTGTCCCAGGGCTGAGGTGGCAGAGGGACTCACCACCTAGGCCGTCCCCAGCCCCGCTGACCCCCATCTCCCACCCGCCTGGGGGTCTCGTCCCTTCCCTGAGCCCAAAGGCAGCTCTGTCCCTGCAGGGTGGCCGCGAGGGACAGTCCCTCCTACCTGCCACAGCCTGGCCCTGCCCCGAGCCTGCAGCACCTGCCCGGAGCAGCGCGGGCAGAGGGTCCTGTGCCAGTCCCCCAGAGCAGGGCCCAGCAGGGGAGCTCACACGCCGCTGTCAGACAGAGGGGCTGGGGCTGGCGTCAGTGAAGCCCCAGAGCCACTTAGCACCAGGCTCCTAACAGCGCGGGGGCTCACAGCCCCGGGCCTGCAGGGCCCCTGGCACTTCCTACCCGGTGTGTCACAGTCCCCACAGCACGGCCCCAGCCCGCAGGGTGCCCTGGAAACTGGGCAAGATTTTATTTACTGCCCAGAGCGCACCAGCCTGGCCTCCCCCTGGCAAGACCCCGAATTCCCCGTGCCCATCATGCAGGTGTCAGCCCATTCCTGGCAGTGCGGGGGCTGGAGTGGCCGAGGGTCCGTCCTGGAGGCCAGGGAATCACAGGCGCCTCTTATTTGGTCCGGGTCTCGCTCTCAAACCAGCTCTGCACCGCGGCCTTGTTCTCCTCCACCCACTTGATGTTAGCGCGGGTCTGCTCCAGCGCCTGCTCCAGCGCCCGCGTCCCCGACCCGAACCCGATGTCCTGGTTGTCCTCCTTGAACTGCTCCAGCTGCCAGGCAGAGACGGGGCTGGAGCAGGCAGGGCAGATCCCAGCAGCACTGCACACCCCCCAGAACACCCCTGGGAGCGCTCCAGCACCACCCCAGCACCTCTCAGCTGCTCCCTGGCAGGACATCTACAGCCCCCAGGAGCACCCCGATGGCCTCTGTGAGCCCTCAGCAGCCCCCAACATCATCCTGACAGCCCCAGTAGCACCCTGAGAGCCCCCAGCACCATCTCAGCAGTCTCCAGGAGCACCCCAACAGCCTCCAGCAGCCCATGCAGCACCCCAACAGCCCCCAGGAGCACTCTGACAGCCCTTGGGCATCCCTGCCACCACCCCAGCAGGCACCCAACAGCCTGTGACAGGATCAGAAGCCTCTTGGACCCCTGGGCTCACAAGGGGCAGGAAATCCCCTCTCAAGGGCTGCTGGCACAGGGCAGCTCTGCCAAGGCTGTGGTCCCTGGTCCCCCGGCTCCTGCCTCACCTGTTGCAGCTCAAACTCTGTGGAGAAGCGCTGGGTCACAGATAAAATCAGGCGGGAGAAGGAGAAGGAGCCGCCGCCATACCTGGGAGAGCAGAAGTGTGCTGAGCCAGGGGGAGGGGACAGGGGAGGGGACAGTGCCACCCCCAAGGGGCACGGGCAGGCAGACAGGGGTGCCCCAGCCCCCGTGGTGCTCACTGGGTGAAGAGCGTCCTCCAGTTGGCACGGATGAAGTCCCAGGCCAGGGACTGCCCCACGACGTTGCTGGCAATGCTGTTGATGGTGGAGGTGGCATCCTGCTTCCGGATCTTTGTAGGGTCGAGGGTGTACTGCAGGTACCTGGAGGGGCACGATGAGGGGCTCAGGGGCTGGCAGGGGCAGCGGACACGCCGAGGGTGATGGGCTGGTGGGGACACAGCGCGGGGCCAGCCAGACCCCACACGCACCGGCTGAGGATCCAGGGGTCGGGGCTGCAGGCGAGGGCTGTGCGGAGCTTGTCGGCCTCAGACACCACACGGGCCTCCTGGAACTTCTTCCAGAGGAACTGCCAGGCATCATCCCCGCCCGTGGCCACCATGCTGCAGTAGATGGCCGAGCGCAGGTTCGGGGGGACCCTGTTGGGGTGAGAGCCGTGGGTGCCAGGAGCCCCTCGCCGTGCCCATCCCCACCCCACACACAGCACCGCGGCTTCCCAGCGCTCACGGGTTGCTGGTGCTGTTCCGCCACTGGCTCAAGTAGTTGGCAGCCAAATGCTGGCAATCGGTGACACCGTAGGAGCAGGCGGTGCTGATGGCATTGGCCTCGTTGTACCTGGGGGAGAGAGGCCGTGAGGGCTGGAGTCTGGCACAGGGCACCCACAGGCCAGTGCTGGCTGGAGGCAGGGCTGTGCCCCCTACCCAGAGCAGCCAGGGAGACCCCAGGGACCCAGCCCAGCCCCAGGGTACTCACTGGACCATCAGCAAGCCGTCATTGAGGGGATTGCTCCAGTTATTGGTGAGTTTCTTGTAGTGCTCAAAGAGAGGGGTCACCTGCTTTTTCATGTATGCCTGGGGGCAAGAGGGGGTCAGTGCCCAGTGACACTGGCAGCAGCCCCCACACCACTGTGGGGGCAATCCTGGCCCCTCACGCCCAGCACAGGGGGCTGGCACCACTCACCGACATGGCCCCAAAGACCTCGCTGCGGTCAAACATCAGCTTGAAGTACTTGAGGTTGGTGAGTGCTGCCTGCCAGGGCATGTATTCCGTCTCCTGGCTCAGGAACCGTGTCGTGTTCAGAGCCAAGATCACGTTCACGTACTTTGCCCTGTCAGGGGTGAGGGCAGCGTCACCTCCCCAGCCTCACTGGCACTGCCCACCCCGGGCACCCACCCCATGCAGCCCCTCACCCCAGTGGCACCCAGACCACCAGGCAGGGCTCACCTGGCCAGGTTAAAGGCGTCATCAATGATCTGGGCACGGTTGATCACAGGGAAGACCTGAGAGAGCAAAGTCAGTGTCTCAGGGCAGCCAGAGCACGGTGGTGTGAATGGGGTCCCACCCCACAGCCCTGAGCGCCCCGTGTACCGAATGGTTAGTGTCAAGCTGCTGGACGAGCTGATTCCAGTTCTCCTGGTTGTAATTGACACGGAAGTACCCAGTGACATTGAGGTTCAGCAGGAGCCAGTCGGGGCTGGTGAGCCTGAAGTCGTTGTTGGTGTCTGGGAAGGGGACAGGAGGCTGTGCCAGCGCTGCACCCGCACCCGCCAGGGAGGGCCAGGCTCAGCCCCCAGCACCACTGCCTCCCTGGGAACCCCGCCCAGTGCCGTGGCAGCGGACGTGGCAGCAGGACCCCCACTCGCGGCCAGGACATGCCATACCTCTGACTTTGGTCAGCCAGGTGTCGTTCCTGCGGCCACTGCCTGTCATCCAGGTAATGGGGACGATCCAGGTGTAGCTGCGCCGTGGACAGACAGGTGGTGGGACTGGCCCTCATCCCCTGAGCCCTCAGTTCCCAGCCAGCCCTGCCACACTCACTTGAAGACAGAGGGTCTGTCCACAGAAGATGTGGGGTCCAGCAGGAAATGGGCCTGGCTGACGGCGCCGCTGCGGGTGTCGACAGTGACCACAGGGAAGCCCATCTGCAGCGTCCAGCGGTCCATGATGTTGCTGATATTGTCAGGCAGCTGGACCTTGTTCTTGTCCACCGCCTGCGGGGATGGCAGCACCGCTGGTCACCAGGGCCAGGGGCACGGCCAGCGTGGGGCACGGCCAGCGTGGGGCACAGCCAGCGCTGCAACCCTCACCCAGCACGTGGGACCCCGTCACACCTGGCAGCCCCCCGGAGCCAGGGCCGGGGATGCTGCAGGAGCACCAGCCCCCTCCTACCTGCTGCAGATGGACCCAGAGGTCAGAGTAGATGGTGTTGCTGTAGGAGAAGGTGTGGAGGTATGACTGTGGGAGAGCACCAGGAGAGACGGGTGAGCAAGGGCAAGTCTGGGGTGTGGGACCCCCCTAGAGCAGCCAGGCAGGTCTCTAACACGGGATGCCCACCCTGCACTGGGCTCGCTGCCCCCCAGTACCAGCAGCACCTCACCTGCAACCCCTCCTTGAAGATGTCCTCGCTAAGGAAGCTCGAGAGCATCCGCAGCACCGATGCTCCCTGCAGGGACAGCAGGTCAGAGAAGCCAGGGGCGCCCCAGAGTGCATCCCCACCCCAGAGCCCCTGTGCACACCTTGCTGTAGGCGATGCTGTCGAAGACTTCGCTGATCTGGGCTGGGGTGTTGATCTCCTCCTCGCGGAAGGAGAGCGGGTGGGAGCTGGCCAGGGCGTCGGTGGCCATCACGGTATGCAGCTCGTTCAGCACCATCAGGTCTTTCTGCAGAGGGGGCACCAGCACCCTGCTCAGCCCCGCTGCACCGCCGGGCACCGGGGCAGCCCTGGGCTGCCTGCTCCCCCGCCCGCCCCCCGCCCTGGCACTCACAATGTTCCAGGCGGGCTCAGCAGAGTCGGCACCCAGGTACTCCACGTACGAGGCGAAGCCCTCGTTCAGCCACAGGTCGTTCCACCACCGCAGCGTCACCAAATTCCCAAACCACTGCAGAGGGCACAGCACTGCCTCAGCCGCCAGCCGTCAGCCAGGGCGGGGGGCCAGGGCTGCGGCAGGTACCTGGTGTGCCAGCTCGTGGGCGATGACGGTCACCACCCGCTCCTTGTTGCCGATGGAGGAGTACTCGGCATCGAAGAGCAGCGAGTTCTCCCGGTAGGTCACCAGCCCCCAGTTCTCCATGGCACCCGCATTGAAATCGGGGAGGCCAACCTGGTCTGGGGGTGGAGGGGTCCCGTCAGTGCCCTGATGACAGCACGCTGCACCATCGTCCCCCCTGCAGCGGGCACCTCAACACGGTGCCCCGGGCACCCCGCAGCACCCACCAGACTTGGGGAGCGGGTAGGCCGTGTTGTAATGCTTCTCAAAGAAGTTGAGGATGGGACCAGTGACATTGAGAGCGTAGGCGCCCTGGCCCTCTTTGATGGCTTCGGGGCGGCCCCAGATGCGAATCTGGAGAGGAGGGATGCAGGACTCATCAGTGCCCAGGCTCAGCCACCCAGGTGGGCAGGGGGTGCACCCCACCCCATCCTACCACTGTCTTCCCCGTGTTATTCTCCACGGGTTCAAACTGGCTGACAATGAAGGCCAGAAGGTATGTGGACATCCGGGGAGTGGTGTAAAACTTGGTGACGCTCCAGATTTCTCCACCAATCTCCTGCTGCGTGGTGTCTGTAGAGATCAGAGAATCACCCCACAGCCCTGCCAGGCCCCCAGCCCCCCAGTGGGGTCCCCCCGCCCCACTCACTTTCGGCAGGCATGTTGGAAATGGCCTTATAGCCGGAGGGGTAGATCAGTGTCACTGTGAAGTTGGCTTTCATGGCCGGCTCGTCGAAGCAGGGGAAAGCCTTGCGTGCGTCAGCCGCCTGCATCTGTGTGGTGGCCACCACCTGCCTGTGAGCCAGCCCCATCAGTCCTGGGGGTCCCTGGGGAGGCCGCGCCCCCCAGTCCCCCTTCTCCCATCCCCACTGGGGCGGCATGAGGATGCAGGGGCGGCACAGAGGCTCCACACACTCATCCCATGGTCCTGGTGGAAGAGGAGCCCCAACGCCAGCCCGTGCCCTGCACTGCCCTGTGCCAGCCCCTTCCCACCACCACACTGGGCCAGCCCTGTGGCTTCCGCCCTGTCCCCTGCCCTCCACCTACTTTTTGCCCGAGGCATCCGTGTATTCGCTGCGATAGAAGCCAGCCAGGTCATCGGCCAGCTCCCCGGTGAAGCTGCTGGACAGCCGGTACCGCTTGCCCTGCTGCAGGGGAGCGCCCAGCTGCAGCACCAGGTACTGGGTGGGAGTCTCCAGCCAGGTGCGGGAAATGGCAGGGAGTGTGCCGCCATCCTCTGCCTGCAGGGTGGCATGGAAGGTGCCCTGCATGGTGTAGTTCAGGTTCTTGCTGTGGATGAGGATGAGGTCGGTGGCTTTCTCACACAGGAAGACCACACTGCTGTTCCCCTTGAAGATGTACATGTTGTTGGCATCAGGCTTCAGGAAGGGCTGCAGGGACACCTCATAGAACTCTGGCTTCAGCGTGGCTGGCAACCTCCACTGGTTCCAGGGGTTGCTGGGGGCAGGGGTGGTGGTGCTGGTGTTGGTGCCAGGGCTGGCCGTGGTGCTGGTGTTGGTGCCAGGGCGGGCCGTGGTGGTGGTGCTGGTGCCAGGGCTGGCCGTGGTGCTGGTGCCCACATCTGATATCCCCTTGTTCTTTTCCTGGGCGTACACCACCGAGAGTGCAATGATGGTGGCCACAGCCCCCAGGCCCAGCACGATGGCCACGATGCCCACGGTCTTGCTGATGAAGAAGCCACCTGCCATGGCGGGCAGCAGGAGTGGCACTGGCAGAGACGGCGCTGGTGCAAGCACGGCTTTTAGCCTCTCGCTCGCACGAGGTTTATTAGTCCAAGTTAATGGGTGAAGGATTAAATGGCCATGGGGTTCAGGGCGGTGACAGACCCTGGGATGAGCTTTCCACCCGCCCGCCCCGCAGCCTGGCAGGAGCACCACGGCCCGGCACCGCTGCTGCAGGGGCAGAGCTGGCAATGGGGGGTGGCACCATCGGGGAGCGTGCAGGAGCTGTGGGCCTGGAGCCCTGGAGTCCTTCCCCAGCGCTGGCCAGGCCCTGCAGAAGGAGGGACAGAGCAGGTGGTCACAGCCAGCAGCCACATCCCCACCACGCTGCGGGGCCCAGCGTGCGTCCCCATCAGCCAAGCCCAGACGCAAACTCAGTGTCACCCCATCACCCTCAAGTGTCAGGGTCTGAGCCGCTGCCAGAGGGTCCAGGCTGCCCTGGCGTGCGGGGGCACAGCTCACAGGCTGCCGCACCCAGGGAAAGCAGGCGCAGCACGAGGCCTGGCAGCCGCACCCAGGGAAAGCAGGCGCCGCACGGGGCCTGGCAGCGGCCCGGGAATGTGGGGGGGACACTCGGGCGGAGCTCCCTCTGCCCACAGCCCTCTCAAAGTCCAGGGTCGTGCACCTGGAGGCAGCGGGGTCAAACTCCATCCTTGTGAGCCCAGTCCCAGCGGGCACAGGTGAGGTCCCCACCCAGGGTGGGGGTGACACCTGTCACACACTGGGAAAAAATAGGAAGTCCTGTTCTCAGGATCTAATTGATCTCTTCATAGGGAGATATGGGCAGGTGTTGCCAGGAGCCACAGCTGGGGCAAAGGGCAAACCAGGATGAGTGAGTGGTGTCCTCAAGGAATCCTTGCCCTGTCCCTGACAGCACCCAGCTGCACTTGCCAGTGCCACCGTGCCTGGCATAAATCACTTGGGATGCTGCTGGTGTTCCTGGCCCTCCCTGTTAGGCACAGCCATGCCCCAAGAACAGAGGTCACTGCTGGCTCTCTCAGGGCCATCCCCAGCCTGGCTCTGGCCAAAGGCTTTGGGGACAGTCCCCCAGAGGCCCAAGGGGCACAGGCGGCCGGGAGGGTGCCAGGCACTCTGCACACCGCTGTCCCAGGCGTGCTGGCCCTCCCCACAGCCCCTCGGGCACAGCACGCAGGCATCCCCCTGGCTGGCCTGGGGAGGGGCTGGATGGAGTCACCGGGGAGCAGCAGACACAGCACCCACACCCGACTCCCCCAGCCTGCAGAACTCTGTCCCCACCCCAGTGCACCCCTCTCTGGAGCCCAGCCAGCAGCGCACACATCTCTGTCCCACAAGCGGCACTGATGCCGGGCGTCACCCCCGTGGGCACGGGGTCCCTGGGGCTGTGGCCTCACACACCCCACAGGCTGACACCCCCAGAGCCCCCCACACCGCCATGCACCCCAGAGACCCCCCAAATTCCGCACTGCACACGGGCCCCATAACCCCCATGTACGCGAGCCGCACTGCCAGCCGCACAGCCCACAGCCCCCGCAGCCCCTTGCCCGCTCGGTGCAGCCCAAGGCACCCCGCGGAGCCCCGCTTGGGCTGGGCACCCCGAGCCTCCGCAGCAGCACGGTGCCCGCTCACCTTCCTGCGCTCCGCCGGGGCCAGCGGGTCCCGCCCGCCCCGCTGCCGCTTCCTGCGCCCCGCGGGTCGCCCTGCCCGTGCTGCTGCCCGTCCGAGCTCTGCCCGCCCCGGCCCCGCGCTCTGGCTCCGAAGGGAGGAAAGCTTCCTCCGAAGCGCCAGGGCAGGAACCCGCAGCTCTCGCCCCCTTAACCTCGTGTCTGCCGGCCCGGGGCAGCGCGGAGGGAGAGCAGGGCCGGGAGGCAGTTCTGAGGGAAACGCGGCCGGGGACCGGGCCTGGCTCTGGGAACGCGCTCCGGCGGGCAGGGCTGAGCCGAACCGGCCGAGCCCGGCACCCGCGGGTGCCACAGCCCAGCACAGCCGGGGCAGGCGGTGGGCTGGGGCCCGGAGCCATGCCCGGAGCCGTGCCCGGCGTCAGCACCGTGCGGCAGCTCGGAGCGGCCAGCCGCTGTCCCCCACAGCCCCTGGCAGGCCGCATGCCCCGCTCGCTGCCGCTGTGGGCCCGCCTGCTGACCCAGCCGGCGCGGCCCCTCCGGGCACAGCGGGGCAGGGCCAGCGCCGGGCGCTCCGCTCCGCGCCCGCTGCAGCTCCGGGGCTGGGGCTGCCCGGGCTGGGGGCTCGGCCCGGCCCCGGCCAGCGTCAGCCAGGGCCGAGGAGCAGAGAGCGGCCGGGCCGGCAGAGGGGCTGCCCCGCAGAGGGGGACCCAGCGCGGTGCCGGGCCTCAGCCCAGCGGCAGGCCGGGCAGCGGGGCCGAGCTGCCGCAGAGCCGCCCCGGGCGCCGCACAGGGAGCACCTGGGGCCGGACACAGCCTCGGCGATGGGGGTGCTGTGGCGTGGGGCCGGACACTGCCCGCAGCGTTGGGGGTGCTGTGGCGTGGGGCCGGACACTGCCCGCAGCGATCGGGGTGCTGTGGCGTGGGGCCGGACACTGCCCGCAGCGATCGGGGTGCTGTGGCGTGGGGCCGGACACAGCCTCAGCGCTGAGGGTGCGGTGGCACTGCCCACGGCAGCCCAGCCCCGCGCCCCGGCCTGGCGCAGAGCAGCTCGGCGACTCCCTGGCCATGAGGTGCGCCGGAGCGTTCCCTCCGACTGTCCCAGTCCTGCCAGACTCCGCGCCCCAGCCCCAGCACATGGCCCCGGCACGATGGCTCACCTGCACCCTTCGCCGGCACCTACGAGAGGACGAGGAGGAGGAGGAATAGGAGGAAGCAGAGGAAGAGGAGAGCCAGTAGGGAAGAGAACACAGCAGGTTGCCCAGCTCCTTGACCTCCAGGCTAGTGGCCAGCTGGGGAAGGGTTAAGCTGCAGGGAGGGGAAATTCCTTCCCGGCAGAGTCACGGTTTCCCTGCCAGGGGAAGTGGAGGCAGAACCCGGAGCACAGCTGGGGAGCAGAGGAAGGGCCCCTGGCCAGCCCCAGGGCTGGTGGCCAATGGAGCCTCGGCGGAGCCAGGGGCACGGGGTACGTGGTTGACAGAGCCCATCGGGGTTACTGTGACCTCCAGGACAAACCCTGCTCCTCCCCGGCCTCAGAGCAGCCCAGCCCCGCAGGTCCCACACACCCACCGCAGACACAGACACGGCTTCAGGGGCAGTTTATTGGGACACAGGGACACACTCCAGCAGCCCCAGCCTGGCCTGACCCTGCAAGGCCCCCAGGCACTCACTCCCATCCCTCTTGCTGCCACATCCCCGCTCCAGCATGTCCCCCGCACACTGTCCCCAGGGCACACAGCAGCTCCCAGGAGTGACCCCACCCAGCTGGGGCCCATCACAGAGTGCAGGACCAGGGCAGGGGACAGCCATGGCTGCGAGGGTGGAGGGGACAACCTGCAGCTCCTGACAGAGCCGTTGCTACAGGCACACTTTCGCCCCTGGGAATCCCAAGAACCCCAGGAGAGGCGGGAGCCAACTCTTCCCCACAGCGAGGCGAGGCTGCGTGTGCACGGGGAGGGAGGGGAAGGAAGAGCAGCCTCCTTGTTGGGGACCAGGGAACAGAACTGGGCCCAGGTGCAGAGGGAGGGACTCCCCACCCCGTTCTCTGAGCCCTGTCACTGCTGCCTGCCCTCAGCCACCATCGGGCCCTGTGTGCCACACGGGCAGAGCCCCGGGAGGAGCCGGGGACCCCAGCTCTGCTCCCCAGCACGGGCTGCTCACATGAACTGTGACAGGTTGGGCACTTTGATGTTGATGTCCCCGATGTTGATGTTGCGGGGGATCTCGGGCAGGTTGATGTTCTTCACGGCCGACACAGCGCGGGAAGGAGCAGCTGAGAGGCCTCCCTGGGGACAGAGGGACCGTGACCACTGGTCCCACCCCAGAGCCCCCCTCCACAGCCCCTTCACGATAAACCTTCAGTGGCCTGGGGTCGTTACCCTTGACAAAGGAACCGCTTCCACGGGCAGCTCCCTGCGCTCGTGACCAGCACCACGGGGCAGGATGTCCCCAGCCCCATCCGAGGGCTCAGGCAGGCGGACCCTGGGAGTGCCCTGGGTACCCCCCACGCCCACCCCCGTCCCCATGGGCCACCCCGTCACAGCCCAGGCTCCATCAGCTCCCAGGGGCACAGCCGCAGTGTCACCGCTCACCTCTGCCTTCTCCAGCTTGCCCTGGGCCTCCACCTGCGCCACGATCTCGTTCATGTTGGTCTCCAGCACCATCCCGCCGATCACCATCTCCTGCAGGATGTGGTGCACCTGCCAGGGAGGGACACGGGGAACAGAAGGCTCAGGGCCCGCTCCTGGGAGCTCCTCAGGGGCCAGCATCTCCCCAAGGGACACAAATCTACCCCTGCCCCCTTCTGAGCTGCCTGGAGAGCAAAAGGGTTGCCAAGGGGAGCCCCAAAGCTCCACTTTCCACCTGCACCCCACTGGAGATGACACCCACCCACCGGGCCCCCGCAGCCTGATGCAATGGGTTCCACTGGCACAGCCTGGACACGTGGCTGGTCCCTCCCGGGCCAGGTTACAGCAGGAATGTCTCCTAGGGATGACCCAGCAGGCAGCAGGGCCCTCAAGGGGCAGGACACTTCTCCCCAGAAGCTCCTTCTCCTCAGAAAGGCAGGCCAGAACCTGGCCTCTCCCCTGTCTCTGAGGAAGGTCGAGACTGTGATACGGGCACAGAAAAAGCACACAGCTGCCAAGGGAGTCTGCTCCTTTCCTGGCATCCCTCGAGTTCAAGGATGAACAGGCAGGCAAGGCCAGTGCAATCACACGGCCAGAACAGGGAAAGGAACATTGCTGAGTTGCAATCCCAGAAATTGCAATCGGCCCCGAGGTGGCAGCCAGGCTGGGCTGGTGGCTACAACTCCCTCCAGCTCCTGCTCCTGGCTCCGCTCAGCACTGCCTGCACAGTCAGCAGTTCCCAGGGAGCCTCCAGCACAGATAATGGATTTATGGGTCCCAGATACTTCCGTGAAAGAGGATACGCAGGAGCGCGGTTGGGTTATGAGATTGTTTTATGGTTTCACAGAGCCAGGCTGCACTTGTGACACCTTGTGAACTTCAGGACAGTGCTGGGGAGAATAAAGAACAGGAGAGAACGTGCAATCCCAGCAACTGCAGAGGGGCAATCCCAGCTCTGTGCGGTGACCCAGCCCAGGCTCCCCACAGCCCCTGTCCCACTCCCACAGTGCCTGCAGCAGCACGTGTGTGGGATCAGCAGGACACAGGGTGGCCCCAGGCAGCGCTGGCACCCCCATCCCACAGCCCAGTCCCAGTGCATGCTGAAGCAGCGGGAGCAAGTGGCTCCCACAGCCTAAAAGGATATGGGAGCATCGGGAAACGTTCCTCCGAGATCTGGCTTGAGCCCAAGCTGGCTCCAAACCAGCAGGGCAGAAATCTTGAGCAAGTTTTGTTTTCCAAGCCAAAGCACAACACTTCCTGAGAAATCTGTGTTCCCTCTGGGACTCTGCAGCTGCTCAGCGCAGCTCACACTCCGCTCTGAGGAGGAAAGCAGGGCTGAGAGCTGAGCACAGCCCACCCTGAGTCCCCCTTGGACAGGGCATGCCTGCACTCTGAGGCTGGGGCTCCCAGCAGCGGCAGCCACAAGCACTGGTGTCACTGGTGCCTGAGCAATGCCCCCCTCCACCAGCCCATGGCAGGAGCAGGACCCCAGGCCTGCCACAGCTCTGGTGCCATGGCCCTGTGCTGCAGGTAGTGCAGGGTGGAACTTCAGACAAAAAACAAATACAGAATGCAGCCAAAGCTGCACCTGGACCCCTGCCCAGGGAGACATTCACAGCCCTGGCTGGGGAAACGCTCGTGGGCCTGCCTGGCATTCCAGGGGGGCAGCCTGGGCCCAGCAGGACACACCAGCACATTCCCAGCACCCCAAACGCTGTCCCTCTGCACCAGCTCCGGGAAGCACAGGAACATGAGCACATCTGAGACATAAACATGTGCCAAATGTAGAGAGAGACCAACCGATAATGGCCAAGAGTTGAGTCAAAGCTGGGAAGCAGCAGGAGCATGGCATGGGAAGGGCTGGGAGAGCCTGGGTGGCCGAGCTGGGGTCTGCACTACCAGAAACCCCCGATTCCCATCTCCTGAGAATGTTCCTCTGTCAGGAAGGGTCAGAGGAAGGGTGAGCCCAGTGCTGCTGGCCAGGGTGCGATGTGCCCTGCCCAAGGGCTGCAGGCTGCCCGTGGGGCTCAGTGTTTGACATGCAGAGCTCATGTAAAGCTGACAGCGAGGCTGAGTGAAAAGCTGCTGGCTCCTGCCGCTCCCACAGTCAGCACCCACGGGCATATCCTGCCCCAGCTGTGGGCAGAGGTTACCTGGGCAGCTGCCAACACTTCTCCCACAGCTGCTCGGCCCTCCTTCCAGCTCTGATAAACACTTAGGGCAAACAGTGAAACCAAAGCCTGACCTCAGCAGCTGGTAACAGAGAGATACCCGGGACCTGCTCACTCCCCCTGCCTGCCAGTTCCCCAGTTGGAATCACCAATGGAAAGGGAGCATTTTACTTCCTTTGGCTTTTTCTTTCCCCAGTGCTCTTTTTTGTTGATATGTTTTTGTCTCCAGCAAAGCAAGAAAATCTTGATCAACAGCAACACAAGCCTGCACCCTCAGCCAAGCCTCTCCCTGCTCCAAGCCTATTCCTGGCTACCTATCCCCAGCCATCTTCAGCCTTGTGACCCAGGACATGATCTAAGAGGACGCTTCCTGTCCAGATCTCTGTCCAGCTCAAGAGGAAGCATTACAAGCTGCGCTCAAACCAAAGTTTACGCAGCACTCTGAATTCCAAACACTCCCATTGTTCCTGCCCTTTTCTTTCCCGCCAGCTGTAGCACAATGTAAACTCCCACGAGGTGTCACGGCCTGGAGCAGAGGCAGAACACCCTGGCCCCGGGCAGAGGCTGCCAGCTGCAGCAGAGCAGGAGCACACATCCACAGTGCCACCCAGCCCCAGGGCAGCCCAGCCCTCGGCTCTCTCCTGGGGAGCTCACAATGCGAGTGCCTTGCAAAGAACACGGCTGAAAGCTTCCCATACAGGATCCCAGTGCCCCCAGAGTGACCCCTGCCATCCCCACACTCTCCTGGCCAGCCCAGCCCAGGAAATGCAGCTCTGGAGCAGCCCCGAGCCCAGCACCCACCTTGTCCATGTGGAAGATGAGGTCCAGCTCACAGACGTTCTCAAAGCACTTGTCCAGCGTCTCCACAAACACCTGGGAGAGACAGAGACTGGGCAAGATGGTTGGTTCCACCAACCCCGTGGAACGCTCCAGGAACAGGACAGAGGGACTGGAAAGCTGGAGAAGGACCTAGGCATGCGTGTGGCTGAACATGAGCCCAGGTGTGTCCAGGTGAGCAAGAGGCCACTGGCACCTGGCTTGTGTCAGCCCCAGCGTGGGCACAGGCCCAGGGCAGTGCCTGTCCCCTGAGCTGGCACTGCTGGGGCACCTCCAGCTCTGGGCCCCACCTGACAGCAGAGACCTTAAGGGGCTGGAGCGTGTCCAGAGCACGGAACAGAGCTGGGAAGGGGCTGCAGAATTCCTGAGGGAGTGGGGAAAGGGGCTCAGCCTGGAGAAAAGCAGGCTCAGGGGCACCTTCTTCCCATATCCTGGTGTTCAAAGGGTGGCTACAAAGCTGGAAACTCCTGTCATGCATGGAGGCACATGGAAAGACACTGAATAATGGGTACAAGTTCCTCTTGGGGAGACTCCAGTAAGGCTCAAGAGGAAAATTCTTTCCAAACAAACAGCAGGTGAATAATCTCCATGAGGAAGAGAGGGATTCCCCAACACTGGGTATTATTCACATGCCAGGGTGTTGGGAATTGTCTAGGCCATGCTTTGCCAAGAAAGGCTGGACCAGACAATCCCTGAGGTCCCTTCCAACCCGGGATTCCAGAATCCTAGCATTAATGGTTGGACTTGGTGCTCCCGAGGGTGTTTTCCACCCTGAATAACTCTATGTGTCTATTTTTAAAGACATTCCTTCAGATTGCCGTCCCTGCTGCTCCCAGGTGAAGGAGCCATGTAGAAGCTCAGGGCGTGCGTGCAGCCCCCCGCCACCACGGCCCCGAGGGCTTCTCAGGCCTTCCAGAAGGGCTGGCACAGGGCTGGCACGGCCGCGAAACGGCCCTGGGTGGTGCCAGGGCAGCTGGGCGCTGCGGGGACGCACCTGGATGAGGTCCAGGATGCCCAGCTCGCTCTCGGAGGAGTCCACGCAGAACACGAAGTACAGCGTGGCGTAGTGGCGGTAGATCAGCTTGTAGTCGGAGCCGCCGAACAGGCTGCGGGGACAGGGGCACGGCTGAGGGGCACAGCCCGGCACTCGGGGTGCGGACGGCCCGGCACGGCCCCTCCCGGCCGCTACCTGCCGCACTCCAGGAAGTTGCAGATGTGGTCATCGCGCTTGAGCACCAGGTGGAAGGTGTCACGGATGATCTGCTGCTGCACCTCTTCTGCCTGCAGGAGGAGACGGTGGCTGGGCGCCCGTGGCACCCGCGGCTCCGGGCCACACGCCGGTCCCGGTGCCCCCGGGGGCATCCCGAAGGACGCGACCCGGGCAGCGGCAGGTGCCGCAGCGACCGCCCCGCTCCCGGGACACCCCCGGCCCGCCGAGCGCACGGCGCCCCCAGCCCTGCGCTGCTCCCGGCCCCGCACGGGGCTCAGGCACCCCCGCCGCAGCCCAGCGGGGCCCCGGCCCGGTGCCGGCCCCGGTGGCGCACCAGGTGCTGGTAGAAGCGGACGAGCCGCGGCTTCCCGTGGTTGTTGAACACGAGGATGGCGTTGATCATGCCGGCGGCGCGTCGGGCCGGGCCGGGCCGGGAGCAGCACTGGCAGCAGCACCGCGGCCGCGCACCCACCGCAGGAAGCCCCTCGGCCGCCCCGGAAGCGCACCGGGCTCCGGTGGGCTGAGCCCGGGGTGACCCTGCGGAGCGCCGGGCCGCGGGAGCGACCAAAGCCGCTCCTGGGCGGGGGCGCCGCGCGGCTGCACCGCGCCTGCCGCCGGGGCGGGCTCCTCGCAGCCCGACGGGGCGGACGGGCAGGCCTGGAGCCGGGATGCGGCGGCCGCTGCCCGCGCCGCGACCACCGGGACCGCCGCTCCCCGCGCGCGCCGCCAGGGGGCGCGCCAGCCCCGCCGCGACCGGCGCAGCGCGCAGGGGCGGGGCTATGTGCTGGACCACGCCCTCTTTTAAAGGGCCAGCGACTCTGTCTACCCGAAGGGCACCGGCGGGGCAGAGCTCACCGGCCGCTGCCCGGTCCCGCCTCCCCCAGCGCGGGCACACACCGGCCAGGGCCCGCAGGAAAGCCTTGCCCTGGCGACTGTGAGAACAGGGCGGGGCAGTCCCGCGGGGCACCGGGCGCTAGCCACGGGCCCTAACCCGGAGGGCACGAACACGGCTCCTCGGGACCGGCGGGCACGGCGGGGGACGTGGAGGGCAGGGAGAGCAGGGTCAGTGCGCGCCGCGCGGGGCGGGGAGGAACGGGGAGGGGAACGGGAGGAACGGCGGGACCGGCGGCGGCACACCGCGCGTCCTGATTGGCTGCGGCGGCTGCGGCCCCTGGCCTCCCCTTTCCGATTGGCTGAGACAGCAGCCTCATGAATCCGCGTTCTGATTGGCTGTGATGGCCGCATCCGTCTGAATCCGCGTTCTGGTTGGCTGAAGTGGCCGCATCCTTCTGAATCCGCGTCCTGATTGGCTGAAGCGGACGGGCAGCGGCTCCGTGACAGCCGGCGGTGCCGGGGCCGGCCCGGGCCCGCTCCGGGTCCCGCTCCCGCTCCCGGTCCGGGTCACACGGCGCACCTCGCTCTGTTCCCCGCTCCGTGCCCCGCTCTGCGTCCCGCCCTGTTCCCCGCTCCGTGTCCCGCTCCGTGCCCCGCTTTGTTCCCCGCTCCGCGTCCCACCCGAGCCCTGCCCGGTGCCGCGCTCCGTGCCCCGCTCCGTGCCCCGCCGGGTGCAGCTCCAGGCACAGCCCCTGGCCGGCCGCCCCGGGATGCAGAGCCGCGAGCCTCCTGCGCCCCGTCCCTCTGGGCAAATCCCAGTGCGGGCAGGGCCGTCTGCGGCCACGTGCGGGGCGAGGCCGGCCGGGCACTGCGGAGGGAAGCGGCGTTTGGGGACCGGTGGCACCGGCGGCTCCGGGCCGGGCAGCAGCGGGACGTGACGGGATGTTGGGCGGCCCCAGACAGGCGGGGGGGTGTGAGCACCGGCAGGGGCAGCGGGAACAGCGCAGGGAGCTCAGTTTTCACCACGAACACACACAAAAAAAAACAGATCAGGAAAGCAGAAGTGAGCCCAGACAAAGGGCTGCGTGTGGAGACTGACTCTACTGCGATTAGTCCGGCCGGCGCCACCTGCTTCCATGGAGATGAGAATCTCCCGACACACCAGCCGAATCACGGCTGCCTCCGCACGCTCCTTCTGCTGTGGGGAGGAGACCCTCCTCCTCCTCTTCTTCCTCCTCCTCCTCATCCTCCTCACGATGGGAGCCAAGCCTGCAGCCCGCAGATCTTGGCTGTTGCCACCCACTGTCCTTCCCGTGCCACATCTCACCCCATCCCTCCCTTTGGGGGCCGGCGGCCTCCTGCCACCCCATCCCCACAGCCACGGAGCCCAGCCTCTGCCTCTGCCTTCTGGGGGCAGCCAGCAGCACCCCCTTTCCCAAACCGTCCAACTTCCGAATCTCCTGCTCCCCTCCCGCACCACATCCCATCTCGCTCCCTGCTCTGGCCGCCTCCTGCCACCCCCGTGGCCTTTCCCTCCGCCTCTTTGTGTCGGGTGAACAGCATCCCCCAAGCCCCTCCAATTCCTGTGGCACCCCTCGTTCCTCTCCTCCCGTTTTGGGGGAGAGGGGAGTCCTTGCCATCAATCCCTACAAGCTTTTTGGGCCGCACATGACCTTTCCCACCGCCATGGCGGAGGAGAGCGACGCCCAGCTGGACCTGGGTGTCCTGAGGAGGTCACCCCCTCCTCGGCATCATTCCGTGGGGCCACAGCCCCCGAAATGGGGGGTGAGGTAGAGAATGGGCCCCGTGCTGCGGGAGGGGACACGATGCAGGGTCACTGTGGGCACAGGGACCGCTCCCGGCCCGCTGCCCCCGCCTCCGACCCCCCCGGACCGGTACCGGTACCGGGGGCGGCCCCGGCTCCGGCGGACGGCGCTGCTGCAGCGGGGGGCGGTTCGCCGTGCTCGGGCAAGTTGAGGAGGGGGAGGAAGATGAAGGGCGGGCGAGTTAGGAGGAGCTGCTTTGCATCCCTTCACGTCAGCCCTGCCTCATTCCCTCCTTCTTCCTTCCTGCGCACCCAGCGCCGGGCCCGGAGCCGCCGCCGCCGCCCCGCGGAGCCGCCGGTGAGTCCTCACCGGACCCCCCGTGCCCCCGGAGCCCACCCAGCGGCCCCGCCGCCCGGGGGGCGCAGCCGCGGGGACCCCGCGCCGCCGTCCTGCCCCGCGCCGCCGCGCCGGGAGCGATGGCGGCGGGAGGCACCGGGCGGAGCGGCGCGGACGGCGGCTCCCGGTCCGCCGCCCCTCCGGGAACCCCCCCGGAACTTTCCCGTGGCCGCGCTCAAACTTTCCCGGCCCGGAAAGTTGCGGGAGGGCGCGGGGCGGGGGCCGTGACCTGTTGCGGGCGGGGGGAGCGCCGGGAGGGCCCCGCACCGGGAGCGATGCTCGGGCCGGCCCCGCACCGCGGCCCCGCTCCCCGGCCCTGCCCCGGTTCCCGCAGTTTCCCGGGTTTGCGAGCCCCCGGCGGGAGCGGTCCCGGGTGGGGCCCCGTTGGCGGCGGCGGAGCGCTGCGGCGAGTGCGGGAGGCTCCGGGCCGGCGCCGCACCGGGCGGGTCCCGCTGCACCGTCAGCCCCGGAGCACCCCGGGGTGTCCCCGTGTGGCAGCTCCCGGTGCTCCGGGGGCTCCCTGGGGACGGGGGGGGGCCTTTGAGCTCTGTGCCCAAACAAGGGACCGCGGGGAGCCGTGTGAAAGCCCTCCGGAGCTCTGGCCTTAACGGGGTGTGATGGCTAAATTAGTGATAATGAATTAATTAGTCGGGCATTAGGATTTTTCTTGTGAGCAGCTGGGTAGGAAGAGAAGGGTGACCAGGGCGAATAGGGGCAGCCTGACCTGCCCTGGAGTGGAGCCTGACCCCGCCCCACGTCCAAAGCCTGCAGCTCCATCAGACTCTGTTCCCCACACCCGGTTCCTGCCGCACACCGCAGCCCTGTGTCTGTCCCGAGGCACTCTCTGTTCCCCACACGGAGCTCCCGGGCTGGCCTCGGTCACTCCTGTAGCCCCGGTTTGAGCTGTGCCCCCGAGCTGTGGATCCAAGCGGCTCCCACAGGGCGCAGCTGGGTGCGGTGGGTGCTGTGGGGGCCCAGGCTGGCCACAGGGTCACACAAACACACCGTGGGCTGGGGGCAGGCTCCAGGCGTGGTCCCGGGTGCCCAGGCCCCGGCCGGCCGTGGGGAGCAGCAGCTGGGGCGGCGCTGGCCGGGTGCGCCCGTGCCCTGCTGCCACCCTGGTGCCAATGTCCTCACTGCCTGGAACGGGCACGTCCCCTCGCCTGGGCCCAGCTCCTCTCCTCGAGCAGCTCTGCGTTGTGCCCTCTCTGTGGGTCACACTGTGTCCCCCAAAAGGGGAAACAGGAGCTCTGCTGCACCCCAGCGCAGCCCCACACCTGGGGGTGCCCCTCAGGGTCAGACACGGGTCCCTGCAGCAGGGAGTGGTCACCTCTGGTGGTGCAGGTCACGGCTCATGTTGGCACTTTGGGCTTTGTTTAATCCCCAGAAGGTGTTTGTTCGGGCAGTGTTACTGGGCCATTTTAATTTATCAGCGAGTTTGGGAATCACGGTGTTGACAGAGAGGAGCGCAGGCACTGCCTGGCTCTGCTCTCCGCCTGGGAGTGCTGAGGAATCTCCAAAGCAGCGAGTTTGTGCTGCCAGGAGCACGCCAGCATCCCAGCCCGTGAGAGACAGGCTGCCTGCCCTCCTTTATTTCGTTATTCCTGGTGGGGGAGTCAGCCCAGCTCAGCCCCGTCTCTGGGCACGTCCCTGGGGCTGCCAGCCCAGAGCCGGGGCGGGCATGAGGGGCAGCCTTGTGCCAGGGGGGCTTCTGCTGGGTTTGTGGCCTCTGCCGCCCGCTCCCGGATCTGGTTCCCCGAGCCCCACAGAGTGCCCCTGTCTGGGCTCAGGTGCCCGCTCCTGGAATGCCCAGGTGCCTGCTCAGGGCACGGGTGCCACGGAGGTGGGGCGGTGGGGCTGGAGAAATGCTGCAGGATGGCTGGGATGGGGTGTGCCCAGCAGTGCCAGCAGTGCCCGGCAGTGCCAGCAGTGCCCGGCAGTGCCCAGCAGTGCCAGCAGTGCCCAGCAGTGCCAGCAGTGCCCGGCAGTGCCACCAGTGCCCAGCAGTGCCCATCCTGTCCCTGTGTGTGCTGCCTGTGGCTGGAGTCCTCAGGGTGAGTCATGCCCTTCCCAAAGGGCTTGGTCTAGGGGACAGAGACCATGGTCAGTGTTCTCCCTTTGTTCCTCTGTCCCACATTTTCCCCTCAGCCCCCTGCACCCCCTCCCCTCCTGCTCCTCCCCCTGGCTGTGGGTCGCAGTGGGGCTGGTGTGGGAGAAGCCCTGGCACAGCCCGTGCCCAGCATGGCATTCCCTCAGCCCCAGTTCCTGCGCAAGCACGGGGAAGTGTGCGTGTCAGAGGGGAGGGAGGTGCTGCTCAGAGCTGTGGAGGAAGGCTGTGTTTATGTGTTTGTATGTTTGGGGTCTGTGTTTGTGTGTTTGGGGTCTGTGTTTGTGTACATGGGGGTCTGTGTTTGTGTACATGGGGGTCTGTGTTTGTGTGTACATGGGGGTCTGTGTTTGTGTACATGGGGGTCTATGTTTGTGTGTTTGGGGTCTGTGTTTGTGTGTACATGGGGGTCTGTGTTTGTGTACATGGGGGTCTGTGTTTGTGTGTACATGGGGGTCTGTGTTTGTGTACATGGGGGTCTGTGTTTGTGTGTACATGGGGGTCTGTGTTTGTGTACATGGGGGTCTGTGTTTGCACACAGGGGCTGCTCTGCTCACCTGGCTGCAGCCTCAACAGAGGGCTCTCCCCCCGAAGGGAACAAGCAAGGATGAACTTTCTGTCCCAAACTTTAAATGAAAGGGGAGAAACACGTGTTGACTTTTCCTGGCCTTTCCTTGCAGTTGTCCATCTGTTGTTTGAGTGACAGTCGGGTGTTTCTGGTGCAAATTCACAGGAACAGTGTGTCAGCACCTGTGGACGGCTCTGCAGTGTCCTGTGCTGTCACCTCCTGCTCCTCAGAGTGTTTGGGCAATGTTCCCTGCAGAGTGCCACAGGTTTTAGTTAAAGTGACCCGTGTCTGGGCGCTCTGCTGTGCACAGCAAAGACAGACTCGCAGGAAGTTCAGGTGAATGTTCTCCAGACTGGCTCCAGGGATAGCCCAGGACAGTGCTGGGAGCACCGTGGCTGTGAGAGCAGGGAGGGCTGGTGGGACAGGGCGCATCCTGTGGCCCTGGAGATCCATCACCAGGTTGCCCCAAGCCCCATCCAGCTGGACCAGCAGGGCTGGGGCAGCCACAGCTTCTCCGGGCAGCCTGTGACAATTCCGTGCCCTCGTCAGTCTGATGCCATCCTTCCTGGCACGCCAGGTCCCTGTCCCCGGTCCCCTCTGGCTCTCTTGGAGCCCCTTTGGGCACTGAGGGAGCCCTGGTCACCCTGCAGGTGTCCCCTCTGCAGACATTGCGCGGGCAGTGCCATGCTGGGCAGTGTGGGCAGGAGGAAGCAGCACGCAGCCCTGCTCATTGTTTTGCTTCCACTTCTCCTCCGTGGGGAGCTGCCGGGTGCCCGGGGGGCAGTGCCCACCCCCATGTGGAGCTGTGGGACAGCAATTTCCTGGGGCCCGTGGGTGGGAGCCAGCAGCAGCCCAGGGTGGGACAGGGAGGGACGGTGAGGGGCTGCTGGGGGGCTCCTCATGCCTGCACGGAGCCCTCCTGTCCCTGAGCCCCCCAGCACTGCCCAGGTCCCCCCGGGCACGGCTGGCACTGCCCCGGCCCTCAGAGCCGCTCCAGGCTGGAGCCCACGTCCTGCCCGTGCTGGGGCTGGCCTGGCAAGGAGAACGGGGAGGAAGGACGGGCAGAGCTTCCAGAGGAAGAGTGCTCAGCACTGCCTCTAAATTTATCTTTCCTGTTTCTCAGCAGCAGCAGCAGCAGCAGCAGCAG
This sequence comes from Ammospiza nelsoni, assembly GCF_027579445.1. Classification (NCBI taxonomy): domain Eukaryota; kingdom Metazoa; phylum Chordata; class Aves; order Passeriformes; family Passerellidae; genus Ammospiza; species Ammospiza nelsoni. Next base: position 508,245 of record NC_080646.1, on the reverse strand, counting down.
CAGCATTGTCTCGTGCCCATTCTCTGTGGTGCCAGGCGTTGTTCTCCCCTCTCTGCCTCTCTCCTGGCACCCTGTCCCTCTCAGCGTGTTATCCCGGTTTAACCAGCTCTGTCTCTCCCCCTCTTTCGCTTTCAAGTTTTGATCCTGGTGAGCTCCTGGCTGCTTTCCCCTCCTCTCAGCCCCGGTCTGTTCCCACACCCACCATCCCAGGGCCCTCCCCATGTCCCGCAGCCCCAGCCCTGCCCTGGGGGTTAAACTGGGGACTGGGTGGTTTCCAGTTCCCCTGGGCTCAGGACTAGAGCCCCGGAGCAAGCTGGAGAACAGGGCTGGGAGCTTTCCCTTTGTCCAACCCGTGGTGGGCTGCTCTGAAGGGAGAGCTTCTCCTTGGAACCATTTGGTTTGACAAGACCTTTGAGATCACAGAAGCCTCAGGGCAGCCTGGCCTGCTCTGAGCCTCCCCAAGGGATGACCAGGCACACCAGGGACACCCTGGGCTGGCTGGGTGGACTGGGGACACCCTGGGCTGGCTGAGCAGATGCCAGTGGCCCCCGAGTGTCCCCGGTGCCCTCAGTGTCCCCCGTGCCCCCAGTGTCCCCCCTCAGTGCCCTCTGTGCCCCCAGTGCCCCCAGTGTCCCCAGTGCCCTCTGTGCCCTCAGTGCTCCCAGTGTCCCCAGTGCCCTCTGTGCCCCCAGTGCCCTCTGTGCCCCCAGTGCCCTCAGTGCCCTCTGTGCCCCTCAGTGCCCCCCAGTGCCCTCAGTGCCCCCCAGTGCCCCCAGTGCCCTCAGTGCCCCCCAGTGTCCCCAGTGCCCCCAGTGCTCCCGGTGCCCCCAGTGCTCCCGGTGCCCTCAATGCCCTCAGTGCTCCCAGTGTCCCCAGTGTCCCCAGTGCCCCCAGTGCCCCCAGTGCGCTCTGTTCCCCCAGTGCCCCCAGTGCCCTCAGTGCCCCTGGTGCCCCCGGTGCCCCCAGGCTCACCCAGCACTGGCTCTGTTTTCAGGAGCAGCCCCGAGCTGCAGGGCCCTGGGCAGTGCTCCCAGGGGTGTCGGGTTCTGTCCCTGTGCCCTGTCCAGCCACTGACACTCTGCACATCAGTGCCAGACCCGTTCTTCCAACTCCTTTGCAAAAGATAAATATGTGTGTTTTTGTGTAAAATCCTGGCCTCTGCCCGGAGTCAGGAGCCCTGCAGGAGCTTTCGCAGCATGATGACACACAAAAGCACGCGGGCAATAAGCAGGAATTGCATTCCACCCTGGCCCTGTGAGCAGCAGCCGAGTGCTCTGCTCTGTGGGTCTCAGAGGTGCTGGCCACGCAGACAGACCTGGTGCTGTGGGGGCAGCAGCACAGCTGGCTCTGGGTCAGCCCCGGCTGGGAATTCATGCTCTGCCGCCAGCAGGGTCCTCTGTCCGGTGCCTCCTGCTCCATCTGTCCAGGCCAGCCTCCAAACACTCGTTCCTGACCTGCTGGGCTGTGCAGAAAGGGATCTGAAACGTTTCCCACCGTGGGGATGTGAAAGTGGAAGTGGTGTTGGCAGCTGTGCAGCCGGGTTTGTTCTGTAACGGGGCACACGTCAGAGAGCCTCATTGTTGGGCAGTGGGAGTGGGGCAGTGCTCGGTGGGCATCCAGAGCCTGGCGTGGGTGTCAGGGGCTCAGTGCGCCCCAGCTGCTGCCGTGCCTCCTCCTGCCGTGGGGGGAAGCTCTGGTTCCCTGCCCTGTGTGCCCCTGGGGCTGTGCGAGGTGGCACTCGCTGTGTGTGGGTGTCCCTGCCCTGCAGCCCCTGCCTTCCCAGCACAGCCTCCAGCAGGCACACGCGTGGCACATTACCCGCTTGAGTGTTAATTATCACGCTCAAATTAGCGCCCCTCAGCTGTGATTAACTCATTAACCAGCCCTGAGCAGGCACAGGGAGGGTGGCAGAGCTCAGTGTGCCTGGCTGTGGGCACACAGCAGCCCTGGCATTGCAGCCCTGAGCAGGCACAGGGAGGGTGGCAGAGCTCAGTGTGCCCGGCTGTGGGGGCACACAGCAGCCCTGGCATTGCAGCCCTGAGCAGGCACAGGGAGGGTGGCAGAGCTCAGCAATGCTCAGCTGTGGGGGCACACAGCACCCCTGGCATTGCAGCCCTGAGCAGGCACAGGGAGGGTGGCAGAGCTCAGCAATGCTCAGCTGTGGGGGCACACAGCACCCCTGGCATTGCAGCCCTGAGCAGGCACAGGGAGGGTGGCAGAGCTCAGTGTGCCTGGCTGTGGGCACACAGCACCCCTGGCATTGCAGCCCTGTGCAGGCACAGGGAGGGTGGCAGAGCTCAGTGTGCCCGGCTGTGGGGGCGCAGCAGCCCTGGCAGCCCCAGCCCTGCAGGATCCCTCTCTCCAGGCTGGGATGAGCTGCAGGAGAGCAGTGGGAGCTGCCTGTGCTGTGCTGAGGCTCCTGAGTGCTGGGGCTGGGCTCTGGGGGCAGCATCTGGGCTGCAGGGCTCGGGGTGCTCCTGGGACACTGAACCTGTCAGCGCAGGTATTGCTGTGTTCACCTTCCTCAGTGCCCCTGGTGCCAGGATCTGTGCCAGCCCTGGGTCTCCATTTCTCTGTCCTCACAGCCCAGCACAGGGCAGAGCCTGGGGACACAGGGACAGAACCAGGAGCCACTGTCCTGCAGAATGGATGGGCTCCACACATGGAAATACCAAAACTGAAATTGTTCCAGGCATAAGGGCAGAGATGCTCTGGAAAGTAACACCCTCAAGTGAGAGCCTTCCCACAGTGGGGATCTTCCCTTGCACCAGAGCAGCTTTCACATCCCTGTGTTCCCTTTGGGGTGACACACATCTCCCATTTGTACCATTTTGAGTTGATTTTCCCCTTTTACAGCCAGCTGGGCAGCACACACCAGGATTCCTGTGCTCCTCCTGCCTGTGCCTTGTCTCCTCAGAGCTCTGGCCACGTTTATGGCTCTGCCCCAGAGCCCCAGCAGTTTGTGATTACCCGCAGCTGGGGATGCTGGGCAGGAGCTCAGCAGGGCTGGTGCCGCATGGAGTCGGGACGTCCCTGTCCCCCTCAGCGGGCTGCCCCGGGGTCGGATGGCACCGCCTGGGTCTGTGCAGGACCCCAGGGAGCTGTTGGCCCTGCCCCAGAGCACCTGCTGTCCCGGGGGCTCCATCTCCCTCTGTCCCTGTACGTGCCAGCCCTGCTGTGCCCCCGCACCGCGGTTCCTTGGGGCCCTTTGGGCGCTCGGGCCCACCCCGCACCCAGGCTCCGTTAACCGTGCCTGTGCAGAGGATGCCCAGGGAGCAGGGGCAGTGCTGGGCGCGCAGACCCAGCCGCGTTGGGACTCGCAGGCAGGGCTGGGTGCTGGCAGGGATTTCAGGGCAAGAGGGGCTGCACCCACGCTTTGCCCTCTGCTCCCTGCAGGGCCCAGCGCAGCACCAGGGCCTGGGTTTGCCTCTGCCACAGCCAGCCCTGATCTGTCCTGCAAGGCTTTGGGCTGGCCTGGACTCACACTCATTCCTGCAGGTTTGTTTGCCCGGGGTGTTTGCTCCTGCGTTGCCCAAAGGAGCCAACAGTGAGGTGGTGAAGGCAGTCCCACTGCAGAGTCCCTTTCCTGCTGTCCCCATCTGTGTGTGTGTGAGTGCTGGGTTTGTCAGCGCCTCGGCGCCTTTCAGGGGCTCCGCAAAGAGCAGATTTATTTTCTGCTATGCTGAGAATTAGCTCCCCTTTCTTCCTCTTCCCTCTGCCCCCTCTGGAAAGAGAGAGAATGCAGGGAAGAAGAAAGGATTTCCATCGCGGCGGTGATTGGCACAGCCCTGAATGAGAGGTCATTCCAGCCGGCTCTTTCTTTTCAGGGCCCTTTTTTCCTGCTCCCTGTATTCAGGCTGGCAGCATTCTTTCTTTTCAAAGCTCCTCTGTCTGTCTCTCTCTTCCCCCTCCTTTATTTTTCATCCCTTTTCTTTACTTTTGCTGTCTTTTCATTCTGTTTTTCTCCACCCCCTTGGGGCTCCATTTTTTTCTTTCCCTTTTCCTCTATTCAGTTCCTTTTTTTCTCCTCGCATCTCTTTTGAATAGCTCGGCTATTTTCGGAGAGGAAAGGGACTGTGCCGGGGAGAAGCCGTTGCAGCAAGGAGGAACTTGAAAGTCTTTTCTTTCCCTGTTTATTTCGTTTAAAAGCAAAACTTGTTTTCCAAGGCAGAGCCGGGGTTCTGTGTGGAGCCTTTGAAGGCAGGCTGGGACAGCGGCGGGGCTGGGGCCCTCCTGCTCCCGGAGAACCATTCACTGCTGGTCCCAAAGGCCAGCACCGGGGCCCTGTGCTGCCAGAGGGGCTCCAGGCAGCAGCAGCCCCTCGCCCTCAGCCCTCCCCACACCCCTCACCTGGTCTGGAGGCTCTTGCTGCCTCTGGGCTCGGGGCAGCAGCGTTTGTGGGGATGGGGTGACCACGATCCCCAAGGGCAGCTCCTGGCGCTCTCTGCTGCAGCACACACCTGCGTGCAGGGGGAACGGAGGGAGGGTTTGGTCCAAAGGGGAGTGGGGGGGCTCACACAGGGGGCCCGTGAGGACACGAGGGGTGTGCCAGCTGTGCATGGCCAGCTGTGCAGGTGCCAGCTGTGCATGGCCAGCTGTGCGGGTTCCAGCTGTGCAGGTGCCAGCTGTGCAGGTGCCAGGTGTGCATGGCCAGCTGTGCAGGTGCCAGGTGTGCATGGCCAGCTGTGCGGGTGCCAGCTGTGCATGGCCAGCTGTGCGGGTGCCAGGTGTGCATGGCCAGCTGTGTGGGTTCCAGCTGTGCAGGTGCCAGCTGTGCAGGTGCCAGGTGTGCATGGCCAGCTGTGCGGGTTCCAGCTGTGCAGGTGCCAGCTGTGCGGGTGCCAGCTGTGCATGGCCAGCTGTGCGGGTGCCCCTCGGTGTGCCCGGTCCCTGCGCTCAGGCCAGAGGGACACAAGGTGCCAGGCTCCCCAGAGCAGTGGCAGGAGGGGTCCCACACCCCGGCCCGGGGGTCCCGTGGCTCTGAGGAAAGCAGGTGAGCCTCAGCAGGTGAGGCTGGGCCATCTCTGCCCCAGGTGCCCCCAGAGCTCGGCTCGCTGTCCCCGCTGCCCTGGTGCCCTGGTGCTGTGCTCTGGGAGGGCAGGAGGGCTGGAAGAGCAGGCTGGAGCGTGGTCAGTTTGCTGTGCAATTGAGGGAGGAGGGCTTGAGGCACAGCAGCTCCTTGGGAAGGCAGGTGGGGCCAGGAAGAATCCCCTTCCAAACGCTCCCTGCCTGGGCACCACTCTGGGCATGAACCACCGGCGGCTTTGGGGCAGCTTCAGTGGGGCTTTGGCGCGGTGTTGATGCAGCTTTGGTGAGGTTTTGGTGAGGTTTTTGTGCACCTTTGCCTGCTCACAGACCAGCCCAGCATTTGCCCTGGCTCAGCCCATACAAGGTTCCCAAAGAGACCTCCCCGAGCAGGGACAGCTCTGGTGGCCACAGGCCTGCTCTGCTGGCCTCCTGGCTGTGCCAGCACACAGGGGTGCCATGGAGGGACCTGGCTGTGCCAGCACACAGGGGTGCCATGGAGGGACCCCGAGTCAGAGCCAGGCTCCCTTCCCTGTCCCTTCACCACCCCAGAGCCGCCTGCCTTCCACCCTCGTTCCCTTGCCCCCTGCCCAGTGGATGCAGCCAGGGCTCTGGTTTTCAGGAAACACCTTTCCCACGTGGATTGTGGTCTCCCCTTGTTTGGCTGTCACACAGAATTTGAGGGGGAGCTGCTGACTTCCGTGCTGGCTGTGTTGGGATCGTGGAGTCAGGGATTCCCACATCTGGAGGGCCCTCAGGGATCACCTGTCCCGTCTTTTCTGGGAGAAGTCCAGACTGGGCCAGAGGGGCTGCAGGAGGGTGGCAGGGCACTGTCACCCCGCTGTCCTTGGCCGCCTTTGGGTGTGGGCTGCGGGAGGGCAGAGCGGGGCCAGGGCCCGTGGTTAATTAAACAGATCATTCCTTTAAAGTGAGATCCAAATAATTGTAACCCTGAGATAGAGAAGGCATTGGAGGAGATGAAATGGGAGAGAGAGAGAAAGGAAGCAAAGGACAGAGGTTCAGAATGGAGAGGGAGATTAGGAGAGAGATGAAAGAGAGAGGAGAAAGATAAGAGAGAGAGAGGGGACAGATCTCGGCGCGAGATGGGCGTTGCCAGGGAAACGGGAAGAATGAGGGAGCAATGGAGGAGCAGAGGATACGGGGGGTGGGGAGCGAGGGATGGAGGGGACAGGGATGGAGGGGACAGGGATGGAGGAATGGAGGAGCAGAGGGATGGAGGAGCAGAGGGATGGAGGGGACAGGGATGGAGGGGACAGGGATGGAGGGGACAGGGATGGAGGGATGGAGGAGCAGAGGGATGGAGGAACTGAGGGATGGAGGGGCAGAGGGATAGAGGGGACAGGGATGGAGGGGACAGGGATGGAGGGGACAGGGATGGAGGGATGGAGGAGCAGAGGGATGGAGGAACAGAAGGATGGAGGGGCAGAGGGGTGGAGGAATTGAGGGATGGAGGGGCAGAGGGATGGAGGAACTGAGGGATGGAGGGGACAGGGATGGAGGGATGAAGGAACAGAGGGATGGAGGGGCAGAGGGATGGAGGGGCAGAGGGATGAAGGAACAGAGGGATGGAGGAACTGAGGGATGAAGGAACAGAGGGATGGAGGGGCAGAGGGGTGGAGGGGCTGAGGGATGGAGGAACAGAGGGATAAAGCCCCAGTGTCAGAAGCAGGAAAAGGGGAATTTCCAGCAGAACAGGAAGCAGGATGGGGTGTCACAGCTCAGCACAGGTGCCTGTGTGCTGGGAAGAGCATTTGGGATGGCAGCTCTGTCCCCCTGCAGTGAGCAGCTGCAGCCCCTGCTGCACCCCAGTGCCAGGGCTGATCCCGGATCCCCGGGCAGATAATGGAGGAACCAGGCAGCTCTGTGCTCATCACACTTGTTCTGCAGCACTGGAAACCTCTAGCTCTTGGGAACCATTCCCTTTTCCCTCCCAGTCAGGGTTTGCCAATAACCATACATTTTCAAAGGGGCAAATATTCACCTCTGACTGATGGACACGGTGATCAGAGTGAGAATATCCCAGTTCTGTGGAGTGTTTGCTAAAACATCACCAGCACCTCTCTGCCAGCCCCAGGTTGTGTCCCTTGTCCTGTGAAGCCAAAGCCCCCAGAGGCTGCTCCTGCTGCACCCAGAGGCGCTTCAGGGACACTGTGGTGTCACTGCCTGGGGATTGTGGCTCCCTGAGCCACTGACAGTGCAGGTTTCTTTCTTCTGGAGAAGTTTTCCTTAAAACAAAAGTTTTCCTTTGAAAATGTAGTTTGACAGTATCTGGTGTGGAGACACTGACTGGATTTAAACAGGTATTTGTTTTCTGCGGCTGCTGCCCGTTTCTCAGAGGTTTGGCTCATTTTTGCAGCAGTTCCTCTGTACCAGGGTCAGTTCTGGGGCAAGAAGTGCCAGTTTCGGTTCTGCCACGCTGTGTGGGTCAGCCCCTGGCACACAGCACCAACAAGAGCCAGGGCCAGCAGTGCAGCCAAGGTGACCCCCAAATCCCTGGGCTGGGGCAGGGCAGACGTGCTGGGTCAGGTTTAAGAATAATTTTAGTTGTGATTTTCAGGAGAACAACATTTTTCTTTTTGGAATTGTGGGGGGTTGAGCAGCTTTATGTGAAATCTGCAGGCAAGATGAAAGCCTGTTTTCCCCTTTATTAAATTTAAATGAAGGCTGCTTTTGAGAAAGAAAGGAAAATAAAATCAAAGGTTTTCTCACAAATATCAGATACATTATCAGCCATTTTCTGGTAAGAAGTCTTGAACAGGTTTACTCCCCCCTTCCCCAGTGAGAGCCCTGCAATGGGGGTAGCCAGGAGCAGGTCCTAAATGTCCTCTGTGCCGTGGCACCGGGCTTGTCAGGCGGCCTGGGAAGCTGTGCAGGGTCGGGTGACACAAAGTGCTGCAGGTGCCAGCTCTGGGCACTGGCACTGGCACTGGGCACTGAGCTCTGGGCACTGGCACTGGGCATTGGGCACTGGGCACTGGGCATTGGGCACTGGCACTGGGCATTGGGCACTGAGCACTGGGCTCTGGCACTGGGCATTGGGCACTGGCACTGGCACTGGGCACTGGCACTGGGCATTGGGCATTGGGCATTGGGCACTGGGCTCTGGCACTGGCACTGGCACTGGGCACTGGGCATTGGGCACTGGCACTGGACACTGGGCATTGGGCACTGAGCACTGGGCTCTGGCACTGGGCACTGGGCATTGGGCACTGGCACTGGGCATTGGCACTGGGCACTGGCATTGGGCACTGGCACTGGCACTGGGCACTGGGCATTGGGCATTGGGCACTGGGCATTGGGCACTGGGCTCTGGCACTGGGCATTGGGCACTGGCACTGGGCACTCGCATTGGGCATTGGGCACTGGGCTCTGGCACTGGGCACTGGGCACTGGGCACTGGCACTGGGCACTGGGCACTGGGCATTGGGCACTGGGCACTGGGCATTGGGCACTGGCACTGGGCATTGGGCACTGAGCACTGGGCTCTGGCACTGGGCATTGGGCACTGGCACTGGCACTGGGCACTGAGCACTGGGCTCTGGCACTGGGCATTGGGCACTGGCACTGGCACTGGGCACTGGCACTGGGCATTGGGCACTGGCACTGGACACTGGGCATTGGGCACTGAGCACTGGGCTCTGGCACTGGGCACTGGGCATTGGGCACTGGCACTGGGCATTGGCACTGGGCACTGGCATTGGGCACTGGCACTGGCACTGGGCACTGGGCATTGGGCATTGGGCATTGGGCACTGGGCACTGGGCTCTGGCACTGGGCATTGGGCACTGGTACTGGGCACTCGCATTGGGCATTGGGCACTGGGCTCTGGCACTGGGCATTGGGCACTGAGCACTGGGCTCTGGCACTGGGCACTGGGCATTGGGCACTGGCACTGGGCACTGGGCACTGGGCATTGGGCACTGGCACTGGGCATTGGGCACTGGGCTCTGGCACTGGGCATTGGGCATTGGGCACTGGGCTCTGGCACTGGCACTGGCACTGGGCACTGGCATTGCCCTGCCCCTGCCAGGCTGGGTGGGCTCCTGCTCGCCTGCTGGGGGCTGCTGCTCCCTGGAGAGCTCAAATCCATCCCCAAACCCTTTGGATTTGGGTGCTGGGCATCCCTTCCCTGCAGCAATGCTTGGGTGAGGGCTGGTGGGTGCTGCTGCCTCTGGGCTGCTGAGGGGAGCTGGGAGTGGGGCCAGGTGGCAAACGAGGGTCACTAATTGGTCACTAATTGGTCACTAACCTCTCCCTGGAGGCTGTGGGGCAGCTGGGGCCGTGCTCCCCCCAGAGCCGCTCTGGGGCCGTGGCTTGGGTGGCTCTGGGCTGTGGGTGCTCCCTTCGCTCAGACCCTTTGGGTCTCAGGTGTTACAGGCAAAGCTGTGGGTGCCAAGGTGAGGCTGCTGTGGGCCAGATGAAATGTTTGAATCCATGCTGCCCAGCTGAGGATTTACCAGGCTCTTATCTCTAGAGCGCTGGTGCTAGCTGAGGAGCTGGGTGGGGTGGCACAAGAACTGGGCAGGTGGGTGAAACCGAGGGAGGTAAAACAGCAAAGGGAAGGGAAATGTGTCCACAGACACAGCACTTAGCCTGGTGGCTGGGAAATCTGAATCCAGCAGGGAATGTGCTGGGAGTGGAGAGCCTGGTGTGCAGATGCTGCTGCCACAGGGGCCCAGAGAGAGAGAAGTGAGTGTTTGGGGAGCTAATCATGGAGCAAGAGAGGGAAATAGAAATAAAATAGCACAAAGAAGTGAAAGCCATGAAAAAAACCTATTGTGGGTGAGCAGGTGTGAGTGAGGAGTTGGTGGAGACTCTGAGGGGGCAGCCAGGGCAAGGGAGGGCAGGGTCTGCAGGATGTGCCAGGGCAGAGCCTGGATCTTCCCTGATGTGTTGGGAAACACGGGAGCAGAGATTGCGCCAAAACTAAACCTTGGAGTGGGAGGAGAAATGAAGAAAGAGCCCCAAATTTCACAACCCCAGCGCTCAGGGCCAGCAGGCCCCAGTACTGTCCCAGGTGCATGGCGGGGGAGGTGGGTGAGTGGGCTGGGAGCCGGGCACTGCCGCCAGCACGGGGGACACTGCCTGTGTCACCCCCGTGGGACAGGGCTGGCAGTGAGGGCCCGAGCCCGGTGAGGGCCCGAGCCCGGTGAGGGCCCGAGCCCGGTGAGGGCCCGAGCCCGGTGAGGGCCCGAGCCCGGTGAGGGCCCGAGCCCGGTGAGGGCCCGAGCCCGAGGGAGCCGCGCCTGGCGCAGAGGGCTGCCCTGCAGAGCTGCGGGTACTGAGGCTGGAGGAGCGTTCGGTTCCAGCAGCGGCACGGAGGGGCCCGGAGCGCGGGGCTGAGGGGCTGGGGAGCAGGCACCGGGCCGGGCCGGGCAGGAGGAGGTGCCGGGGTCCCTGCCGGGGTCCCTGCCGGGGTCCCCGCTGGGAACAGGAGCCCGTGCGGCGCTCGGGGCTCGGCGTGCCCCGGCCTGGGCACGGTGCTGCTCGGTGATGGGCCCGGGGCCGTGCCCGGGGTGCAGCGGGGCTGGCAGCGGGGCTGGCAGCGCTCTGCGGGCAGTGTCCCGGGCAGCCGGAATACGTGACCCCCCCTCGGTGCCGGGGCGTTGGGCAATGGTGAAATGGTGTTTCCAGCTGCCGCGGCGAGTCCCGGGGCGCGGACAGGGAAGTGAGAGCGGGAAGTGCGGCCGTGCCTGCGCCCTGTTCCTGCTCCCGGTGCTGTTTGTGCAGCTGCGGCTCCGGGCGAAGCTCCTGCGGCGTGTGCCGGGCTCGGGGCGCGATGGAGACCAGCGCCGAGAGGTTTGTGCAGCGCGGGCTTCGGCTTCCCTGCTGAGAGGGCAGCGCGGCCCCTTCCCGCTGCCCAGAGCAGGAATCCGCACTTATTTCCCCTAAAAGCCTCTGTTTTGGGGTGAGGGTAAGGTTCTCTGTACTGCTCCGGGGAACATGTGGGTGCGTTGTTCTCGTCTCGTGGGGCTTCTTCTGGGGGGCAGAGACCCATGGCCGTGCTGGGGGGGCGCTGAGCCACCCCTCTGCCCTGCTGGGCTCGTGGGGAGAGCAGCTGGGTCCCCTCTGCCGTGTCCCCAACCCCGTGTCTCCCCTCCCGTGGCCCCCCTCTGCCGTGTCCCCCTGCCTGCGGGGCAGCTCGGGGCCCCGCGGGACGGGCTCGCAGCAGGCGGGGTGCGGCCCCGGGGCTGCTCCGTGCCCGCCAGCTGCCGCCTCCCTGACCGATCGCTCTTCTTCCTCCCAGCCCTCCTCCTCTTCCCGCCGCCGCCCTCCCCCACTCCGCGCTTTGTTTCGCTGCCTCCGCACTGGTGCTCCCCTCATCCCCTTCCTTCTCCTCCTCCTCCCGCCCCCATCCTCTTCCTCTCCATGTCCCGTCCGCTGTGTCCCTGCCCGCCGGGAAGGAAGGGGTGCCCGGGCAGGCGGGGTACCTGGCTGAGACCTTCCCCCGGCAGCTCTGGCCTGGGCAGGGTCCCGGACCCGGCTCCCCCTGACCCGGGGCCAGGAGCCCCCCGTGCTGTGCCCAGTGCCAGCCCCGCGGTGGCCCAGCAGATGGCAGGGAGCTGAGGAGGGACCCGGTACCCCGGATACCCGGTACCTGTCTGCGGGCAGCCAGGCCCCTGTGCTTGGTGTTGCTCCCTTCTCTGCCTTTTCTCACTCTGGTTTGGACCTTCCCCATCCCATCCCCTGCCACGTGCTGTGCCTGGTGTTTGGGGCGCAGGGCAGTGGCATGAGGGGACACTCCTGGGCTGGGCAGGAGCAGGAGCTGCCCGCAGCACGGAGAGAGGCTGACGTCCCCAGCCATGCTCGGTGTCCCTCTAGCCGAGCTGGCTGCAGGGATGCTGCCCAGCACTGTGGGGTTTCCCTTCTCCAAGGTGGAGGTTCATCCCACGATCTCCTCCTGCTCTGGGGTTCTCCTGGGACTGTGACAGGATCTGGCTCAGAATTTATCCGTTTTACCTCCCCCGCAAGATTTCTTTGTTGTAGCTGCAGGAATAATTGTATTTAGGAGAACACTCCTTCAGCAGGAGGAAGCGGCAGCTCCTGGCTGTCCCCGCTGGGGGAGGGTGCTGTGGTGGCACTGGGAGCCCCAGGGTGAGCGTGCCAGCCTCCAGGGCTAAGCCAGCACAGCCCTGCCTGTGCCAGCCCCACTGCCAGGCTCTGTCCTGGTGGGTCTGGGCCCCGTCCCTCACGCTCCCTGTGCTGTTGCTGCTCCTGCTGGGGCTCAGAGCCACACTCACACACTCCGCTGTTCCCAAACTGTTGGGTTCCCTGGAGTCACTCTAGGAGCCTGAGGGCATGCAAGCAGCCAGAGTAACAGCCCATCCGGAGAGGCTGAGAGTGGGCACGGATCCCAGCTTCCCTCCTCGCCCCAGCCCTACAGTGGGAACCCCTGGGGCCGCTGTGTCCCCACATCCTGGGCTCTGTGGTGCTGGGGACATCACCGCTGTGGGGCTGGGGTTCCCTGGGGAGGGCAGTGGGGGCTGGCTGAGCCCCTGAGCACGGTGTCCGTGCTGGTGGGTGCCAGGGGCTCAGGGCCGTGTCTCTCCCCCTCAGCCATGACAGCGTAGGCCGGCGGCGAGAGATGGATCGGTTCAGCGAGTGCGGGACGCAGACGGACGCCGTGGTGGTGCTGTCCCTGGCACAGGCTGCCGTGCTGGGCCTGGTGTCCGACAATGAGCTGCTCGGCGCCACCGTCACCCCCACCGGCTTCTTCCCGGGGCTGGCCGGGGAGCAGCTGGACAATGCCGCCGCGGAGCCGGGGGAGCCCGAGGGAGAGGAGCAGGCGCCCGGGGATGGGCAGGACGAGGACGCCCTGGAAGCAGACTGCTCCCTGGAGAAGCATGCCCGCAGGAGGAAGAGGCCGCCCGTGAGGCTGATGCCCAAGGTCAAGAGTGAGAAGGCAGAGGTGGAGGCTGAGCCGCCGTACAGCGCGTCGGTGCCCGGGGACGAGGAGGGCGAGGGGCAGCACGGCCACGCGCCGCAGCCCCCAGAGCCCAGCCAGGAGCCGGCGGTGCAGAGCGGGGCCGTGAAGATGATCGACCTGGGCACCTTCAGCAGGAAGCCCCGGCGGCTGCGGCACCTGCGCCGGCACCGGGAGCCGGAGGGCAGCGAGCGCCGGCACCGGGAGCCGGAGGGCAGCGAGCGCCGGCGCAGGGGCAACGACCCGGCTGGCGGCACCGGGGGGGCCCCACAAACCGCGGGCACCTTTGAGACGGGGGCTCCGTCCCCCGGGGAGGCCGAGGCCCCCGCGCCAGCGTCCCCCGAGCAGGTGAAGAGCGAGCAGGGCTGTGTGTGGCAGGAGCCGGGCGAGCTGGAGGCGGCCGGCGGCACCAGCGAGCACAGCAGGAAGGCGCAGCTGGACCGGCTGGACATCAACGTGCAGATCGATGACTCCTACCTGGTGGAGGCGGGCGACCGCCAGAAGCGCTGGCAGTGCCGCATGTGCGAGAAGTCCTACACCTCCAAGTACAACCTGGTGACCCACATCCTGGGCCACAACGGCATCAAGCCCCACTCCTGCCCGCACTGCAACAAGCTGTTCAAGCAGCCCAGCCACCTGCAGACCCACCTGCTGACCCACCAGGGCACGCGGCCCCACAAGTGCGGGGTGTGCAGCAAAGCCTTCACGCAGACCAGCCACCTGAAGCGGCACATGCTGCTGCACACCGACATCAAGCCCTACAGCTGCCGCTTCTGCGGCCGCGGCTTCGCCTACCCCAGCGAGCTGAAGGCGCACGAGGTGAAGCACGAGAGCGGGCGCTGCCACGTGTGCGTGGAGTGCGGCCTGGACTTCTCCACGCTCACCCAGCTGAAGCGGCACCTGGCCACGCACCAGGGCCCCACGCTGTACCAGTGCCTGGAGTGCAGCAAGTCCTTCCACTACCGCAGCCAGCTGCAGAACCACATGCTGAAGCACCAGAACGTGCGGCCCTTTGTCTGCACCGAGTGCGGCATGGAGTTCAGCCAGATCCACCACCTCAAGCAGCACTCGCTCACGCACAAGGTAGGGGCTCAGGCTCCTCTGGGGTGCTGCCCTCATCGTGCCCAGAGGAGATGTGCCAGCTCTGCATGCAGGTGCTTGTGGAGGGGAGTATCCCAGCGCCCCCAGTCTCGGGGGGAGGTGGGTGGTGCGGGTGGGCAGTAGCACCTGTGGCTGGCGTTAGCTGGGGTCACTGACATGCAGTGAGGGGATCCCTGGGACCCAGCCCCTGCCCTTCTGGGGGTTCCCTTCCTCAGGGAGGGAGTTTCAGACCTGCTGCAGGGTAATGTGGGGAGCCCTGTCTGGGAGCTGTCACCGCCCCTCTGGGCAGGGTGAGTGTGGGTACTTGCCCTTTTCCTTGGGCTGGTTAATGGGGAGCAATTGGGCTGAGCCCTAGAGCAGAGCTGGCACTCAGCTGCACTTACAGAGCCTGTCCAGCCCCCACCTGCAGCCCCTGCACGTTGCTGGGCTCAGGCCAGGCTGGGCTCTCAGATACACACCATGCTGTGCTCAGCACAAGGAGCCCGTCCCTTGCCCATGGGGTCCCTTCTCCACTCCTGGCACCCCTCGTGTGCCCAGTGCCAGGGGTCTGCCCGAGCTTTCCCCCCGGCAGGGCGTGAAGGAGTTCAAGTGCGAGGTGTGCGGGCGGGAGTTCACCCTGCAGGCCAACATGAAGAGGCACATGCTGATCCACACCAGCGTCCGGCCCTACCAGTGCCACATCTGCTTCAAGACCTTCGTGCAGAAGCAGACGCTCAAGACCCACATGATCGTGCACTCGCCTGTGAAGCCCTTCAAGTGCAAGGTACCGGTGGGGCTGGGGCTGGTGGAGCTGGGGTGTGAGAGCACAGGTGCTGCTGTGCTGTGCCCACAGGAGTCTGGCCAGGCCGAGCCCTCGGGCATGGAAGCGCTTTGTGATGCCTCCTCTGCTCACTTGGGCATGGAATATCTGCTCTGAGCTGTGGTGGGAGCGTTGCTGCTGAATGAGAACCAGTGCCTCTTTCTGAGCAGTGTTGGGTGCTCTGGAGCTCCCAGCAGCACCAGCCCCGCATCCCCACGCAGAGCAGGAGGCGGGAGGGAACCCCATTGTTCTGAGCCAGGAGGGGCTGCAGGAGGGCCGCAGCCCCGTTACTGTTGCTGGGAGCCCCAGGGCAGCCTGGGGGCCAGGCCTGTGCTGCAGAGCCCTGGCCAGCTCGGGTGACCGCGGGCTCGCTGCCGGCAGGTCTGCGGCAAGTCCTTCAACCGCATGTACAACCTGCTGGGGCACATGCACCTGCACGCCGGCAGCAAGCCCTTCAAGTGCCCCTACTGCTCCAGCAAGTTCAACCTCAAGGGCAACCTCAGCCGGCACATGAAGGTCAAGCACGGGGTGATGGACATCAGCCTGGACAGCCAAGGTGGGTCCCCAGCACGGCGCTGTGACTGCCCCGCAGCCCTGGAGCCGGGCTGGGCCGTGCTGGCCGAGGCGGGTTCGCTCTCCTCGCCCGAGGGCTGCCCCACAGGCACCCAGATCCAGCAGGGCTGAGGCTCCCGGGGAGCTGTGGGCTCCAGGCCCAGGCAGGGGGAGCTGCTGGCCCCAGCCCTCCCCGCAGGTGCCTCACTGTGTCCCTGTGCTGACTCCTAGATGCCATGATGGAGCTGGCTGGGGCTGACCACACCGAGCTGGATGGCCAGCAGGAGATGGACGACTTCGAGGAGGAGAACTCTTACGGCTACGGGGCCGTGGGCAACCCTCCAGACGAGCACACGCTGGCCGAGCAGGCCATGAAGGAGATGGCCTACTACAACATGTTGTAGCCCAGGCTGGTGGGGCTGTGGGGGCTTGCTGGGTTAAGAGGGGCTGCAGCACCCAGTCAGGTCCCCCAGAGCTGGAGGGATGGCTTCCACTGGGCTTGGGGAACACAGGGATGTCCAGAAGACTTTGCTGGACCTGCCTTGGCTCTGCTGCTGCCCCCCTGCCCCTGCCTGCACCCTGCAGCTGCTGACTTGAAGCTGCAGGCAGGGGAGGCGTGACCCAGCAGATCACTGAACGAGTAAGGATGGAAGGGGCTGCTGTGGAGCAAGATGATGAGCATCACTGATTATTCTACCTCCTGGGTCCCCCCTCGCTGCACAGGGGTTCCCCTGACGGGCAGAAGCCCTGCCCGCTGAGGAGGTGGGTTTGCATTTCCCACTCCCCCGGGGCTCTCAGCCCTGTGCCAGGCCCTGGGATGCAGAACAGAGTATTTTCATAGAAGCTCAGGGCGCAGTCAGCGCCCACAGCTCCAGCTCTGGAGCTGCAGCCAGCAGTGGAGCCGGGGGAGGCAAACCCAGCCCAGCCCCAGCAAATGATGGTATTTTGAAAGTAATTTATTTTTTTCAGATGTGCCGCGTGGTTGGTTTTATCTTTTCACTGAGTTCAGTTCCCTTCAACCAATGTGCTTTGTAAACCCGTGTAAGCTGTGTGGTCTGTGTGGGGAGAGGGGGTTGTGAGGGGCTGAGTGGGGTCCTGGGCAGAGGAACTGGCACCCCCTCCTTGCCCCCCAGCTGCTCTGGGCTGGAGGGAAAGGCTCTCCCTGGGGCAGCCTGTGAGGTGGGGTTTGCCCCTCCGTGCCCAGGGATGTGGCAGGGAAGCAGTGCTTCCCTGGGGCAGTGCTGAGTCTGGCACCACTCTTTGGGCTCTTCACTCTGTGCTGTGGGGCAGAGGACTCACAGCACCCACAGCGTCATCCCCCAGGAGCACCCAGAGCTGGGCAGGTCCTGGCAGGCATCAGGAGCCAGGGGCCAGCCAGGGCACAGGGGCTGGGACACCTGTGCTGACCCCACACACCCTGCACTGTGTCAGTGGCTGAGCACCATCTGCCCCATCCCCAACGCCCCGGGGCGGGTCACTCAGCCCACTGCCCCTGCCAGCCTTGGGGCAGGATGGAGATGGCCACAGAGCCTTGCTGAGCCTGGCAGGGCTGGGGACCCCCAGACGCTGCCCTCAGGCCAATACCAAAATGCTGCAGTGCACGGCCCCGTCAGGCTGGCAAGGCTGAGCTGAGGGCTCTGGTGCCCCCCCTGCGCGCAGTGCAAAGCTGTGCCAGGTGCTGTGCCGTGGCTGGGGAGATATTTAATGGCACCAAACTGTTATGGGGTACATGAATCAGGGCAGGACACACACCCCCCCACACCCCCCACCCCACACTCCCCTGCTACAAAGGCTTTAAAAACACTCCTAAGAAAACTTTAGAAAAATTATTCAACTGTTCCTGAGCTGTGCTGGGGAGCTGGGGAGGGCACTGGGCCCCTCCCAACCCCATCCATCCCAGAGATGGAGAGGCTGTCTCCTATTTCTTGCCCAGAGCCTTGTCCAGGTTGTTCTTGATGGCATCCAGGAAGTCGGTAGTGTTCACAAAGTGCTCATTCAGCTTCACACTGGGGAGACAGACAGGGATTGGGGGGGGTCCCTGCCTGCCTCCTCCCACAGGCACCACAGCCCTGGCTCCAGCATGTGGCCCCTGCCCAACCCAGTCAGTAGGGAACAGCCAACCTGAGTCCCTGGGGACTGTCCAGAGAGGCCAGCAGCTACCACCTGTGGCCACCGTGCCCAGCCAGCTCCTGGACACTTTCCTACTCTCAAGGCTGCCCTGCAGGGCCAGCCCATCCTTGTGGTCACTGTGCTGTTCTTGTGGCCACCCTAGAGGGTCCCCCCACCCGCACGGTCACCCGTGCAGCCACGCTGCCCTGGTGCAGGTGGCTGCCCCCCTTGTGCCCTGAGAGCCCCCGTACTTGGCAAGGCCGTGGATGCAGCCAGCGAGGTCCTTGGTCATGGTCCCGCTCTCCACGGTGTCCACACACACCTTCTCCAGCGTCTGCGCAAACCTGGGCACGGGTGTGGGGCACAGTTTGCACAGCTGCTGCCACGGTGCGAGCAGAGCAGCTGCTGCAGGGACCCTCCCCGGGGATCCCACCCCCTGCTCACTTGATGAGCTCCGGGTTGCTGTCCAGCTTGCCGCGGTGCTCCAGGCCGCGCGTCCAGGCGAAGATGCTGGCAATGGGGTTGGTGCTGGTGGGTCGGCCCTGCGCAGAGACAGGGGTCAGCTGTCTGCTGGGGACACCCTGCCCTGGGCAGCCTGGCACAGGCAGCTCACAGGCTCTGCCCACCTTCTGGTGCTCCCGGTAGTGGCGGGTGACAGTGCCGTGGGCGGCCTCGGCCTCAATGGTCTTCCCGTCCGGGCACACCAGGACAGAGGTCATCAACCCCAGGGAGCCGAACCCTGCGGGGGGACGGGGGTCAGGACAGCTCCGGGGGTGACGCTGCAGAGCCCACCACACCCTACCCTGCTCCACCTTGGGCCAGGATGTCTGACTGGACATCCCCGTCGTAGTTCTTGCAGGCCCAGACGAAGCCGCCGGAGGATTTCAGCATCTGGGCAACCATGTCGTCGATGAGCCGGTGCTCGTACCAGATCTTCAGCTTGTCAAACTCTGTCTTGTAGTGCCTGGGAGCCCGGGCCGGGGTCAGCCACGCTCACCCCACGTGGGTCTCGCTGCCAGCGCCCCAGGACAGCCCAGACCCCCCCCCAGGTCCATACTTATCAAAGATCTCCTGGAAGATGTCCTTGAAGCGCCCGTCATAGGCCTTGAGGATGGTGTTCTTAGTGCTCAGGTAGAGCGGCCACTTCTTCTGGATGGCGTACTGGAAGCAGCTGTGCGCAAAGCCAGAGATGGACTGCAAGGGAAGCGCAGAGCCTCGTGGCACCCTGTCCCTAGCTGGCATCACCAGGGTGGGAGGCACGCTGCCCCAAGGGCCCCCTGAGCCCCAGCAGTACCTCGTCCGTGTTGTACATGCCCATGCCCACACCGCCGCCGGGGAAGTTGAACACCTCCCACTCCTTGGTGCCGCTGCCGTCCTTTGGCGTGAAGATGATCTTGAATGTCCCGGACTTGTCCACCACGAAGTCGGTGGCTTTGTACTGAGGGGGCAGGCAGAGGGTCAGGCAGGGGCGGAGGCAGCTGCTGGGCAGCCACAGCTCCCTGCCGTGCTCTGGCTCACCTGGTCACCGTGGGCGTGGCGGCCGATGGTGATGGGCTTGGTCCAGCCGGGCACCAGCCGGGGAATGTTCTTGCAGATGATGGGCTCCCGGAACACCGTCCCCCCCAGGATGTTCCGGATGGTGCCATTGGGGCTCTTCCACATCTTCTTCAGCTTGAACTCTGTGGGGCATGCAGATGGGACCCCTGAAGCAACCCCAGCCCCCCTGAAGCACATGGCGCCTGCCAGCACCCAGCTCCACTGTGCCACGGGCTGCTGCCAGACCCTGCTGCAAGGGGAGGGACAGCCAGCATGAGATCGTGGCTGGCACAGGGCACAGGTCAGCGTGTCCCCAGGCCCATGGGGTCCCCACAGCACCCACAAGCCCCCAGGGTGGGCAGAGGGGCACAGCACTGAGCATGGTGCAGCCCCAACCCACCGGAAACCTGAGCAGGCAGTGGGAAGGCACCGCTGACCCCAGAGGGCACAGACAGGAGGCTCAGCACCCCACGGAGCTGCCAGCACCCCCCCACTGCAACGGGAGCTCGGCCCCGTGCCCACCTTCCACCCTGGCTTCATCAGGCGTGATGGTGGCACACTTGACAGCCACGCTGTACTTCTGCGTGGCCAGCGCTGAGTCAATGGTGACCTGGTCATCCGTCTTGTCCCGATGCGGCAGCCCCAGGTCGAAGTACTTTAGCTGGACATCCACGTTGGGCAGGATGAGCTGAGGGGCCAGCAGAGTGTCAGAAGGGGGGAACAGTGTGGGGTGCCTGGGGAGCAGCACCACGGCATGGCCAGCCCTGGCACCCATCCCGGCCCAGCCTGGCTGCCTGCCCAAGCTGGTTCCCCCTGCCCCAGGTGGTTCTGCTGACCAGGATGATCCCCCCTGCCTTGAATAGGCCTCTCTGCGTGAGACAGCCGCCGCTGCCCGCAACCGCCTCACTTAAAGGTCGTTCTGGTAGTTGTGCCCATTTTACGACCTGCTTCCT
The DNA here is from genome assembly GCF_027579445.1 of Ammospiza nelsoni. Classification (NCBI taxonomy): domain Eukaryota; kingdom Metazoa; phylum Chordata; class Aves; order Passeriformes; family Passerellidae; genus Ammospiza; species Ammospiza nelsoni. The sequence continues at coordinate 488,225 of NC_080646.1, read as the reverse complement.
GCAGACAGAGGGACGGAGGCGGGAGGGACAGACAGAGGGCAGCACAGGGATCACCGGCTCTCCGTGCAACCCCCCAGCTTCCCGGGGGCACACCCCCCATCACCTTCTCCTTAATGAAGGCCCAGATGATCCGTGTCATCTCGTCCCCGTCCATCTCCACCACTGGGTTTGCCACCTTGATCCGCTTGTCGGCATCTGGAGAGCAGTGGGGGTGTGAGGGGTGCACCCCTGGTCCCACGGCTCCACACCCCTGTGTGGGGCCAGGGCAATCTGTGGGCACCACACAGCTCCATCCAGCCAGGTGTGGGTGCCACCCTGGCTAAGGGCCAGGTACAGGCAAGCCTCACTGGGATCTGGGCCCGTTATTGGGGTCACCACTGCTGGAGTGGGGGTCAGAGTGCAAAACCCACCACGTGAGGGGGACAGGGACAAGGACACATTCCTCCCAGAGTGGGATTTACGTGCAAGCCGGGCTCCAATGCCTCAGTGAGATCAAGAATGGGACCAGAACCAGGAGCAGGTGCAATCCCCTGGGGCCAGATTCAGGCACAAACCGAGGTGCAAATCTCTGTGTGGATCCTGGACCAGGACTAAACCCCTCTGGGTGCCAAACCTGTCTGTGGCTCAGGCTGTAAACCCCCACGCGGTACCCAGAGCAGAGGTGACCCTCCCTGAGTGGGACCGGAGCATTGATAGGCAACAAAACTCTGCGTGGCACCATGACCAGGATTTTGGCACTCTCCTGAGGGGCGAAATTCCGCGTTGGTCCGGGACCTTGAGCGACCCCCCCGCGCACCAGGCTCAGACCAGGTACGAGCTGGAGTGCAAAACGCCACGTGGAACCGGGACCAAACTCCCCAGGGACCAAAGTCACCTGTGAAACCCCCCGTAGAACCGGGACCACCCCCCCAGGAGCACACCCAGCTACAAAACCCGCCGCGGGTCGGCAGGGGCCCGCGGACCGTCGGTACGCGCGACTCCGGATCCCGTTTCAGACACCGCCCCCCTAAAGAATCCGAGCCGCCCCCCCGTGGGTCCGGCGCGCTCCCCGGGCGCGGCGGGCACGGCCCCGCGGTGTCCCCCCGTGTCCCCACTCACAGTGGCGGCGCTGCCCCGCGGCGGCGGCGGGCGGCGGGCAGCGGGGCAGGCGGCGCAGCGCCGGGGCAGCGCGGAGGTAACGGGCGGCCATGGCGTGGGCGGACGCGACGGGGCGGACACCGGGGCGCGGCTCTCTCCGCCCCGGGGCGGGACACAGCCCCGCTCCCCTCGTGGGGCCCCGCGCGGCTCCGAGGGGCCCGCGGGGGGTCCCGCGGCGGGGTCGGGCCTGGGCCGCGTCCGGCCCCAGCGCCGGAGCTCGGCGCGGCCGCGATCCGCAGCACCCCCGTTCCCGCCGAAGGGATGTTGCGTCCCTGGCTACGTCGGGGTTACGGATACGTGGCCAAACCCCACGTGGAACGGGGACCAAACTCCTCCGGGACCTGATCCGGTTGTAAATCCCCTCGTGGAACAGGGAGCAAAACCCCCTGGGACCAGACCTAGCTGCAAAACCCTGCCTGGGACCAGAAATTAAACGAAACCTGGGGATCAGACACCGGTTTGAAATCCCTCGTGGAACTGAGAATGGCCCCACCCCCCCAGGACCAGACCCATTTGCAAAACCCCTCGTGGAACCGGCATCAGACACCCTCAGGATCAAAAACCCAGCTGTAAAAACCCTCCTAGAACCGGGACCAAACCCAGCTGCAAATCCCCGTGTGAAACTGGGGTGGCACATGGGGCTGGGGGCGTGCGTGCACAGCCTGACCCTACATGGAAGCCGCGTCCCTGCTCCCGGCTGGGCCGGCGCGTGACTCGGCAGCTGGATCCAGCAGGACAAGGGCAACTGCCACTGTTCCACCGGGGACCTTCACCTCGCCTGGCCCCGCGTGGGGAGGACGAGGAGGAGGAGGAGGACCACGACGACAACGAGGACAACTACCGTGATGACAACGACGACGGGGGTGATGCACACCAGGGGCACCCCAAGAAGGTGCACGGAGTGTGCCAGGGTTGCCAGGAGGCTGCTCGGGCTGGGAATTTGTTGTCCTGCTGTCCCAGCCAAGCCGATGGCTTTTTTTAGCCACATGGGACGGGCAGAGCCTGCTCCGGGAGGAAAAACAGCCCTGTAGCTGGCAGCCCCCGGCGGAGGGGCAGGGGGAGCTGCGGCAGTCCTTGACGTCGGCTGGCTTTAACATTAACCAGAGCAGGAGCCGCGGGCTGCCGGGGGGGCCGGGCTCCGCCGTGTCCGTGCTCCCAGCGCCCGGCCCGGGCTGCCGCGGCCCGCCGCCCCGGCCGGCCCTGCTCGGGGGCTGCCCCCCGGCTGCCCTGGCCCTGGCCCCGCGGCCGGAGCCGCCCAGTGACCGCAGCGCCGGCAGGACGGGGCCAGGCCAGCGCCGGGACGGTCCCCGCGAGGCGGGCCCGGGGGCGGCCATGTGGCACAGGCCCAGGGCAGGCCCCACGCAGCGGCACCGCCCGTGCATCCCGGGCCGCGGCCCGGCCGCCTCCCGCTGCTCCGCTCCAGTGTCCCTGCACGGCCCGGCCGCCTCCCGCTGCTCCGCTCCAGCGTACGGCCACCCTGGGGACACAGAGGGCCGGCAGGGGCCGGCACTTCAGGGGGGACAGATCCCGCAGATTTGGGGCCCAGCCAGAGGTCGAGAAGGACACGGTGTGGGGCTGTGTGCGTCTGCCCGTGGAGGGGGCACCGAGGGGCTGACAGGGCCGCGTTCCCTCATGCTGCCCGCAAACACACGAGCCCTCAGCGCTGCCCAGAGCTGCTGGCCCGTGGGCTGGAGTGGGGGCTGTGTCCCCCCTTGGGCGACCATTGAGCTCCCGGGGCTACCAGCGTGGCCCTGCCTCGGCACTTCTGCCAGGCCAGTGCAGGCAGTGTTTCAGTGTCCGTGATCCCAGCAGCTCTGGGTACTGCTGGCACCCAGCTGCCAGCCACCAGCTCTGTGTGCTACTGTGGGGACACCCACGGCCGTGCTGTCCCTGAACCACACAGAGCTACACATTGCCATGAGGTGCCCAGTCCCATGAATTACCCCAAAACTCCCTGAGCTCGCCACCACCACAAAGATCTCATCATGATGCCTGGGGCCGTGTACACAGGCATTACGTGTCCCCATAGCCACCCCTGCTACCAGGGACCCTCAGGAAGGGCCCCCAGTGGTTGCTGCCCCCCAAACCACTCTCCCCAGTAGTCCCATGGTGCTGGAAGCCGCTCAGTGTGCTGGGGCTGCAACACTCAGTGCTGGGCAGGACCCCTTTAGGGCCGGTGCCATCCCAGGAACCGTGGGGGCAGCGACAGCCCCCTGCAGTTCCCGCCCCACATGGGGGTGACTGCCCAGGCAGGAGCGGCCGCCCCACATTGGGGTGACTGCCCAGGCGGGAGCAGCCCCCAAAGTGGGGGTGACTCCCCGGGCGGGAGCAGCGGCCCCACATTGGGGGTGACTCCCGGGCAGGAGCAGCCCTTCCCCGGCCCCCGCTGGCCCGGGGCCCCCGGCGCGGCGGCGGGGCCGGGGCGGGGCGGGGCGGGGCGGGCCGGCCCTTTGTTGTGCTGCGGGCGGAGCCCCCCGGAGCCGCCCCCGCACCGCCCCGCGCCGCCGGGGGGAACACCCCGGAGCCGCCCCCGCCGCCTGCGGCTCCCGCCGCGCCTCGGAGCCGCCGAGCGGGTGAGCAGCGGGGGGCACCGGGCGCGGGAGGCGTGCGGGAGCAGCGAGTGTGCAAGGGACGGGCGCGCCCGCGGGGTGCGTGTGCGAGGGCCGGGCTCGGGCGGGTGCGCGGGCACGCGCCGTGCAAGGGGCCGCGCGTGCACGTGCACGGGGGTCCCCGAGGGACGGGTGCGGGGGGCTGGCAGTGCGTGAATGTGAGAACGTGCGGGTGTGTGACCGTGTGTGACTGACTGTGTGTGTGACTGACTGCGATTGTGTGCCTGTGCGTGTGAGTGACAGCGTGTGAGAGTGTGTGTGCATCACTGTGCGTCTGTGTGTGTGTGACAATGTGTGTGTGCATTGCTGCGTGGCTCTGTGATTGTATGACAATGTGCGTGCATTGCTGTGTGGCTGTGCGTGAGTGACAATGTGTGAGTGACAGACAATGCGTGTGCATTGCTGTGTGTGCACCTGGGTGTGCCTGTGTGACTGAGCCGGTGGGTGTGCCTGTGTGTGTGTCTGTGTGTGCCTGTGTGTGTGCCTGTGTAAGTGTGTGTGCCTATGTGTGTCTGTGTGTGCCTGTGTAAGTGTGTGTGCCTGTGTGTGTCTGTGTGTGCCTGTGTGTGTGCCTGTGTAAGTGTGTGTGCCTCTGTGTGTCTGCGTGTGCCTGTGTGTGTGCCTGTGTAAGTGTGTGTGCCTGTGTGTGTCTGTGTGTGTGTGGGGTGCAGGCGCCCCGGGCCGTTCCCACAGCCTGTTCCCAGGCCGGTGTTTGCCGCCCAGGGTGTGAGCACCCCGTGACCCGTCTGCGTGTGTTTACATGTGCCGGGTGTGCGTACAGCAGGCCGAGGGTGTGGAGGCACACACACGGCACTCAGGACAGCATCACAGCTGCTCACGGGCAGGCGTGTCAGAGCCCGCTCGGGACTGGGCCACGCGCGTGTGCGGTGCGTCCCACGGGTGTGATGTGCCCCGACACCTGCGGGGTGCACACGTGCTGTGTGTCCCACACATGTGGCCCCAGCGTGTGAGGAGCTGCTGGTGCCCAGGCAGCCCCTGGTCTTGGGCTGCAGGGAGGGTTAGGGTCCCATGGGCTTTTGGGTCATCCCTTGGGCCCTAGTGCCTGCTCCAACTGGGCCTGGGGCTGCTTAGGGGGCTGGCATTCCCTCTGACCCCGAGGAGCACCAGGGCAAGGGTAGCAAGGGTGCCACAGGACCAAGGGTGCCGTGGGGCTGAGGAGACCGGTGCTGCTTTGGGCTCTGTGGAGTCAGGACTGGCTGGGAAGGGGGCACCCATCCCTGAGCCTGAACCCTCCATTCCTGTACTCCGGGGAGCTGACACACCTGTGCTCAGAGTCCACCACCTCGCTGCCCCCCAAGGGTGCTCAGTGGCTGGGGTTCCTGATGGCTCTTCCCTGCCCTGTGCCAGGGCTGCCCAGCAAGGAGTGGGGGCCCTGTGTACCCTGCAGCTCCCCAGGCAGGCAGTGCAGGGTACAGACTGGTCCTGGCATCGCAGGGGACAGGTGGACTGTGGGGATACCCCCTTGTCCTCAGAACCGTCTCTACCATTGTGCAGGAGCGATGGGAGCAATGAGACGGGTATGTGTGGTGGGACACCCAGTGCCCCGGGTGCAGGTGCCCCGCAGTGCCCTGCCAGGGCAGAGGGGATGCTGTGGGGCAGCGTGGGGCTGGCTGTGTGCCACCACCCCCACCCCAGTCAGGGGGTCCTGGCAGTAGGGTCTGAGCTCACGGTGGGCCAGAGAGGTGGGGGGCAGCCCAGCTTGGCCCCAAGGGAGGCCCTTGGCTAGGCAGGGTGTCTCAGCCGGTGCACGTGGGGAATGGGGGATGCCCGGGGCCCGTGGGGAGCCTGTCAGGCTGTCGGAGCTGCCAGGAGCTGCAGCTTGCTCCAGCTGCGGCCGGGTATCCCCGCTGCAGGGAGACCCGCGGTGTGCGGGCAGCCGGCGCTCAGCAGCTGGGGCTGCAGCATCTGTGGCTGAGCAGGGCCCTCCGCTCTCTGCAGGTGTGCATGCGTGCGTGCTCACCCTCCGAGCGTGTGCGTGCTCAGAGCAGGCACTGCCGGCTGCTGTCTGGCAGCTCCCGCAGCCAGCCGAGGCGGGGGCGAGCGTGTGAGCCCCGCGAGGTGGGCACAGCCCGGCTGCGTGGGCAGCGTGCGAGCCGGGCGCAGGTCCCTGAGCAGGGGCCGTGCTGGGGCAGGCTGCGGGGGCCGCTGGAGCCGGTGGGAGCAGCAGCAGCAGCGGTGAGGCACACACAGCCCGGCCCGCTCTCTGCAGGCAGCAGCAGCGCCCGGTTCCATCGCTGCCTTCCCAGGCACCCACTGCCAGTGGGAGTGGGGTGCGGGCGCTGGCGTGGGAATTCGGTGCAGAAACCACTGCCCCACCTGCCTGCTGACCCCAGGCCACGGGTTTTGGCGCTGCCCAAAGCCCAGAGAGGTTTCCCCGTTGCCGGCAGTGGGCAGGGAGGGCGGCACGGCCGCCGCAGCGGTGCGTGCCAATGCCCGCAGCAGGGCGTGGGGCACGCACGGGCCTGCCGGGGTGCAGAGCGGGGCAGGGAGCTGCGGTGCCCCCGGCACTGCCCCGCTGGCAGCTGCGTGGGCAGGACAGGAGATAAATGGGAGTTTGGCGTAAACAGCCCTGGCTGCCAGCAGCGCTGGAGTGCCGCTTAAAGGCACAGGCTCTGGCCTGGTTCAGCTGCCTGCTCCTGCCCTCCCTCCCGGCCTGCTCTGCCCTCCTTTCCTCCCTGCCTGCCCCTTCCCTTTCCTTCTCTCCTGCTCCTGCCCTCCCTGCTCACCCCAGAGCAGCTGCCCTCCCCACGGGGGCTCCCCCGTCCTCGCTGCATGCCATCGCACCCGGGTGTTCACGCAACCCTGCCACGGCCGTGCACAGGTGGCAGCCAGGTCCCCGGAGCCCCCCAAGATGCCGTGGGACGTGGGGCAGGGGGCCATGGCTGCAGGGTGAGTGCCTTCTCCCACCCTGTTCAGGGTGACGTGCTCGGCTGGCTGAGTCCCGTCCGTCTGTGCCACTTCCCGGGCAAAGGGTGCTGCTGATAAGGCTGGGGTGGAGCTGTGGGACTGTCCCGAGCCTGGGAAGGAACAGCAGGAGCAGCGGGAACAGGAAGGGAGCAAAGTCGATTTGGGGCAGAAGGGCAGCCCAGAGCCCCAGCACTGGACATCAGGTATGACCTGTGAGTGGGCACCATCCGGCAGTGCCAGGCGGGCAGAGTGTGGGAGTGTGGGCACGGCTGTCCCGGGAGTGTGGGCACAGGCATCCACGGAGTGTGGGCACGGCTGTCCTGGGTGTGGGGGAGCATTTCTCCTGGGCAGGGGGCTCCAAGTGGATCCCGCCATTGCAATCCAGGGCTGGGACTGACCAAGAAGGACATGGGAAGCTCTGCCCCAGACCCCACACTGGGAGGGCAGCGCTGGGTCCCCTGGCCCCAGTGTGCTGCCTGGGGGATCCTCGGACCCCATCCCTCTGTCCCCCCGTCCCGTTGCCATGGCGATGTAAGGAGTTGTCATTAATAACAGTTGCGTGGGCGCTGCTGGCCGGGTGGGCAGTGCTCTGAGGGCTCGGTGAGCCCTGCCCACGCCCCAGCCAGCCAGGGACAGGGACAGAGCCCCCCGAGGGCCAGGCAGAGATCGTGCCCAGCACTGCCTGCTCGGCGGGACCCGTGCCGCGGGCACAGGGGCTGGCAGGGTTGTGTCGCCTGCACCGAGTGCTACCTGTGGGGGCACCGCTGCCGGCCAGGTGTGCCCGTGATGGGGCTGGCTCAGGCACCCGGTGGTACCCCGTGGCTCGGGAGGGAGGGAGCGCTGGGCTGCGGCGAGCAGAGCCCCCAGCCCCGGCAGTGTGGCCGTGGGGCACAGCTGAGGGACAAGGGGGCGGCTCTGGTAGCGGCCATGGGGCCGAGCTGTCCCCAGGAGGGCGGGACACTCCCGGGCCAGCTTTTCCGGGGACAGCAAGATGTGCTCCCAGGCAGCCCCCTGCACCCTCCGGGGTCCCGGCCCCACCGGCCTTCCCTGATCGCGGGGAGTCCCTGGCTGCCGCCAGCCCGGGGACAAAGCCCCGTTCCCTCCGGACCGTGGCGGCCGCGGGGCGGGGGCTGGGGCCGGGTCCCACTGGGGCGGCGTGGGGGCGGTACCGGCGGGGAACCGCCCGCCTCCTCTTCCGAGCGGCCCGCCCCGCCCGGGGCACCGGCGGGCTGGGGGCCGAGCGGGTCGGCGCGCCCGGGAGCGGCTGGGTACGGCTCGGGAGCGGATCAGGAGCGCTCGGGCGGGGCCGGTTCGGTCCGGCCGGGCGGGGCCCGCCCGTGGCTGTACGCCCGGTGCCGCGGGGCGGGGCGGGGGCCGGGCCGTGCCGTACCGAGCCGCTGAGCCCCTTCTCTCCCCGCAGGTCTGCAGCGCCCGGGCGGCTTCGCGGCCGCGGCGGAGCCCCGCGGCTCGGTCCGGGATGGCGGCGCGGCCGGTGCTGCCGGTGCTGGCGGCGCTGCTGCTCTCGGCGGCTCCGGAGCCTGTCCCGCGGGTCAGCCTGCCCTACGGTGAGTGTCCGCTGCCTTCGGTGGGTGAGGGTCCGCCGGCACCGGGGAGGGGAGCCAGCCCCCGCCGAGGGCTCCGGCTGGCGTCTGCCCCGGGGCGGCGGAGCGTCCCGCGTCCCCCGGGCTCTGAACGCGGCGTGGAAACGCCGTGTGACAGCCCCGCCGGCTGCCCGGGACACCGGGAGCCCTCCGTCCGCGGGACACGGAGCACGGCTGGGGCAGAGCCCCGGGGTGCTGCGGGGTGTGCGGTCACGCAGGCCCGTGCAGAGCCGCACCGGGGGTGGGTGTGCCGGGGGCACCCGGGACCGAGCACTTGTGCCCCGCGAGCAGGGCAGCGGTGGCGGCCGGGTTCCGTACCAGATGGGGAGGGTGAGCCGGCCGGGGCACTCTGCTCAGGGTGTCCCTGGGGCGGGGGACGCGCCACAGCCCCTTCTGTGCCGTGCTCAGCTCCGGACAGCTCTGAGCCCCTCTGCAGGCACTTGTCACCTGCGAGGCCCGAGTGCGGGGGGCTGCACTGGGCAGGGGCCAGGAGGGACATCCAGGAGGGTGCTAGGGCAGGCAGAACTGTAACAAGTGGGGGGCCTGTTTGCAGCCCCCTCTGCCCTGCAGAGCCCCCAGCAGCTGGCACGGGCTGGGCGAGGCGTGGGGCGCGCTGCTCGGGCTCACCCTGGCAGCTGTGCCGTGCGGGGGAGCCACCCACGGCTGCGCTGCCAGGAGTGGCTGGATCCAGCTGCTGCCGGCCAGCAGAGCCCATCCCGTCCTGCGCTGGGAGGGTGCCGTGGTTTGGGCAGCTGCGAGCGCTCCCTGGCTCAGCGTGCTGCGCTCACTGGTGTCGATGTGGCCCCACCACACGCTCCCATGACCGCTGGCCGCGGCCGTGGTGGCTCCAGCAGATGTGGGACCTGCTGAGCTGGACAGGAGGCTGGGACCCAGTGAGACAAGCAGCTCGGCATCGTGCCACGCTGTGCTGTGCCGTGTTGAGCCACGCTGCCCGGCCCTGCCTGCACAGACCGGTTCTGCCCCGTGCTCTGCACACCTGTGGGAGCTGTGGGGCTGCAGCCACGGGCAGTGCCCGGGGATCCCGGCCTGGACCCTAGCGAGGCGGGGCAGCTGGGTGGGGAGCAGGGGCCGGTGACCGGTGTGTGTCCGGCGGTGGCTCCCTTGGAGCTGCCCACGTGGGGCTGCGGTCGGTGGAAGGGAGGAGCTGGGAGCTGCTCCCCTGGGAGCGCTGGATGTGCCTGCAGCAGGTTTGTCTGGAAGAAGCAGGTCTTGTCCTGACAGGTCCCTGGCAGCCACACCAGCAGCTAGCTCCCCGTGTCGGCACAGCTCTGCAAGGCACAGGGGCCCCGTTGCCCCTCCGCTGCCGTGCCCATCACGGGTGGCATCACCCCACCACTAGGGTGCAGGGCCCCTCACAGGAGGATGCCCTGGGGCATCAGCTTCCTCCTCTCTGCACCACTGTGGAGAGCTGGGCTGGTGCTGGGGCCAGCTGAGCCTCCCGGAACGGGGAGGATGCTGCCCCATCTAGAGGCACCCGGGGTTGGTGGAGCAATGGGAGGTGAGAGCTACGGGGTGCTCCCCACAGTACCACTGCCCCACAGCTCCTCGATCCCTCACAGTGGCTCTCACCAGGCAGGGCCTGGCAGGAGCTCTGGGTTTGTTGTCCTGGTGGGGCTCTGGGAGCAGGCAGGGGCTTGGGGGAGGTCAGGGAGTCCCCGGAGGGTCAGGGAGTTGGCAGCGTGAGTCAGCCCGACGTGTCCCGCTCACACAGCCAGGCCCATCTGATTCAGAGCGGCGCTAGGAGAGGAAGGGCTTCCGGGGCCAGGCCACCCACGCGGGACAGGACGGCATGGGACGGGACAGGACGGGCGCTCCCTGACTCAGCATGGACTCAGCACGGCCACTGGCCCGTGTCCGGCACGGGCTGAGCCCCGCGGGGCAGTGTGGGCAGCATGGGCTGAGCCCCACATGCAGCACGGGGCTGAGCCCCACATCCAGCACTGGGCTGAGCCCCACATCCAGCACTGGGCTGAGCCCCACATCCAGCACTGGGCTGAGCCCCACATCCAGCACTGGGCTGAGCCCTCTGTTTTGCAGAGGCTGAGCCCTGCGGGCTGGGGCATGAGGATACTCCCAGCGCTCATCTCCCCCTGCAGTGAGGCTGGGGTCCCTGTGGGCCTGGGCTGGGCTGAGCCTGCCATGCTGCAGGGCTGAGCTCCAGGGCTGGACGTGGCTGGGCAGCTGCCCCAGTGCTAGGCAGGGCTCTTGTGGCATCCTGAGGGCCAGGAGGTGGCTGTGCCTCGCGGCGGCCTCGGGCACTAGCAGGGCCCTGCACAGTGCGCTGTGGTGTGTCTGGCGCTGTGGGCAGAGCTGGATCTGGCCCTGGCTGCTCCGGGTGGGTGGCATGGCCGAGGTGCTGGGCAGAGGGACAGGAGCAGCCGTGGTGCAGGGTTCTGGGGTGAGGTGCCAGCACGAGGCTGACGCCTGTCGCTCTGCCCCACAGACTCGGCCGAGAGGGTGGTGCGGCGCTTTGAGGCACCTGGCGTGTCCAACTACACGACCCTGCTGCTGAGCCCGGACGGCGGGACGCTCTACCTGGGGGCACGAGAGCTGCTCCTCACCCTCAACACCAGCAACTTTCAGCCCAGCTCCCCAGCTCGTAGGGTGAGCCCAGGGTGGGCTGGGCGGCCCTTGGGGAGGGAGGGGGCACCCAGCTGGAGTGCCGGGGATCCCCACCAGCATTTGGGTCCGTGTGAGCCATCGTATATTCAGGACCAACCGCCCTAGAGCAGGATGATTGAGGTGGGGAGGATGTGGTTGCTATGAACAAGCCCAAGAAGGGTGTGGGTTGACCAGACAGGGACGGGGGACTCCCAGTGACTGTGCCTTCTCCACAGCTGCTGTGGAGTGCAGATGAGGAGAAGAAGAGGCAGTGTGTGTTCAAGGGCAAGGACCCCCAGGTGAGCCCCACTGCCAGCAGGCATCGGGGGCAGTGGTGGGTACGGGCAGTGCCCTGTGCGGGGTGGGTGTGGGTGAGAGCTGAGCCAAGGGCTGAGCTGGGTCCTCTGACCCCCACAGAGGGACTGTCACAACTACATCAAGCTGCTGCTGCAGCTGAACAGCACCCACCTGTACACCTGTGGGACCTGCGCCTTCAGCCCGGCCTGCGCCTACATCGTGAGTACAGGAACAGGGTCCCCTGCAGGTCCCCTCGTGCCGTCAGGGCCCTGCCCTGGGGTCCCTGGCACTGGGACAAGTGCTGCTGGCTCACAGCCTCCTCCTGCTGCAGAACGTGCAGCACTTCAGCCTGGAGCGGGACGCGTCGGGGAAGGTGGTGCTGGAGGACGGGAAGGGACGCTGCCCCTTTGACCCTGAGTACCGCTCCACGGCTGTCATGGTCGGTAAGGCACGACACCCTGGGACCCCCGCCCTTCCTCCTGTGCCCCCTGGAGCCCTCGCCCTCCCCGCAGCGCCCTGGGACCTTTGCCCTCCTCCCCGTGCCTTCTGTCCCTGCGTCTGCCCGGCCAAGCCGTGCCAAGGCCAGGCTATCGCGGCCCCAGCAGGGCCGTGCTGGTGCCGTGTGGCGGGTCCCAGCAGGAACGTGTCTTTGGCAGACGGCGAGCTCTACGCCGGGACCGTCAGCAACTTCCAGGGCAATGAGCCGACCATCTCCCGCAGCCAGGAGAGCCGCATTGCCCTCAAGACCGAGAACTCCCTCAACTGGCTGCAAGGTGAGGGGTGAGGGCTGGGGCTGGCACGGCTGCTCGGGGTCTCTCTCCCCTGCAGCGAGGGAGGCAAGGAATGGGGCCAGAGTGCTGAGGGTGCTCGTGCCCCCAGACCCAGCGTTCGTGGGCTCAGCCTACCTGCGGGAGAGCCTCCCTGCCGGCAACCCTGAGGGTGACGACGACAAGGTCTACTTCTTCTTCAGCGAGACTGGGAAGGAGTTTGACTATTTTGAGAACACCATCGTCTCCCGCATCGCACGTGTGTGCAAGGTGGGCATAAGGCAGCAGGGGGGTGTGGGGGCTGTGCCTGGGGCGTGACTCGCTGCTGGGGTGGGGGGATGTGGGGCCATCCTGCACGCCTGGACCCCCATTCTCTCAGTGTGTGGGGTGCCCTGTGGCCACGGCATCGCCCCCTGACCCGCTGTGCCACGCAGGGGGACCAGGGCGGGGAGCGCGTGCTGCAGCGGCGCTGGACAACCTTCCTGAAGGCACAGCTGCTCTGCTCACACCCTGAGGACGGGTTCCCCTTCAACGTGCTGCAGGACATCTTTGTGCTCACCCCGGGTGAGCTGCGCTGGAGGGAGACGCTCTTCTACGGTGTCTTCACCTCGCAGTGGTGAGTGGTGGGGACCCAGGGCAGCACGGGGGGTTTGGCAGGGCCGGGCCCTGATCTTGTCGCGGGCTGTGCCCGTCCTCACCAGGAACAAGGGCGGGCTGGGCAGCTCGGCCGTCTGCGCCTTCCCCATGCGCAGCGTGCAGCGCGCCTTCGGCGGGCTCTACAAGGAGGTGAACCGCGAGACGCAGCAGTGGTACACGGACACCGGCCCCGTGCCGGAGCCCCGGCCGGGCATGGTAGGTGGCCCCTTGGCGCCTGCCCGAGCGCAGGACGCAGCACTGCCCCGTTGCTCTCCTGCTCCCAGTGGCTGCCACAGCATAGTACCCAGCCACTTCCCCAGGCCCTTCCGAGCCCCTTCCTTTCGCTGCAGTGCATCACCAGCCACACGCGGCACCTGAAGATCAATTCATCGCTGCAGATGCCAGATCGAGTGCTGAACTTTATCAAGGACCACTTCCTGATGGACAGCCCTGTGCGCAGCCAGCCGCTGCTGCTGCAGAGCCAGCGGCGCTACCAGCAGATCGGCGTGCACCGCGCGCCCGGCCTGCGCGGCACCTACGACGTCCTCTTCCTGGGCACGGGTGGGTGCAGGCGGGCTGGGCAGGCCGGGCTGTGTGCCCTGCGCCCCGGCCCTGCTCAGCACGGCCCCTCTGTTTGCAGACGACGGGCGGCTGCACAAGGCCGTGCGGGTGAGCCACGGCGTGCACATCATTGAGGAGCTCCGCCTCTTCCCTGACGGGCAGCCCATTCTCCAGCTGCTGCTGGACCAGGACCAGGCAGGAGCTGGGGCGAGGGGGGCACTGGGGGCTCTGCCTGCTTGAGGCTGGTCCCGTTTGTGGGCTGGGGGACAGAAACCTGGGAAGGCGGGGGTGTGCAGGAGCCCACCCTGCTGACCCCAGCGTGTCCCCTCCTGCAGGGTCTTGTGTATGCAGCCACCTACACAGCAGTGGCCCAGGTGCCCTTTGCCAACTGCAGCCTGTACCGCAGCTGTGGGGAATGTGTGCTGGCACGGGACCCCTTCTGTGCCTGGAGCCGGGGTGCCTGCCGCAGGCTCACCACACATCCCCCGGCACACCCACAGTAAGTGTGCACCCTCTGCCATCCCCTCCACCCCAGGGCACCCCACTGCCCTGCCCTCCCTCTGTTCCCAGGCTCTGGGCACAGGACATCGAGGATGCCGACACGGAGCGGCTCTGCCAGCCGGCCAACGCCTCCCAGCCCCGTCCCCGCATTCTTCTGCCCCCAGGTGAGCTCCCGCTGGTGCTGCTGTGAGTGTGTGTCCTGGGGGATCCCCCAGACTCCTGATCCACCATCAGCAGCCCCTGCCCACGGCTGGGACCCCGTCGCTGATACTGGCTTGTCTCTGCAGCCTCAGGCTCCCCGTGCCAGCAGATCCAGCTCCCTCCCAACGCGGTGCGGCCGCTGCCGTGCCGGCTGCTCTCCAACCTGGCCTCGCGGAGCTGGCTGCACAATGGGGCTCCTGTCAACGCCTCCTACCTGGTGCTGCCCGATGGAGCCCTCATTCTGGTGGGCAGCCCGGAGCGTGCAGGCACCTACGAGTGCTGGTCGCTGGAGGAGGGCTTCCGCAAGCTGATGGCCAGCTACTGCGTGGGCGTGCAGGAGCCAGCCCTCGGGCCAGCAGACCCTGGCAGGAAGGTGGCTGCTGGCCGTGACGCCCTGGAGACGGTCAGCACATCGCGGAGCACCTCAGCGGTGGGCAGTGCTGCAGCACGGCTGGACGGCAAGACCTACTGGACCGAGTTCCTGGTGATGTGTGTGCTCTTTGCCGCCGCCGTCCTCGTGCTGGCCTTCTTCGTGCTGCACCGGCACCGCGACGGCATGAAGGCCTTGGTGGAGCCCGGCGACCCCAGCAGGCACCAGAAGCCGCCCCGCAAGCCGGTGGAGAGCCTGCCCCTGAATGGCAGCAGCCTGCCCAGCACGGCTCCTGAGCACAAGGGCTACCAGGCCCTGCAGGACAACTACATCGTCAGTACCCCCGTGCATGAGCCCCCAGGACCCCCACGCACCTTCTCTGAGTCAGAGAAGAGGCCTCTCCACGTCCGTGACAGCTTTGTGGAGGTGTCTCCTGCCTGCCAAAGACCCCGGGTGCGCCTGGGCTCCGAGATCCAGGACTCAGTGGTGTGACGGGGACGACAGCCGAGCCCTCACTCACCACTGCCTCTGCTCTGCTGAGCCTCGCCGGACCACGCACCACTGCCAGGGTTCGTGTCGTCTGTGTGTGCATGCCCAGAGCCCGGCACCCACCCTCTGCGGCAGCGCCCACCAGCCAGCGGGGCCTAGAGCCTGGCGGCTCCCTGGCATCACCTCGGTACCTGTGGGTGTGAGGGGCGCCTCGTGCCCTCCAGGGCCCTGCAGGATGGCTCCAGCCCGGCGTCCCTGCTGCAGGGATGGGCACGGCTCCTGGCTCAGGCTGCTGGTGCCGGGCCCTGACCCCCTCTATGCAGAGGGCAGGAGGGGCGGCCGCAGACCCCCGTGCCCCAACTCACTGTGACGTCCCGCTGGGGACCCAGGGCCACGCGTGCGGCTGGGCAGCGCCAGCCCCGCGGCATGTGCTGTGTGTTTGTGCTTGGTTCGTTTTTGATATGTGGAAAATGTGAATTGTGTCCGGGGAAGGGGAGCTGGGAACAGCTTCCCCTGCGCTGGGTGGGCAGGGACACCCCCACGGCCCCACGCGCGTGTGTGGAAACGTCTCTTGTTTTTATATAAAGTCCTTCAGACACGTGCGTGCGGCAGGGCTCAGTGCCTTCCTCAGGCAGAACCTTCCCGGCCGGCCCCGTGGAGAGCAGCCTCGTCTGGCTCTCACTGCAGCCAGAGGCAGATCTGCCCATGCCTCCAAGGGGGCAGAGGGCTGTGCTGGCCATAGCTCTGTGCTTGGCTGAGCACTGGGCCAGGGCACACGGGGCCCTGCAGGGACAGTGGCTGTGTCCCTGTGACCTCCTGGCAGCCCTGGGCTGTCCTGGGGCCGTGCCTGAGGCCCGTGCCATGGCAGGGTGGTGCAGGGAGGCCCTGTGGTGCGGGAGTGCAGAGCAATGGGGTGACGCCATCCTGGCACCATGAAAAACAGGAGAAGGCAGAGGTGACCAGGAGTAAGAAAACTGGGGGCCTGGGGCTGGGAGGAGGGCAGCCCCCAGCAGGAGAGAGGCGGTGACAGCCCCCTTCCCAGGAGCACAGTGTTGCGCTGCATGTGGGACCCACTGCCCGTGCAGGGAGCATCAGGTCCTCGTCCCCATGCCACCCTGCTGTGGGCCGACCCTGCACACTTTGCCAGCAGGACCTGACTCCGTGGTGGCTGAGGGCGAGGCCTGGGATTGCAGCCAGTGCTGGTTTTGAGCCCTCCCGCAGCTGGGAAGCACCGGCAGTGCCAGCACAGGCTGGGGAAGCGGTGAGCTCCGCAGAGATGGCGTGTCCAGGCAGGATTCCCCCGAGGGACCAGCACTGCCTTGCTCCCAGCTGGACCCGTGCACGGAACTTCCTGCACAGCCTGTTCTGGGACATCAAAAAAGCCACTGGAGGCGTTGGCTGGTGAGCTGCCAACAGACACAGCCCCGGGGCTGCAGGGGCACGGGCCTCGGCGGGCAGATACCGTCAGCACCGTGGGGCAGCGAGCTGGAAGGGCTGGCAGCGCCAGAAGCAGGAGCCACCGTGTGGGAAACAGCCACGCCAGAGCCCCGAGAGCCAGCGGCTGCTTTGCCCCAGCACGGGGCTCCGCGGGGCCAGCCGGACCCACCGCAGCGCTGGCAGGGCAGAGAGGATCCTGTGCAAGGACAAAGGACCCTGCTGCTGCTGCCCGCAGCGACGGTGCCACTCGCTGCCCAGGGCTCCCCTCCGTGCCCCGGCCTGCGCACCGAGCTCTGTGCTGCCCAGAAGGACCCCAGTGTGCAGGAGGCGGCCCTGGAAGGGCTGTGGTGGAGCAGGACGTGGAGCCATCCCCTGCAGCGGCGGCTGGCGGCAGGCAGAGGGGGCTGGCAGGAGCCCATGTCCCCAACACCCTGGTGGCACCCGTCCCACAGCCAGACAAAGGCAGCAAAGAGCAAGGGTGAAACCAGAGCCCTTTAATTGTGTCCTCACAGGGACTGGGGGAGGAAGAGGCCAGGGCGGCAGAGCAGCTGCTGTGCTGGAGCCAGAAGAGGGCAAAGACAGAAAGGGAGGAGGAGGAGTGCAGGCTTTGAGCACAGCCGTGGGGGGACAGCTCTGCTCTGGGGTGGCACCTGTACAGTGACTCCTGGGTGACTGCTCAGAGAAAGCACCCCCATTTGGGTTATTGCTTGTGGAAAATGATCCACTTTTTGGTTATTGCTCAGAGGACCCACATTCGGTTACTGCTCAGAGAAATGGATCCGTGTGGCAGCAGGCAGGCTCCCAGAAATACAGGAGAGGCAGAAGAGGCTGGCAGGGGAGGCAGCTCCCTGCCTGCTGCTGGAAGGCACAAGGTAGGAATTGGTCCTGAGGGCAGAGAGGGGCTGTGCGGGCAGAGTGGCCCCAGGCAGGAGCAGGGCTGCCCTTGGAATGCATAGGGATTCAAATTCTAATGCTAAGACAGCAGAGGAGCTGCAGGAGAGGCAGATTCCTGGGACTCCCTGCTGCCAAGCAGGCACCTGAGAGGGGAGCAGGAGGGTTCCTGCCCAAGGCATTGCAGCACAGCCTGGCCACTGAGGGCCCGGGGCTGTGCTCCCTGGAAGAGGAAATGGCTGAGCCCACAGAGAGCTGCAGGAACTGGAGCAGAGCTGGAGGAGCTGGAGGAGTGCTGCTGGACAGCCAGGGGCTCACAGGACAATCTTGAAGGAGCTGCAAGAGATACGACAGGATCTGCACCTGCTTGCTAGCTGACACAAAGGGTTTACAAGCACCCAGCGCTGCAGGGACCAGAATGCCCGTGTGGGAGAGGCTCTGCAGAGCCAGCAGGGGATGCAGAGCTCTGGCATTAGGGCACACTTGGCACAGGGCAGCCTGCCCTCGTGCACCACAGCTGTGTCCCAGTGCCAGTGAGGGTGATGAGCCCCAGCCAGGCTCTGGGGACCCTCACCTGGCAAAGTCGGGGGAGCGGGAGACAACGTGCTGGAACTCGGCGAGGTTGATGGTGCCGTCCTTGTCGATGTCGGACTCCTCCAGGATCTGCGGGGAAGGGGAGCAGTGAGCTCTGTGCCCGGGGCTCTGCAGGGCCCGTGCCCCGGCTGGGAGCCCTCACGTTTTGGATGAGCTGCTCCATCTCTGCGCTGCTCAGCCGGGACCCCTCGCCCTGCCCTGTCAGGCAGTTCACCAGTTGCTCCAGGTCCTTCCTGTCCAGAATCCCATCGTTGTCAAAGTCTGCGAGGACAGACAAGGTAGGTTTTGGCAGGGCCACAGTGACCCCAGGGAGCCACAGACACCGGCACTGCACCCTCCATGCACCTCACCATGCCAAACCAGCTGTTCCCACAGGGAGTTCCTAAAGCCACTATCCCCATGGGTGCTCCAAGGGCACTGCCCGCCCTCCTGAACGTCAATTCATCACCCTGCTCCCGCTTCCTCCAGGTGCAGGGATCCCAGAACACAGCACCTGTCCCCAGCCTTACCAAAGATGCGGAAGGCATAGTAGGATTTGACATCAGAGGTGGCAGAATCGCTGAAGACACTCAGCATATCAAGGAAGTCTTCAAAGGACATGCTGTCATCCTCGGCCTCTGAGGTTGAGAACACGTGGCAGATGCGCTGCTGGAAGGGGTTTGCCTGCGGACACGGGAATGGCTCAGGCAGGGCTGGGGCCCTGCTGGCCCCATCAGGCACACCTTGGCTGTGGCTGCAGGTGAGCAGGTGCCCCGCTCTGCCACTGCTCCATCACCCATGGCACGGTGATGTCTGTTCTGTGCGCCTCCCAGGGTGCAGCCCCGTGCAGCAGGGATAAGCAGGGTCCCCCGTGGCACAGCAGGAACCCCCAGGGTCCGGCACAGCAGGGACCCTTGGGATCCTCCATGGCACAGTAGGGATCCCTGGGATCATCACTTGCTCGATGAGGGCAGGGAAGCTCTTTGCTGGCACAGCGAGGCCGTGCTGGGTGCACAGGGCCCTAACCCGGAGCAGCAGCGTCCCGGGTGTGCCAGGCACCATACCCGCAGCTCAGGCAGCGTCAGGATCTGGCTCTTGGGGACCCGCGCGGAGCAGGCGTTCTGCCTCTCCTCCTTTGGCAGCAGTTCACTGAACCTCTTGTAGGCACTTTAAGAGGCAACAAAGAGAGCGGCTCTGTGGTGCGAGGGTGGCAGCACCGTGGTGCCCGGCCGGCACCGGCCGCGCTCCCCAGGGCGGGCCGGCCCGTTCCCACCGCTCCCTCCAGGCCAGGCCGGGCCGGGCCGTGCCGGGCTCCCACCGGAGCAGGGAGAGGGGCCGGTCCGGCTGCCGCCCACCCGGCTCCGGGGCAGGCTGAGGGTCACCGGGCCGGCCCCGGCCCCAGCCCCGGGTCAGGGCGTCACCGGCAGCACCCGCGGACCTTGGCCCCGTCACAAGCGGTTCCGAGGGAGTGCCCCGGCGCCTCCCGGCTCAGCGGGGCGGAACGGGAGCTCTCCGTGCCCCGCGGCAGAGGCTGAAGCCCCGCGGGACCGGGCCGGCAGGCGGGGGGACACTCACGGCGGTACTTACAGCAAGATCTCCTGCTTGCTCAGGAACGTCAGCTCCTGCGGGGACAGCACGGCTCAGCACCGGCACCGGGGCCAAGGCCTGAGGCAGGGCAGCCAGGCGGGCCCCGCGGCCGGCCCTGTGCCCCGGTGCGGTACCTGGTACTCGCTCAGCAGGTCCCGCGGAATCAGACTGGCCGAGCCGCCCATGGCGCCGCTTCCCTGCGCGCTTCCCCGCCCGCCGCCGCGGAGCCGCCCGCCCCGGGCGGGGCAAACGCGCACGTACCGCCGGCCCCGCCCGCCCGGCACACCCGGCTCCCGGCCCGCCACCGCGGAGATGGCGGCCACGGCGGGAGGGGAAGCGGGCGAAGCGAGCCCCGAGGAGTTCGTGTACAGCGAGGAGGACTTCGTGCTGCAGGCAGCCGGCTGGGGCGACCCGGGCTCCGCGCCCTCCCGGTTCGACCGGGTGCTGCTGGCGAGCTGGAGCGACCGTATGGAGCGGGGACTGTTCCGGTACCGGCTGGGAGCGCTGCCCACCCGCGTCCTGCCCGGCGCCGTGCGCCTCGTGGCGCAGCTGAACGAGCAGCGCAGCGCGGAGCGCCGCCCGCCGCAGCCCGTCCGCAGCCTCCGCGACCCCTTCGACCCCGCCGCCTTCAACTTCACGCGGCTGCGCCCCGCCGAGCTGCTGTTCCGCCTGCGCCGCGCCGGCGGCCCGGAGCCGCTGCTGGTGGCGATCAACGCCAGCCCGCTGGAGCGGGGACACGTGCTGCTGCTGCCCGAGCCGGCGCGGCGCCTGCCGCAGGCGCTGACGGCCCCGGCGCTGCGCGGGGCGCTGGAGGCGGCGCTGCTCAGCGCCCACCCCGGCTTCCGCGTGGGCTTCAACGGGCTGGGCGGCGGCGCCTCGGTGAACCACCTGCACCTGCACGGGCTCTACCTGGACCGCCCGCTGCCGCTGGAGGCGGCGCCGGCCGAGCCGCTGGGGCCGCGCCTGGCGCTGCTCCGCGCCGGACCGGCCCCCGCCTTCCTCTTCTTCGCCGCCGGCCCCGCGGCGCTGGAGCCGGTGTCGCGGGCCGTGTGCCGCGCGGCGGAGCACCTGGGCGCCGCCGGGCTGGCCTGCAACGTGCTGGCCACGCGGGGCGACCCGCCGGCGGGGCCCGGGGGCGGCCGCGGGCTGCGGGTGCTGCTGTGGGCGCGCCGGCCGCTCTTCGGCCCCAAGGCGGGCGAGCCCTTCGCCGTGGCGCTGTGCGAGCTGGCGGGGCTGCTGCCGCTGCCCGCCGAGCCGCTCTACCGGGACATCACCGAGGAGCAGGCGCTGAGCGCCATCCGCCAGCACCTGCTGCCCGAGCCCGAGCTGCTGCACCTGGGCGGGGAGCTGGCGCGGCTGCTGGAGCGGTGATGGCACGGGCGGCGGTCAGAGCGGTGAACCGGGGGCACGGACGGCGGCCGGAGCGCGGAGACTGTGGCATGGAGAGCGGCCGAAGCTGAACCGGGGCCACGGGCAGCGGCTGGAGCGCTGCAGAGCTGAGCGCACCGAGACCGGCAGGGGGCGCTGCGGGTGGAGGACGCGGAAGTGACGGTCACGTGGCCGCGCGAGGCCGCTCTGGCCGCATGCCCGGCTCTATGGTGCGGTCGCCATGGGAACGCGGCGGAGCCGGGAGCGGTGCGATGGCGGCGGCGGGCGGCAGCGGCAGGGGCAGCGTGGGCCCGGGCCCGTCCCCGGAAACCCCTCCGAGTGAGGGGGCGCCCATCGCCGCAGCCCCCCGGTACCGTCCCGCTGCTCCCGCCGGACCCGAGCCGCGGAGGAGGCGCAGGCGAGTGTGGGGCCGCAGCCCCCGGCAGGGTCCGGCTGGAGCCCGTCCGGCCGCCCCCGGCGGCGCCTCCCGCTGCCTCACTCGCGCTCGGTCCCGGCCCCAGCCCAGCCGTGGCACAGTGCCCAGGCGGTGCCCGGCGCTCCCCAGCCCCCGGGAGCCGGTGCGGGTCCCTCTGACCCAAAATAAATAGTGTTCCCTGAAAGTGCCCCAAGGATCCCCTGTGTGACCCAGCCGGGCACGGCTCCGTGCCCAGGAGCGCCCTGCCCGCCTCCTTAGGGCTGTAGCGAGCCGGGCTGGCTCGGTCGGGCTGCCCGCTGTGCTCTGTGTGCGTGGGGCATCGGGGCTGTCCCCACTCTGTGCCCTGCCCGGTGCCTCGCTGAGCTGCTGTCATCTCGTCTCTATTCCAGTGTCCCCTCCATCAACCTGAGCGGCTGCAAGTACGACAGCGGTAAGTCAGAGGGACGGGGACCCGCAGGCTCCCCAGGCGCTGCCAGCCAGCAGCGCTGCTGGCACCCCGTTCCCGCTGGTTTATTCACTGCTGCCGGAGTTTGTCACACTTTGGACTGAGATTTCTCCCGATTTAAAATGCAACAGCAGCACGAGCCCTCAACATCCCCCACACTCGTGTTTGCCAGCTGTCTGCTAAAATGGGCAAGAGGGGTTGGCCAGATAAAACTGGTGTTCCTGACGCCTTCCAAGGGGTTATGCCAATACCTTGTACCTCTGAGAGGGGAACTGCAGCCCGGAGAGCTGCATGCTCCATCCCTTGGGGTTTGTCAGTTCCTACGTGCAGCCCCTCGGGCAGGGATGTGTTTCACACCCCATCCCCGGTTCCCTGGGGTGTGTCAGCCGCTGCCCGTGGTCCCGGCTGGCCCTGTCACTGCTTGCCTCGGCACAGTGCGGCGGGCGGCGCAGCACTGCGGGATGAAGGAGGCGGCCGAGCACGAGGAGTGGACGGTGTACTGGACGGACAGCACGGTCACTCTGGAGCGCCTCATGGAAATGAAGCGCTTCCAGGTAAACAGAACACTTGCCCAGCAGGCATCGCTCGGGACACAGGGCTGTCTGTGGAACAGAAGCACCCAAAGTGTGCCTTGTGCCATCTGTGCCTCGGCTCCAGGGCATAGGGTCAGATGCCTCTGCTTGTGCCATGTCCCTGGCTGGTGTCATCAGCAGCTCTCAGCAGCTGTGGTGGGAGCAGCAGCGTGCCAGCCCTGTGATGTGCTGTGAAATAAACAGCTCTTAGGCTGCTCCAGGGCTAAGATGGAATAGGCAGATAAATCAGTAGTGAAGCCCAGATAAAGCAAGTCTCACCCCCAGCAGTAGTTCAAGGCAGCCACAGGCCTGGCTTCCCTCTCACTGCTGGTTCTCTGTGCACAGGCTCTCCTCGGGGCTGGGAGAATCCATCCCCGCAGGGCTCCGCTGATCGGGGTTTTTCTGCACCACTTTCAGAAAATCAACCACTTCCCAGGCATGATCGAGCTGTGCCGCAAGGACCTGCTGGCTCGCAACCTGAACCGCATGCTCCGGCTCTTCCCCAAGGAGTACAACATCTTCCCCCGCACGTGGTGCCTGCCAGCAGAGTGAGTGGCGTGGGACAGCGCCCTGGGGACAGGGGACACGGGCAGGGAGGCTGCTGGCCTGCTCTTTCTGGGCACCAGAGCCCAAACCTGCATTGCTTTGGCACACACCGCCCTGACCTCTTCTGCAAACCTCCCAGCAGAGCTGGAGATGTGTGCAGGGAAAAGGAGGGATGGGGAGGCTGGGTCGGGTCACACAGGGACCGATCTGTGACTCCTGCAGATTAGGAATGGGAGTTCAATTCATCCCCTGCAGAAGTTCAGTGTGTGCTGGCCTGCAGCACCATGGTTTCAGTACCCAGCTGTTAGGAGAGAGTTCAGAGGGGTGTTTTTGGCAGCTGGTGATAGTCACCTCTCCCTTGCACAGCTACGGAGATTTCCTTGCCTATAGATCCATGAGGAAAGCAAGAACATACATCTGCAAGCCTGACAACAGCTGCCAGGGAAGAGGGATCTTCATAACCCACCACCCAGAGGAGATCAAGCACGGGGAGCGCATGATCTGCCAGCAGTACATCTCTGAGGTACTGGGATGGTCCTGGGGGAGCATTCCAGCATCCCCCCTGCTCCCCGGGTCTCCTCAGGCCTGCTGGAGGTGTCGGTGTGGCTGTGGCACATCGGGGACACAGACAAAGCTTGTCCCTCTGCTGAGCAGCACAGGCAGAGGAGCAGTTCCTCAGCTCACCCCTGCTCCTGCCTCTTTCCTCTCAGCCCTTCCTCATCGATGGCTTCAAGTTTGACATGCGCATCTACGTGCTGGTCACATCCTGTGACCCACTGAAGATCTTTCTCTACAAGGAGGGCCTGGCCCGGTTTGCCACCATGAGGTACATCGATAACAGCACGAGAAACCTGGTAAAGAGGAAGTTTTAAAAAAACTCATATAGCATCTGTAGGTATCAGTCCTTAACTTGTTCTGGGGGCATTCCAGGCCTTGAAAAGGCAGGTATTGTATTGGGGGTTGCAGGAGTCCCAGCTTGATGCTTTCCTGTCCTTCCTCTATGCTCCTTCCTCCACCTCACAGGAGGTGTTTCAGGAGGGATACTGCATCTACCCCAAGGCCCCACATTGGGGCTGTTCACTGGCATTACTATGGAATCATGGAATTGTTTGCTTGGATGGAACCTTGGAAGGTCTCCAACCTCATGCTGAAACCCTGGTTAACGATAAATTCATGCCTGGTTTCTCAGGGTCTCACCCAATCAGGTTTTGAAAACCTGCAGAGTGAAGCCTCCCCCCACCCCTGGTGTCTCTGGGCAGCATGTTCTGCTTCTGGCCCTGATAAGAATGCTCAGTTCCACACCATTCCTACTCTGCCCATGCTCCAGGCAGAGAAGAACATGGGAGTATCTGCTGGGGCTGTTCCTGTTCTTGCTCAGTGGTTCAGAGTGAACAAACATCTCTTGTGGTTCCCTGCCAGGGTGACATCTGCATGCACCTGACCAATTATGCAATCAACAAACACAATGAAAACTTCAACAAGGACGACATGGTGGGCAGCAAGAGGTACTGGCATGTCCCAGCACTGCAGGAACACTGCCTGGGGACACAGGTTTACCTCAACTTTCCTGGAGTGACACAACTGAGCCCTTACCACCCCCTGTTCCCACACAGGAAACTGTCCACCCTTAACGCCTGGATGGCAAAGCACAACTATGACACATCAAAGCTCTGGGCAGATATTGATGACATTGTTATAAAGACACTGATTTCAGCTCACCCTGTGCTGAAACATCATTACCAGAGCTGTTTCTCCAACCGCACTACTGGCTGTGCCTGCTTTGAAATCCTGGGCTTTGACATTTTGCTGGATAGAAGGCTGAAGCCATGGCTGCTGGAGGTGAGGAAGGTGGAGAGCTCAGAGCTGGGCCACTAGGACAGGGAGTTTGTTTGATTCAAAAGGGCCACCTTGCTCACAGAATTAACTAGGTTCTGAAGCCAAACAACCTGCTGTGAGCAGGATCCAAGAGAACCCATTTCCTGCACACCATCTAACAACAGGGATTTTCCCAAGCCTTCAGACCCCTTGTCCTGGGAGCACCCTGAATTTGTGACAGCTGCCCCCTGTGGGGTGGGGTCCAGTGACCTGTGGCACAAGAGGGGAGGAGAGAGTGCTGTGTGTGGCTCCTGTCTCTGGCAGGGAGCAGAGCATCCCGGGGCGTGGCTGGGGTGCCAGGTGAGGTTACCTGCTTGTCTTGGCAGGTGAACCACTCTCCCAGCTTCAACACAGATTCTCAGCTAGACCATGAGGTGAAGGATGCCCTTCTGTGTGACACCTTCAACCTGATCAATGTGCACGCCTGTGACAGAAAGAAGGTGCTGGAGGAAGACAAGCGGCGGGTAAAGGAGCGGCTCCTGCAGGCCAGCCAGCCTCCCTGGGAGTCCAGGTACTGCTGCTCCCCCACGGTGCTGCAGGTCCCAGTGAGCAAAGAGAGGCACGACAGAGCGGGATAACACCGGGGCTGGCTGTGGAAGCTCCCAGAGCCCGGGGCATTGTGCAGCCTCTGAGCTGTCCCAAGCCATCTGCGTCCTGCAAGGAGGAGCCACGGCTGCTCTCTGGGTGCCAGGAGATCTGTGACACCTTGTGCTCTAGGCCCTGACAGAGCTCTCCCCAAGCTGCACCTGCCTGTAATCTCTTTTGCTGGGGATGGGCAGTGCCAGCATCCTGGGCTGGCAGGGATGCTCACATGAGGAACCACAGCCCTGCCTCAGGAACTGGGGATACCCTTCTGCAGGGCAGGGGTCCTTTCCAGGACTGAGGGTTTCTCGTTCCTCTGTCTGCCCTATGTCCTTTCACAAGCCCGTGGTCAGTGAGCCTGCTGCCTGGCAGGCAGGCCGTGGCTCTGTCCAGCTGCCGTTTCCATCAGGAGTCCTGGGACAATCCCGGGACATGCTAGGCACATCAGCTCCGCGCTCTGCCTGTGCCAGAGCCTCCCCCACAGCTCCCTGTGCTCCGTCCCGCTGCAGGCGCAGGGAGCAGGAGAGCAGCCAGGCTGCCTGGCTGGCACAGGCTGAGACCTACGAGAACGAGCACCTGGGGGGCTTCCGACGCATCTACCCGGCACCTGGGACAGAGAAGTACGAGCCATTCTTCCAGCAGAGCAGGTCCCTCTTCCAGGATACAGCAGCATCCAAGGCAAGAGAAGAGCATGCCAGGTACGCTGCTCCTGTGGAAACCCACTTCTCACAGGTGGCATGGAGGCTGCTTGCTCCTGACCCCTTCCTGGGGAGCAACTCTGATGCTTGGCAGGTGTAAGAAAGCGGGGAGAGTGGGAGGGGAAAGGAATGAGCCTGCATGTGCTGGGGCAGCACAGCAAAGTGGCTCCTTTTAGATGGACTCCAGAGAGGAAAGGGCAGTAGTCCATTGACTTTTGGACCGTGGAGACACCGTTTCCCAAATGTCCCCCTCCCTTTTGGCAAATACAGCCTAATCCAAGGGCATCTCTCTTTTTAAAAGTCTCTTTACAAGCTTCCCATTCCCTCTCTTGGCACAGTTCCATTATGGGCTATTCATATAGAACTTGGGCCTGCAGTAAATGTCCCAAGGTTGAAATCTGCCCCAGAGCCCTTTGCAATTGTGGCTCTGAGCAGTGAGTGACTGCGCTGTTGTGTGGCAGGCAGCAGCTGGAGGAGATGCGCCTGAAAAATGAAAAGCTGGAAGCTATCAGGAAGAAGAAAACAGAGAGGAATAAAGGCACAACTCCTACAACCCACCTTTCCTACAGAAGCACCAAGTCATGGGACAGAAAGGTACGTCAGTGTCAGCACTGTCTGTGGGCTCTCTAAGTCACTGATATGGCTCTGGGAGCTGCACTGAGCCATTGGGGCACCCATGGAGCAGAAATTCCAGGTTTGACTCCCTGCCTGAAGTTCAGAGTCAGCAACTTGTGTTGGCACTACTTGCAAGCACCAGTGTTGTGCCTTTCCACTTTGGCTCTCACTGGGATCTCTGTCCCTGCCGGGACTGTAACTGTGCCCAGGGCTGGAGCAGCTCATGGCTGTCTCACCTGTGCATTATCCCAGCTTCAGCTTTGCTATAGCTCAGGTGTGTCTCTGCCGAGGTGCAGCGTGTGCAGTACAACTCCATGAAGCCCCAGAACATTGTGGAACACGAAGAGAAGAGGAGACTGAATGCTCTGCTGCAGCGTGAGAAGCAGATCCGAGGGCTGGGCATCACTGAGCTGCTTTCCCAGCTGCTCCCCACGGCTGAAACCCAGAGACCCTACGTGCTCCAGAGCCAGGTAATGGCACTGCCCACAGCCACCCCACACAGAAGTGCACTGGAGCAGGGTTGGGCAGTGAGCATCTCTGCTGGGGCAGGATGGGGGCTGCTGCAGGCACAGCAGCTGCTGTGCCTTCAGAATGACGAGTCTGGAATGGTGCCGGGGACATAGCTGGGGACAAAGTGCGGGGTGATGCTTCACTGTGCACCTGGGTGTGACTGGAGACTCTTCTTTCCCATCTCCTGCCAAGGCCTACAGAAGTAAGCCGTGGCCATTTTCCTTCCCTCCTTCCAGCTACTGTTTCCCTGGGATGTCATTGAGGAGCACAACGCCCACAAATTAATGATGCTTTTCTCATTCCTGGGAGTCCCAGCTCGGCCCTTGGCACACAGGATTTTACCCAGCCCTGCAGCCCAGGGCCTGCCACAGCACATGGCAGGCCCAGATCCCAAGGACACGGAGACCCTCTGCATTCGAGGCCAGAGCATCCTGTGCCACGCGCGGCGCAGGGGCGGCCGGGCACAGGGCGGGGGCTGGCAGCAGGGCCCGGCGGCGGGGGCGGCGCTCCCCCAGCCCTGCGCCCACCCCCGGGGGCAGCAGCCCAGGGAGCAGTGCCTGCCTGGCACCGCCAGCCAGGCTGAAGGCTGTAAGTACACAACCCTGCCAGGCTGGGAGGAACGGGTGGGCTCCATGGAGCTCTCAGGGATGCTGGGACACTGCTAAGCGGTCACTGTGCTCTGCTTGGGGCACTGGTTACCACTGGAAACCTCTGAGGCTTGGAGATGCCATCTGCAGGGACAGGGAAGAACCATGGGTGGTTTCCCAGGATCAAGGGTTGATGTGCAGGCACGGGGGAGTGTGAGAAGCCAGGAAAGTCTAAGAGGTTTTGGAGACGCATTAGGTCCTGGGCGTCAGAGGGGACATGGTGACACAGCATAGCCCCCACTCTCTTCCCAGCACACTACTCCCTGCCTGTGCTCCCACCCTCCAGCCTTGCCCAGCCCAGCTCCCTGGCATCGGCTTCACCCACTCTGCAGCCTCAGGACCCTGAGGAGCAGGGGCAGAGGAGGGGCTGCCGGAACCAAGCCCACGGGGAAGGGCAGTGGGGGCTGCTGAGCTGCAGGCTCTGCACGACCCCACAACCATCTGTGCTGTTGCAGGTAACGCTGGTAGTCGGTCATCCTCCGATGGGGGCAGCTGTCCCCCGACGTCCCCAGCCAGCCCCGAGCAGGCCCCATGTGATGGCACTTCCAGCTGTGCTGTGGAGCTCCCCGCCGCCACTGCCGCGCAGCACACACACACCTCACACCGCGGCAGAGCCTCGTCGTGCCAGTGTGTCACACCACGCCGGCACCTTGCCCCGTGCCACTGCCCCACAGATTCACAGCCTGAAAAGCACAGGTAACACGGCCAGGGGCTCAGCCTTCCGCCCGTGTGTGCTTGCGTAAGAACCAGGACTTGCAGGATGAAACCAGCACAGCTGCTGGCTGCCTCCATCAACTCTGGAGACAGCCGCTGAGCCCCCTGACCAGCACCTGGGCCCAGCACGGCTCCGGCCACCCGCCCCGGCTGCCTTCACCCCTGCCAGGGCCGGAGACTGGTGCTTGTGCCCTGCCCGCTGCACGGCCGCCTGCGCTGAAGCCCTCCGGAGGCCACCTCGCTCAGGACCCGTCGGAAGCGCGCTTCCCCCGCCGGGGCCGCTCCCGCGCCGGCCCCGCCCGTCCCCGGGCCTGTTCCGGGCCATGGCGGGGCTGCTCCGGCGCGCCCTGCGGGCCGCGCCGCTCCTCGCCCGGGTCCCGCGGCGGGCGGCGGCGGCGTGGCCCGGGGACCCGGAGCCGCCGGACCCGGCGCTGGAGGACACGCAGAGGTGCGGAGCGGCCGGGGCGCGGCGGGGCGTGCGGCGGCCCGGGCGCTCACGCGTGTTCCCCGCAGGGCGCGGCGGCGGCGGGCGGCGGCGCGGATGGAGCGGCTGCGGCGGGAGCTGGGCGGGGGGCGCAGAGCCTCCGAGCGCGTCCTGACCTGGCAGGCGATGGAGCAGCTGCGGTGAGCGCGGGGCCGGGCGGGCCGCGCCTGCCGACCGCCTCGGTGAGCGCACCGGTGACCGTGCCCGTGCCCGCAGGTTCCTGCGGCGGGAGCTGCCCGAGGAGTGGCCCTTGGAGCGCCTGGCCGAAGGCTTTGGCGTCAGCACGGACGTGGTGCGGCGGGTGCTGCGGAGCCGCGTCTGTCCCTCTCCGCAACGCCGCCTGCGGCAGGACCAGCGGGCGCTGAGCGCCGCCGCCACGGCACCGGCACCGGCACGGGGGGCGGGGGACGGGCGCGAGGTGCGCGCCCCCGACGGGACGCTGCTGTACCGGCTGCCGCGGGGCTGGGGCGGGCCAGGGCCCGGCGCGCAATAAATGCACTTGGGGCCCGCCTCCGCCTGTGCCGCTTCCGTCGCGCCGGCCGCGGGCTCCGAGACCGCGGGGATGAGCTTCGAGGCCCTGGGAATGGGCTCCGAGGCCGCGGGGATGAGCTTCGAGGCCCTGGGAATGGGCTCCGAGGCCGCGGGGATGGGCTCCGAGGCGGCGCGGCTGCTGGAGGCCGTGGACTTTGCAGCCAGGAAACACAAGGACCAGCGGCGGAAGGATCCCGAGGGCACCCCCTACATCAACCACCCCATCGGTGCGGAACCCCCCGGCACCGCGCCCCGCTCTCGGGAGCCCCCCGCGGCCCTCTCTCCTACCCTGGCACCCCTCCTGCCCCGGCGCGCTGCCAGCCCCCGGGAGCCCCTCGCCCTGGTCCCGGCACACAGCCGTGTCCCTTGTCCCGTGTCCTTGGGCCCGATGGGGGCAGAGCTGCCGAAGCACGGCGGCCCCGGCTCCAGGTGTAGCTGCCGCCCCCCTGTTGCCCTGCCGTGCCTGGGGCCCGCGGGAGCTGCTGAGGGGCCCCCGTGCCGCGGCCGCCCCTGCCGGGCCAGGGGACAGCCCCACCTGGGGGGCACTGCCGGCCCCCGGGACCTTCCAGCCTGCGCGGCCGCGGATCCACCGCGCAGGACGGGCCCGCGGGGTGTGCCCTGCCCAGGGCTGGCCTCGGGGGAGCCTCGCTGCCCACCGTGCGGGACAGCCCCCGGTCCGGGCCCGGAGCTGCCTGTTCCTCGCCGCCTCCTCCCACCTTTCCGTTCTCGCTGCAGCCGTGGCCAGGATCCTGGCGCATGAGGCCGGCGTGACGGACATGGTGGTGCTGCAGGTAACGCTTGCCCTGCCCCGCCCCGGCCGCTCCCCGCGGCTCGGCCCGCTCCCCGCAGCCCCCTGGTCCCCTGCTCGCCGCAGGCCGCCCTGCTGCACGACACAGTGGAGGACACGGACACCACGTTCTCGGAGATCGAGGAGCGGTTCGGCGCGGAGGTGCGGCGCGTGGTGGAGGAGGTGACGGACGACAAGAGGCTGCCCAAGATGGAGCGCAAGCGGCTGCAGATCGAGCGCGCTGCCGCCTGCAGCCGCCGCGCCAAGCTGGTCAAGCTGGCGGACAAGCTGCACAACCTGCGGGACCTGAACCGCTGCACCCCGCAAGGTGCCGGGCCCGGGGCCCAGGGGGCGCGGGGAGCACGGCGGCAGTGCAGCGGCACCGGGCACGGGCCCCGCCGGTCCCGGCCCGCAGCACGGCCGGTGCTGCTGCCTGTGCCGAGGGACAGAGGGCCCCGCGGCCGCGATGGGCCGGGGCGGGAGGCGGGGCCGGTGTCAGTGGCGGTGTGTGTGTGCCGGTGTGTCAGTGCCGGCGTGTGTGTGCCGGTGTGTCAGTGCCGGTGTGTGTGTGTGTGTGTGCCGGTGTGTCAGTGCCGGTGTGTCAGTGCCGGTGTGTCAGTGCCGGTGTGTGTGTGTGTGTGTGCCGGTGTCAGTGCCGGTGTGTGTGTGTGCCGGTGTGTCAGTGCCGGTGTGTGTGTGTGTGTGTGCCGGTGTGTCAGTGCCGGTGTGTCAGTGCCGGTGTGTGTGTGTGCCGGTGTCAGTGCCGGTGTGTGTGTGCCGGTGTCAGTGCCGGTGTGTGTGTGTGCCGTTGTCTCCGTGGGACGGGTGGTGCGGGCGGCCGCGGTGTGACGGTGCCGGAAGTGACGTCGCGCGTGTCCCCGCAGGGTGGTCGGAGGAGCGCGTGCAGGAGTACTTCCGGTGGGCGGCGCGCGTGGTGTCGGGGCTGCGCGGGAGCAGCGCGGCCCTGGAGGGGGCGCTGCAGCGCCTGTTCGAGGCGCGCGGCGTGCCCACGTGACCGGGCCGCGCCCGCCTCCGCCAATAATAAACGTGCGCACGGATCGGCGTCTCTGCGTTGCCATGGTATTGCGCGGTTCCGCCGCCGCCGAGTTCCGGCCGCGCCGCGCCCGCGCCCGGGCGTTCCGGTGGCGCCGCGGTCCCCGCCATGGCCCTCGCCGGGCGGCGCGACGCGCCCGAACCGCCGGACTTCGGCATTCTGAAGCGGCTGGCCCGAGACCAGCTCGTCTACCTGCTGGAGCAGGTCCGGAGGCATCCCCCACCGGGACGGGCATCCCTCACCGGGGCGGGCGCTGGGGGTTGGCGGGATCGGCACCGGCCCCGGGCGGGGGTCGGGAGCCGGGGCGGGCGCGGCTCGGGGCAGCCGCCGGGTGCCCGCCCATGCCCGCCTGCCCGCAGCTGCCCGGCAAGAAGGACCTGTTCATCGAGGCCGACCTGATGAGCCCCCTGGACCGCATCGCCAACGTGTCCATCCTGAAGGTACCGCGGGGCCGCTCGGGCCGCCCGCCGCCCGCCGCCGCCCGCGCCCACGCCGCGCCTGTCCCCGCAGCAGCACGACGTGGACAAGCTGTACAAGGTGGAGACGCGGCCGGCCCCCGGCGCCAGCGACCAGTGAGTGCCCGGGCAGGGCAGGGAGGGTCCCGCGGCCCGGCCCGGTACGAGCGGCCCCGGCCCCTCTCGGTGCAGGTTCTGCTTCCTGGTGCGGCCGCGGGTCAGGACCATGAGGTTCATCGCCGGTGAGTGCGGCCGGGCCGGGGCCGGGGCCGGGGCTCCGCCCGAGGGGCTCTGCGGGCCGGGGGCAGCCGGGCCGGGCGGGGGGCGGCTGTGCAGGGGCTCTGCGGGGTGTCCACAGATATCGTCAACGCTGACAAGATGTCGGGCAGGAGCAGGAAGTACAAAATCATCTTCAGCCCCCAGAAGGTCAGTAGGACCCACGGTGATGCCCATTTGCACTTTCCACTCCCCTGTGGGCACCAAAAGTTGTTAGTTTTTAACCCAGAAATGTTTGCATAAACCCAAGTGTTGTGACACTGGGAAGGCGCTGGGCCCCTGCAGAGCTTTACCTGCTCAGAGCTCGCCTGGCCCTGAGGGTCTCCCTTTCCTTCCCTTGCAGTTCTATGCCTGCGAGATGGTGCTGGAGGAGGAGGGGGTCTTTGGTGGTGAGTGGGGCTGCGGGGCTGGCCCGGGGAGCTGACACCAGAGGATCCCAGTTACATCCCAGTGCTGGGATCCCCGTGTGGGCAGGGAACACGGCTTCTCTCGAGGCTGGCTGCCAGCCTGCAGGCCAGTGTGTGCCCACGCAGCACAGCCCCTCTCCTCTGCCTGAGGAGAGGAGAGAGGGTCCTGCCCGCGTCCTGTCTGGAGCTCCACAGGCCCTGTTCTGGGGCTGCTGTGATTCCTGGGGCTGTTCCTGCCCAGGGCTGCATCAGTGTCCCCTGTTCCTGTCCCGCACGCAGATGTCACCTGCGACGAATGGTCCTTCTACCTGCTGCCCCTGGATGAGGACATCATTAGCATGGAGCTGCCCGAGTTCTTCCGTGACTATTTTCTGGTCAGTGGGACATGTGGGGGGTGACAGCCCATCCTGTCCCCCTGCCTCTCTGGGGCTGGGGACAGGAGGAGGTGTGTGGTGCCCTGCTCAGCCCTCAGTCTGCTCCCAGGGGCAGCTTTTGCTGGGCAGGGGTGGCTCGGCCCCAGCTGGCCCCTCTGCCCTGCCCGGGCAGCCTCGGGGCAGTTCCCGCTGTGTGCTGGGGATGGAGCTCCCAGCCCTGCCCAGCCCTGCCCTGGCAGCCCTGCCCAGGCAGCTGCCCACACTGCCCGCCTGCTCCCAGGAGGGAGATCACCGCTGGATCAACCCCGTCGCCAGAGCCCTGCAGCTGCTCAACTCCCTCTATGGCCCCTTCGGGAAGACCCACGGCATCGGCCGCTGTGCCAAGGTGGGGCTGGCACGGGGGGCTGCGGCTGGCAGGGCCCTGGGCCCCATCAGCCACGGGGCAGCACATCAGAGCCGTCACCGCCCGTGCCACCTCCTGGGCGGGTTTTGGGGGTCCCGTGCGCCAGGGTGGGTAGCGCAGGGGCGGCTGCTGCTCGCTGGGTGCGGTGGAGCCCCCGTGCCCCGAGGGTGGGAGTGTTTGTGCCTGGCCTTGGCCGTCAGCCCCGCTGTGTGCCCGGGCCCTGGCTGGGAGCCCGGGCTGTGCCCTGCGCTGGCACCCTGTGCCCCTCACAGATGAGCTACGAGCTGTGGCGGGACCTGGAGGAGGAGGGCGACGGCGAAGGGCAGGGCAGGAAGCCCGAGATTGGACACGTGTTCCTCATGGACAGAGGTGGGCTGAGGCAGGGGCGGCACATCCCAGAGGGGCAGGAGAGCCCCTGGGGCAGCAGGAGGAGCGGGAGGGCAGCCCGGCCGTGCTCTCCCTGCAGACACCGACTACGTGACAGCGCTCTGCTCCCAGGTGGTCTACGAGGGGCTCGTGGATGACACCTTCCGCATCAAGTGTGGTACGGGGCGAGGGCAGGGCGCGGGCAGCGCGGGCTCTGCACCCACAGAACGGGGCAGAACGGGCTCTGCACTTACTGCATGGGGCTCTGCACTCGCAGCATAGGGCAGAACGGGCTCTGCACTCACAGCACGGGGCTCTGCCCTCACCTGGCCAGCAGGTTTTGTGCAGGTTTGTGCCTGGCATTGTCAGGCATGGTGCTGTTCCCACAGGGACAGTCCCAGTGTGCTGCCTCTTTCAGCAAGGCTCGTGCATGTGGGAATGTTGCTGTGTCTGGGACAAAGCAGCTCTTGGCTTTTCCCTGCAGGCAGTGTGGATTTTGGGCCAGATGTCACCTCTTCTGACAAGAGCATTAAAGTGCTGCTCAATTCCCAGGACAAAGTGAGTCCTCACGAGCCTCGGGGGATCCCTTGGTGGGAGGAGGCAGAGTGAACCATTCCCCGCTAAGGCTGGGCAGGAGTGGCTGGGGCTGCTGGGCCCTGGGAGCATGGTTCAGGCACAGAGAGCACAGAAACGTGGTGCAGCTCCACTCCTGAACCTGTCAGAGTCCCTGCGTGCAGCGCTGTGTCACAGAGGAGTGCTTTAAGGTCACTAGGGGAACCCCAGCACAGGTATGCGCAAAACCAGGTGTAATATAAAAGCTGCAGCTTGACAAAATTCATTGGCAAAGTTCTAAATGGTTAAAGCACACAGATGAAAAAAAATTATAAATCAATCCATCCAAACCAAAATCAACTCAAAAATATCTCCATGGAGGTGGAGGTGGGGAATGAGGGGGGAATCTAAAGGATAGGAAAGGAATACAGCAGACCCTCCTGTTAAGTCACAAAGTTCATAGTAACTTTCCATCCTGGCCACAGTTCAGGTTGGTACTTGGCTATGGAATTTGACAATGAAAATATTACTCCACTTGGGTCTTTATTCAGGTTACAAAAATAATTTTCCCAGGCTGTTCATTAAAAGACAGTAGCTGGTTAGACAGTGCTAGTTCCTAGGAAGAGAGTTTCTGCTGAGCTGGGGGGGACCCTCAGGGCTGACCCTTGAGGAGCTTTTCCCAGACCTGGCATGGCCTGGCTCAGAGGGACATGCTGACAGGGGCTGCTGTGCTGCCAGCCAGGGCTCTGGGGCACGGGTGGCACTGCCAGCGAGCTGTGCGGGGTGTGGGGAGCATTGGCCCGGGCTCTGTCCCGGGGCTGCAGCTGGCCGGGCCCTGGCAGCTGTGCTGCTCGCACAGGTGTTCAGCCAGATCCGGAACGAGCACTTCTCCAACGTCTTCGGCTTCCTGAGCCAGAAGTCACGGAACCTGCAGGCGCAGTACGACGTGAGTGTCACCCTGGCACGCCTGTGGCACTGTCCCTCGTGCAGCCTGGGCACCGCCCCAGTGCAGCCTGGGCACCATCCCCCAGTGCAGCCTGGGCACCCCCCAGTGCAGCCTGGGCACAGCCCCTGTGCAGCCTGGGCACCCCCCAGTGCAGCCTGGGCACCCCCCAGTGCAGCCTGGGCACCGCCCCAGTGCAGCCTGGGCACCATCCCCCAGTGCAGCCTGGGCACAGCCCCAGTGCAGCCTGGGCACCATCCCAGTGCAGCCTGGGCATCCCCCAGTGCAGCCTGGGCACCATCCCAGTGCAGCCTGGGCATCCCCCAGTGCAGCCTGGGCACCATCCCAGTGCAGCCTGGGCACCCCCCAGTGCAGCCTGGGCACAGCCCCTGCTCTCCCTCTCGCAGCGGCGCCGGGGCATGGACATCAAGCAGATGAAGGACTTTGTGTCCCAGGAGCTGAAGGGACTGAAGCAGGAGCATCGCCTGCTGAGCCTGCGTAGGACCCGAGGGGCAGGAGGGGCCCTCGGCTGTGCTGCTGGGGCTGGGGGCAAAGCAGGGGCTGGGGGCCCTGGGTGTGCCCAGCAGGATGGGGCAGGGGCTGCTGGCCTGTGCTAGCAGTGCCCGCAGAGCCCTCTCCCCTCAAAGGCACTGTGTCTCTTGGCTGTGTAGATATCGGTGCCTGTGAGTCTATCATGAAAAAGAAAACCAAGCAGGACTTCCAGGAGACCATCAAGGCTGAACACTGTGAGTGCTGCTCCACCGGTGCCTGCCCCACTCTGAGCCACGGCCTCGCTGGCCCCAGGCCCACCCTCGTGCCTGGTGTGCCCTGTGTGGCCCCGTCCTCGCAGCCCCTTCTTTCGGGGGTGTCCCAGGCTCCCCAGTAGGGTCAGGCTGCAGTGTGAGAGAGGGACTGTGGGGTGGGCTGGGGCCATTCCCTGGGGTGCTGGAAGGGCAGCAGAGCCCAGCAGGCTGGCAGGAGCCCTGGGGTGACGCTGCCCGTGCCCCTGCCACAGCACTGCTGGAGGGCTTTGACATCCGTGAGAGCACCAGCTTCATCGAGGAGCACATCGACCGCCAGGTGAGAGCAGGGGCTGCTGGCTGCAGCAGGAGCACCGTGCTGCCCCCCTGACCCTGCTCCCACAGGTGTATCCCTTAACCCCATTCCCACAGGTGTCCCCCGTCGAGAGCCTGCGCCTCATGTGCCTCCTGTCCATCACTGAAAACGGTGAGTGCCGCGCTCTGCGGGGCCAGCAGGGCACCCAGCCCCAGCCTGGCACACAGCTCACCTGCTGCTCCCCGCAGGTCTCATTCCCAAGGACTACCGCTCCCTGAAAACCCAGTACCTGCAGGTGAGCAAGAGCTGGGCCGGGCGGGGTCCCCTCCGCGTGCTCCCGGCCACGAGGGGCTGGGCAGGGGCACGGCAGGGGCTGGGCCCTGGTGCACAGCTGCACGTGAGCCCCAGCACAGCCCCTGCCTGCACAGCCCCTGCCTGCACAGCCCCTGCCTGCACAGCCCCCTGAGCCCCAGGCTGCCCCTGCCCTGTGCCTGCTGGGGGCTCTGAGCAGCCTGTGCCCTGCCTCAGGGGGGCCAGCCTGTGTGCTGCCTGTGCTCACAGAGGGCCCACGCTGATCTGATGCTGCTCCCCGCTCACAGAGCTACGGGCCCGAGCACTTGCTGACCTTCCACAACCTGAAGCGCATCGGGCTGCTGACTGAGCAGGCAGCCGGGGAGACGCTGACAGCCGTGGAGAGCAAAGTCAGCAAGCTGGTGACAGACCGTGCTGCAGGTGAGCCAGCCCCTGCGCCGTGTCCTGCAGCCCGGGAAGGGGAGCTGCTGGCCCAGCTCTGGCTGGAGGCACGCGGCCAGCTATGGTGCTGCAGGCAGGGCAGGGCAGGACAGGGGGCTGTGCTCTGGGGCACCGGGGCTGGCAGCACCACGGCCATTCTGCACAGCACACAGCTCTGCACAGCGCTGCCAGCCTGGCTCCGCCGTCCAGACAGAGCCTCCCAAGCTGTTCCTCCTTGACGTGTTTTCCAGGAAAGATCACGGATGCATTCAGTTCTTTGGCCAGGAAGAGTAATTTCCGAGCCATAAGCAAGAAGCTGGGGTTGGTACGTGCTCAAGGGCTGCTGGCTGGACACAGTGACACAGAGCACAGAGCTGTGCTCAGCCCGTGCCCAGGCTGCAGGCCTGGCAGCCCAGGGGCACACAGCTCAGGCCCAGAGCTGCTGCAGCTGCTCCAGGCAGCCTGGGGACTTCTCCTGGGGCTGGGGGCCACTGCCAGCTCCCCACTCTGCCCTGGCCCTGCGCCCTGCGAGTGCTGGGGCTTTCCTTGCCCCTTTCAGACACTGCAGTGGCGCTGGGCAGGCAGCCCCGTGTCCTCCATCCTGGGCAGGGGTCCTAGGCTGCTGGCAAGGTGACATTTCTGGGACATTTCAGGGACATTTCTGTCCCTAGCCCCTGCTGCACAGCCCACCCAGGCCATGTGATGCTGGCTCTGGCACGGTGGGGACAGAGCCGTGCTCCGAATGTCTGTGTCTCCTCACCCCTGCACCTCTGAGGGGGAATGAGGCACCTTTGGTGTCACCTGTCACTGCAGATCCCTCGGCTGGATGGCGAGTATGACCTCAAAATGCCTCGGGACATGGCCTATGTCTTTGGCGGGGCCTACGTACCCCTGAGCTGCAAGATCATCGAGCAGGTGAGCTCACCTGCTGCGGGACAGAGCCGGGCACATCCCTTCAGCCCTGCCTCCTTCTGGGGCACCCGGCAGGGTCCCTGTGCCCAGGCCTAGGGCTGGTGGTGGCCGTGTGCCCCGAGAGCCCCCTGAGCAGTGCCCCTGCCGTGCCGTCCCTCAGGTGCTGGAGCGCCGCGGCTGGCAGGGCCTGGAGGAGGTTGTGCGGCTGCTCAACGGCAACGAGTTCTCAGTGTCAGGTAGTGGGGCTGGGGGCGGCGGGGCTGCCCGCTGGCATTCGGCCTCCTCATGGGGGCTGGCATGGCCTACAGCGCCCTTCCCTCTGCAGACAGCGCCGTGGAGGACAACCCCGCCTGGGATTGCCAGCGCGTCATCCTCGCCGTGTTCCTGGGGGGCTGCACCTTCTCCGAGATCGCGGCGCTCCGCTTCCTGGGCAAGGAGAGAGGTACGAGCGGCCCGGGCAGGGCAGGCTCCGTGCTCTGTGCTCCGTGCTCAGGGTGGAGCCCGCGGGCACGGGGCTGGCAGTGCCGGTGCTGCCCGGCTGGGGCACTGACAGGCCTTTCCTGCAGGGTGCAAGTTCATCTTCCTGACCACGGCCATCACCAACAGCGCCCGCATGATGGAGGCCATGATCGAGGCCAAGGCCTGAGCCCTGAGGGCAGCCTGCCAGTAAAGATTCTGCTGACAACGACCCGGCCTGCGCCTGTCTGTGTGCGAGCGCGACCCGCTGGGCAGCCTTGATGCCGGGGCCACGGCGGGCCCGGCGGAAGCCGCGGCTTAGGGCCCGGCGGGGACGCGCGGGCTCCGCCCGGGCGCAGTCACGGTGCGATGTCCAAATGCGGCCGCGCGGGGGCGCCGTTACCGCGCAGGGCGCGGCGGCGGTCTCGCTTCGGATTGGCTGGCAGCGCCCAAGGCTCTGCACTGCCATTGGCTGGGGGCGGCTCGGGGGCGCGGCCCGGGTGGCGGTTGTGGGCGGGGCCGCGGCGGCGCGGCAGCCAGTCAGTTTGAATCGGCGGCGCGCAGCGATGGAGCGCGGAGCGGTGAGGAAAAGGTGGGGCACCGGAGCCGGGATAACCGCGAAAACCGGGATAGCGGGGGGACACCGGGGCCGGGAACGGGAGCCGGGGCGAACCGGGACTCGGGGCTGGAGCGCGGCGGGGCGGAGGCGCTGCGGAGCGCGGCGGGAGGTGCCGGCGGGACGGGCGGGGCTCGCGGGCTCTCGGGCCCCGGCCCGGCCGTGCCGCTGACGGCCCCGCCGTGCCCAGCGAGGCGCTGGCCAACGAGGCCGTGTCCTGCCTGAACCGCGCCTTGGCCGCGCTGCGGGACATCTGGGAGGAGATCGGCATTCCCGAGGAGCAGCGCCTGGAGCGCACGGACGTCGTCAGGAAGCACATCAAGGTGAGGGCCGCCGGTTCTTCTGTTGGGCCGCGCACCTGCTGCCTGCAGCGGCAGCCCGCGGCCCGAGCGGCTCGGCCTGAGCCCACCCAGCGCCGCTCTCTCGGGGCTCAGCACGGGGCCGGGGCTGCCGCGAGCGCCGGGGGTCCCTGCCCGGCTGTTGCCGCGCTCCCCACACCCGCTCTGGCCGAGCCGCGGGTCCCTCTCCGTGGTCCCGCTGCCCTGCCCGCCCTCAGTTCCCACGCCCTGCCTCTAACCACACCCGTGTGCAGAGCCTCCTGGACATGATGGTGGCGGAGGAGGAAAGCCTGAAGGAGCGTCTGCTGAAGAGCATCGCCGTGTGCAGGAAGGAGCTGGACACCCTGTGCCGGGAGCTCCAGCTGGGCCCCTTTGAGGTGAGGCGGGGGATCCTGGGCTCTGCCTGGGTGTCCCAAGAGGCCAGAGCTCAGAAGGCAAATATCTATTCAGAACTGCTTTTCTGGGTGCTTGGTAGAGGTGAGAGCTTTGTGGCTCCTCACAGGCCAGGCATTGGGAGGTGGCTGTGTGGTGCTCTCCAGCACCTTGTTTGGCGTGTTGCTGGTGTTCATGCACCTCCCTGGGAAACATCTCACTTATACCCAGGCCTGGTGGCCCCGTGTTTGTATAAAAACTCCCAAGCATGAGCCGGGTGCTGGAGAAGTGTGGAACAGAGCTGATTTCTGGCCTCTTGCAGACGGAGGAAAGTACCATCCTGCAGATGGAGAAGAACCTGCGCACGTGTGTGGAGGTCCTGCAGAAGCAGAAGCGGGACCGTAAGCAGGAGCTGAAGGCCCTGCAGGAGCAGGACCGGGCCCTGTGTGACATCCTGTGCACAGCCCTGTTCTCCATCGACACCGGCAGCGTGCCCAGCCTGGACGACCTGGACCGCTACCGGCGCCACGTGGCCTCCCTCAACACCCTGAAGGTGAGCCTGGGGCTCAGGGGTCACTGAGGCGCCCACAGGGGGCCCTGGTTCTGACACTGCACCCACCCCAGGAGCAAAGGCGGGAAGAATTTGTCAGCAACAAGCGTCAGATCGTTCTGCTCATGGAGGAGCTGGACCACACCCCGGACACCAGCTTCGAGCGGGACGTGGTGTGTGAGGATGAGGAGGCGTTCTGCCTGTCCGAGGACAACATCAGGGCCCTCCAGAACCTGCTGCAGCAGGTATGCAGCGCTCTGGGCCAGTGCTGGGGCTGCCACCGCGATGTAAGAGCAGCCGCTGGGTTCTGGCAAGGCTGCTGTGTGTTAGAGCACGCTTCCAGGGGCACCGAGGGGCTCTCGTGTGCCATCGTGTGTTGCAGTTTGAATTGCTGCTAGTAAATTCCAGGGTAAAGAAGCAAAAGAGGCTTTGGCATAATATCCATAGATGTTTAATTCAGCCGTGCTGTGAGATGTTCTCCTCTCCCACACACACCCCCCAAGGTGCCCCTCTCCCCCATTGGCCTCCCGGCTGACCTTGGTCTCCAGGCAGTATCGAGCTGAGGCTCTATCAGGGAAAAGGGAGGGAGAGCCTCAGGAGCACCTGTGTTGAGGCATAGGAACAGGGGAAGGAGCCAGTGGGGTGTAGCTTAGGAGAAGCCCCTGCACAGCGGTGAGGCTCAGTGGGTGCAGCAGAGCCGGAGGCTGCGCTGACCCCACGCTCCCCTTCCCTCCCCTTCCCTCCCGTGTGCAGCTGGAACGGCGGCGGGCCCTGAACGAGGCGCTGTGCGCAGAGCTGCGCTCGCGGATCCTGGCGCTCTGGGAGCGGCTGCAGATCCCGCAGGAGCAGAGAGACTCCTCGGCCGTGCACCTGGCCGGCTCCAGAGCCCGCACCAGGAGAGCTGTAAGACCCTGCGGTGCTCACGGGGCAGGGCTGGGGCAGCAGCCCCGGGGGCTCTCGTGCTCCTGGCTGCTTGGTGAGGGCTGAGGGGAGCGGGGAAATTCTGCCTTTGTGGAGGGAGGAGCTGGAGGCTGGTGCTGCAGCTGCCTCCTCTAGAGAGCGGCTCACGCTGAAGATGAACCCTGTTCTCCCCCCTGTTCTCCCCTCTCCTCGCTGACCTTGCTCTGCTCCCGGGGCAGCTGCAGCAGGAGGTGGACCGTCTGGAGGAGTTGAAGCTGCAGAACATGAAATCCGTCATCCACGCCATCCGGGCAGAGCTGGCTGACTACTGGGACAAATGCTTCTACAGCCAAGAGCAGAGGGAAAGGTTCAGCCCCTTCTATGATGGTGGGTGCTGGCTGGGCAGGCAGATGTGGGGAGGGATCCCAGGGCTTCCAGCAGCCCCCTGACCTGGCTCTTGTGCCCCTCCAGAGGATTATACAGAGACCCTGCTTGAGCTGCATGACGCTGAGGTGGGAAAGATGAAGATCCACTATGAAAGACACAAAGATCTGTTTCAGGCTGTTCAGAAGTGGGAGGAGAACTGGAAGCTGTTCCTGGAGCTGGAGGTATTGTCTGGGCAGGAGCATGGGGAGCCGTGGGTCAGGGTGTGCCTCTGCTCCCCTGGGACAGTGCTCTGGAAAGAGCAGGGAGCCACTGGGGAGCCAGGGCGGGCCAGTGCAGGGATGAGGTGCTGTGTTTCGAGCACTGGGGTGTTTGTGCAGGGCTGGCTCCTCTGGGGCCTTCGCCATGTGAGGTTGAGGGGTTTGGGTGGTGTGTCTGTGCCTCTCCTGACCACCCTTCTCTACCAGAGTAAAGCAAATGACCCCAGTCGCTTCACCAATCGAGGAGGAAACCTTCTGAAGGAGGAGAAGCAGCGAGCAAAGCTGCAGAAGACGCTGTCCAGGGTAGGTCCAGCCCTGGGGAAGGACCTGTGGTCCCACTGACAGAGGAAAAGGGATCCTTGGGTGTGGGGACACCTGCGGTCAGGGCAGCCCCTACACTGCCCTCGTGTCCTGATCAGCTGCAGGAGGACCTGGAGAGGAAGGTCCAGACCTGGGAGGAGGAGTTCAAGGGACCTTTCCTGGTGAAGGGGCAGCAGTTCGTGGAATATGTGTCAGAGCAGTGGCAGCAGTACCGGCTGGAGAAGGAGAAGGAGAAGCAGGAGCGGGTGAGTACAGAGCTGAGCGTGTTGGCTCCTGCCTGGGAGTGTCCCTGGCTCCTGCCTGAGAATGCCAGCCTAGGGCTGTCCCTGCTGGGCCCCAGCCACTGCCCTGGGCTCTGCCGGCTCATTCCCAGCTTGGAGGCAGCAGCTGGTGCCCACGGCTGTCACGTCTGAGTGGGCTGAGGTGACGCTTTGCTCTGGCCTTGTGTGACTCTGTGCTGAAGTTCCTGCTGCGTGGCCGTGCCAGGCTGTCAGCAGGGAGCCTGGCGGTGTCACACTGTCAGCAGCCCCCGGTGCTCGGTGTGTGAGTGCAGGCGTGTCCCGCAGCACCTCAAGAAGAGCCGGGAGATGGAGGCGGAGATGCTCTACGGCAGCGCCCCCCGCACGCCCATCAAGCGGCGCATGCTCAGCCCCCACACGCCTGCCAAAGTAAGCAAGGTAAAATGTCCCTGCAGGCGCTGGGCTGGGCCGGGCGTGCCTGGGGCGCAGCCTCGGGCTGGCTCGGCCCCGTGGGGACGGCTCGGCCGCTGCAGCCCAGGGCAAGGGAAGGTGTCCTGTGTGACGCGCGCTCTGCTCTCTGCTCAGCTCCACGGCACCTCCAGCGCCAGCACCGCGTCCAACACCACTGTTCGCTCAGCCCTTGGGGCAGCCCTCTCCCACTCGCCCACCTCTCGGCTGCCTCCCTCCGGGAAGAAGGTGAGGGGCCTTGGGGACTCCCTGCCGGGGCTGGGCTGCAGGGGACAGGTCAGCTGAGGTGGTGCCGCTCTTCTGCTGTCACCCCGTGGTTCGCCGCCTCCCCTGCTGAGCCCGTGGGGGACAGAAGCCCCTGTTTGTCTGCAGTTTGCTCTGTGGGGCTGCTGCCATCCTGCTGGGCTGTTTCTGGGACCTGAGGGAGGAGGAGGAGGGTGCCAGAAAATCTTAGTCCAGCCTATATTTCTAGTGCACCTGTTCCTTAGTGCTGAGCCTGCAGCTTGAGGGACCTTCAAAATGTGTGTGGGCTGCCAGACAGGGCCTGAGGCCTATGGCAGGGGAGGGGAACAAGATGGGCTTTAAAGTCCCTTCCCACCCACACCATTGCAGGACTCTGTGGTTCTGTGCTGTATGTTTCAGGGGCCAGAATTGGAGCGCAGAGTCTGGAGAGCAGCCGGAGCCTGACCCTGCTCTGGCTCTTCAGAGGGGAGGGCGCTACAGGTGCCCCAGCTCTCCTGCCTGTGCTCAGCTCCTGCATCCCGTAACTGTCACCTCTCCCCACAGTTCAGCCGGGCCCGGACCCCCACCCGGCCGGCAGTGAAGCCCCCCCGACGCAGGCTGAGGGAGCAGAACAAGGAGAACGCGTTGCAGCTGGACAGAACCACCCTGAGTGGTGGGTGCACCCCCAGAGCCCCTGCCCAGCATAACCACAGCGTTAGTTCTGTTGCCAGCACCTATTCTGAGTTTGCGGTAATTCACCTCTTCTAACCCCCCTGTCACTGCACAGCACAGGACCTTTGCTCCTCCTGTGTCCCCCCGTGTGTCCCCCTGTGTCCCCTCTGCCCCATGGAGAGCTTCTGGCAGAGCTGGTGGCAGAGGGCCCTGAGCAGCGCTGGGGACAGAGCCGTGCAGGGACAGCTGCAAGGCAGAGCCCCTGCGCGTGGAGTGAGCAGGGGCTCCAGGGGGGCTGCCTTCCTCTCTCAGGGTGGGGGACCCTGGGGACCCGGCACAGCCTCTGTCCTCCCATCAGGCTGGGCTGAGCCAGGGATTTACCATTGTGTGACACTAACAAAACTTTCTACTCTTTATACACTTCAGTAAAGAAAGGCATTAATGTTCACTGGCTACATAATACCATTTGTATTCCATCTCCCTTTGGCGGCCTGCCCTGCCTCTCTCTGTCCCCTCTGAGCTGTGAGGCAGCAGCCCCC
Organism: Ammospiza nelsoni; assembly: GCF_027579445.1. NCBI lineage: Eukaryota > Metazoa > Chordata > Aves > Passeriformes > Passerellidae > Ammospiza > Ammospiza nelsoni. The sequence goes on along the minus strand of NC_080646.1, from coordinate 444,341 downwards.
TCCCTTCCCTCATCCCGCTCGTTTCCCCGCTTGTTTCCACAGCGCCAACTCTCAAAGGCTTCCAGCTCTGAAAGCATCTCCCGTGTTCTCAACTCCACCACCAACAATGCCGCGTGATGCAGCCCTGCTCCGGCAGCAATGCAGGGCCTGCAGCAGCTCCCGCTCCCGGATAACGCTCCCTTCCGTTGCTGCTTTAGAAATGTGCTTTTATTAAATAAAAAATTTTAGATGTTGTAAATAAAGTCCTTGTACAGCCTCGGCCTCCGGGCGCGTCTGGGGGTCCCTGCGCGGAGCGAGGGAGGCGCGGCCTGGGGGCTCCCAGCCAATCAGGAGCAGGGCTGCTGCTTTTCCGGCCAAGTCCAGCGGCCTCAATCTGTGCCCGGATTGGCCAAATAAACTGGAATTCCGAGCTCTGATTGGCTGAAAGAGCTGGCGCTTCAATCCATGAGGTGATTGGCCAAACAAGGAGCTGTCCCTATTATTTCCTCATTGGCTAAAAAGGAAAAAACAAAAACCTCGAACTTTCAATCCTCATCCGGATTGGCTGAAGAAGCAGTCCAATCCGAATCCTGATTGGCTGAAAAAACTAGCGCCGCTGTGCCCTGATTGGCCGAACGGGCGGCAGAGCCGATCCGCTCCGCACCGGGAGAGCTGCGCAAGCCGAGCGTGCCCTGGCGAGCCACGGCCGCAGCCTCAGTCCGGACCGTGCCGAGCCAGAGCCGCACCTCAGTCCGGACCGTGCTGTGCGCCCCCTGGTCCAGCTGTGTGTCGCCTGGTCCAGCTGCGCGTCCCAGTCCCCCTGAGTTCCTCTGCACGCCCCAGAGGAGCAGAATCAGCCCCAGCTCTGTGCCAGCGCTGCTGTCTGTGCCACTCCCCAGAACGAGCACCGTGCTCACACAAACCCAGGCACAGCCTCGTGCAGTCCCCGCCCCAGGACAGCTTCACTGGAGCCCGATATGCTGGAACATGGCTCACACACACCAACACCGCAGCCCTTATGGAAAAGTGAATTTAATAAACACATCCAGCCCGCCCCAGGGTGTCCCCGGCCCCGATGCAGCTGCAGCCCCACTCCAGCGTGTCACTCAGGTCACTGTGGGCTGAACCCAGCCCCGTCCTGTGCCGCAGGAGGGCTGCCTGCCCTGCCCTGAGCACAGAGCGGTCCTGGAGCTGGTCCTGCAGAGCAGAGCCTTCCCTCACCCCCATCTGCAGCACCCACAGCTCCTGGGGCCCTCAATGCTCCCGCACACGCACATAGGTGGTCCAGGGCCCACACACCACCTCCTCCACCCGCAGCCCCTCGGCCACCAGGTGCTCCACGCGGCGTGCCTGGTCACAGCTGGTGTTGTTCCCGTGTCCCAGCTGCCCGTATTTACCTGCAGAAACAGTCATGACACAGCGTGGCCCTGGGGCCCCACAGGGCAATTGCTCCTGGTGTTTGTGGGGAGGGAGGGAGGGAACACAAGAGCCCCCAGTGTAGACAGAACTCGGACAGCGACAGAAGAGCCAAGGGCGAGAGAACAGGAACCAGAAGCTGCTCCCGGGGAGGTTGTGCAGTCCCAAAGCAGGGCTGCCACTTACCCCAGCCCCAGGTGTAGAGCTCCCCGCCTCCTGCAACAGGGACAGCACCATCAGGCAGCACCCAGTGAGCTCCATCCCCCACAGCGCTCCCCTGCCCCCAGTGGCACCGTCCCCTGCTCCACTGGACGCTCACGTGTGACCACGGCTGTGTGTCGGGAGCCACAGCTGACCGCGCTGACCTCCAGGTCCTGTGGCAGATCCAGCAGTGCAGGGAACGCCTGGATGGAGATGAATGCAGCATCCTGGGCAGCCAGCTGCTCCTGGCAGGGCATCAGCTTGGTGCTCCCTGCACAAGAGGGGACAGCAGCATTGCTCACAGGCTGAAGCAGGCTGGCCCTGCACTGAGCTGCAGGGGCTGTGCAGGAACCCGGCCCCCTGCCCTCAGCCTGGCCACATGGCACTGAGTCAATGCCCCCAGCACCCACCTGCGCCCTTGTCCTCATCCCGCGCTCGCTCCTCTGCCAGCGCTTTGGAGGGCAGGGCCAGCTGCCCCGACTCGTTCCAGCCCCACATGTACAGGTCTCCTGCCTCTGCGGTGGGGGAAAAACGCATCAGGCAGAGCTTAGGCTGGGCCGCACCTGCTGGCAGCACTGGGTGCTCCGGGGACACCCGCACCCCACACAGCCAGGTCCCCCCAGGCCATGTGCCGCCAGCAGTGTGCCCAGCCGTCCCACCCAGGGCAGCCCAGCCCGGCCCGGCCCGGCCCTCACCGCTGACGCTGGCCGAATGCCACCCGCCGGCCGCCACCGCCCGCATGGGCACCCCGGCCAGCGCCTCCACCAGCCGCGGCTGCAGCTCCGCCTCCAGCTGCCCGTGGCCCAGCTGCCCGTGCCTGCAGGGACACACACGGACTGCCAGACAGACGGACAGACAGACACACAGCCCACCGCATGCAGCTCCTGCCTCCTGCCCACAGACCCCACCAAGCCCTTCCTGCTGCCACCAACCCAGCTCCAGGCTGGCAGAGCCCGAGCAGCTGAGGGAACAGCCACAGCTGAGCAGAGTTAACCCCAGGAAATGCCAAGCGCCAGGGGGAGAGCGATGCCCCGCACCACAACACCAGCTACAGCCAGGGGTGCGTGGGCAGCAGTGGGACACAGCACCAGGGGCTGCCGCTGTCAGAGATGGGGCAGGAGCAGGAGGGGCTGGCGGGAGCTGTAGGGGTGGGAGGAGCAGCTCCGCTGCAGAGCGGTGCCTGTTTGGTCTGGGGAGCTTCAATGTGACAGCTCAGGACTGGAAAGGCTGTTCACATTGTGGAATGGAAAGGAATGCAATGTTCACATTCCATATGGAATCTGCAGAGGACTGAGGCAGACACACTGAGAGCTGAGCGGCACGGAAGGGCCTGCTGCAACAGGAAAGCGGCTCTGGGCACTCCCTCACGAGAGGGTAATGCTGACCACAGCCAGCAGCAGGAGAGGGGCTACGAAGGGTGAGCTGGGCCAGCACCCGGCTATCACACAGCACAGCTGTCACACTGTGGGACGCACTGGCACAGGCAGGCGCCAGAGGATTCTCAGATGTGCTGAATAACCAAGCTACAAAAAAGCTAATCCTCAAGTACACATCCCCACATGTAGACACCTTTCCTCTGAAGGGAAGAAGGACCAAATAATGCAGTGCTGGCAAAGCAACAACTGCTGATGATAGCTGAGCGTTGTGTCTGCCACCAGCGAGCGGGGAGCAGGGACTGGGAGGGAAACGCTCCTGAGAGATGACAACAGGGAGGGCACTGGGCCAGGGCACGCAGCTCTGTGACACACGAGCAGGGCTGGGCTTGTCTTCCTTAAGCAGCAAAGAGGAACAGAGCAACCCTCCCACGCTACAGCTGAGAACAACCAGCTCCCCGGGCCAAGCCTCATCGGGCACCAGCAGAAAGCAGGGATCCAGGGCACCTGTGGCTCTCCAGCACCTTCTGGGAAAACCCAGCTGGGCAGCAAATACACCCCCAAATGAACACCTGTCCCAGAGTGACTTTATGGTGCTTGTATCCCCCGCCACCTGTTCTCTTTATGCTGGATATTAAGTTCTGCGCTTTTAAGACTGGCTCTGAGAGCAAAAGGAGGAAAAAAGAAACAGAGTTTGTTTTCAAAAACTGCACTCACTCCCCCACATCCTTCTCCTAGACTGTGTTGTCTGCAGCACAAACAGACAGCAGGAGAAAGCTTTGCTTTTTAGTTAGTTTAGCTAGCTGAGGCAGTGAAGTTCCCTAGACTAGGAGTTTTTTCTTAGAACTGTTCAAACCTACCCTAAACTGAAAACTCAAGAGAACACCAAGAGCTCACACCTATAACCCCCCAAAGCCTAGAATGCTGAATTCCAGAGCCAGAAAATCTAATAAAGACTAAGCAAACAATAATCTACACCTCACAAAAACTCTCCAAATTTGCCATCTCTTCGGAACAGCAATTTTTTTTTGTTAATATTATTATTTTTTTATACTTGTAAACTCTTTGCTTATTAAATAAATAACTTTTTTCCACTTTTCTCCAAAGATATCTTTCCCCAAACCAATTTAGGGGAGGGGGCACTTGAATATACTTTCTAAAAGAACCCACCTCAGAAATTTCCTCCCAAAATTTACCCTAAACCAAAACAAATACAAGAACACCTTTGTGACAATAAACTGAGCAGTGCCACCAGCTGTTAAATGCACCCAAATTCAGCTGCTGGCAGCTGACACAGGGCGCTGGAGGCTCTTCCCAAGGGGTTCATTCCCCTCCCCAGGCTGTACCAGAGGGACCTGGCACTGAGCTGATGCAATCAGTCACAGACTGATGGAATCAATCTCCAGCTCAGAACACAAGAGCTTTGCTGCCAGCTGGTGTTGTGTGGCAAATTAAAGAGGAGCAGGGACAGAGCAGGGACCTTGATGGTCATACAGAGACCCAAGCACCCTCGGAGACTGCCCTGAGGGAGCCAAAAGTCAGAGCAGAAGCCAGAGTGAGTAGCCAGAGACCCAGCGCCTAGAGAGGAGACAGGGCTGCCCATGGGGCCAGCGAGGGTGGACTCAGGGGGAACAGGGGCATGGCGAGGCCAGCACCCCCAAGAGAAGCCTTGATTTGGGATGCCTGTGCCGGGGGACCTGGCTGTGGTGGGGGACAGATCCCACCAGCAGGTGGGCGAGCACCGGGCACCTGCAGCTGTACCCCAATGCTTCTGTCAGCTGTAAGGTAACATTCCCAAGTCCACCCCAGGGGAAAGTCAGGAGGCATATGCTGGCCGCAGGCAGTACGTGCAGGCTAATGGGGGTTCAGCCCCTGAGGCGACCCCCATTCCGACACCCCCTCACCTGCACTCCCCCGTATCCCTTCTGCATCCATCCCCACCGTTCCCTCTGCCTCCCACCAGCACCGTGCTTGTCCCGGAGCGCCTGCAGGCCCACCCGCCGCCCCGCTGTGCCCGCTCAGCCCCGCTCACCTGCCGCCGCCCCAGGAGAACACCTCCCCGGCGGCGCCCAGCGCCAGGGCGTGCTCCGTGCCCAGCACCAGCCGCCGGGCCCGCACGCCGGCCGGCAGCGCGGTGAAGAAGGGCGGCCGCGGCGTGGCGAAGCCGCCGGGCAGCAGCGGCAGCGGCCGGCGCCAGGGCGGCTCCGGGGGCAGCGGCCGGCTCCAGGCGGGCTCGCCCTGCAGCGCGGCCCCCAGCGCCGCCTCCCGCCGCCAGGCGCCGGCCGCCGCCGCGCCCCGCAGCACCAGGTGCGTCTCGGACGGCAGCGCCTCGGCCCAGCCCGGCAGCCGCCGCCGCAGCCCCGCGCTCCGCACCTCCAGCCCCGCGCCTGCCGCGGCGGCATCTCAGCGACCGGCCCCGGGCACAGCCCGGGGAACGGGACGGGGACGGCCCGGGGGTCTGGGAGGACGGGACGGGAACGTCACCGGGGGACCGGCGGGGAGCATCCCGGGGGAACGGGCGCGGTGGGAGCGCAGGGGGGTCCCATCCCGGGGGAACGGGCGCGGTGGGAGCGCTGGGGGGGTCCCATCCCGGGGGAACGGGCGCGGTGGGAGCGCAGGGGGGTCCCATCCCGGGGGAACGGGCGCGGTGGGAGCGCTGGGGGGGGGTCCCATCCCGGGGGAAGCGGCGTCAGGGGAAGGGGCGGACAGGACGAACCGAGGCGACCGGCGCGGCAGCGCACGGTGGGGACGGGACCCGCCATCCCGGGGAGCGGCAGGGGGAGCGGGCACGGGCCGGCCAAGGGCCGCGCTGCCCCACGGGAGAGACGGGACCGGGGCTCCGGGCGGGCCGGGCGCGCTCACCGGTCTCCACGACCACGTAGCTCCAGGCGGGCCACACGCGGGAGATGCCCTCGGGGCCCGCCTCCAGCCGCCACGGGCCCGGGCCCGGGCCCGGCTCCCCGGCCGCCTCCTCGGGGCTGAACCCGAACACGAGCCACAGGCAGGCGGGCGCCGCCATGGCCGGGGCGGAACCGGCAGAGGAGGGGCCGGACGTGACGACGCGGGGCGGGCGGACAGACGGACGGAGGCCGGGCCGTGCTCCAAGAGTAGCTTTAGTGTTCCCGGGCGGGCCTGGCTCCGCCGCGCCGGGCCCGCCCCGGGTCAGCCCTCCCGGCTAAGGCAGACGGTGGCAAAGGCAGCGGCAAACCCGGTGCTCCCCTCGCCCCGGGGCAGCGCCCGGGACAGCGTGGCCCCCGCCCCGGGCAGTGCTGAGCCAGCTCCGCGTGCAGCCGGAGCCCAGGGCGGCCCTGGGACAGCGTGTGAGCCTCGGCCTGGGCAGCGTGCGCAGCGTGCGGGACCCGCGGCCCTCAGGCGAGCCCGGGGTTGGGCTTGATGAGCCCGTAAGCCACGGCGTGTGCCAGGCTCTCCTGGGCCGCCCGCGCCACCCGCGGCTTGTCCTTGTCCTTGGCAAGCACAGAGAGGATCTCCAGCATCTCGCTGGCGATGAGCTGCTCGGCCACCTCCCGAGCAGCTGCCATCATGTTCATCACCACCACGGCGCCACGGTGCTGCAGCTCCGCACTGGGGCTCAGCAGCAGGGCCTGCAGGATCTCCAGCCAGTGCACCGTCTGCAGGGGAGCAGGGCCAACATCATCACGGACCCCAAGGGAAGGGTTCCAGCTCCCCACCACAGCCCCATCTCAGAGTCGGGCCCAAGACACGACCGGCTGCCCTGGCTTCTGGGGCCAGAGCTCCAGGCCACCGCAGGGAGGGAATATGGGACACAGGGTGCTGTGTTAGGGTGCACTCACCACCTGGGGAATCCGCTTGCAGATGGGGGGATGCAGGGTAGTCAGCATGGCTAGGGTGCCCGAGGCTGCCCGCCGCAGCTTCTCATCCTCCTCCCCACTGTACAGGACCATCAGCTTCAGCCGGTCGCTGCCCTCAGCCAGGAACATCTCCTGCACCTGCACAGGGGAAAGAGCAGGGATCGGGGGGGTGCGGTGGTCCAGCAGCCCAGCACAGACCCCAGCCCGTCCTGGCCTTCACCTCCTTGCTCATGGCCATGTTGCACATGCACTCAGTTGCGGCTAGCCGGATCAGCTCGTGCTCCTCAAACATGTAGCCCTCGATCATGGGCACAGCGCGCTCTTTCAGGATCTTCTGCCTGGGAGGCAAGCGGGCAGTGAGCGCTCCCTGCCCAGGGCAGCCCCCCAGGGCACAGCCAGCCCCCTCTCCCCCATCCCTACCGCAGCCTCTCGCTGATGCCAGCCAGGTTGGTCAAGGCCATCAGCCCCTCAAAGTTCTCCAGGCCCGTGCGCTGCAGGTGCAGGAGGCTGACCAGGGGCCGCACCACCTCATAGATCTGGGGAGACAGAACACATGGCACTGAGTCAATGCCCACTGCTGCTCCCAGCTGAACCCCTGCCTGGCAGCCCCCAGCACTCACCCGCTCCCCAGGGAACGCCATCTCCGGGTTGGACGTGATGGTGATCTTTGCTAGGGCCTGCGCTGCCTTGGTCTGCCCCACCTCAGTGCCCTCCAGGGACAGTGGGATCAGAGCCTGCGGGCAGAAACAGCAGCCTGTCCTGCAGCCAAGGCCACAGCACCAGGGCAGCCACAGCTTTCCCCAGCCTCGTGTCCAAGGGAGCCAGTGCAGCCCTGCTAAACCACAGAGCGCCAGCACCCCAGAGCAGTGCGGGGCAGAAGCACAGGGGATCCATGCTCTCACCTTGCCTCCTCCCTGAGCAACCACACCACCCCGGTCTTCTGCCTCCTCCACCAGTGCCAGGAACACTCTAGGGACCAAGTGGGACTGGTTGCAGTACAGTGGGGCCAGGCTGCACCAGACTCCTGAACATCCTCCCTGCTGTCCAGGAGCTGGCCTTCAGCACAGGCACGCAAGTTCACCAACAGGATGCCGGCAGGCTGGGAACCCGGCTCCCTCTGTCCCACCTGGAGATGAGCTCCCGGCAGGAGCTGGTGAGCGCCGGGTTCTCGCTCTTCACCATGCAGGCCAGAGCCGACACCACGCCAGCCGTCAGCAGCTTCCGCACGCGCCGCTTCACAAACTCGGGCTTGTCCTGCGCCACGGGCAGGGCACGCTGGGCTCAGGAGCACCTGCGCAGGTGCCCGACCCCCCCGCGGGGCTCAAGGACACCGTGTCCGCACTGGGAGCCCAGGCTGTCCCACCATGCACTCTCCTCCTAAGCACAGCCGTGCCCTGCTCACCTTGGGGTGCTGCTCCGGGATGTGCTGCTTGGCATACTTGGCCAGCTCCAGCATCTGCGGGTCCGGCTCCTCGTGGTCATAGCTGTTGGTACAGTTCACCAGCGTGGAGGCAACAGCATAGAGCACACTCCTGTCCTCTGACTGCGGGGACAGTGGGCACCTGTCACACTCACAGCAGGGCGGAGCAGCCAGGACTGGAGCCCACCCAGCTTGTCCCACACACCCCCCCCCCGAGCATGAGCCCCACACCTGCTGCAGAACATTTCCCTAGTGCCAGGGTGCCCATCCCACAGCTCTTGGTACGCACCTTGGCCAGCTGGAACATGGCCTGCATTGCTGCCTTGTCCTCCACAAACTCCTCCTTGACATCTGCATCGAAGGTGAGGTAGGCCAGGCCCTCCACAGCCCAGCGCCGCGTGCCCGCATCGATGGCTTCGTTGCAGAGCCACCTGGAGAGTGCTCCCTGAGCCTGGCTGTGGGGCTGCGCACAGCCCAGCTGCAGGGAGCCCAGCTGGGGGGCACCTTACCCACTCCCCACACCCGGCCCCGCTCACTTGCGGCACTGCTTGGCCAGCTTCATGGTGGATCCCTCGGCAAACTGCTTCATGCTGAAGTCCGTGCCTCCAGCAGATCCCAGCTTGCAGAGTCCCTGCAGCCAGGAACGGAGTGTGGGAGCAGGAATGCATGTAGGCAACCTGATGTGAGTCCTGGACCCACAGCAGCGGGGAGCAGCACTGTGACTGGCGGTGCTGCACCCACAGCCCAGCCAGGGCCCTGTCACACCCTGTGCCAGCTGCTCACCACGAGGGCGCGGATGCGGATGCTGTCCCTCTCGCTGTGCTTGTAGATCTCCTTGAGCAGGTTGACGCCGTTGGCCGTGATGAAGGAGGCGCGCTTGGCCTTGTCGGCCGCGTGGATCAGCGCCTCCACGGCCACCAGCTGGTGTGCCTCGCAGACAGAGGCGCAGAGGGACAGCACGCTGTCCATGATGCCCTCCAGCTCCAGCACCCTGTTCCCTGCATCTGAGGGACCCTGCAGCAGGCACGACACTGTCTGAATGGCCCGCAGCTTTCCTGGCAGCTCGTGCCCCTCGAACCAGCTCCTTCAGGGAAAGACCACCAGAAAGGGTCAGCATGATCCACTTGCTTCTCCCTGCCCCACCTGCTGAACCTTCCCCACAGCAGGTCCCCAGCCGGCATTAGCACTGAGGGTGACAGGTGCTGCCAGGCTGCAGGTGACAAAAGCCCCGTCACTCCCAGGACACCCTGGCTCACCTCACATAGTCCTCACACAGACGGTGGAAGTTTTCCCTCTCGGCATCGCACTTCAGGTCCTCATACAGTTTGCTCAGCAGAACAGAGGTGCTCATGCGGCTGTTCTCTGTCACGGGCAGGCTGCCCGAGCTGCCGCACACGGTGCTGCCCACCTCCAGGATTTTCTTCAGGCCTGGGAAAGGTCAGACAGCCCAGTGAGGGGCACGGTGGCATGTGCAGACCTGGGGCAGAGGAGCACAATGCCCCAGCAGGACACTGCTAGCCATTCCACTAACCCTGATCAATCACCCAGAGGCTCAGGCTGTTGTTGGTCTCCTTTGGTGACCTCCTGGGCACCACTTTGATGAGCAGGTTGAGGGCGTTGTCACGGCCATGCGCTGAGGCCCCTTCCAGCACTAGCAGCTCCAGGAGGTGCTTGATCAGCAATTTCAGGTCCTTGGAGGAATCTTCCAAAAAAGACAGAGCCCAGCAGTCAGCACCCTGGGCATGGCCTCACCCCCCCATGGTACAGCTGGCAGAGATGCTGCCAAGACCAGGGGCTTCTGCCTCCTGTTAACCTTGGATCAGAGCCTGGCTTTGCCACAGGGAGCAGTGACAGGGCAGCAGCAAATAGCCCCATGGCACCTCTTGCACCTACCTGGGGCTGTCCCCGTACAGGAGCCAGCCAGGGCAGCCCACACTCACCCAGCACCACTGCATCCTCCTTCCCACGGATGTCCTTCTGCAGCCCCTCCTTCAGGGAGTCAAACACGACGTGCAGCAGGTTGCAGGCAGCCAGGGACACCTGCTCGTGCTCCACACCCAGCACCGCCGCGAGACGGGGAGCCCCCAGTTCCGCCAGGATGGCCGTGGTCTGCAGGTACAAGCACACCTGTCCTCCGGAGCCCTTGGGGAAGCCTTGCCGCTCCCCAGCCCCTTATCAGGATGGTTTCCTCTCACAAGTTCAGGCCTGGCAGGTAACAGCTCGGAGCTCCCCGTGTCCCTCTGCAGCCTCCCCAGCATGGCCTTCCCTGGGCCCAGCCCTGGGGTGTGGTGGCACCTACACGAGAGCGGTGGCCGGAGCACAGCCCCACCAGCGTGCGCAGGGCTGCCAGCATCAGGTCAGCTTTGGCCGTGTCCAGCAGCTGCATCAGCAGCCGCACACCGTCACTCTGGAAGATCTTCTCTGCTCCAGCCTCTTCCCGTGCCAGCACGATCAGGTTCTGTGCAGCCTGGGGAAGGAGAGTTCTGTCTGGGTCACAGCAGCACACTGCACAAGGAACTGCTAGCAGCTGCAGACACCCACTCTCCGCCCCCGTCTTGGGGAGCATTCTGTGGGCAGCAAGCCCAGCCTGCCCAGGCAGCACCACTTAGCCACCACTGGCCAGCAGCAACAATCCTCCCCTCCTCTCCTCCCAGCCACAGCACTGCACCCCACTCCCTGAGCTCAGACTTTCTGCTTCTTCTCCGCATCCTTTTCTTCAAGATCCAGCAAGATCTGGAACATCTGCTCTACTTTCGAGTCCGTGCAGGCCATGGCCTTCATCTGCAACAGAGCAGAAAGAGCGGCTTAGTCCTCCCCGCCTTCTCCCGCCAGGCACAGCCCCACAGCCCCAGCGGGCCGGCAGCCCCAGTGCGCCCCGCTGACCTTCTCGTGCATGCTGCTGCCCAGGGCACGCAGGGCCTCCTGGAAGGCCTTGTTGCGGGGCTCCAGGCTGAGGCAGCGCTGCAGGTCGCTGACGGCCTGGTCCATGCGGCCCAGCTGCTGCAGCGCCTGGCTGCGGCGGAACAGCGCCTTCACGTCCCGCCCGTCGGCGGCGATGGCTGCGCACAGCGGTCACTCACCGGGCCCTGCGCCTGCCCAGCGCCCCACGGGCGGCCTGCAGGCTGCTCCCCAGCCCCACCGACTGTACCTTGGGTGGCATCGGCCTCTGCCTTGGCGTAATCCTCCTGTGCACAGACAGGAGAGAAAAATGCCTGAGCACTGCTGGCACAAGCCGCACGCAGCCCACACTCCTAACTTTGGGGACTGGGGACAGGATGGGAACGGCAGCACTGGAGACAGGGAGCCAGCACAGCGGGACACCCTGTCTTTTCCAGAATATGACCCTCAGAGAGTGTCCAAGGAGCCCTACAGCCCCCCGTGCTTTTCAGGCACTTCTGGTCTACTCAAGCCCCTAAAGTTCCCCGTGTCCACCCCCTGCCCCAGACAAATATTCCCTGCCAGAGATCAGAGAGACTGTGACTGCTTGGGAACAGCCCCAGCCAGCCGGGCAGGTTCGTGCAGGCCGCGGGGACGCACCCGCCCAGCGCTCACCAGCTTCAGGTAACACGCGGCCCGGTTGCGGTGCAGCACGGCGCGCTCCGACGGGGCCTCGCTCAGGCTCAGAGCCTCCGTGTAGGCAGCGAGGGCGGCTGCGTGATCCCCCGCCTGGAACAGCGCGTTACCCCGCGCCCGAAGCTGCTCCGCCGTCACCTGCCGAGGGGCACCGGCTGGGACACAGCCCTGCGCCCCGCACGGACGCGGGACAGGGAGCCCCGGACAGGGAGCCCCGGGAGAGGGAGCCCCGGGACAGGGAGCCCCGGACAGGGAGCCCCGGACAGGGAGCCCCGGACAGGGAGACCCGGGACAGGGAGCCCCGGGAGAGGGAGCCCCGGACAGGGAGACTCGGGACAGAGAGCCCCGGGAGAGGGAGCCCCGGGACAGGGAGCCCCGGACAGGGAGCCCCGGACAGGGAGCCCCGGACAGGGAGACCCGGGACAGGGAGCCCCGGACAGGGAGCCCCGGACAGGGAGACCCGGGACAGGGAGCCCCGGACAGGGAGCCCCGGACAGGGAGCCCCGGACAGGGAGACTCGGGACAGAGAGCCCCGGGACAGGGAGCCCCGGGACAGGGAGCCCCGGACAGGGAGCCCCGGGACAGGGAGCCCCGGGACAGGGAGCCCCGGGAGAGGGATCCCGGGAGAGGGATTCCCGGCACAGCGATCCAGAGACCCCCGGGACAGTGACCCCCCTGGGACAGTGAACCCCCCGGGACAGGGACCCCAGGTATAGGGATCCAGGGACCCCCGGTACAGGGACCCCCGGTACAGGGACCCCCCGGGACAGGGATGCAGGGACCCCCGGTACAGGGACCCCCCGGGACAGGGACCCGCCGGCCGATCCCGCCCGGCCCCGCTCACCGGCTCCTCCATCGCGCCGCACCCGTGACGTCACCGCGAATCGCCCGGGGAACCCTGACGCCACCGCCCTCGTCACGTGACGGGGCGCGCCCGGAGGCGGGCGGGGCCGACGCTGCAGCGCCGCCTCGCGGCCCGGCGGTGCCAGCACCGACCGGCGGCGGCCCCGTGTGTGTCCCCGCGTCCCCCGCACCCTCCCGCCGCCCCGCTCTGAGCCCCAGAGAGCGAGTGTCCCCCGTACGGAACCCCGGAGAGAGAGTGTACCCCGTACAGCCCCGTACTGAGCCCCGGAAAGCGAGTGTACCCCGTACTGAACCCGGAGAGAGAGTGTCCCCCGTACAGCCCCTTATTAACCCTGCCGTTCGAGCGTCTCCCCCCGTCCGACCCCCCGTGCTGCGCCCTGAGGTGCGCGTGTTTCCCCCATCCACCCCCCGCGATGTGAGTGACCCCCTCCCCTCCCGTCCCGCGGCCCCCCGGGTGCCAGTTCCCCCTGTGTACCCCCCTTGCCGTGCCGCGCCCGCCCTCAGCAGCCCCGGCCGGGCCGGGTCACTCTGGGGGCACCGTGCGGAGCCCGGGTGCGGGCCGGGTGCCCCCGCGGGGCTCCACGGGGCACGCAGCAGCCGCGGGGCAGCAGGCGGCGGAGGCGGCACCGGCGGCTCCGGTAGAAGTGGCAGAGGTCGATGGCCATCAGCACGAGGACGAGGAGCCCGTAGAGCCCCACGAAAGGCAGGGCCAGCGGGTTCCTGCGGGGTGGGGCGCTTCAGGGGGCAGCCGTGACCCTGCCGTGGTACCGGGGAGGGCCAGGCGGGCCCCTGTGGGCTCCGAGGGACGCCACAGCCCCTGCCCCAGCAGCCAGGAGAAGCCGCCGGGGGTGTCCCGAGGGGCCCCATCCTCAGGGGCGCAGCCCGCTGCAGCCCTGCTCACCGCAGCAGACCGGGGCTAGCCAGGCTCGAGAGGTTCACTCCAGTGAGGGCTTCCAGGGCCAGCTGAGAGCAGCAGGACTTGAGAGTGTCCAGGCGGGGCTGGCAGCAGTAGCGGTGCGCGGGCGGGTCCGTCAGCCGCGGGCAGTAGAAGCCGGGGTGGGAGCGGCCATCAGGGCCCACGTAGCCCTCGCAGAGGTGCAGGTCCTGCACCAAGACTGCAGCGGGGAGCAGGGCGTTGCAGAGCGCAGGGAACAAGCCCCCGCCGCGGGGACGGGGAAACTGCGCAGCGCCTGCAGGACAGGCTGCCAGCTCCACACCATGCTCTGTGCCGCGATGCAGCAGAGCAGGCCTGGGCTGGGCTGGGCTCAGCACTCCCAGGGAGCCTGGCTGACATGGCATGGGGGGCCCAGCTCACCCCTCAGAGGGGGCTACACCCCACGAGGCAGCAGTGGCTGAGCAGAGCTCCCCTGGCACTGCCTTCTGGTGCCACGGCCCTGAGTACGCCGTGACCTCCAGTGCTCACCGAGGCCTCGGCAAGGGCAAACGTGGACAAGGGCAGTGATGGTGGCAGGGAGGAGGGGAAAACGCCCAGGACAGCAGGTCAGCCCCCAGCCCCGTTCTGAACCCCTCCCTGTGTCCCCTGTGGGGACAGCACTTAGACCCCACAGAAGCGCGGCAGTGGGAGAAACCCAGCACCACCACACCTGGGCCCCCATCCCCAGTATGGACCACCACCTCTCCCTGCAGACCCTCCCAGCACAGATCCCCACCGCTGTCGGGGAGCGACCCTCAGGAGACAAGGCCCCATCAGGGATGGGCTCAGGGAGCAGGAGGGGCAGGAACGGGGCTGTACCTGTCCCAAGGATGCTGGGCAACAGAGCCGCGGTAAGGAGCAGCTGGAGCAGGTGCCCATCCAGCATCTTCCCGGCCAGCCCTCGGCAGAGGCAGTTGCGGCTCCAGTGGAGGCAGAAACCACAGCCCCTCCTGCTCCCGCCTCCATCGAGCCTCCACCAAGAGCCGCTCAGAGCCATTAGAGCCTCCTGCACTCCCCTGTCCGCAGGGACCGGGCTGGGGGCGGGAGCATCACTAATGAGCTTCTGGGGCCAGGACCAGGATGGCAGCCTCCCTCCCCAGCTGGATGCAGGGCACCCGGAGCCGTGTCCAGGGCCCCAGCTGGGCACCTGGGCCCATCCTGGAGTGTCTGAAAGGGCACTGGACCAGGCCAGGGCACAGGGCAAGCACTGCGAGGTGCTGAGCTTCCAGGGGCCAAACCCATGGGATGTGGATGTGCTGGGAGTTGTGCAGGAATCGTGGAATCACAGAATCATTTATGTCAGAAAAGACCTCTAAGCTCATCCAGCCCAACCCACCCAAGCCAGAGCTGAGGCAGTTCCACGCCCCACCCTGTCCTTCCCAATGCCCTCCCTGCGGGAAGTAAGCAGCCCCAGGGGGCCAGGAAGTATGGCCTGTGGTTCCCACAGCAACCAGGAGGATGCTCTGGTGACACTGTGTAATTAGCTGCGACTCAGCCACTGCAGCTCCAGCGGAGCAGAGCGCCAGGCTTGCTCTAAAACGGGGCTAAAGGCTCTGGGTTTGGGGGAGGCACTCCCACGCTTCACCCAGGCATTGCTGTCCGCACCAGGAGCTGACTCCCATCCCCCTGGCTCCTGCCCAGCACCAGGCACTGCCTGCTCCCAGGCACAGCTGGGCCTGGCCGTGCCACCAGCCTCTCACAGGTGCCAGGGGCTCCTGGCTGGCCCCCGCCTGCCTCGGAGTGCTGCCCTGTCTCCCCACAGCACACCGTTCCCGCTTCCCTGAGTGAGAGCCACAAACCACACGGACACCAGGGCCCTTGGAAACAGCTTTGTGTTTCCTATGAGCTCCAGGAGAGGTCAGTCCCAAGTCCACAGCACTTCCTCAGGCAGCTGCCCAACACTGTGGGTGCTCCTGGCCTCCCCTTGCTGCCCTGCCAGTCAGGGGGAGCCCTGCACAGGCCCTGCCCCAGCCACCAGGGTGGCCACCCTCCTGGGCAGCCTGCCTGTGACAGGGCAGCAGCGTGTGTCCCAGCAGCAGCAGCAGAGCCCAGCCTGCAGCCCTCCCCAGCCACGCTCGGCCCACCCGGCACCGTGTCCAGCAACGTCGGCTCCAGCCCTGCCACAGCAGTTCATTCCAAAATCTATCTGAGAACACGGAGCTAATAAATTAGAAAGCGGCAGCACAGCCTCTGCCAGTCTGCTGGCCCCGCTCCACTGCTGCACTGGTGCTGCTCCTGTGCTGTCCAGCCACTCCACTCCTCTCCTGCTTGACACTACCCCAGGCGGATGCGGAACGTGGCGATTTCCATGGGGTCCAGGTGGATGTTGGTGCTGTTGGAGGCTGTGCCCAGCGGGTACATCAGTGTCAATGAGGTGGGCTGCAGGGAGCCCAGCTCCAAGCCCTGGAACAGGCCTCCCAGAGCTAGCTGAGGAGAGAGGAGGAAGTGGGGAGGCCCAGGTGAGAATGTGATGCCTGGGGCAGCACTGTGCCCAGGACAGCCTGACACGTGCCATGGCTGCCATGCCGAGCTCCCAGCCCAGCTGGTCCAGAGGAGGTGTGGGGGCAGCCTGGGCCTACCTTGCCCTGGCTGGTGGTGCAGTTGAAGCCCAGGTTCTTGGCCTCCAGGCTGCAGTCGAAGCCTTTGCGGTGCAGGATCAGTGCTGCCTCAGCCGATGGTAGTGAGTCATCCTGCAGGGAGCGGGAGTGTGAGGCACAACACTGGGGACAGCAGGGGCAGGACCCCACCAGAGCCCCACCAGAGTCCCACCATCCCTGGGCCGTGGCTCACCTCTGCCTGCAGCGTCCGCAGGTTGAGGATGTGGAAGTCACAAGGAAGGGTGGTGGCAAGGGGCGCAAAGGAGCGCAGGGCTGGCAGGGCTGGCTTCTCCAGTGCCACCGGCATGACCAAGGCCTCAGCATTCTGGTGCACAGAGGTGATGTGGCTCAGCAGGGAGGGGAAGCTGATGGGGCGCTCATCCTGCACCTGCCAAGTAGCACACGGGTCAAGTGTGGGCCCAGGAAGGCAGGCAGAGCCTGGGCAAAGCCCAAAGAACCTCCATTCCAGCAGTGCCTTGAGACCAGGCATCTGCCAGTGCACACGGAGCTGCCCCTGTCCAGGCAGGTCCCCCCGCCCCAGCACCAAACAGGACCCCAGCTAGATGGTCAGGCTACAGACCTGCTACAAGCCTGGCTAGACTAGTGGCTAGCAGCTAGTGCACAAGACAGGGAGAGACAGCAGGGCCAGGCTGGCCATTACCTCAGGGCTGCCAGTCCTGGTGCCAGGGAAGCTCAAGGCTTTAAACATGGAGACCAGTTTGGAAAAGAAGCCGGAGCTCTGGATGGGTGGCACAGCACACGCATAGAGGGCAGCGAGGGGATTGGACAAGAACACTGTGATTATGAGGGCAACGTGGCTCCACAGGGACAGAGCCCACTGCACGTCCTGCTCTCCCCATGCCCCCTGCTCCAGGCCCATCCCTGCCCAGTGCCAGCATAATGGGACAAGAGGGGAGAGGACACCGCATCCCATCACGTGTGGCTTTCTGCAAATGCCTCCACCCTGCTCCATCCCAAGGCAGGCTGGGCTCTCAGCCCTGCTGCCTCACAGCCAGCACCTTGTTGGCAGTGCTGCGGCGCTCCAGGAGGAGCCGGAACCGGTTGCAGGTACGCTTGTTGTCCTTCAGCCCCTGGCCCAGGCCCCGGTTGTCATCCTGCATGAGGCGCCGGTCCAGGATCACCTCCAGCTGGCCTGTGGAGAGCAAGTCCCTGCAGCCCAGGCTTTACCAGGCGCCAGCCACACCCCACAGCACAGAGCCCCCAGCGACAGCAGGACCAGGGCACCCTGCCCAGCCTGCAGCACCCTCCTCCCCTGCTTCCCTTTGGGAGGACAGCCCCAGCTCCACAGCAGGTCCCCAAGGCACAGAGCCCAGCTTACCGCTGAGGAGGCTGGAGACCCCCAGGGCCTGGGCTGTGAGCAGGGTCAGGCGGCTCTGCATGTCCTGGATGTAGGCCATGGCAGGCATCGGGTAGAAGTTGGCCTGCAGAGGCAGCTTCCGCTGGTACCTGCGGGGCTGGATCTGCCAAGGAACAGAGATCAGTGGCCAGAGGTGGATCCCACGGTGCCTGGTGCCAGAGCACCGTCCCCCTGTGGGCAGCTGCTGTCCCTCCCCAGCCTGCTGCATACCTGGAAACCATTAAGGTCTGTGAAGAAGGTGTCATCACTCTCAATGTCAGTGCTAAAGCGCAGGGCCAGCTCCTTGTTGATGTGGTCACGGATGTCCACCAGGCAGGACACATCCAGGGACAGGCCCTCCACCCCTGTGGGTAGGCAGTGAGAGGCTGAGCCTCAAGGGCAGCATGGCCCAGTTCCCTGGGCCAGCAACACCTGGTGCAGCCTCAAGGCCTCACCTGGCACATTGTACAGCCGCACCACGGTCTGGACATGCTGGTAGTAGCTGGCAACCTCTGAGTAGAGGGGTCCCTCCATCACCCGCACCACTGGGGGGTCCTTGGGAGCGTAGGGCTGGGGAGAGGGATAGCTGTGCTGACGCTGCTGCCTGAGGACAGTCCTATGGACACAGCTGTCAGCTGGCTTCCACAGGTGAACCCTGTACCTTGGCCTCGCCGTCAGGCAGGAAGAGATAGGCCCCGCTTTTGTCCTTGGACGTCCTGGTGCCATAGACGAGAAATTCACTGCTGACCCTGTGCGCCTGCTCCTCCCCAGCTGGGCGCAGGCTCTGCAGGTGTGTGCCAGCACAGCAGTAAGAGCATGAAGCAGCTGGATGTACCCCTCCTGTCCTCCACCCCACGCCCTGTCAGAGGCCCACACTCACCTGCAGCAGGCCCGTGTGCCCCAAGAAGCAGGCCTGCAGGTGCTGGTTCTCCAGGCAGAAGTCATCAGCAGCAGTTGGGAAGACGTGCAGGGGCAGAGCCTCGGGCTTGTGCACGGGCACGTCCCGGCCGTGCAGGTACAGGCGCGTGGAGGACCTTGGCGTGGCGTGGCCGTCCAAGGCCTTGTGCAGCTGCAGTACACGCAGCCCCAGTGCAGGCAGGCGGGCCAGGACAGACACCTGCAGGCAGCATGGGCACCTGAGCCAGTCCCCGCCTCTAGGAACGACTGGGGCTCAGTGGGGCAAAGACCCTGCTCAGCCCTGCGGGGCCGCTGCTGAGGAGGGACACGCATGGGGACCCGCAGGTTTGGCGGCTGTGGGATCTCGTGTTGTGGGGCAGGGACAGAGCAGGGCTGCCGCTGTGTCCTGGCAGCGTGCAGGATGGGAGGCTGGCACAGATGGGCTGTGGGTGTGGCACACCCCATACCTGGTAGACATTGGGCACCGCATCAGTGGCCGAGTTCCACACTGCACTGAGCTGGGAGGGCAGGGGCTGCCCCTCCTCGGAGAGCACACGCACGTGCGGGGAGTCCACCAGCACTGGCACCACACTCAGGCGCTCCTGCTCCAGCGGGTTGAACACCACCAGGAACCTGTGTGGGGTAACACAGGGTTGGCATCCCAGCCTCACAGCATCCCAGATGTCCCATGCCCCACACTAACTACAGATCCACTGCACCTACCCACAGCTTCACAAGTACTCCCCCACAGCCCCATAAGTCCCCAGAGCAAGGCAGGAGGCCCTACCGAGGTGAGGTGCCCAGTTTGACCACTGTCCTCTCTGGGAGAGAGTCCTGGCTGGAGCGTGTCTCATCCTGGGGAGGAGTAGTAAAGAGTTGGAGTGTGCCCCATGCCCCTGCCAGTTGGGCCCAAGGACATGGGCACAATCTGGGGCTCTCTTCCTGGCCTCTGCAGCACCGAGTTGCTTCTGGGGGCATGGGGACAGTGTGCCAGAGTGCAGGGAGGCAGGGGCTGGTGCTGCTCACCATGCCAAGGAACGGCGCAGCTGGGTCGTGGCGGTACGTGTCCTTGTCCCCCAGCACAAGGTAGTGCGCAGCATTGATGATGACGCGCTTGAGGTTGGTGAGGGATTGGAGCAGCCTAGGCAGAGGCAGAGTGAGACACCATCTACATCTCCCTGGGAGAGGGAGAACCTCCCCACAGCATCCCTACACCTAGCCGTTCTCCCAGCCCTGAGCCCACCAGCCCCACTCTGAGACAGGCTCTGAGGGCGCCCTGGCCCCCACACGCACCGGACTCCGTAGTCCACGGCCACAGCCTCCTTGGCAGTGCCAGCGATGGCATCATGGTGCTGGAAGAGGCCCAGGTTGCGGCGGGCGTTGGTCAGCAGGGCGTAGTCAGAGAGCGGGTACCTGCCATCGGCACCGGCACGGCGGGAGTGGGCGAGTGCCAGGCTGTACAGGATCTCGGCCCCCCTGCACAGGGACAGAGTCACTGAGTGTCCCTGGTGCTGCAATACCACGGGGGCTGGCCTGGAAGGGGGGGTGGCAAAGGCACACACTGTCCTGGGACTGGGTGAGGGTTTGGCACTCTGTGCACCAGTCCAGTGTGTTGGCAGCTGGCGCAGACCAGAGACTGTTGAGCTCCCAGATACTGCCTGGCTACCCCTCACCCGTGCCCCCCGCACGCCTCCTGTGCCCCGTGGACCAGCCCACTGCCCCTCACCGGAGGTGGGCCTCCAGCACCCGGTCCAGGCTCTTGTAGAATGGCCGGGAGGTGAAGTATCCTGTCCAGTAGTGATCCTCTCGGTCGGCATAGGAGAAGAAATCCCCAGTCAGAACTGGGAACCCAGGTGGCCTCATCCCTGGCACGATGCCCACTTTCTTGTACAGGGCATCAAAGTAGTCAGAGAGCGTGCCAAACTGTGCCTGCAAGACAGCATATGCAGCCCTGAGCTGGGGCTCCTGCAGTGGGGGCTCTTATCACCCCTGACAGGACTGTTCACCCCTCCAACTGTGCTCTGCCATGGCCTCCTGCTGCCCCCACCTCCACAGAGCTCTCCACACATACCTGGACATGGAGGTCGGGCCGAGAGTTGAGGAAGTCAAAGATGCGCTGGTAGTTGAGGAACTGGGCGTCCCACTCCTGCGGCTTGTCGTAGCGGAAGTCATCTCCCAGGGGCACCAGCAGCACCTTGCTGCGGTACAGCTTGGACTTCTTGCGGTACTGGTCCAGCAGCAGCTGGGCTCTGTGTGGGGGCCAGGGCATGAGGCTGGCCCCTGGTGGCCCACAAGGCTGGGAGTGGCGTGCCCCCTGCCCCTGCCGCACTCACCGCTCTGCCACGTTGGCATCAGTGATGGCGCGGGGAGGCACCTTCCAGGGACAGTTGATCCGGCCCCCAGGCAAGCGCTTGAAATCAAACTGGCAGCAGATCTTGGGGTCTGGGCCACAGGTGTGAGGCACATCATAGCTGTAGAAGGGCATCATGTGGCAGAGGATGTCCGTGCTCGTGTCTGGATCTGTGGGACCAAGGACAGGTGAGCACCAGCCAGGGCTCTCCTGTGCCTGTCCCTGAGCAGGGGGGCCCAAAGACAGCAGTCTGACAAAGCAGACCTTAGTGCTCAGAGGGCACAGCAGTCTCCCCCAGTGTGTTGCTGGACTTGGGGGCAGGTGGAAAGTCACCCTGACGCTGTCCCACAGGGCAGACACATCACCTCCCAGTGCTTGGCTCATGTGCACAGAAAAGCAGCTGGCAGCCATTCTCTGCTGCCACCTGCCCCACAGGGCCCCCTCTGCAGTCCCCTCCCAGCAGCCCCTCACCCCACGTCTGTCTCCACATGAACTCCAGGTTCTGGGTGGCAGCAAAGTGCTTCTTGATGGCATAGTGCACGCGCTGGATGAGCATGGCCGTCAGGTTGGAGCGCTTCAGCAGGTAGGGCATGGTGGAGCTGTACCCAAAGGGGTCTACGGCCCAGCCCGACCGTGGCGTCACACCTGGGGGCACAGAGACCTGTCAGCCCCATGCCGGGCCAGCAGCACGTCACGTGAGGAGGGTCCTGGCAGGCCCCCAGCCACCATCTGCCCGGCTCTCACCAATGTTCTTCTCCAGCCACTGGTGCCCCTCGATCAGCTGGTCAATCATGGCGAAGTAGTGGGAATTAGCCTCATCAGCCATCACCCAGCCGCCCGTCACCATCTCCAGCTGCCCATTGCCCACCAGCCTGCCAGGGGGACACCCAAGATATGACCAGAGCCCTGCGTGAGCCACATGTCCATTGCAGAGTCCTGCCCTGAGCCACCTACAATCTACATGCAGCCCCCACAGCCACCACTGCCATTTCCCCCTTGCCATGCTGTCCCCACACAGAGAGTCATCCCTCCACAGCCCAATGCCAACCACAGCCCGCTCTCCCTCCACTGTGTCCTCCATCCCCGATGCTCTCAGGGCAAGGGGCAGACAAGGGGACCCTGTCTCACCACACAATGCTGCTCTCCAGATCTCCCACCCTTCCATGGGTGCCCTGGGCCTTGCACACGAGTTCCCCAGCCCAATCAGCACAGGGAGGGGCCCAGGGCAAGACCTGTCTCTCCCACCTCTCCCTCCACAAGGCAGTGGGTCTGACATCTGATGGCACTGGGAGGCTGCTGGCAGTTTGAGGGCACCCCATGCTGAGCAGTGCAGGGCCCATGGCAGCCTTCCAGTCCCCAGAGCCGTTCCCTCACACACTCTGAGGCTCTGCTCTCAGCCTGCCTGGGAGCTAGGTGGCACTGGGGCCAGGGGGGCAGCCCTACCTGCGCACAGCAGCCCGCTTCTGGGCACTGATGTTGTCCCACCACTTGGAAAAAAAGGAGATCTCAGACCAGATGAAGCGCCGGCGTGGGTCCTCCTGCATCTTCAGCACCATGCTGTTGAGGATGTGCTGTGTCTGGTCGTAGTAGTACTTGTCAAAAGTCTTGATCCAGCCTGGCAGCACAGGTGGGGGTCACTTTGGGGGCCCAGGTTCCCTGCCAGCACTGCTCCCTAGCAGGAGCTGGGCCAGCCCCTGCCTCTCACCTGGGTCATTGTGGGAGTGCGGCACCACAAACACCTGTAGGGGCTCTGTGTCCCATTCGTTGGGCTCGTAGGTGATGTCGAAGCCCTGCTTCCAGACACCACCGTCCTGGTTGTCAAAGGGCAGCAGGGAGTACACAGCCAGCATCTGTGGGTAGGAGACAGTACTGTGGCCCCTGAAAGAGTAGAGCTAGGACTCCATGGATGCCAGGTATGGACTCCTCATATGCTAGCAGAGCTACCAGACACTCACCTGCAGGTCTGGGCTCTGTCCTTTGCCCCCTAGAGCAAACTGGCAGTCTTGTGGGGAGACAGAGAGGAAACTTGGGCGATTCTCAGGGGGGAGCACCCAGGAGCCATTCAGGGGGTGCTGGGGCAATGCCGGCTGCCCCTCTGCATGGGCTGTCAGCTCCAGCACCGAGTCCTTAATGTGGCTGATGATCTCATGGTTCTCCTCCAGCAGCTGCTCCAGCTGCTCGATGCGGTTCTGTAGCACCGAGATCTGGCTCTGGGGGCACAGCGAGGGGCAAGAGGTCACCCACAGCTGCAGGGAGCCAGTCTTGGCCCTGGCACCTTAATGCCCAGAGACCAGGGCCGGCTTCTCATTAATTTCCCTGGCTGAATGTCCCTGTTTGCCATCTCAGGACCCCTCTCACTCACCCCAGACCCTCCAAACTCACCCTGGGGAAATTGCCCCCACTCTGGTGTCGTGTAGGGTCATGCTGTACCCGGTCCAGCATCAAGTAGAGGGAGAAGACGGCCACGCAGAAGATGGCAGCTCCACACACTGTCACCTGCTTCTTCAGCTTCATCCCGAAGGGATGCAGGGACTCACCTGCGCCGGCACTGGGGGGGAGCCAGGCCGGACAGCGCAGCCCCGCTCCGCGGCCTCCTGCCTCCTCCTCCAAGAGCCCTCACCGCGTCCTACTTGGCTTAATCCGAGGCTGGATATTTATATCCGCAGATGGGGCCGGGGCCGGAGAGGCCGCGCGGCCCCGCAGGGCCGGGCAGCGCCCGGGCCCGCCGCGCTGAGGCCCCGCGGCGACGGCCCGGGCCGGGAGAGGCCGGGCCAGCACCGACCGTGTCACCGCCGCCACCCCGTCCGCGCCCCAGGCGGCTCCGCAGCCCGGCCCAGGCCCTCACATCGCCCGCCGGGACCCGCCGGGATGGGCCAGGCCAGGCCAGGCCCCGCCTCGCGCTCCGCCCGCTGCGCCGGCCCGCGGGGGCGGCACCGAACCGGCCGGCACCGAACCGGCCGGGCCACGCGGGGGCGGCACCGAACCGGCCGGGCCACGCGGGGGCGGCACCGAACCGGCCGGCACCGCACAGCCCGGCCCGCGGGAGCAGCCGCCCCCAACCCCGCAGCCGAGTTCAGATGCCGGTGCCCTCCCGGTACCCTGTACCGGTGTGCCCAACCCCGTCTGCCCCATCCCGGTGCCCCATCCCGGTACCCTGTCCCGGTGTGCCCCATCCCGGTGCCCCGTCTTTGATCCCTGTCCCGGTGCCCTGACCCAGGGTCCCGTTCCAGCCCTCTGTCCCAGTGCCCTGTCTGAGCACTCCCCCACGCCGTTCCTGTCTAAGTGGACCCCATTCTGGTAACTTCATTTCGGTACCCCATGCTGGTGCACCGCGTGCCCTGGCACAGTGACCCGTCCTGGTGCACCATTACAGTGTCTCATCCCAGTGCCACGTCCCAGTGCAGTACAAGTCCGTGTCCCCTCACAGCTCCTAGAAGCACAGCTGCAGAGCTCGTGTGTTTATTGTACAAGACGAAGCCGGGCAGGAGCTGTGGCTGCCATATCCCACCCTGAGGTATGCAGGAGCCCCTGCCCTGGGGCTCAAGCACCACACAGCTACCCCTCAGTACCCACTGCCCAGACAGGGCTCTGCTGTGTCCCCAGCAGTGCCGTGGGATGGATCCAGGGCCCCTGGTGCTCCCTGTCACCGCTGCCTCTTGCGGATGGCGACGAGGTCCTGGTGGATGGTGCAGAAGTTGGGCCGCTTGTGGGGGTCATACTCCCAGCAGCGCTGCATCAGCTGGTACACCTCCTCAGGGCACTGCTCGGGAGGGTCCAGCCGCAAACCTGGGCAACAGGGATGGGGATGTGGATCACCGGCCCCTCACACCCCACGTCCCACTGTGGGATGTGTCCGGCCCATCCCACAGGCACAGCCCCACAGTGCTGGACCCACAGCTCATGGTGGCTCTCAGGAGCCAGCCCCAGCCGTGTCCCCTACCATGCTCCACTGCCTCCCGTGTCTGCTGGTTGCTGAGGTTGGCATAGGGGACGGCACCCAGGCTGAAGGCTTCCCACAGCAGGATGCCAAAGCTCCAGACATCACTCTCTGAGCTGTATCGGCCTGGGGACATGGGGCAGGACAAATGCTGTTGGCAGGAGCATGGGCCCAGTCATGCCCATGCTCCTGAGGGCTGAGGTGCTCAGGGTCCCTGCCTCCCTCCCCAGGACCAGGTGTGTGGGAGTGGGATAGTGCCAGCTGCGGGGTGCCAGGCCATGCCTGGCTCCATCCTGTACCATAATTGAGTGCTTCAGGGGCCGTCCACTTGACAGGGATTTGCTTCATTCCCCCTGTGGCGGCGTAGATGCCATCCTCCTCCTCCCGTGACATCCCAAAATCACTGATCTTCAGGGTGTTCCTCTCCGTCACCAGGCAGTTGCGAGCAGCCAGGTCCCTGAGACAGCCCCAGGCAATCAGCCGTGTGCCCAGCTGTCCCTGGGGCTCCACCTGGCACGGGATGGGGTGGTGAGGATCCCAGGGCTCCCCGTGCTGCCAGGGCCCACCTGTGGATGCAGTGCTTGCTCTCCAGGTACTCCATGCCGGCAGCAGCATTCTCTGTCATCTTGACCAGCTCCTTCACGCGGAGGTGTGGACCCTCACTGCGCAGGAAGGTCAGGAAGTCCCCCCCTGTGCCCAGATTGCAGAGGCGGTGGGTGCCAGGCAGCGCTGGCAGCTCACCCAGGCGCGGGTGCGTGGGAGCGCGGGGACGGGTGCTCACCCTGCACCAGCTCCATGACGATGTAAATGGGCTGTTTCTGCGTGCAGACGCCGATGAGCCGCACAATGTTGGGGTGCCTGTACTGCTTAAGAATCCTGTGGGGACAAGGATGGCACTGTGAGTGTAGGGGGGCCTGGCTGCTCCAGGCACAAGCCACCCGCTGCCATCGCCAGGGCACTGTGCCCAGCCAGCCTGGGGACACAGCCCTCAGCACGAGGGTGCTGCAGTCCCAGCACTGTCCAACAGCTCCAAGAGTGGACAGATGTGACAGGAGAAGCCCAAAGCCGCACGGACCTGGCTTCCTGCAGGAACTTGGCCTTGAGCTCAGGCGGAAGGGTTTCCCGGCAGGATTTCACAGCAACGGGAGAGTTGTCAGCACGCAGGCGTCCGCTGAACACTTCCCCAAAGTTACCCTTCCGAGACACAGGTGCACTAGGCTCAGCTCACCGTGCGGCCCAAGGCAACCCTTGTCCTCCTGCAGACCTGTGAGGACAGCCCTGCCCTCCTGCAGACCCCACAGCACCCCATCTCACCCGACCAATGCGCTCCCCCAGCAGCACGTCCTCGTGGTTCAGCACCCATTTGTCCTGCAGCAAACAGACACCCGTGAGCTGCTCCTGGCCCACAGACCCCTGCAGGCCCCCTCAGGCAGAGCCCAGGTCCAGGTTCCCCTGTCTACCTGGAGAAGCATGCCTGTGGCCCTCAGCCCAGCCATCAAGAGGAGAAAGGGCCAGGCAGAGCTGCCCCTGCGCAGGGGGCCCCATCCTCCTCCCCACTGCCTGTCTCACCCTGGGCACAGCCCTGGCCAGGACAATGCCACTCTTGCGGGTGATGGGCTGCTGGCTCTGCAGGAGGTTCTGGATCAGCAGCGGAATGGTGGGGAAGCTGTCACCCTCCAGCCGAAACATGTTCTGCAGGGAGGGAGGCCAGGAGGTTGTGATGGGCAGGAACCTGTGCCTGGCCACGCAAGGCCACCCCAGCCATCCCCCTTGCTCGTGATCACTCACTCCCACAGCCTGGATGATGAAGTGCCGGGGCTGCCCATCCCACAGCACGCTGAGCACGTACTCCTGCTTGCCCTGGCTCTCCCGCACCAGGAAGTCCCCAGGGCAGGTCAGCAGCTCCTGCACCTCCGAACGTGGGATGGCCCCGTGGTACCAGACCTGCTGGCACAGCGGCTTCTGCACGTCTGGGATGAGGGGCACGGGGGGTGGCAGCTGGAAGGAGACAAGGTGAGCCCAGCGATGCACACTCCTGACTTGTGCCAGAGGTGGGGCAGCAGGAGTGTCTGGAAGCTGTGCCCAGGGCAGGTGGGAGCAGAATCTGGAGGTGCTGAAGCAAGGGAGAGGACAGGCTCATCAAGGCAGCTGGCCAGAGAGCAGGGTGGCGGGAGGCACCCAGGGACTCACCGAGTACTTTGGGCTGAAGATGCCCGTGATGTGGTTCTTGAGGGTCTCCAGCGCGCTGGCCCCGCTCCGCTCCTGCTCCTGGAAGGAGGCACGGGCTGTGCACCAGCTGTGCAGCCCATCCCTGCAGCTCCCGGAGCGCAGGAGGCGAGGCCGACTCACCGTGGAGGAGACGGACTGCCGGTCCTCCGGCAGAGGCAGGGCAGGCAGGGGCTCCCTGGCGCCCAGCTCTGCCAGCTTGCTGGCCAGCAGGTCCCGCTGCGCCCGCAGCTTGGCCTGGGCACACAGGCAACCCTCGAGCTGCTGCCGCGCCTCGTGCAGCCCCTGCCGCCTGCCCAACAGGTGCACCCTGGCGAGGGGAGGGCACGGTCAGCACCCGCTGCCCGGGCCCCTCGCCCCCCTCTGCTGCACCTCACCGCTCCCCGGGGCTCCGGCCCTGCTCCTCGTCGTGGATCTCTGTCTTCAGCTCCTGCATCTGCTGCTCCTTGATACTCACGGCCTCTGTGGCGGCCACCAACTCCTCCTCAACCGATGTCAGGCTGCAAGAGATGTGTGCCGACAGCGGGCTTGGCCCCTGTCCCTCACCTGCCCCTGCCCACAGCTAGCCCCACTCACCAGTGCTGGACACTTTCAAGGGTCAGCTCATTCAACTGCAGCTCCCCTGGCACCAGGTTTTCTGTGTCCTCCAGCAGGCTCTCATCAAAGGACACAGCTGGTGGCATCTCAGATTCGTACCTGTGGGCACCCAGGACAGCTGTGCCTCCACTTGCCCGTGCTGGCCGCTGCCAGCCAGAGGCAGCAGGGCCATACCCAGCAGAGAGGCTGCGGCTGTGTGGAGCCATACTGGTGGCTCTGGATGAAGCTGCTGTACTCAGTGGCAGGGTCGATGGCCTGGATGGCACTGGCAATCTCCTGGTGAATGGCCAAAAGATCCTCCTGTACCAGGCTGCTGATGCTGCAGTACTCGCTGAGGATCTCCTTTCTGTGGGAGCACTGCTGGTTCTGGGGGGCCGTGGGCATGCCCAGGGGGTGGGAGTGGGGTGCAGGGTGGCAGCAGGGCACAGGATGGGCAGTGCAGCACAGGGTGGGCAGTGGGGCACGGGATGGGCAGCGGGGCAGGCAGGGCTCTTACAGGACGAGGATCATCTCCTGCTGCAGACCGTAGAGGGATTGATGCAGGCTGGGCAGCACCCGCTGGTAGTGATGCTGGTGGTGCAGTGCGGCCGCCTGCACAGCCAGCACATACTGATTGTGGAGGGCATGGAGCTTCCAGAGGCTGCGCACATACTTCTCCTTTGCCTTGTCGCGCTCCTTGTCTGTGGAGAGAGGCTGTGGAAAACCCCAACCACCAGCACACCACCTGCCCCAACAGCGGGGCAGGGGTCACAGGGTGGGGGCTGGGAGAGGGTCCCAGGGCAGGCAGAGGAACCGAGCCTGGGGTGGTCACACTGTGACACAGAGATGCCCCTGACCCACAGCGTAGTGTCCCAAGGCCCCCAGGCTTCTGCCTGGCTTCCTGGGGGCCAGGCTGCGCTCTCCTCTATGCTGCCCAACCCCAGAACCCCCACCCGCTCCAGGCTGGGCTGTAGCTTTCACGGAGTGCAGGGTGCTCCAGCCATCCCTGACCCATAAGGGAAGCTGGGAGGTCACGCAGGGGACAGGGGCTAGGTTGGCACCTTTGCTGGCCTCCTGGTACTTGCGCTTGGCCTGGGCACTGTCACGGGCTAGGCTGCGGTACTGTGCCTTCAGCTTCTCCATCTCCTGCTGCGTCGTCTGGAGAGGGACACAGTCAGGGAGCGGGTCCAGCACATTCCGCTGTTCCCCTGCTGGCTCCAACGTACCCGGCTGTAGTCCTGGCTGAGCTGCTGCCACTGCTCGCTGAAGGCTCTGCGCAGCTGCTGCTTGTCGCGGATGAGCAGGCTCAGCTTGGCCAGCGGCCCCGCTGCCAGCTCCTCCGCGTGCCGCCGCAGGATCTGGCTCAGCGTCTCCGTCCGGCTCACCAGCACCCACCAGGACTGCAGGAAAGGGAGTCAGGGATGGCGTGGAGATGGCATCCTCCAGCAGCACCTCTCGGGCTCTGTAGGGCGCCATCCTGCTCTGAGGCATCCCTACCTTCTCGATGTGACCACCGTGGTTGCCATGGAGCTGCCAAGTGCTCTCCTGCTTTTCCAGCTGGGAGAACATGTGGTGCAGCATCCCTGCATACTCGCGGTCACTCTTGGCCCGCTGTGACATCCACTTCCTCATCAGCTCCAGGAGGCGCAGCTCCCCATCCTGCAGCCGCAGCAGCGCGCTGTGCCCCTGCGGGCACCACAGCTCCGGCCCAAAGCCCATGGCACCGCTGTGCAGCCGGGGGGACTGTGGGGCACCAGGACAGCCTGAGCCACGGCTGCCACCCTGCACTGCCTGCGCCAGCGGCCGGGGGCCTTTGCATTTCACACCCTCCTAGCCCATCATCTGGTCTGTGCAGCAGAGATGGCCCTCCCCACCCACTGCGAACAGCCCTGCAAAGCCTATTCAAAGCAGCAGGATGAGTGCTCCAAGCTCTGTGGGAGCTGGGGCCTGTGGGGATGGTGCTGGGAAGGAGGAAGTGTGGAGCCATGGACAGCAGTGTCACCTCTGCCATGCACAGACTGCTCCCCAAGGGCAGCACCAGCCCCTCCTCTCTGGCAGCTGCAGTCCTGTCCTGCCCTTTCCCACCCCTATGCCCACGGTGTGGGAGCTCCCTGGGGCTGGGGCACTGGTGGGAAGCCAGCAGAAGCTGAGGAGGATGCTGAGCCGCAGAGAAAGGTGCGGAACCTGGATATGTTCCAGCATGCAGGACGCCAGTAAGGCCACTGGGAGTTAAACTGATCCCAGTGGCAGTCCCCGGACGCCCTGCTCTGAAACAAGAGCGCAACAGGAGCAGGAGAGTGCTGGGGCACCTCCCTGTGCAGCGCAGGATGTCTCCTGGCACGGCCCTTGACCTCACCAAGACCTACCCCCAGCCTTTCAAAGGAGTCCCCATCTCTGCTAGTACCTCACCAGGGCACAGTGCTTCCGACCTACATTTGGTGTTGGGTCTTCGTTGTGAGGCTGCTGCTGGCGTCCTGCTGGGGCCGGGGCTGACGCGGTCTGGACCCGGCACAGCTCCGGCTCCTGGGGAGGAACAGGAAACCCAGTGCTGACCATACAGCCATTGCGAGATTTCCTGCGCTTCCTGCCCTCCCTGCCAGTCCCCACACCAGCAGCCAGCACACAGTTCTGCTGCAGCTAGGCAGTTCCCAGCCCCGCCACACCTCCCAGCTGCCTCCCACCAGGGCCTGACACCAGCAGGTCCAGCCCTGTAACCAAGGGCTCCCCTGCTCCTGTGGAGCCTTCGCTCAGCACCAGTCCCACCCAGCAAAGCCCCTCAGCTGTGCCTGGTCCTGCCTGGCTCCCAGCCCCACTCCATGTCCCTGTGTCTCCAAGAGACTGCAGGACCTGGGGGGTCCTGAGGACTCTGTGTAGCCCCACTGAACTGTGGCCACTCTGTCACCATCCCCAAGCCTGGCCGTTGTGACAGGGAAGGGCTGCAGGACAGAGCATCCACTGACAGACACGCAGAGTGCTATGCCCCAGCCCTTGCTGCCAGCCTTCATCCACAGAGCCAGGACCACACTGGGCACCTCCCCTTCCAAGGGCTTCCCTGGTGCCACGGCAGCTCTGCCCAGCCCTGGCAGCTGCCACCACCACTGCCACTGCCCAGTGGCACGGCCCAGTCAGCTCCACTCAGCTCAGCCTAGCCACCGCCTGGCTGTTGGGCCTCCCGTGATTGCCAGGGAGGCTCCGGCGCCAGAGGAGTTTCAATGTCACCTGCAGGACATTGCCGGGCCGATTCCACTTTTAGAGGAAGTCAGGGAAAAAACGCGTCAGCCGGGAGCTTTGCTGACTCGCCTTCCTACAGCAGAGCAATGTGGGGTGGCCACGTGCTGGAGCAGCCCCAAGGAAGGGCTGCCACCGTACTGCTTCTCCCACCACCACCATCCCTCCAGCATCCCCTCCCCGCCTGGCCAGGCTGCTCCTGGGCGGCCAGGGCTGGGCGGCTCTGCGTCTGACCGCAAGGGCAGCAGCTCTCTCTGGAAGGCAGATTGCTGCCCGGCCCCAGCCCCGCCTAGGGAGAAAAGGAAGAGCAGGGTGAGCGCGCTGCAGGCTGTGCCTGCCACGGGGACCTCGCTCCTGACCACAGGAAGCCGCCGCGGCCCAGGCGCAGCGAGGCCGAGCGCCTCCGCAGAGAGGAGCCGCCTCTGCCATGGAGCACAGCCACAACAGGCTCTTTTGTGGGGCTCGGTGAGGCTGCGGTCGGCTGTGTCTGCAGCTTGGCCACAGCACGAGTGGGTCCCAGGTCCAGCCAGGACATTCCTGCACCAGGGTGGTGCTAGACACGGGGGCTGCAGCCAGGGCCCAGGCTGTGGTGAAGGGACTGAGCCTTGTGCTGTGGGAAAGGGGTGCTAAGTCCCCAGGCTTTTCACACGCACACACCCACACAGCCCGTTTCTGAATTAACTGCCCTCGATGCACGTCCCCATAAGCAGCTCATGCAAGGGACATCCCCTGCCCGTCCCCACCACATTTCCTGCCCACAGCCAGGGAAGGGCAGTGCCTGGCCCGGGGGAAGGTCTGCAGGCTCCAGCCCACCTGCAGAGCAGATCTGGGTGCCCCTGAGGCCCACAGTCTCCACGGCCAGGCCACTGCCCCAGCCGGGCACCCACGGCACATAGAGCACAGGCAGCGGAGCTGGTTTGCATAGTTCTGAACATTTAATAACTCAGTCTCTCTAGCGTTATATCCACATCCATTAAATTAAAAACAGGCTCAGGAGGCAGCTCCTGGCCGATTAAATTACAAGAAAAAATTACTGTGCACCAAAAAGTTGTTATAGAAAAATAGTCCTGTGGCCCCTGGCCAGCGACTCCATCCACGGCTGGCCCCGGTGTGCGGCGGCGGATGGCAAAGGGGCGCGTGGCACTGCCCCCCAGCCCACGGGGAAGGGGCAGCAAGGGGAAGGGCTCCAGCGGGGAGCAGAACAGATTGTCACCAAGTGGGGGCAAGGCACGTCGGGGGGCTAGGGCTGCAGGAATGCTGGGCACTGCCCAGCACAGGCAGGACGCAGGCAGAGCTGGGGCAGTGCTGGCACTGGCGCTACCTGACGGTCCCAGCCAGCAGCACCTACAGCCCTCCCCAGGGGCAGAACACAAGGGGCCCAAGGCAGCCCCCCAAAGCAGGGACTGTGCGAGGGGTCCCTGCCCAGGCTGTGGGCTGTGCCATGGGCACAGGGTCAGGCGGTGCCCAGCCTGATGCTCCCCGGTGCCAGGGCTCCTACCCGCTGCAGGCAGCGGCGGTGGGATGGGGAGGCAGTGGACAGCAGCAGCTGAGGCCTGGCCATTATTGCTGTCGAAGGGCACGGGTGGAAGCAGACAGGCCCAGGGGAGGCGGCAGGGAGCTGGGACACAATGAACTGAGCCTGGGACGCAGCCCCGCACGGGCTGAGGGTGGGAGCGGCAGCGGGATGCTGTGACACAGGCTGGGCTCAGCCCTGCCACAGCCAGCCCACCTTGAGCCATGGCAACCCAGGGATTTCACACGCTGCCCATCCTGCAGAACTCACAAGATCCCAAGCAGCAGCCATACAGCCAGCAGGGGAGACACTGCTGCCATTGCAGGGCCAGGAAGCGTTGAGCCCCACTGCCACCAAACACCCTGGCATGGGGCACAGGATGGACGCAGGGCCAGGAGAGATGGTGCAAGACTGGGACGGTGCTGTGCTGGGGATGGTGCCTGCGGGACCATGCCTGGCCACCCAGACTAGGGCTGAGGGATGGTGCCAGTGGGTGGGAGCCCCAGGCTGCTGCAGTGCAGGAAGGGGACAGGGGCAGAGTCCAGGGCCCCTCAGCCTCACCTGCCCCAGGCCTGCAGTGCTGGGCAGTGAGGAGGGAGGGGCAGGAGGGCTCATCAAAGGGCACTTTGGTCTCTGATGAAGGCAGTCCTCTCGCTGTGGGCCTCATAATCCTCACCGTCCGACTCAGAAGGACCCTCCTCCTGCCAGATGTCGGAGGGGAGCCCCTTGTAGGAGATGATCCCGCTGTCCAGGGCATACACCTTCACACCCCGCAGGCTGAAGCCTGAGCGTGCTTGCAGCACCAAGAAGATGGTGACAAAGATGATGACAATGAGGATGCAGCTGAGGCTGGCGATGAGGACAGGCAAGTTGACCGGAGGGGTGGCCTCAGCTGGTCCTTCGCCATCTGCCAGGGCAGGGGACGCACGGCTGCTCTGGGTCTGGTGGGAGCAGGAGAAGTCCAGGCTGCTGAAGTGGGAGTGCGCAGGACAGGTGAGGCACTGGTTGGGGCCAGGTCCCGCACAGGTGGCACAGGAGGGGTGGCAGGGCAGGCAGAGGTGGGGTGCAATGGGCTCCACGCTGTTCTCCAGGTTGTAGTGCGTGCTCTGGACGCCGGGTGCGAAGCCGGGAGGGCAGCGCTTCAGGCAGCTCTTCTGGTGCAGGTAGTACCCCTCCTCGCAGACTGTGGGACAGGCAGGGTCAGCTGGGGGCTCCCGCACCTGCGTTCCCCCCCTGCTGTCCCCACACTTACCCACACATGTCTGGCTGGGGGTCAGGGTCTTGCAGCCACTGCTCTCCAGCTGGTTGGAGAGGCTGGGGGACTCGGTGGCCGTCCCATACAGCACGAGCGTGAACTTGGTGAGCGTGCCTGCAACAGCGCAGGGTGAGGACCACAGAGGTGCCCACAAGATGTGCCCATGACAGGCACAGGGAGGGGGCTCAAGCTGGTTCCCCATCCTGGCTGCCAGGGCACAGCAGGGTTGTGCCCACCACCCGGGAGAGCATCTCTTGTGGGGCCATGACCCTGCACAGGACTCCCAAGGGGCAGGGGGTCAGGTGAGCTAGCACGGGGTCTCCTTTTGCCTGGACTGCCCCAGAGGGGCTGCAGTACCATCCCACCATGCCCAAGTCCAGCCTCTCCCCAGCCACACCACCCTAAACATCCAAGATGTTACTGGCCCCTCAGCTCAGGAGCAGGGGCGGGGGGGAAACTGGCTGACTACACAGCTCACATCCCAGACTTGGAGGGAGGCAGCAGACACCCCTACCATAGTTCTTGGCATCACTGGTGTTCTCAATCTCCAGCACCCACTCCCCAGAGGGGTCCTCATCCCACGAGTGCGTTGTCATGAAGGCCCAGTCATTGAAGCCATCGGCCGAGAAGTCGTGAGGCCTGAGCGACAAAGGCAAGGGCACAAAGACGTGGCTGTCAACACATCCCAGACTCACCAGGGGCCAGCCCGGGGCGCGCCAGAGCCCAGCACGTACCTGGCAGCCAGCAGGGTGGAGCGGGTGCCCATGGGGCTGACCAGGTGGATGGCCAGGTCCCCGCGGCGGTTGTAGGACAGCGTCAGCCTGGCCTGCGCGTGCTCCAGCCGGCTGATGTAGTTGGCTTTCCCCAGGCAGGCGTCCACCTTCCGCCGTACCTCGAGACGCTTCCCAATGTCCCTGCCGAGCACAGGCAAGTGTGAGGCCAGTCCCAGACTGGGGGGACAGACCACAGTCCCCATTCCTTGCTGTGGGGCTCTGCAGCTGTCCTGGGGACTGGGCACCAGGACAGCTAGAGCAGGAATCAAATCCACAGTGGGTCAGAGTGGCACCACCACAGTACCATTCCCAGATGGGTGCAGGGAGGAGAAGGGGTGCCCCAGCTCCTGGGCATGAGGGGCGGGAACTGCGCTGCCCAGTGCTGCCACACATGAGCCCTGAATAGGCCCTTTATTCACACACCGCAGGCCAGCTACACCCTGCATGGCCCAGCCAGAGATGGGATGGGCAGAGCCGTCCCCATCCTGCTGCTGGCCTGTGGCCGCTCCCCCCACGATGCCAGCACAGGATGTGCCGGCTGTACCCACACAGGGCTGGCTCCCCAGGGCGGTCAGGGCAGGGCCCAGCCCTAGCTCCCCTCGTGCACAGCAACATGATCTCCCCACCCAGGAGCCCCGAGGGAGTGCCCTGTCCACAGACAAGACTGCACTGTGGCAGCAGCAGCCAAGCAGGAGTCAAAGGAGCTTCTGTCTGCCCCCTGAAAAGCCCCTCTGTCCAGGATGACTCGTGCTGGCTGCACCCCAACCGCGGCGCCCCAGTCTGCCCGTGCTGACTGGCCCAGCCCCACAGCAGGGAGGCTCATCGGTGATGCCAGAGCGGGATGGCTGGAGGTGCCTTTCCCAGCTCTCCCCAGGGAAGATGCAGGATGCTCCAAGGGTCTCAGCAGCAGTTCAGTCCCAGAGATTCTCCCCATTCCCTGCTCTGGGCCCAGAGGCTCTCAAGCTCCTGTGCAGAACAGACGCTGAGTGATCCTCTCCTGGGCTCACCAGCCCATACCTGGGCTCTGCAAGGATGTCAATGACACACTTCCTCTGAGGTCCCACCGTAGTCCAGTTCTTGGCCAGGCTCACCATGGCCCCAGCATCCAGCAGGCCGTAGCCATACGAGTGGCTGACTGTGGACAAAGAGGGGGTCAGCACCGCTCCCGGGGGTGCCCAGGGAGGGATGTTTGCCTGGCCGTGCTGCCTCCTTCATGCCACAGGGCTGCCAGGGCACCGTGCCTCAGCACCCCAAGGCCAGCGGTACATGTAGGACTGGGAGACCCCGCTCCCCTCCCAGCGCCCCGGTACCTTTGCGGCCAACGCCATTGGTGACCCAGTCATTGGCGTTCAGGTGAGCCGGCTTCGAGGTCTGCACCACCAGGTGCTGCATGTCCCGCCACGTCAGGTTCTTGCTGCAGGGAGACACGGAGCTCGGGTCAGTGCTGGCTCCTGCTGGCCCCAGGCAGGCCCACGTCCAGGTGCCACTGCAGCATGGGGCAGACACAGCCGCCCCCATCCATGCCTTACTTGGCTTCCAGGGCGAGGGCGATGATGCCGGCAGCCAGGGGTGCTGAGGCTGACGTCCCCGTGTGCAGCTCAGTGCACTTCTGTCTGAGGTCAGTTGTCACCTGCGAGGAGGAGAGCCAGGGCAGGAAATGCTGCAGGCACATCCCACTCCCTGAGCCCCCGGCCTGCGGGCAGCAGCAGCCCCCACTCACAATCTGCTTCTCGTTCTGGTTGCCGCTGCTGTAGGTGGTGGCGAGGGTGGAGGAGCAGGCCTCGCTGTACCAGGGCACGTTGCCGTACTGGGTGGTGCTGCTGATGGACAGCGTGTAGATGCTGTTGGTGTAACCGTCACAGTTGCAGCTGTCATGCTCGCGGCCCCCATTCCCAGACGCCCAGACGAAGATGGAGCCCAGCCCGCCTCGGCCCTAGCAACAGAGGCAGGGTGAGGGCAAGCACCAACAGTGCCACACACAGGAAACCCCAGGCTGGAGCTGGGGACAAGTGGGTGGCACCAATCTGAATCAAACAGACAGAGCAAATGCAGCTGGGACACAGGGGACAGCATGACACCCTAGTCA
Source organism: Ammospiza nelsoni (assembly GCF_027579445.1). Classification (NCBI taxonomy): domain Eukaryota; kingdom Metazoa; phylum Chordata; class Aves; order Passeriformes; family Passerellidae; genus Ammospiza; species Ammospiza nelsoni. The sequence goes on along the minus strand of NC_080646.1, from coordinate 407,956 downwards.
CAGCCCACCAACATGGGCGCCCTCAGCACCACTGTGCCTATGGAGGGTGCCCAGCACCTCGGCAGAGACTCCAGAGCTGTCCCAGTGTGTGACACACCAGGCAGCAGGAGGCCCAGACAATGTGAGGCTTCCAGGAGCCCAAGTCTTTTTCTGCTCAGAAGTCACCTAGCCTGACTCTGTCTGTGTGGGATTGCAGTGCCTGGCAGAGCTGGGGGAGCCCACAACACAGTCCTAGCCATGTCTTGGCACCCAAAAGTGGCAGCTCCCCTCGCAGAGGACGTGACAGAGTCAGCATGACACCACATGCATCTCTCTGTAAGGAATCCTGGGCAGAATATGACAGCTCACCAGCTGGGCAACACTGACAGCACAAAGGGACAGTGGGGGACGACGGGTGGAGGATGCGAGGGTGAGCACCTGACACAAAACCAGAAAAGAACCAGGAGAGGGCTTGGGAGAGCAGGGAGAGTGCATCTCACACAGGAGCCCTCACAGAGATAACACCACACGGGAGGAGTCCTGACTCAGAGCCATCACACAGGAAGAACAAGAAAAACTAACAGAGCCTGATCCTAGAGATGGGCTGGAAGATGGCTCATCCCGGGAGGGCCAGGGTAACACCCAGGGCAGGCAGAGGGAAGGGAGACCCGGGAGGAGGGCAGGAACGAGGCCAGTACTCCTCCAGCAAACCCTCCTTCTCACCTGGCTGACCCCACGGAAGAAAGCCTCCTCTGCCAGCCGGGCCGGGCCATCCACAGTCTTGCCGTCGTCCTCAGGGCCCCAGCTGGCACTGTAGATGTGGATGTGGTTGGGGTTCAGGCCCAGGGAATGGGCCTCCACAGCATCGGTCACCTCCCCATCCAGCATGCGCACTCCTAGGCCAGAGAGCAAATGTCACCGGCGACCGGCCGGGGCAGAGCGGCCACGGTGCCGCTGCTGAGAACCCCAGAGCCCCGCTGCCCCCCGTGCCACGGGCTGCCACAGGGCTGCCGCAGCCAGCGGGGCCCGGGGCCCCAGCTCAGCACCCCCAGGAGCCAGCGCAGGGCAGCACCCACCTCCGATCCGGGCGTTGTACGCCACACCAACTCCACAGATGCCGTTGTTTGCCACAGCAGCCACTTCCCCAGCACAGCGCGTGCCATGTCTGCAACCAAAGTAGGATGAAGCATGCTCATATAGGGTGCGAGGAGCACAGGGGTCAGTACAGGCTGCAGCCCCTGCAACCCCCACCCGGGCTGCCTCCAGTCCCCTCAGACCAGGTAGCCAGTGAAGGCTCCTCCATCTGCCCTCCTGCTCCAGAGCCAGGGCGCTGAACAGCCCACACTGGCTCTGGGCAGAAAAAGGATGCTGCTCAGGGCAAAAAGAGAGGTGAAGGGTTCCCCATGGGGCAGACGTATGCCACCAGCCTCACAGCTCCCAGTGGCCCATGTGGGGTGGCACTGCACCAAGCCCCTGCCACACTCAGGCTCTGTGTCTTCGCCCCTCCCTCCTGCCTCACCTGTTGTCATTCATCTGCGTGTAGCGAGGCTGCGGGTCCGGGTCCTGGTCATTGACGTCAAAACTTGCCCCTGGGTCCTGGAAAACAAATTGGACACTTGGAGACTGTCTACCTCAGCCACCAAGCCCCACTGCCCTTACTCCATGGCATGAGGCTGAGCTGCTGAGCAGGGTGGGCAGGCTCCAATCCCATCTCCGTGTCCTGCCATGGTGGACACCAGCCCTGTACCTCACAGCTCTGGGGTTGCCCTGCATGGACACAGCTGCCCAGACCAGCGCCCACGGCACTCCACCCCGCACCATCACCCAAACTCACATAGTTGGCCTCCAGGTCAGGGTGGTTCTTCTCAATGCCGTCATCCAGGATGGACACCACGATGCCCTTGCCCGTGTATCCCTGTTCCCAGGCCTGACGCACGTTCAGGTCCCGCTGGTTTGTGTTGTACTGCCAAGAGAAGCCTTGGCACTAGGAGAAGCACCCAGACATAGCCACTGTGATAGGCCCAAAACCCACCCAGCTCTCACCCCGCTCTTCTGCGGGTTGTGACATGGAACCCCAGGGACCTGGGCACAAGGTTGGGCTCAACTAGCTGAGAAGGGCTGCTCTGAAAGCAAGATTGAGCTGCAGCCTATGCTTGAGTCCCACAGACAAGGCACCCTTTGCAGAGATCAGGCTTGTGCCCAAGCTCCAGGAAGCAGAGGCAGGGAGCCATTCCTGGGCTAGGCAAAAGGCTGTGCCTCCTAGTCCAGCCCTGGGTACCCCACCCGCCCTCTCAGCATTCCAGCCAGGAGCCACAGCTCTGTGAGCAGAGCCTCCTCCCTGGGGTGTTCCCATAACACAGCACGGGTGGCTGCCTCAGGCTTTCCCCCTTCTCCTCCTCCTCCTTCCTGCCAGCCTAGCAGCAGCTGCTGCCTGACAGCAGTTCCTAGGTTTCCACACCTGTGTCCCCAAGCTCGCAGCCACAATCATGGGCACAGGCCTCCTTCTCACCCGACACTCACCAGGTACCACTGCTGCGGGAACTTGGGGTCCGTGGGCTCCATGAACACGTCTCGCTTGGTCCTGCGCTTTGCCACCTGCTGCTCCAGCCACTGCACCTGAGGGCAGAGAAGGTGTGGGGTCCCCCGCCAACCCTCACGAGCCCAGCCCTCAGCCTGCCTGGAGGGGCTCTCCCCGGGAAGCTCACTCAGCTCTGGCCTGGCAGAGCACTGGACCTGTCAGAGCTACTGCCACCCCCAGTCGGCCCCTCAGGCCCCCTCCTGGCTATGCCCTGCAAGGCTCTGCTCCAGTGGAGCGCGACGGTCAGAGCGCCAAGCTCTGCTGAGACACGGCTGCCAAGAGCTGCCACGCCACACCACACACCTTCCGGGGCCTGGGCTGAAGCCAGAGGGTGGGGAAAACAGCAGCCCCCACACACCACTACTCTGGGATCTGTTTATTGCCCTGCACACCTTGTCCTGTCCCAAGCACACAGAGCTCTCCTGGGGACAGAGGCTCTCCTGGGCCCTGGCATTGCAACAACCCACAGGCCGCTGACACTGGCTCCACCACCCCCCTGCCCTTGCCAGACACGGGGTGGGCTCCCACGCCCCTCTGCCAAGGAATGGTTAAGGCAGCTCGGCCCTGTCCCGTGCCCAGCACTGGCTCACGTGCCTTTGTGAAGTGCCAGGATCAAAGTCAGGCCCTGCTCGCTCGTACCTGGGGCTCCCTGGCCAGGCGGCTGTGCCAGGGCTGGTGGGGTGACAGGGAACGCTTGGCCACGCCGCGGTGCCGAAAGTGGTAATAGTCACCAAAGATCTGCAACAGAGAAATGCTGCTCGCGGGACAGCCCTGACAGCCTGGTCTCCCCGATCTCTACACCCCGTGTGTGCAATGTGAGCTCCAGGGCTGCCGTGCATGGGCTGGGCCCCACTCCAGAGTGCTTGGTATTATGTCCGGTACTCTGGGCAGGACCGCCTGTGAGAAGCTGTGGCAGCTGGGGACAAGGCAGCTAGGAAGACCCTGGAGCAGCAGAAATGCAACTGCTGTGCACCTCACCCTCCTGCAGGTCCCCACATGGCAGCAAACCTAACATTGTCCAAAAAAACTGCTGCCCTAGCAGGAAGGCCCCAGGCAAGCAGTGGCAGAGAGGGACAGGCCTTTCAGAATCAGCCTGTGAGAGATGCCACACTCAGGAGACAAACCCACTGCTTCACCCCCAGTGCCACCCAGCTCCTCCTGGAAGAAGGTCCCAGTGGCTCCAGGCCCCACACTCCAGGAGATCCTGGCCAGGGCAGGGTCTGTACCAGCCTCTGCATCTCTGGACAGGCTGCTGGCTTCTCCCCAGGTGCCCCACTGGAACACCCACCCAGTGCCAGCCTCCACCTGAGGCACAGCCAGTTTCAGTGGGGCAGAGCAGGGGGCATGCAGGCATCCAAGCCCAGCAGGGTCCAACTCCCACTGCCAAGCAGCCGTGCTGTCCTCACCCCAGCTTCACTCCCATTGAGGACAGCCCAGAGTGGGACTCCAGCACAGCCCAGCTGGGGCAGGACGGGAATCCAGGACAGCTGGTGGGGGCCATTCTGCCGCCCAGATGGTTATTTTTAAACCCCAAACCCTCTCCAGTGCTGTCATTTCCGTGTCCCCTCTCGCACATCCTGGGGCTGACGGACACAGTGGCCCCACCCTGGCTGCCCCGGGCCTCCCAGCCCAGCAGCCTGCCCCAGCTGGGGAGAAGGAAACAAGCACACACAGAGCAGCTCCCTGTGAGCCACAAAGCCCAGGCAGCAGCCACAGGCAGGATCCAGCTGCCCAGGCTGTGCCAGAGCTGGAGGGGCTGGGCTGAAAGGGCTCTAGGAATACGAAGACATCTCACCCTCCTCCATCTCAGGTTGCCCCAAACCCGTCTGTCTGGGGCTAACAAACCTCCCCAGCTTATGAGAGCTCTGCAGATGTGCTGCCAATTTGGACAGACTGGGCCAAGCAAGGTGCACCCAGCTGAGCACCCTGAGGCCAGGGCAGCAGTCAGCTCTCTCAGGTACGCATTTCATCCCAAACCCTGGCCCCGTTCCTCTGGCACACCGTGTTCCCCAGGGTGCCTGTCAGTTCAGAGCCCCCGAGGAGGTGTCAAGGTACAAAGCCTCTGCACAGGGCTGGGGGGGGAATGCAGGCTGGTTGCTCTCCCTCAGCATCCCTCACCCCCTCCGGGGTATGGACAGAGCCCAGATTGTTCCTGCACACAGAGCGCAGCTCTGACTGGTCATCCACCTGGATTAGGTCTGCACTGACACTGTGGTGGCAGCCGGGAGCTGGCCAGCCCACACACTTCCATCCTAATCTTCACTGTCCCTGTCCTCAGCAAGGACAAAGCCACCCCCCAGCACCACGTGTCCCTGGTGCCAGTTCAGTGCTGCTGCTTGACCCCTGGCCACAGCTCACAACAACCCTGGCCAGCCCCAGGGCTAGGAGGCTGCCTGCATGCCTGACCACAGCCCTGGAGTGGAGCAACATGCTGCACCTGCAGCCCAGTGGTGTGGGAGACAGGACCACCCCCTCCCAGACAGCACTGTCCTGTCAGCACAGCCCAGGGATGGCTCCATCAGTGTCCCTCCCCAGTGACCCCAATCCCAGCAGTGGGGGGCGATGTCTTCGCCCCCTTCTCTGCACAATCCCAGCAGTGCAAACCCCTACAAACCCACCTCACTGCCACATGCAGCCCCCACCTCTGACCCACGACCCCTCACTGTCCCCTGTGCCCTCCTCAAGCCCTCCCCAAGGTCACTAGAGCCAGTCATGGGCCCTCTGCCCAAGTGCCACTGGCTCCTGTTCCATAGGCAGCAGCATAGCCACAGGTATGCCAGCACAGCACAGCTTTGGGGACAGCGTCCTGAGCCCAGGCTGAGGCCAGGATCCTCTCAGAGAAGGACACTGGGTTCCTCTTAGTGGGGCACTGCCAGATGCACCCAGTCCCCCACTCCCAGCCTGGCTGCATGCCTTGTCCCAGTGGCACACACCCCCAGGAGCAGCAGTCCAGAAACCTGCAAGGCAAAGCCCCAGGCTCTTTCCAGCCACGTTCTTCCCACTGGACTGCCACGACCCGTCTGCAAAACCCTGGCCAGCAAACCTCATCCCACAATGCAGACATTGGGGCAGGCTCCCGAACGGGAGAAAACATGTCCAGACCAGAAGCTCCTGCTACAGCCTGGGCTGCTGCAGCATGTGGGGCTCTGCTTGCAAGGGCAGGCTCACTGCTGTGAGGGCACGGGGAGCCAAGAAGAGGTGCCAGCTTCCAGGCGCAGAACCACGGTGTGGGGAGAAGACAAGGGCAGAGCTGGCACAGAGCCTCTGTGGCTCACAGGGATGGAACTCATGACAGCCTGGGCTCTCTAATGAAGTACAAGGCCCTGCACTGTGGAGATGAAGCCACAGAAGCAGTGTCCCTTGGCCCTGGCAGCCAGGCCTGGGACCAGGCACCACAGCATGATGGGAAGCACTGCCAGGAGCAGGCTGATGGTACCTCACCCCCAACCCCACTCCAGGGGTCTCATCAGACACCCAGGCTGGCGGACATGACACTCTCGCAGTCCCCTGTGCATGGCAGCTGCCTTGGCCGGACAAGTTCTTTCCCCTGAGACCTGCTCTGAGCCGCTTCCACACTGACAGCAGCTGCCTAAGGCAATGCCATGGCCCACCCAGCACAGACACCCTCACTGGGGTCTAGCCACAGCCCCCACAGTTCACTCCTACGACACAAGTCCCAGAGGGCCCAGAGTACCCAGTGCTCATGCAGGGCTCCTTTTGGGTGGCAGGACAAGGTCCTGCTGGCTCCTGCAGCAGCCACCCTCCCTCCCACCGCTCCCAGCAGCTGCGCACAGCGAGGTCCTGACACCACAGCCACAGTTGTGCAATTTCCTCTGGGATTTCACCCTGCACTTCCTTCCCAGAGAAACAGCTCACTCCCAGCACAGCCACGCACACTGCCTGGTCGCTGGCTGACAGCAGGGAAAGCTGAGAGCCGGGGGGACCTGCTGACACACCTTCTGTCAAGGACAGCTCAGGAGTAAGAATACACAGCTGCTGTCAGACCCCTCTGGGGACAGCTCAGAGACGCTGCTGCTGTCCCACTGAACCAAGGCCATGCTGCACTGGGCAGCTTGCTGTGGGGAGCAACAGTGGAATCTGGAAGCCTTCCCCATCCCTCATCACACAGCACTTCCAGGCCAGCTCCTCACGCTAGGATGGGCTTTTCCTCCTTCCCGATCCAGCAGGCAGCGTACCATGTCACCAGCGGTCCCAGGGACAGGGGGAGACCCTGGCTCCGTACAGGTAATTGCCACCACTGAGTCAAGGCAGCAGATGCTGGAAGGCCACAGCAAACAGGCACAAACACAGTGGTCCTGCTGCCAGAAAGAGCAGGCCCCAAGCCAGCTCTGGGACTAAGCTCAGCACCTGCCCAGACCACGTCACAGAACACTAGTTCAGTGAGAAGGGGAAGCAGGAGACTTACCGGGCCTAGGTTGAGGAATCCATGCTTCCTGGCCAGCCTGTCAGCCTCCTGGGGTCCTGCAGGGACGAGCACAGCCCAGGTGTTGGTGTAAATATGCTGGGCCAGCACCTCCTGGTCCAGGAGAGTGAGGGCAACCACCAGAGTCCAGAGCAACAGCAGCGAGCAGGGCCTCAGATCCATCAGAGTAACGGGGTTCCTCGAGCTGGCGAGCAGGAGGGTCCCAGGAGCAGGAGGGTCCTGGGAGAAGCAGGTCCAGCAGCCTCCCAGCGTCAGCACTCCGAGGCACACCGGCCTCTCTGCCCTACTGGTCCCAGCTCAGCCCAAGGCCACATGGGGCCGAGCCCACAGAAGCACAGGAACAAACCATCCAGGACAGAAGCACGATCTGCAGAGACAGCACAGAGGTCATGCCCAGGGCACCTTTCCTCAGCCCTCGGGAGGGCAGGCTGCGCCTCGCGGAGACGTGGGTCAGCCCCTGGGCAAGGGGGCCTGGCACACAGCGCCTGCTGCCCCCACGGCACACCGACAGCCGAGGAGCCGCCTGGCTTGGCCGTGTGCCCACATCTGCTCCTGCGTGGAGGTGCTGTTTACCTTGCCTATTACCCAATGTTTGCTTATAAACACAGAGAATTTACCAGGAGGAGAGGAGGGCACCAAAGGACGGGAGAGGCAAGGCAAGAGAGACTGCTGTGCCTCCTGCCGCCACTACCCCTGCTCCAACTGGGATGCAACTATCTGAGTACAGAGGTGGGAGCAACTGAGACCTGCCTCTCCAGTCCCAAGAGGAGCCCAAAGGAGATGTCCTCAGGTGCCAGCAAAATGAGAGACTGGAAGGAGAAAAGTCAAGGGGAGCTCCTGACCTCTAGCAAACCTGCAGGCTCTCATCTCCACAGCCATTGACCAGGCAGTGCCTGGCAGCCATGGCAAGCACTGTGCTGCCTGTCACCAGCAGCAGCTCAGCTCTACCCTTCCTCATGGAGCACAACATGGTGACACCGGTGTGACTCATCCCCGCAACCCGGTGGAACCAGGACCAGGAAAAGGGGCACACCGTCACCTCCAGCATGAACCCAGGCATGCCCAGGAACAGCTCACACTTTTGGGACAGCAAACGCAATAACTTGTAGGGAAAGAGCAGGGAATGACCCACTCAGTGTAAGGGAGCCCATGACATGATGGTACCAGGGTGAGCTCCAAACTCGGAGCTCCAGAGGGACCCTGGTCATGCTTCAGAAATCTGAAGCAGAATATCTGGCCAGCTGGAAAAGTGAGAGCCGGCAGTGCCCAGAGGAGCCACAAGCCCCTCCATCCAGAAGTGGCCACAGCGAGCTGGCAGCCTGCGGCACTGCCACAGGAGAGAGCTCCGAGCAACGCCGGAGACCCCGCCAGAGGCTACGGCACAGACAGTGCAGCGACCCTGGCACAGCTGGGCTTCCCCATCAGCGACCACACCTCGGCCAGCCCCGGGCCGGACCGCCCCGACAAATGGGCCAGAGCCGCGAGCACCCGCCGGAGGCTGTACGGGAGCCCCGGGTGTCAGACTGTCAAGGCCCTCAGCACAGTACGGCACAATGGAAAACTACCTGCCGTGGTCCACCAGCGTACGTGCCAATACCGGGCACCCAGGCCGCGCTGTTTCCCCGCGTTGGTCCCGACGCCAGCAGCCGTCCCGCTCCGGCGGTGACCGCTGCACGTGGGGACAGTCTGGCCGCCGGGGCACAGCCCGGACCCCGCGGCACCTTCCCGCCGGACCCGTCGCCAGCGAAGCACCGCGTGCTGGGACGGCCTGGCCGCCGCACCCAGCCCGGAGCCGCGCTCCCGGCTCCGCACCGCGGCCCGGCCCGCGCCCGCTGCCCAAGGAGCCAGCCCCGCACGGGAGCAGCCCGGCGGCCCCGGGCTGAGCGGCGGCCCCGGGCCTGCACGCACGGGGCGGCTCCAGCGGCGGAGCTCCGGACGGCGGCGGCCGGGCCGGGGCCGGGGCGGGAGGCGGCCTGGCTGCCCTTCGGTCTCCCGCGGCGGCGGGGGCCGTCCGGAGCTCCGAGCGCGGCCTCCCGGCTGCCCGCTCGCTCCCGGGGACCGCCGGGCGCGCACATCCCCGCCAGCAGCGCCATAAGACTGGGGCTGCCTAGCGGCTGCGGCCCCGCCGGTCGCCCCGGCCCCTCCGCCGCCCGGGTCCCGTCCGGCAGGGCCGCCCCAGCTGTCAAACCGCGGTCGCCGGCCGGTCGAGCCACCCCAGGCCGATGCCGGTCCCGCGTCCTTACCGCGCGGCCTGCCCGCTCCGCTCCGTCCCGTCGGCAGCCGGGCCCGTCTGTCGGCGGCGCCGCGTCACGCCGCGGGGCGCCCGGAGCGCCCGCCCCGGAGCCGGGCCCGGCCCAGGCAGGGGCGGCCGGGGCGGCCGGCGGGGCCGCTTGTTTACGCCGCGCAGCTGTCAGCGCCGCCTGGCCCCGCCCCGACGGCCAAGCCACCGGCCCCGCGCGGCTCCCTCGGCTCGGCCCGGCCCGGCCCGGCCGCCGCTCTGCCGGGCGCCGCCGGATGCCGTCACCGCCGCCCGCCCCTCCGTCCCGTGCTGCATCGCCGGGTCCGGCACGGACCCCCGGCAACCCCTCCGCGCCGCCCGCCAGTAGCGGGGCCGCTCCCCGCGGCCAGTAGCGGGCACAGCCCGGGGCTCTGCACGGCCTCTCTTGCAGCCGAGCGTGGGGCTGTCCTTGCCACCCGGGGAAACCCTATGCCAGCCCAGGCGGGAAACCCGGATCTGCGCCGTGAGAGCCGTGAGCCCCCGCCACGGGCCCGCGGCAGTGACCGGCGGTGTAAGGGTGCCTGCAGTGAAGAGCACGCAGAAGATGCCCAGTCTCCCACCTGATGCAGCAAGTGGTGCGTTATGCTGTGACACGGGGCTGGCAGGACAGGAGCCCCGCCAGATTAGCCTGTTCCAGCCATGGCAGACCCCGGAGTAGAGAGTTCCCCAACCAGGCTGCGGGAATCGCACTTCCCATGAGGTCCATATCGTGGGGCTGCAACCCCAGGTCTGTGTGCAGCAGCCTGACAGAAAATCTGTCTGGTAAAGAGTAACACAAGGAAAATCTATTAGCCTCGTTTCAAGAGAGAGATTTCCACCAAGGAGAAAAGGTGAGAAGTGAAACACGGCTTCAGTCATTTGTAAAGAACAATCCACGGTGAGCACGGGACCATGTCATTAGCAACACAAATGCAGCAGAACCCAAAGTGACCTGAACCCAAACTGACCTGAATCCTCCACACCTGTGATGAGTCTGGCAGCCCGGGGCAGGAGCAGGTCCTAGTGCTCTTTACAGAGAAAAGGAAGTCACTAAGATACCACGATCGAGATCGTGAAGCATTAGCAATCACACAGGAAACAGTCACCTTGGTAACCGAGATGCTGAGAACAGCCCAGAAAAACTAGCACAGGGCAGGTTGCTGTGCTAAACTGGGTTAGTTCTGCAGGGCAGTACCCTGGCCACAGGCTGGGCCTACCCTGGCAGCCAGCCCCAAGTGCTGCACCAGAGACCGCCAGCCACAGGGGCTGTGGTGCCCCAGGCCCACCTTCAGGGCCACGGTCCCACCAGGGGGAGAAGGCGCCCACCAGACAGGCAGCACTCACCGCAGTGTCACTGCAGCATGCTCAGGACTCGTCCCTGTAGCTGGCAAGCCCGGGCCTGCCCTTGGGGGCACAGGGAGCCAGCTGTGCCCCATGGGGTTATATGGAGGATGCATGGGCAGGGGCAGGGCCGGAGCTGGAGTCCAGAGCGGTGGTGGGAGGGAGGACGGGACACGGGCTGCCTGCCCCACCGGTGAACCTTATCTCTGGATGCCTCCTTTGGGCGCTGGCAGCCGTGCCTAGGCAGGTGAGGAGCTGCAGCACAGCCCTGTGACACGCGGTGCTGAGAGGAGCTGACAAAGGGCCCTTGTCAGCGCGGGCTTATCGCGGTGCTGCGGGGCAGGCAGGCAGGAAGCACTGCGCTCTTACGCAAACCGTGGCCTGGGACCCGCGCTGACCCCACAGCCCTGCCAAAGAAAACGCCTGGCTCGGGAAGCACCTGGCTGCAGGTGGCACAATGCCAGGACGGGGAGGAGACCCGCTGCCCCAGCAGCCCCGGGCCCAGCTGCAGAAGGAGCAGAGAGGGCCCCCAGCATGGACCTGAGCAGCCGCTGTGCCCCACTCGCCTCTCAGGGCTGCCGGGCACCCCTCTCTGCCCCCAGCCACCATGCAGCCAGGGGGTGAAACAGCGACTGCCACACATCTGCCAGGATCACAAACCCTTCTCTCACACTTGGGGACCATGGTCTGGGGGACCTGCAGGATTGCAGGTGAAAGCAGCTAATGAATAGGCAATAGCAGGAAAAGGGCAGAGAGCCCACACAGAGAAACCAGCAGAGAAAACCAAGCAGGCAGAAACTTCTGGATGCACCAAATAAACACCAGGTTTACCCAGCACAGAGCAGCCTGCTCTGCCGCCCATGCCAGCAGAGGTGAGCCCACAGTCCCTCTGTTGTGCTGTCCAGCCTTCTCCCTGCACACATCCTCACACTCTCCCAAAGCTAAGGCTGCCGTCCCTTTCCCTGGAGTCTCTCCAGCCCATCCCCTCCCCTCCACACTGGATAGTACCAGCAGGCCCTTTAGTGCCCAGGGAGCTGGGACTGCCATGGCACAGGCAGGATTTCTGCTCCACAAGGTCCAGCTGGCTCCAGCAGCTCTATTTATCTCTGACTCCCAGACACAACATCTCACTGTGGCCACATGCAGGGACTTGGGCCCAGCCCAAACACCCTGACCTTGTCCTGCAATACAGCTGCAGACACAAACAGCAGCTGCTCAAGGTGAGGTCTGTAACTATCTGCTTTAGGCTTTGTCAGCAGCAGTCCTAATGCTGCCAAGGCATCGATCCACAGCCTAGTCTGGCTCTGCCCCTGCTCTGGGCTGCAGGATGTGCCCTTCCATCACCTGTCCTGCGACAGCACCCTGTCATCACCTGCTGGTCAGGTGCAGGGACAGCCTTGCCCAGCCTAAGTCCATAAGGTGCCCGTGGCACTTGGGGCGTTGCACACAAGTGACACGCACAGGGACACACGCACACACAGGCAGGGAATGCCAGGCTGGGAGCCCACCTGCAGCCCAGCAGTAGGAATGCCATGTGCCCACGGGCTTTGTGGGCTGCGGAGGGGCTGCTCACAAGCATGGACACACAAACCCAGCCCAAAGACCAGCAGGTGTGGCTGGCACAGCACTGAGGGGCAGACTGGCCGGTGCTCCAGGCTCACTCATGGAACAGCTGCCAGCCTTCCATGGCCTCACACCAGCCCAGAAATGGGGGGCTCAGCCCCATGAAGTGCCTCCCACCCTGTTGCAGCCCAGCTGCCAACTGCCAAGCGCTGCAGGGCCAAGATAGCAGCAGCCACTGCACTGGGGAAAGGGAACATGGGGCAAAAGACTTCACAGTGAGGGGCATCTTCCTGCCATGGCCTCCAGCACCTGGAGCCACAGAAGTGAGCCAGGCTTGAAGGCATTTCCCTCTTTGCCCAGGTCTTTAGTTTAGCTTCACCTGAATGGGACAGTATCTGCTTTGTGTGCAATCCCCAAGCTTCCTCATAGCTGTGGCCAACTGCTCCTCCAAGTCCTGTTAAAGCTTATTCCTTGCCACGTGGCACAGGAGTCACCAGCTGGGAACACACTGTGACAACCCTCAACATTAACAACATAAACACAGAGTGGGTGTTCTGGTTGTCACCTGGGTGCAAAGGCCAGAAGCACACCAACAAGCACACAGATCCACTCTTGCTCGTTCCTGGCGGAGGCTGTAGGTGCTCTAGGATTATAAAGGCACCAATGCCTCAGTTGCTCAGGCAAACCATCGGCTTCATGGCATAATTTCTGCCTGCAGCAGAAACAGGTCTGTATGGAGGGCACTGCAGGGACACCCTTCCCCAGAACTAGAGCAGGGACTGAGTCAGTGCTGCAGGGGACTGGGCCCACCTGCCCCCATGCCTGGATCTGCCCAGCCCTGGCATCTCTGTAGGCCAAGGAGAGTCCCCCAGGTGAGAGCCAACCTCCGTGGTGGCCTTGGGACCTCTGCAGCCACTTCTGGGACCAGACTAGGGTGGTACTGCTGCAAAAATTGGGTCTGCTCTCCCCTAGACTGGCTGCAGGAGACGCTGCCAGAGGAACATCTCCCAACCCAGGCCAAGGACACCAAAAGAAAAGCACTTCCCTGCACTCCCCTACGGATTGTGCTCCACTGCTGACCCACCAACTGGAAAAGCACATGTGCCCTGGCCTTTCCTGGCTGCCAGAGCTGGCCTCACCCCACAGGGCCTCTGCCACACAAGCACGAGAGCACCTGCTCTGCTACTGCCAGTGAACTGTTAAAGCATGGCTCTGCCCCCCTGCATCCTAAATTTCCCTGCCAGCTAGCAGATTTCATGGAAGATAAGAGGGTTTCCTCTTCCTTTCTTCGTAGAAGCCAGCAGAAGGTGGCAGGCAGAAAGTGGCAGACGTGGCAGTAGTGGCTTGTGACGCAGTTTTACCAACTTAAGAGAAACGATTATCTTCTGCGGCAGGATATGCGCCCAGGGACATCCCGCACCCGCCGCTCCCCGACACCGTGGGACCGCGCAGCCCTCGGGAGCTGAGACCTGCTGACACAGGCAGCGCCCGGCTGCTCATGGAAAATCCCCAAGCAGCAGCCGTGGCCGCAGCCTTCCCCCACAGACACTTTACCACACCCAGGCCAGGGGGACTCCCGGGAGCTGCCCCAGCCTTGCCGAGCAGCACGGCGGAGCTCCTGCCCCGCCGCAGCCTCCCGGCGCTGGCCAGGCCGGGCGCTCCGGGGCCCGCGGCGGGGCAGGAGCTGTCTGTCCTTGCTGGAGCCGGCTGGCAGCGGGCAGAGCAGGGACACTGTCCTCCCGGCTGTCGGGGGCAAGGGCGGACGCCGCACGAAGGAGCTGCACGGCTGCAGCAGCGGCCGCGGCCGCGGGGCCCCGCTCCGCCCGGAGCGGCCGCGCTGGCAGCGGGCACGGCGCAGCCCCCCCGGCCCCGCTGTGCGCCAAAGCGAGCGGCGGTTTTCTCCGGCTCTGGGGGGCGGTTCGGCACAGGAATGTGCCGGGGGACGTTCCCCCGGTCACCGAGCTGCGGGTGACCCCGAGCGCTCGGTGTTCCAGCAGCGGCCGGCCCAGCTCCAGCCCCGCATGGAGCGCTCCCTGCACAGAGGGACGGCCGGGCCTGCAGAGTCCCGGCGCCATTCAGACACGGCCGGAGGCGCCAGGCGAGTCGCCCCCGGGCGAGCAGCAGAGCGCTATCGCGGCGCTGCCCGGTGCCCCCGCCGGCCGATGGCCGCTCGGCCGGTGCCTCGCCCTGACGCCCCTTCGGGGGGAAACCCGCGTGGTGCGGGAGGGAACGGAACCCCTCCCGGCCGAAGGCGGGTGCGAAAGGAGCGGGGACTCGCCCTGGCACCCAGCCGCGAGCCCGGCACAGCCCGCGCCGGGCCGAACCGCGGGCCCGGGAGGAGGCTCCGAGCAGCGGCCCCGGCCCAGCGTCACTTCCGGGCCACGGACGGCGCCGGTCGCGGCGGAAGAGGCAGAGATTCCGGTTCCGGGTGAGCGCTCGAGGCGCCGTTGTCAGCGGCTCCGCTCGGTTCGGCCCGGCCCGGCCCCCGCCCGCCGCCACCATGTCGGTCCCCAGCGCCCTCATGAAGCAGCCGCCGATCCAGTCCACGGCGGGCGCCGTGCCCGTCCGCAACGAGAAGGGTGAGCTGGGGGCCCGGGGCTCGGCGGGGTGGCCGCATGGGCGCGGGGCCGGGGAGGCGGGGGCGCGGCGGCGAGACCCCCGTTGACGGCCCGGCGTCCGCAGGCGAGCTGTCCATGGAGAAGGTGAAGGTGAAGCGGTACGTGTCGGGCAAGCGGCCCGACTACGCGCCCATGGAGTCCTCGGAGGAGGAGGATGAGGAGTTCCAATTCATCAAGAAGGCGAAGGAGCAAGAGGTCGAGCCCGAGGAACAGGAGGAGGAACTGGCCAACGACCCCCGGCTCCGGCGTCTCCAGAACCGCATTGCCGAGGACGTGGAGGAGCGGTGAGTGCTGGGTCAGGCAAGAGCTGAGCTTCCTTTGCCTGTGTGGGGCCAGGGGGCTGGCACTCTGCTCTGCTACAGGGAGAAACTGCACAGGGCAGGAGCTGGGAACATGGTCCAGTGCAGGAGTGTTTGTGACTTCTCATATCCATGCTGCACTGTACCTGGGGCTGCTCTTCAGCCAGGAGCCAGCCAGGTGCAGCCCATGTCCAGCTGTGTTTGTGTGGACGGTATCAAAAACAGGCACCAAAATAGAAATTAGTGCAGCGTCCTGAGGCTCAGGGTAGCGAGGAATGATGGTGTCTCATGAAGTGTACACAGGGTGATAAGAGCCTCCACCACATTGTCCCTGCCCTCACGCAGGCTGTGCTCTGCTGCTGCCCGTGATATTTCCATCTCTGTCATCTGCAGAAAAACACCACTGAGTGCTGTTTGCCTCCCGTGGAGCTGTTGTTGGTTTTGTTTTCAATAACAGTCTTCTCATTGGGAACTCCATTCTTCCTTGGAGCATGGACAGGGAAGAGCTGCCCGTGCCCAGGCACTGTGGCCTCCTGAGGGAATGTATCCCTGTGGCCGTGTTTGGCAGTCCCAGTGCTTACTGTGGCCTTGCCAGAAGTGATGTGTGAGCAGTCCCTTGCCTGTAGCCCCCTATTTCCCAAGTGCCGTGTGTTGACTGGCATGTCTTGCAGGCTGGCAAGACACCGCAAGATCGTGGAACCTGAGGTGGTTGGAGAAAGCGATTCAGAAGTGGAGGGGGGAGAAGCTTGGCGCCTGGAGCGGGAGGACACCAGTGAAGAGGAAGAGGAAGAGATTGATGATGAGGTGTGTTTGCAGAGCCAGATAATGGGCCTAGGAAAGCTGGAAGGGCACAGGCTGGAACTACCCTTTGCATGGATATGTGGGCTGTCTGATGTATTTGGACAAGTGTCACACCTAGCCATGACTTAACTGGCGGGTTACCATCCTCTGGCATGGAACAGGACACTGGGGGAGGCCACGCTACATCCAGAAAGGCATGTGCATCTTCTCAAAGCCAACAGTCCAGACATGACATGTGTTTCACAGGAGAGAGAAAAGTGGTAGCAGGGCTGGCCTCTGACTGCTCTGTGCTTGTCCCCATTAGGAGATCGAGCGTCGGCGTGGGATGATGCGTCAGCGAGCACAGGAGAGGAAAACTGAGGAGATGGAAGTGATGGAATTGGAAGATGAGGGTCGGTCTGGAGAAGAGTCTGAGTCAGAATCCGAATATGAGGAGTACACGGACAGCGAAGATGAAATGGAGCCACGTCTCAAACCGGTCTTTATTCGCAAGTAGGTGATGGAAGTGCATGGGCTGGCCCTGGATCGTGGTAGTCAGAAGCTGGGGCCCTAGGAGACCTTGCAGCCACGGTCTCTTCTCACTGTGAGGAAGCCATTCACCTCTTTGGGGTGGGATGGGACGGTCACAGCCTGGCAGGGCACAGCTAGGGAGCAAGGAACAATCCCTGCTCCCACAGCCCTGTATCAATTACATTGGGTTGCTGTAACATCAGGCTGCAGAGTCTGACCAAAGCTCTTTGTGGCAAAAGGATGCGGTAGTCCCCAGGAAGGGGAGAGCCCCGGGACTTGACCTGTCCTTGGAGAGGGCAAAGGCTGAAAGCAGCTGCGGTGTGGGAGCCAGCGAGAGGCTGAGCCACTGCTGGCTCTTGGGAGGGCTGAAGGCTGTCACCGCTCTGCTCTCAGGAAGGACCGGATCACAGTGCAGGAGAGAGAAGCAGAAGCTCTGAAGCAGAAGGAGCTGGAGCAGGAGGCAAAGAGGATGGCAGAGGAGCGGCGCAAGTACACGCTAAAGGTGCGGAGGGGTGGGCTGGAGGCCGGAGAGGGCGGTCACTGCAGCAAGCTTAGCTTGGACCTCACTGCAGATTGTGGAAGAGGAAGCAAAGAAGGAGCTGGAGGAGAACAAGCGCTCACTGGCAGCACTGGATGCACTTGACACAGATGATGAGAACGATGAGGAGGAGTACGAGGCCTGGAAAGTCCGTGAGCTGAAGCGTATCAAACGAGACCGCGAGGAACGAGAAGCGTAAGTATTGTCTGCTAGAGGCTGAGAGCCCACAGGCAGTTAAAGCACCTTTTCCTCAGCTGCCCTTTGGCAGCAGGGTCCCAGCTGGACTGAATGCCCAGAGCTCCTCCTGCCTGCCCTCAGGGTGCCTTTGCTCCCTAGCAGTAAATGTGTAAGCTCTCAGGTGGTAGCTGGGGACAGCCTCTCTCCCAGGAGACGCTGTGGGGACACAGGGTCTCAGGAGCTTCTCTCCCACCCAGCATGGAGAAGGAGAAGGCAGAGATTGAGCGCATGCGGAACCTGACGGAGGAGGAGCGCCGCGCTGAGCTCCGGGCCAATGGCAAAGTCATCACCAACAAGGCAGTGAAGGGCAAATACAAATTCCTGCAGAAGTACTACCACCGCGGCGCCTTCTTCATGGTGAGTGTGCTTAGGGCTAGGCCTGGCTGCACTGGCTGCGGGTGTGACACCACAGGGCCACCTTTTCCTTGTGGGGAGCCTCCCCTCTCCCGCGGTGCCCTGGGACAAGAACCAATATTCAGAGGCACCACGGGGCTGAAGCTGACCCAGAGTAACCTCACCAGAGCACGTCAGGTTAGGGGTTCCCAGTTGAAATGGAGCTGAAGCTGCAGAGCTGTCCCTGTGCTGGTGTTCAGGCTGACACACCCAAGTCAGCTCTGCACGAGCCACTGGAGAAGCAGCCTGGGGAACAATGCTCACATCTCCCACTCTGGCAGGAGTTAATAGGGCTGCAAGTACTGTGGCAGCCCTGGCAGAGCAGCAATACGACCTTCAGGCAGCTTCCCCCGCTGCTGCCAAGACTTGCTGGAACCTTTTAGGCTAAGCAGGTGTTTCCTCCTGCAGGATGAAGATGAAGAGGTGTACAAGAGGGACTTCAGTGCTCCGACCCTCGAGGACCACTTCAACAAGACCATCCTGCCCAAAGTCATGCAGGTGCGTGTCATGCTGGCAGAGGGTGCCCAGCCTGGATGCCAGGGGGTGGGCAGGTGGGAGGAGCTGGTCCTGCATCCCCCTGAACAGCTGCTCACAAGCTGCTCTGCTCCCCAGGTCAAGAACTTTGGGCGCTCAGGGCGGACGAAGTACACGCACCTGGTGGACCAGGACACCACCTCCTTTGACTCTGCCTGGGGCCAGGAGAGTGCACAGAACACCAAGTTCTTTAAGCAGAAGGCAGCGGGGGTGCGGGATGTCTTTGAGAGACCCTCGGCCAAGAAACGGAAAACTACCTAGGAGCACGGGCTGGAGGGTCTGGTGTGGCAGATGCTGGCAGGAGGGCGCTGCTCTGCCAGCTGCCAGAGCCTGGGCAGGGCCAGAAGGGACATGTTCCAGGACTCCTGTGGTGGCAAGCCCTTCCCCTCCCTGTACCATGCCTACCCAGATGAGGTGCGCCTCTCCCTGTGCTGAGCAGACCTGAAGGGTTCCTTGCCCACGCAGTGTGGAGGACGATGGCCTGTGGTGCTGGCCAGGCTGGTGGCCACACTATGTCCGAGCAACGGCCACTGTGGAGCCTTGGCAGTGTCTGGCACATTGCAGCACCACCCCTGGCTTCAGCACATCCACTTCTGGAAGAATTACAGGACTTCTGCACTTCTCTGTTCTACAACCATTTGCTTGTACTGTCCCAGGTGTCAGTCTGGGCCCTGTTTTGAGGTGGTCATTGGTGACCCTATCTCCTCACCATGGTCGTGCAGGGCTTGGCTTTTCTACCTGTATGGGGTGGGAGGGTTTGATTAAAGATTGGATTTTCTTACTCTGGCTCCATTGTTCTTAAAGACATGGCCATCCTGTTCTTGTGCCTTCCTTGTGAGCCATGGTGAGCTGGGGTAGCACAGGAGGCACCAGCCTGGGCAGGGCATGCACGATCAGCTGTCACCACTGCCTCAGGACTGTGCCTGGGCCTGTCTAGCTTGTACTGTCCCGGGGCAGAGATTAAAAGAGGGGGAGAGCAGAACATCTCACTGCTCAGGCAGGTCACTTTGTCCTGCTCTTGTCAAGGGGGTGCCCAGCTGGCACTGCCAACACAATACCACATGACTGGGTCCCACTTGTGGGTGCCATGCACTCAGGGCCAGGGGCATGTGCTAAGCACTGTGTAGACCACAAAGACAGCCCAGTCCCACCAGTGCCTTTATTGCTATGGCAAGAGGCCCATGCCTGGCAGCCCATGGCCCCCCAGCTCAGTTGGTGAGGGTGATGAGAGCCTCCACCACGTTGCCCATGTGCTCGCGCAGGCTGCGCTCCGCTGCGGCCCTCGATATTTCCATCTCTGTCATCTGCAGAAAAACAGACACAGCCCCATACAGCACCCACAGGGCTCTGGGGGACACCCACCCATGGGGACACTGGACCGGCCTCAGGGCAGGATGCCCCGGCCTCCTCCGTGGGTGCACCCACATCTGGGACATGTCACAGCCTGCTTGGGGTCCCGCCCGTACTCACAATCAGCTCTAGGTCCTCCTTCTTGATGGTCACTTTTGCCAGTTCTTTCTCCCTACGGCAAGAGATGGACAAACCTCCGGTGACCAACAGTCCCCGCCGGCCCCTGCCCCGGCGCTCCCTCGGCCGTCAGGTGGGCAGGAGCGACCCCTCGCAGCAGCGTGGGGCTGGGAGGGGGCCGGGGAGGGGCCGGGATGTCGCACAGGACAGCAGATGCCTGAGTCGTGTCCCGAGTGGCGACAAGTTACAAGACAGGCACTGCCCCGGAGCGAGCGCGGACGGTTACCTCTCCTGCTTGGCTTTCTGCTCCCGGGACCTCCGGTCTCCGATCACCGACATAGCCTGCCAGAACGAGCGCGGTCACCCCGATGCGCGGCACCGGGCGGGTCAGCGCCACGCCGGCGGCACGGCCACCGGCACCGGCACGGGCGTGCAGGCGCGGCCGTCAGCGCCCGGCTCGGCCCCGCTGCAGGCAGCGCCCGGCCTCCCACCCTGGCCCGGTCCCGTCCCGCCGCCGCACCGTCTCCAGGTTGGAGCTCTGGATCTCCTTCTCCTCCGCGTAGTCCGTGACGCGCTCCAGGTCCGCCGCGCCGCTATCGTGCTTCCGCGGCTTCTCGGCCGCGCGCCCGCCCGCCCCATCGCTGCCGCCGCCGGAGCCGTTGGGCTCCGTCTCCAGCTCCAGCTCCACATCGCCCTCCGCCGCCATGCCGCCGCGGCCCGCTTCCGGTCACGTGCGCCGCCGGCGGGGGCGGCGAGCGGCGCGCGCCGCCAGAACGGAGCGCGGGCGAGGCCGGCTTCCAGGCCCGGCCCCGCCGAGAGGGCACGGTCAGCGCTCCCCGGCGCTCTCGGGGCTCCGCGCAGCTCGCAGCTGGCAGCGCCGGCACTCCGGGCCGCTCGCTAGCAGCGGGCCGCCGGCGCTGCCGAGGCGCGGAGCCGGCCGGGCGGGCGCGGCCCCGCCGCTGCCCGCGAGTGCCCCCTGGCGGCGTACCGGGACTGCCGGATCAGCCAGCCCGACATGGCCGCCGCCGCCCTCGCACGGATGGGCGGACGGGGCAGCCGCGGCGGCGGCCTGGCCGACTCCCCGGGCGCTGCCGGAGGCGACAAGCGGCCGGGCTGTGGCCGTGCTTCCCCGTGCCCCGGTGCCGGGCCGTCGGAGGCCGTACCGCAGCGCGGCCCCGGCTGCCGCCCCCGCCGCTCCCGTGGCGTGTCACCCCCCGCCGTGGGGACACCGCGGGCCGGGCCTGGCCCCGCGCCGTGTGCGCTGGAGGAGGGCACGGGAGATCCGTGTCATCGCCGCTGCAGGCGCAGCCCCGCCAGCCGCCGTCTCAGGGCTCTGCCCGCACAAAGCCCGAGTGGCTGTGGAGCGGCTGAAGGAAGGCGACGCCAGCCCCCTGCATCCCCTTGCTTGTCCCCAGCTCCTGCCGACCCTGGGCCAGCCTGCTACCCGCTGGATGCGCTTCACGCCGCCCCGCTACCCAGCGAGGTGCCTGTGTCCCTTGGGTGCCTCTGTGCCCGGGGCTGCTCCCCCCTCCAGTAAACTCCGCATCCCCAGCCCCTCCACACAGCTGTATGGTACCGCTCTGGCATCAGGGAGACGCCGTGTGCAGAACACAGGTGCCCCTCACGCAAGCTCATGTCCAGGGCACCTGCTCGGGCCTTGCCCTGCCCAAGGAGGGCCGGGCTCAGGGCAGGGATGCCCAAGGCCAGGAGTCACCGGACGGGGCCCATTGAGCACGCCAGGGTTGGCTGCCTGGAGGGAACAGCGAGCAGATGGCAGGGCGGGCCGAGCTGACAATCCCCTAATCCCATCAACGCCGCGGGGGCTGAGCAGAGCCGAGCTGGGCCATGGCGGGCACAGCGGCACGGGGGCACCTCCTGCACCCGCTGCTTCTCCAGGTGGGACTTGGGGTCCGGCGGGGCTGGGAGCGGACGGGGAGCGGACTGGGCGGGGAGGGTGTGCTGGGCCGGGCTGGGGAGCAGTGCCGGTCCCCTGGGATCCCCACTGACAGTGCCCCTCCCCAGCTCTGCTGCGGTTGTCACGGGCTCCGCGTGTCCACGAGCACGCGTATCCTCTACACGCTCCTGCACGTCCTGGCCTCTGCTGTGTGCTGCCTCATGCTGTCCCGCACTGTGGCCCAGGCTATCACGGAGAAGGTGACAGAGGGAACCGGGACACCCAGGGTACCAGGAGTATTGGGGGTCCCAAGGGTACCATGAGTTCTGGGGGTACTGGGGTGCCAGGCACTTCAGGGCACCCAGGGGAGCACTGGGCATGCCAGAATTGCCGTGGGCATCAGGAGTACTGGGATTCTGAGGATACTGGGATGGTGGGATAGTGACAGGGCTGCTGGGAGTGACAAGGGTGCTGGAGGTGCCAAGCAGGAAGGGGTGCCAGGGGTACCAGAGATGCAGGATTTGCCTGGCATGCTGGGGGTCCCAGCAGTCCCAGGGTACTGAGAAAGGTACTGGGAATGGTGGGAATATTGAAAGTTTGGATGTGCTGGATGCCATGGGCACTGGGGGATGGTGGGTGGACGCACCAGCAGCCCTGTCCCATCAACCACCGTGCCTGCCAGGTGCCCTTCTCTGTGGTGCTGTGCCAACACCTGCCTGGGGGCACAGACTGCGAGCAGCTGGTGGGCTCCTCGGCCGTGTACCGGGTCTGTTTTGGCACTGCCTGCTTCCACCTGGCACAGGCTGCCCTGCTGCTCAACGTGCGCTCCAGCTCTGACTGCCGTGCGCAGCTCCACAACGGGTGAGGATGGGCCGTGGGGCTGGGACAGGGTGTCCTGGGATGGGGCTGCCAGGGGCTCTGTCGTACTTACGTTACCTGCTCTGCAGGTTCTGGCTCCTGAAACTGCTGGTGCTGGTGGGCCTCTGGGCTGCAAGCTTCTTCATCCCTGAGGAGAACTTCATCCAAGGTGTGTCCCCACCCTACCTGAGCTGGGACCCTGGGCACCCCTTTTGTGCCCCACTTGCCCTGTGCCATCTCTACCTCTGCCATCTTCCCCCAGCCTGGCACTACACAGGTGTCTGTGGGGGCTTCGCCTTCATCCTCATCCAGCTGGTGCTAATCACAGCCTTTGCACACACCTGGAACAAGAACTGGTGAGTGCCGGGGTGCTGGGTGGGTACCTGTCCCCTGCCACTGCTCATCCACTCTTCTGCAGGCTGACAGGAGCTGCGCAGGACAAGCGCTGGTATCTGGCTGTGCTGCTGGCCACGGCCACCTTCTACACCCTCGCCTCTGCCGCCTTCTCCTTCCTCTACAAGTTCTACACCCACCCAGCCGCCTGCCACCTCAACAAAGCACTGCTTGCCATCAATGGCAGCCTCTGTGGCATCATGTCCTTCATCTCCATCACACCGTGTGTGCGGCTCAGTGAGTATCACACAGCACAGCGTGCTGGGGGCTGCCATGCTGCATGGCCAGCTGTGTCCTGTGCTGACTGTGGGCCCCAGCTCAGGGCCAGCACTGGGGCACTGGAGGAGAACTCAGTTCTTGGTTCCTGGCCCTTCCTTTACCTTGGCACAAGGCGTTGGATGGGCGAGTGGCAGGAGGGGGCTGCCCAGGGCCCCCTCAGAGCCCCACCCACCAGCTCAGGCTACTCCAGGAACTCCAGTAACACCTCTATCTGCACTCTTGCAGAGCAGCCGCGGGCAGGGCTGCTGCAGTCCTCAATCATCAGCTGCTATGTGATGTACCTCACCTTCTCTGCATTGTCCAGCCGTCCCCCAGAGAGAGGTGGGTGGCCCTGTCCACCACCAGCCGTCCCCCCATCATGCATGCCCTTCTCACGTCCACCTCCTTGCAGTGCTGTACAAGGGGCAGAACCTCACTGTGTGCTTCCCGGGGGTCGGGCAGGATGAGCTGCAGACAGAGGACACCACCGTCGCCGTGCTGGGCGCTGCCATCATGTACGCCTGCGTGCTCTTCGCATGGTGCGTGCGCCCTGCCCGGGCACGGCCGGGCTGCCAGGGCTGTCCCGAGGGGCGGCAGGGCAGGAGCAGGTGGGGCGTTGGTGGGTGGACACGGGCAGCACAGCAAAGCTCCTGTGGCGTTGGGAATCTATGGGGCAGGCTGGGAGCCTAGCACAGCGTGATGGGTGCCTGTGTCATGATTTCTGCCTCTCTCCTGGGCACAGCAATGAAGCCTCGTATCTCGCTGAGGTCTTTGGGCCCCTCTGGATGGTCAAAGTCTACAGCTTTGAGTTTAAAGTGAGTATGGATGCAGCTGTGCTCCGTGTCCTCCTGCTAAGGGTGCCCAGACCCACCACCTCAACGCCCTGTCCCAGCCCCAGAGAGGGGCAGGTCTGTCTGGCAAAGCACAGAGGGCTGCCCACACCACCTGCCCTGGCATCAGGCAGGGCTCAGCCTGGCCTTGCTGGCCACGGGGCTGGGCAGTCAGCACTCTGCTCTCCCTGCAGAAACCTTCCTGTTGTTTCTGCTGCCCTGAGAAGATGGAGGAGGAGCTGAGAGGTGAGTGCAGTGTCTGTGTGGGAGTGGACAGAGCCTGTGTCCCAGCCTGGGAGTGCCATATCCCCACACTCCCCCAGGCACTGACCAGACATGTGAGCAAGTAGAGGAGAGTGCCAGAGGACAGTTCATCATCGAGGATGAGCAGGACCGGGTGGTCTACAGCTACTCAGCTTTCCACTTTGTCTTCTTCCTTGCCTCGCTCTATGTTATGATGACACTCACCAACTGGTTCAGGTAGGGCTCTGCTGCTGCCCAGCCCTCCCTGCTCTCACTCCAAACCTCTGTGCCAGGCTGTGCCAGTATCACCGAGCTGGCACCTGCTTGGGGTTGCTCAGGACCGTGCCCGCAGACCTGCACTGCTCCCGTGGCAGCCGTGCAGCGCAGCGAGAAGGGCTGGGGGGCCATGGAAGGCACATGCCCAGGGGCACGTGGCCACTGGGACACAGGGTGATCTGGTGGCTGCAGCTGGCACTGGAACCCCCTCTGCTGGCATCCTTTGGGTACCCAGCCCTGCCCTCTCCCACCAGCTATGAGAACGCAGTGCTGGAGACCACCTTCACACATGGCAGCTGGTCAACCTTCTGGGTGAAGGTGTCCTCGTGCTGGGCTTGTGTCCTGCTCTACCTGTGGCTGCTGCTGAGCCCTTTCTGCCTCCACGGCTCCCCACAACACAGACGCAGCAGTACAGGGCCACGTGTTGTGCGGCGCCGACGTGCTCCACAGCGCATCAACGTCTCCACATAGCCCCTGCCGGGACAAACTGCGCCCAGGGCTGGTCCCTGCTGTGCCCCGTGCCTGTGCCCCAGCCCTGCTTGGTCCTCCTGGCCTCCCCCGACCCCCTGTCCCAGCAGACGGCAGCACCCGAGAGCCTGAGGGGAACATGGGAGGTGGATGCCAGGGCCACCCAAAGGGCCAGAGCCAGCTGGTGGCAGGTGCTCAGCCCGCAGCCTGGTTGCCCTGGCCTCACTGGGTGCACTGGGGGAGCAGCGCTCTGCCCTGGCTGCCACTGCCGTGGTGCATTCACTGTAAATACCTGCCTGAATACATTTTTATATAAAACTCTGAACTGAGCCTAGGCCGTTGCCCTGCGCAGGCTGCTGCCATGGGGATGGAGGGAGGGGGTGCCAGCTCTGTGAAACACCCCGAGTCAGCAGCATTGCTGCAAGTCCCCGCAGAGCCTGAGCGGGGTTCTGCTAGACCCCCGTGCTGCAGGCAGCACAGGCTGTCCTCTGGGGAAACAATGCCTTGCTCATGCCTGCTGCAAGCACAGGCCACTGGGCAGCCTGCCACAGCACTGGCATGGCCCTCTGGGGCAGCCCCAGAGAGCCCCATAGCACCCTTCTGTCCTACAGTCGAGCAGTCACAGCCATTGATGCTGATGGGGAACAAGACGGAGCTGTGGCCTGGCCGAGGGGGTGCACACAGACCAGAGGCAGCCGGCCATGGCGAGCAGCAGCTCCTCAGGGCCCCCGGGGTAACTAGGGCCCCGCTGCCAGCCCCAGCCTCCGGGCTGCCTGTTCTGCGAGACCAGCGCCAAGGACGGCATCGGCGCGGTGGAAGGCGGCGCTGCATCTGGCTCGGCGGGACGCGGGACGCGTCGCCGTGTTGCCGGCTGAGGCTGACGCCACTATTAAGGCCCTGCGGGGAGGTGAAAAGGCCGATCGGCGCCGGCCTCAGCACTGGGCTGGACCCCGTCGCCAGGCGCACGGCTCCGCGCTGCTGCCGGACGGGCAGCCGCAGCTGGGCCCGCCCCGGCCGTGCCGCAGCGCGGCTCTCCCCCGGTGCGCAGGCCCGGCCGCCATCTCTCCACCGCCGCCCTCCGAGCGGCCCGGAGCCCCGGCTGCGCCCCGGCGCCGTGCCGGTCACCTTCACTCCTCGACGCTGCCAGCTCTCCCAGCCGCCCCGGGGCGCTCGGCCCTCAGCCCCGCGCGGAGCCCCGGGTGCTGCCCCAAGGGCCGCCCAGGCCCGACCCCACCTTTGTTCCTCACCGTCAAGATGCCGCCGCTTGACTCCGCCACGGCCGTGCTCGGTCCTTCTCCGCGGACGCGATTGCTCCGCCGGCAATACCCATGCTCGCCCACCCCCCGCCCGGCGCACGGACGAGCAGACGCAGCGTGCAGGGCTCCACAGCTACTTTAATAGGGGACGGCGCCGCAGGGCGCGGGGCGATGCCGGGGGTCCCGGCGGGACCCGGCCTGGGGCGGCGCGGGGCATCCTGCCGGCGGGACCGGCCCTGGGGCGGCAGCCCGGCGCGGCCGCCCGTTACTTGTTGCCCTCCTTCTTCTCATCGGCCTTCTTCTGCTTCTGCTGCATGATCTCCGAGTCCCTGCGGGGAGCGCGGCGGGGCTGGCGGCGGGGCCGGCACCGCCGCGGGGCGGGAGCAGGGAGCGGGGTAGGGGAAGCCGGCGGGCCGGCCCGGCGCTCACCTCTGCTTGCGGGCGGCAGCCGAGAGCCCGTCGTCCCGCCGCTTGCCCTTGCCCGAGTCGCTCTGCTTCTTCAGGTTCTTCTGCCGCGCCAGTTCGCGCTGGTTCCCGCCTGCCAAACGCGGCCGCCTCAGCGCAGCCCGGCCGCGCTTACGGGCCGCGCCGCCACCCCCCACACCCGGCCCGACCGCTGGCCGCAGGCCGGGTCTGGGCGCGCCGGCGGATCACGGCATGGCCCCTGACCCCGGCCCCACCGCACTCCCGGGTCCCAGGGCAGCCTCCCACCACACTCGTGAGCCGCAACCCCCTTTCCTTCCTGCCTTTCCCCCCCAACTCACGGGTCATGGCGCCGCTCCCTCCCACTTCCACTCCACCGCCACGTCCCGCACTGACCCCCCCTCTGCGCCCCGCCCCACGCCGCGCTTTAAGGGATGCCACAGCCAATCACTGCGCCGATCCACCCCCCGCTTCACTCCCATTGGCGTGTCTCTCCGGCAAGGCCCCGCCTGATTGGCCGCAGGCTATGGCCTCCCTTCTGCCGGCGGGGGCGAAAAAGGCGGAAGGTTGGGCGCACGCGCTGCAGCCGCCTCCGCGCGAGAGGATGCGGGCGAGGAGGAACCGCCCCCCGCCGTGACGTCACGAGGCGTGCGAGAGCACCGCCCGCGGAGAGAGCGGGACGGGACGGGCGGTGCGGAACAGGGGGCGGGCGGTGCGGAACAGGGGGCGGGCGGTGCGGGACGGGACGGGCGGTGCGGAACAGGGGACGGGCGGTGCGGAACAGGGGGCGGGCGGTGCGGGACGGGACGGGCGGTGCGGAACAGGGGGCGGGCGGTGCGGAACAGGGGGCGGGCGGTGCGGGACGGGACGGGCGGTGCGGAACAGGGGGCGGGCGCCGTCCCGCCCCAGGGAGTGTGGGGCGATGGGGGGAGGATGGTACGAGAGCTCCTCTATGTCCTCGGTCAGGCTCTGGAGCGCTGCGGGGCCGCTCAGATCGCTCCTTCCGCCGAGGGCGGTGCGGGGGCTCTACAGGGAGGGACGGCTATAAGCGCTATCCGCGCCAACCGGGTACGGGACGGGCATCCGTCCCTGCACAGCCCAGGTCGCCTACGCACGCGGGGCTCGGCGGCGGCATCGGGTCGTGGCGGGAATTCTGCGGGCCGGTGCTGGATGGAGGGCTCTGGCGCTTCGCCAGCCGTGAGAGCTCGGTGTGGATCACCTGCGGACGAGGGGCGGCTGCGGTGGGACACCCGACCCACCGACTCCCACGAGATCCTCTTCCTCCGCGTCACTCCTAGTACCAGGTGCTGTGGGACCACCGCCCGCCCTCGCACCCCGCACCTTGCTGGCCGGGTCCAGCTCCAGGGCTCTCTTCAGGACGAGCGCCGCCTCTGCGTCCCGGCCCTGCTCTGCCAGCAGCTGCGGGGAGAGGAGCGGAGGGTGGCTGGACGGCCGGGCCGAGCGGAGCGGGACGCTGCGGGGCGATGCGAGTCCCACCTGCCCGCGCCGTAGCAACGCCCGACCGTTGTCGGGGCAGATCCGCAGGGCCGCCTCGCAGGCAGCCAGCGCCTCCTCCGCCCGCCCCAGCTTCAGCTCGGCAGCCGCGCAGTTGTTGAGGCACTTCACGCGCTGCTCCCGCAGCTCCTCTTCCTCCTCGGGTCCGGGCGCAGCTGCGGGGCGAGTGGCGACCTCAGCGTTCCAGCCCCGCAGCCCCGGGCCCTTCCTCCCTCCCGCCCGGTCTCACCGGCGGTGGGGCCGTCCAGGGCGCGCAGGGACAGCCGGTACGACCGCAGCGCCGCGGCGAAGTCACCCCGCGCGAAGTGGAAGTTGCCCCGCTCCCGGCGCTGCGAGCCCAGGCGCAGGCGGACGGCGGGCGGCAGCGGCTGCGGGTCGGGGCCGTCCCGCACCTCCAGGAGCGTCACCTCGAACAGCAGCGGCGCCTCGGACGGCACGTCGGGCTCCCTGCTGGTACAGCGCCGGCTGCCCGCGACCCCTGCCCGCCCCGGTGCCCTGCTCTGCCGGCCCCACTGGCTCGGCTCCTCCTGTCCCCGCCTGTCCCTCCTGTCCGCCCGCCCCGGTCCGTCTGCCCTCCCGCCCCCCGCGTGCTCCAGTCCCCGCCTGCTCGTTCCCCCGCCCTACCTGCCCGGGCGGCCGTAGGCGTAGGGGAAAGCGGCGAGGAAGAAGGAAACCTCCCCGGGCTGCATGGTGGGGACGCCCAGCTCGAGAGCCTGTGGACGGGCACGGCGGGGCTGGCGGGTCGGAGCCCAGGGCGGCGCTGAGCCCGCACGGCACTGAACCGCGCACCGGTTCGGGCTCACCTGCACGACGTCCCCGTGACCCGGCACGAAGATGAGCCGCGGGTCCCTCTCCACCAGCCCGCCGTCCTCCAGGGCGCCCAGCACCTTCACCGACACCTCCTGGCCCGGCAACGGCCGCGGCCCGCCCGGCCCGGCCCGCACCACGCGCTTCCGCAGCAGCCGGTCCTCTGCGCGGGAGGAGGCGCTGACAGCCGAGCCGGGAGTCCCGAAATTGGCACTCCCTGCTCGAGTCTCCCCGGTACCGGCCGTCCTAGCCCGGGCCGCCGGCCCGGCTGGCCCTGAGGCCGCCCGTCGGCGCTCACCCGTCAAGTCGCTCCAACCGTCGGAAGCGAAGAGCGGCCCGAAGCCGCCGGGCCCCGGCACTGCCAGAGCTTCCAGCCGCCGGTAGAAAAGCTGCTCCTCCTCGCGCACCGACGGCACCGCGATGGCGGTGTGAGGCAGCCGGAACCGCACCCGCCGGTCCTGGCCAGGCCCCCGCGGCCGCCCGCCGGCCCCTGCTTCCCTCTCCGGGGAGCCGCCGGGCGACGGGCCCGGCATGTCCGCCCCCGGCCCTCCTCACCGCCCGCCGCTACCCGCTGGCCTCGGTCCGGGCCCCCTCGGGGCTCGGCGGCGGCTGCCCACGGCCCCCAGCCCGCAGCACCGGGCGTGCCGCCGCCGGTCCCGCCGCGCCGCGACTGCCGGGGGTTGCCCGGGCCGGGGACACCGCGGAGCGCATGCCGCCGCGCCGTTACCTAATGCCGGGAAGCGGCTCAGGGGATTAGTCCGCGCCGGCGGCAAAAATAGCTGGCCCAGGGCGAGCCCCGCCACAGGGCTCCCGCCGCCCGCCCCTGCCCCTCGGGACCGCCCGCCGCCCCCGCCGCGCCTTCCCGGCAATGCCGTGGCCGGGCGTCTCCGGTACCGAGGCTGCAGGCCGGGTCTGGCCTATCCCAGCTATCAGCAGAAGAATCACTGTGAGCATCTCCATCCAAGGCTGTCTCACATCAAAAGCCTGATTCTGACAAGAAGCGGGGCCTCCCAAGCAATCTGCTGCTGCTGTTTTTTCCTTGCTCATCTGGACCAGTCTTTGAAGCAGTGCCAGCTGCTCCAGCTACCCTGAAGCACCATTCCCTGCTTGGGGGAAATGTGTTACTTTGAGTGGTGGCTTCTCCCTTACACAGGACCAGCTCTCCACGCAGGCCTCACTGAAAGGTCTGTAGCCATCCTGTTTGCCAAGTATTCCAGGCAGCAAATACACAAATACTTCATCAGATGCCTTCTTCTCCTCACTTTGAAGCTCAGTACCTTCAGTGCAGCTGCAGGATAGCGGGGGACATCTGGGCAGCCACCAGCACAACGCTTCCACATCCTCTGTCCATCCTGCCTGAAAGTTTCCCCAGACTTATGCTAACTTCACCCAGGCTGCCCTGAGCACCAGCAGTGATGCTATGGGCCAAAGATGCTGACAAGTTCTACCTGTGTTCAGTGCCCCAACGGCCACCAGGGCAACAGTCACAGAGCAGGGAGCAAAGACAGGACTAGAACCACTTTCCTGACTTTCCTTGGCTTGATGGAGAGCACGGTCCAGCCCATCAAGGAAGCAGCACTACTGTTACATGGGTAATTGTCAGATGTCAGTGGAGCTGACTACTCCTGCACCAGTTTGAAAGCAGATTTATTGCTGCTGCTGAGTGAGGCCGTTGCCAGCCTACTCTGTGTGCCTGCGCTGCTGCCCACAGGCACAGTATGCACCATGTACCTCTGAACTCACCAGGCAGCACACAGCAAAGGCACTTGTGGCCACAGCTCCCCTGTCCAAAATGTGTGTAAATGCAGCGCCCGAAGCCCAACATTGGGACTGCTGTTGCTGCTACATTCTGGAGGGGCTCAGGCAGCTGAGGAAAGAGGATAATGGGCTAAAAGCTAAAGTCAGTGACTAGGAAGGCTCACTGTAGGGAACAACTTGCAGCAGGAAGCTGCTGCCTATGAAGAACAGGATCCCATTGCTAGGTCTGATGGGCTTCCTCAGGACAGGGACACTTGGTCTTAAGGGGGTCATTTTATTGTTTCACTTCTCCAAATGTACAAAAAAAATTAGAAAATAACTGTACCCCCACCCCCTCCCAAACCACAAAACAAACCTGGGGAGCCCCACAACAGTGCAGCTAAGAGACGGCAAAAAATTAAACATTACTAGATACAGCAGCTGGGGCCCCTCGGCCCCCATGGCCACTGGCTCTCCACAGCCCAGAACTGGCCCCAGTCTGACCAGTGCTTCCCCAATTCATACAGAGCTCATTCTGACAAGATGGCAAGTAGGTACTTTACAAATCCTCCTTCACCTTCTTCTTGGATTTCTTGGATTTCTCTTCCTCCTGCAGCACGGGAGTGTTGGTTGCCTCCCGCTTCAGGTAGCTGATGAAGTCACTCACTTCTCTGCCTCCCTGCAGGAAACAAATGACAGTCAGGCAGGAGCTGTACCCACGATGGACCTCCCCTCTCCTGAAGGGAGGTTCAGGTGCTTGGAGGGAGACCCAGGTGACTGCAAGCAGAGTCTCCCCAGGGCCTACAACTAAAGTACAACACTCCCAGCAGGTACCATAAGTGTGTTCCCAGGGAAACAGGACACAGTGCCACCCCCAACTCCAAAGAGGCTTGAGTATAATTAGAACACCTGGATGCTCTTCACTTCTTTACAAAGCATCAAGAACAGCAAAATACCTCATACTTCTTTGGACTCTGCTTCTTGCCAGCTGGAGCAAAATAGATGGTGGGGAAACTGGAGAGAGAAGAAACACATGAGGCTCCTGAGATGCTCTGATTTCTATCAGACCAACCCCAACTGAAGGGACTCACACCCCACACTGCCCTGGTTTAACATGGCACAGCTTCAGTGGCTCTGAGGCACCAGGTGTGGCCTTCAAGAGCCTGGCAGATCTGGATGAACTCACAGGTTCAAGTTTGCTAGCTGAACTGCTTTTGGAATAGCAAGCCCAGATTTGTTTTCACACTGCCAGGAACAGAATCTCAGCAGATTCCAAAGCAGCAGGACGGGCCTCCAGGCAGAGCCAGGACACCAGAATCCTGGAGAAGCCAGGCAGATCAGTGTATTCTGTTTTCACTCTTGATTTCTCCACATCAAGCCATTGCCCAGCAGTCACCTAGCTATTGCCTGGCAACTCCCATCCCACACCCTTCTCCATGAGGCTCTTTCAGCTCTTCAGTGCTGTGCCTGAAGTCAGACTCATGCACTGACACGTGGTGTCACAGCAGTCACACCTACCCTCGGACTTCGTAGGGAGAAGGCACATCATTGGCTGTAGCGTCCATTTTGGCAATGATGATATTGGGATCTTTGCTGAGCTGTGGGTAGAAAGAACCCATCAGTAACCAATTCCAAAATCCAGGAACCCAGCAGCCAGCATGATCTGAGACAGTGGTGTCAGAGGACAGTGCATAGGGAATGCCACTTCACCAACCTTCACAACATGGGAGACTATCATCATGCAGAGGGAAAAGATCCAAAAAGAAACTTGGGCAGTTGAGGCCAGTCACTGAATCCTAGAATATTCCTGTGCCCTAGCCAATAACACAGACTAAATATACCAGTGTGGTTGCTACCACAGATCCTGCTGCAATATATCTGCACTCTGCAAAGAAACCAAAATTTGTAATCCTCAGGAAGGCACAATTACACCCCATTATCACAGAAGCTGGAAAGGACCTGCAGGATCATTTAGTGCTGCAAAATTCTAGTTCACATTTGCAAGAATCTCACCTTCTCCCCCAATTCTTTGTATTTGGGCTCCAGATTCTTGCAGTGGCCACACCACGGTGCATAGAACTCTATCAGTACATCTTTGTCTTGTGCATTAACTATTTCATCAAAGTTCTCAGCCACCACCACCTGTAAGGGTTGATCACACCAGTTAGTTCCTTCCAAGGCAGAGATGAGGTGATGACATGACCTGCTCCATACACTCCACCCAAGCCTGGGTCTCCCACACCTGCACAGCAAGCAGCAGAACCAAATACAGCACTCCTCATCTGCACCATGCAGGGAAAAACCTGCTCTAAGTTACCAGCACTACCTCCAAGTGAGGTCTGCATACGGTGTCCTTGCAGGAAGATAAAGCCATTTCTTTTTAATCCCAGCAAGCAATCAGCAGGACTTGCTGAGGCCGTCCCCATCGCCCCAAAAACATCTGTGAATCCCGTGACTCGCTCTCCTGTGTAAGGCTCTCATCAAAAAGCCAGGGCAGGGAATGCTGTTACTCAGGGCAGAATTGCCTGGGAGGGTGAAAGGAGGAATTGTACCAGATCCCAATGATGAAATAAACAGGGAGATCCCTTAAACAGTGCAGTCACAACCAACAGGAAGACCATGCCATGAAGGACTGAGCATAAGCCAAGAGAGCAGGCCTTTGTGTAAGCCCTGGAAATCTGGATGCTGCTGCACTCACAAAGCATGTAACTGCTGGGGCCAAGCAGCAGTTACTATGCTGAGAGAAAAAAAACAGAACCCAAACTGCAAGCTGCATGTCTCCCTCACCTCAGAAAGCTGCAGTGGAACAAGGGAGTGAGTAATTCCTCTGTCTGTCAGCACAGAGGCCTCTTGAGCTGCCACCATCCTCACTCCCAGCACTTCACACAGGCACAGAAAGCTGCTGCTGAGCAGTGTCTCTGCAGCCGTAAGCAACACTCACCTTCACAGGGCCATCGTTGCTTTCAGGGACAGGTTCTGATTTCAGGTATTTTTTCAAGTTTCCATCAAAGTAATCTTGCAGGAATCTCTCCAGAGCCTTTCCGTCACGGCTGAAAGAAAAGTGATGTTACAGCCATCATCACACACACAGGATGAGAGAGGGAAACTTTCAAGGCTTATTTAAGCTACTTCCACCCACACAACAGATGCCACCTGCATCTCTGACAGCACCAGTCTGGGGCTGGCTTAGTAGACCCCAGAACAAGTGCAGTGATGTCCTTAAGGGCTCTGACAGGAGGCTGGATACACATCCCATTCAAAGTTTTAGGCATTCCAGCATTCTTCATGTTTTTTTTTTCAAAATGAAAGGTACAATGAATTCTTCTGCCCTTTGTTGCACCCTAAATCCTAACCAGAATTTCAGGATCTTGAATTAAATTCTCTCCCTTTATATAACAGCAGGGACTGCAAGCTTTCTAAAGAGTAGAAAAACACACGAGTAGGAGCCATTTTGACCCAGCAATTGCTTCTTCCAGCTGCAACAGCCAGCTTTCCTGTTTCCTCAAAGCTAACAAAGTATCATCTGGTCAGAGACCTCTAGACCAAAGTCCATCGAATCAGACCCATTACCATCAAGTTCAAGAACTCACGAGAACTCTTCTTGCATGACATATTTATCTCCTTTGGCAGTTCTGATGGCAACGACGGGGGCCTCACCCACACTGCTGTCCAGACCAAACTCAGAGAGCTCGTGGCCAAAGGTTTTTCGACTAGCAACAGCATAAGACAGTTTGTGGCCAGCATCCAAGAACTTCTTTGCAATCATCATAACTCTGAGGGAAAAAAATAAACAAAACCCCAAAGCATTATTTCTTTGAACATCTTTGAACATCTTCTACATGATGTAACACCCTTCAAGATGACATACACATCAGACTAGGAATTCAGTGGCACAATGTGCTCTTCAGAGCCAAGTCCTACAGAAATGGTGCTGAGAAGCAGACCAGTAGACTCATGCCTGTGGTGACTGAGGCAAGTGTTGCACGTTTCCATGCCCCACCTGCATGAGCCCAGGCTCTCAGGCACGAAGGGCAGAACTGCACAGCACAGCACAGCAGTGAAGCAGTCTGTGGGTAAGGTCTAGGTTCCTAAGGACCAGGGATCCAGGAGCAATCGCCCAGGATTTCAGAGCACTGTCACCCAAGCTCTGGAAGCGCAGCAAGGCAGGAACAGTGCGAGGCCCATTCACCCCCACCACTCCCACCTGTTGCGCCAGTAGTTGGATCCCTTGGCATTCTTCTCATAGTCAACGTCGTAGTATGCCACCAGCAAGTCCTTGCCCTGGATCAAGTCTTTGTTGTCTTCAGTCATGTGAGGGCAGATGCCAAAGCTGTCAACGAGAGAGGTATTAGCAGAGTCCATGACCCCAGAACAGGCCTGACACAGCACACTTGCTTCCCACCCAGGAGTTAAATGCCAGTGACCAATCAGACCCCAGGAAGAAATGCTCTGCTCATTCCCGTACCAGGTTTTTCTGAGAAAAATCTCCATCTCCTGCCACATCAGTGGCTAGAGCTGACCCAGTTAAGGCCAAAGCTAGCACAGCTCTCACAGGTTCAGTTTTTAAACAGAATGGTTAGAATATGGAGAGTGTATGCCAACAGCCACATCAGGATTTCAGGAAGGTGTGCCCAAAGGGAAGCAGTGCCAAGACATGCAGCAGAAGTGGCAGCAACGAAAAAACAAGCTCTGACAGGGCCAAAGCCAACTGGGGCCAGTCTATCACATTTGTTAGTGAGAAATCACTCACATGTTCTCCTGGATGAATTTCTTGATCTTTCCACTGGTGATTTTGTCTTCTGTATATTTGACAGAGCTCTCCTCAAACTTGTTGGTCAGGCGTGGAGGACGGAATAGGACTATACTTCTGCGGGAAAACAGGTATTATCAATTAGTTCAAAGTGTCCCTGGGAGTCCAAGGACAGCAGCCAGATAAGACAAAAACCCACTCTCAGTAACAATCCTCACTCACCATTCATAGCTCAAACATCACCGTCTAGTTTCTTGATGGCACTAGTGCACTAAGTGTACCTGTCAGTTCCTTCTCCATGATTCAGAAAGGCCACAATGAGAAACAAAGCTCTTACCATAACAAAGAATATGGAAACAAAATGTCTCTGTTGAGATACTTTTGACCCAGAGGCAGACACAAACACTTCTGAGATCATTTACACCTTTCTATCTCAATTCAAAAGAAACATCACTGTCAGCTGGGGATGAAACCAGACCTTAAGCTATGTTTAGAAACTGAAACCATTTAAGTGGAATCCGTGATTTTTTTCCAAATGCCTAAATAAGAAGAAATCTTTGTATTAAGTAACTTACTCTCCATCTTCCTTGTACTTGTGCAGCAGCTGCTCCTCGGTGGTGTGTGCAAAGCGGTAGTTATCCCTGAGGCTGTTGGCTGCTTTCATGAACTCCGAGTAAGCATCCCCAGATGCATCACCAAAGAAGCCTGCAGCAGAAAGGCAGACTGTGACCCCAAACCAACCCAGCTCTGGACCCTCTGCAGGTCTCAGCATTTCTCCCTACAATGCACTGGATCAATCCTGAATCCAGTCCTTCAGTGCATGCTGAGGTGTTTACCTTTGACTGCTTCTCTCCCATTTTCCAGGGCCTCCCTGCACCACCCCCTTCCCCCATTCCAGCAGCAGAAAAGTTACTCAGGAGAAGCCCAAACTGGTCATTCAGCCAAGGACAACTGTCCCCTGGACACCCAGACATCCACTGGTGATTGTGTAACAGCCACTGGCACTTAACAACGGTAAGTTTAGGAATGCTGGTTAATACTCATGTGGTTATACCTACAAGATGGCACCTGATTTGCACCATCTGCTGCTGCCACGTGTAACCACAGACACCCAATGCCAGCAGCCCTCCGATGTCACCAGAGCAACAAACACATCCAAAACAACCCAAAGCTACCTGTTGTCAGCCAGCCAAGAAAGCAACAACCTTTGGAAAACATATACTGTGGTGCCAGGGGAGCCAACGAAGCCAGATGGCCAAGGGGAAAAAAAGAAAAGAAAGAAATTTGGAGGTAATACCCAAAGGTCCTCAAATCCAATCTCCCACTTGAAGCGGGATGAGCCCCAGTCAGAGCAGGCTGCTCAGAGCTTTGTCCAACTAAGTTGTGAAAATTTCCCAGGCTGAACATTTTAAAATCCCTCTGGGTTCATGTTCTAGGCTTTATTGCTCTCATTACCAGCAGTGGTTTTGTTCACGTGCATTGGGAATTTCATTTGCTGCAGCCTGTGGCACTGCCTGTGCTCTTTGCACACCAGCTCCCAGAGCCCACTCCTTCCACCACCTCTACTCACCCACGACAGAAGCATCTTTATCACCAATGAACTTCTCAAACTCAGCCACAGAACCGAGAGCCACCGAAGCAGGTCCCGCCTGTTTCTTCAGATGGCTGACAATCCCATCTTGAAAGATTTGTAAAATAATTAAAGGTATCAATACCAAGTTCCATAAGGTATTTTTTAAGCTTCCAGATCAGAAATTGTTTCTGCAGAATCCACACACATCTCCCATACAATAATTATGTGAACTGAAGGACTGCTCCCATCAGCTTCACACAGGCGCTTTCTAGCATCCTGGGAACTAGGAGCTAATGTGGAGACCTTCACCTTTAAAGGAGAGCTTTAAGGGAAAATAAACATCCCAGGCTTTGTCAGCACAAAGAGTTCTGAAGAGACTAAGGGATTGGGGGCTGCATGTGTAGGCGTGAACCTTCTCTGCATCCCTGGCTGTTACATGCTGCCTCCTGCAGCAGATCAGCAAACCAGACACTGCCAAACAGTTCTTACCTGCTGTTCTGGGCCCATCATAGGTCCCTGCCTCTTCTCCATCTCGAAAAATCTTTAATGTGGGATATCCACTGACTCCATATTTGTTACAGGTGTTGGAGTTTGCTGTACAGTCAACCTAAAGGAAAAGAAACCTTGCTACTCAGACTGAGGTCCAGCTATAACACACCCACTCCAAATAAGGGACTAGAGGGACCCGTCACACACTGCCTGGTGCTCAACGGCCCAGACTGGGAAAGAGGTAGCATAGGAAATGAGATGCCCGGAAAAATATTTGAGAAAACACTGCAAAGACTAAATAGTTTCAAATTCGACCAGACTACACACTAAAAAAATACTAGAAAGGATAGCTTCTTGCAATCGATGTCATGGAATTTCTCAGCCCCCTGTCAGTCCCAAAGTTCATATAACATTTGAAGAATACAGGCTGACCTGACGAGGAGGCCATGGTGCCAAGAGTCCATGCCACTTCCCGTAAAGGAAAAGAGAAACCCTGATTTGAGAAAACGCTACGAGTTCTGTGCAGAAAAGAAATCTAGTCAGGATGCCTCAGTGGGTACGTGCAGCACGGTGCTCGCTCTCAGGCTCATCACACAGCTCCGAGCAGGGCCATTTCCCCGGCTGGGGCGAACCCGCACACACCCTGCGCACACCCGCCGCGCGGCTGCGGCCCTGCAAGGACCGCCTTCCACGTTATTTCAGGGCTCCGAGGCACCAAGCGAACGGCGTCCGCCAGGTCTGCAGAGCAGGAATGCGGCCGCTGGCCGCCCCCGGGTCTGCCCCAAGGCGGGAGCCCGCGCTCACCTTCACGAGAGGCACGATCCCCTTCAGCCGGGTCGCGGCCGACTCGTACTCCGGCGCCAACCGCTTGCAGTGTCCGCACCTAGAGGCACGGAAAGGAGTCAGACCAGCCGGGCGCCCCTCGCGGCCCGCCCCCGGCCCCCCGCCCCCAGCGGCCCCTCACCAGGGCGCGAAGAACTCCACGAGCACCAGCCCCGGGCGCTCGGCCAGGCCACTCTCGAAATCGGCATCGCTCAGCTCCACCACGTCGGAAGCGCGGGCGCAGAGGGCGAGCAGCAGGAACAGCAGCAGCGCGGCGGGCAGGGCCGGCTGCGGGGGCCGGGGCGCGGACATAGCGGCGGCAGCGGCGGGAGCGGCGCGTCCAGCGGTCCGGGAGCGGCGGGGCCGGGAGCGGCTGCTGAGGGAGCGCCGGGGCCGCAGCCGGAAGTCCGGCCCCCGCATCCGGATCTGCCGTGTGGCAGCTCCTGATTGGCCGGAACGTCACGGCGCACATGCCAGCGGGGCGGGGCGTCCGCGCTGGCCCCGCCCCTCCTCATGGCCGCCGGAGCTCGGCGCTGTGCGGGCCGCGGCAGGGGCGGGCTGGGGCCGTGCGCTGGATCCGTCCTCGACCCGCGGTGAAGTCCCCTCGCACCGAGCTGTGTCGCGCTGACCACAGCGCCTGCCCTTTCCCCGAGGCCGCGGAGACTCCCCGAGGCCGCGGTCTGCCGAGTGCGCTGTCGGTGTACGGGAGCTGTGCTGACCCCGTGGATGGATGTGCGTTAACCCAACCGTGGCCGTATCGCGCCGTGCCAGTGACACGTGCCCAGCACATGCCGCACGACAGCGCTCGGCTCGCTGCAGGCTCGCCTGCTGGATTCACCGCAGGCCCGCATTTTCCCCCACCACCCCTCCCGCTCCGGCCCTGGGACAGTCTGGCGTTCTCCTGGCCCCGAGCCAAACGTGGGAGTGGGTCTTTACCCCGTAACCCCATCCGTCGGCAGTTGCACCTTCTGCTGGGGTCTGCGGTCGGAACGTCCTTCGTCTGTGCCATCCCTGCCAGGATGCTCGCCCGCAGCTTTGACCACGTGCGGCCTGCTCCCACCTCGCACCACCGTGCCCCGGTCCTGCCGGGGCCTAGGGCTGTCCCTGCACAAAAACCGATCCTCACCGACCTAGCGCCACCTCCCTTTGCAGCGCGCCGGGCAGCTCAGGTGGGCCTCGGGGGACAATGCATCAACTGGGGAAACGTTCTCGGTACCCCGTTTCCGCCTCACCATCCGTTTCTCCTTAGAGGCCACGGGCTCCTGCCCTCGCCTTGTCGTCAGGTCCCTACCGCTGACGGCTGAGTTTTAGCAACTGCTCCCAGCATCCCCAGAGCTCGTGATTGGGGCCAGCCCTCATCAGCTCACCTCCGGTACGGGGGCAGCCGCCCGGCTTGTTTCTGGCGTGTTTGTCACCAATATTGAGCTGCATCAGCCAGTCGGCCCCAGGGCTGCGGGGACAACCCGCCCAACATCTCCGACAACATCGTCGCCATTGGGACAAAGGGCCCGGGCCCGGGCCGCCCCGGGCAGCACCGTGCGCTCCGGGCCGCCAGGGGGCGCTGCCCGCCGCCCGGGCCGCTCCTCCGGCCGGCGTGAGGCGGCGGGGCCGGGCGGTGTCCGCAGCTCGGGCCGGCGTGAGGCGGCGGGGCCGGGCGGTGTCCGCGGCCCCGGGCGGTGTCGGCAGCCCCGGGCGGTGCCCTGCCGCCCGGCTGCCTCCGCCCGTGCCGGGTTCCCGTCATCGATAATACACGCGCTCGGCATTCTTTGCGGTGTTGAGGCTGGCGCCGGCCTCGGATTAGCGCCCAGAACCGAGGCCAGCGACAGTCGGCTCCGTCTGGCGTCCAGCCCCGGCGGCCGCAGCGGGGTGAGCAGGCAGGGACCGGGCAGGGTCCCGTGCCGGGGAGGTATCAGGTGTGTCACAGGTTGTCTCGGCGGTCTGTGGGACGGGGGTCTCTGGGACTGCCGGTGTCGGAGGAAGGCTGGGAGCCGTAGCGAAAGCGAGAGCGGCGGGGGCTGGAGCCGGGCTCTGGGGCCGTACTGCGGGAGTTGCCGGAGCGAGCACTGCGGGACCTGTCGCTCGCTCCTACTCCCCGTAAGACGCAGGAATGGCTGCTTTCCTTGCCAGCCCGGGGATGCTGCTTCTGCTGGTACTGCGGTACCCCAACCCCAGTGAGTGAGCACGGGCCTCCGGGAGCGCAGCCGCCGCGGGGACATGCGTGCTCGAGGGCCGGTTCTGCTCCCTCCGCTCTAGAGCCGTTCCTCGCTACTGCACGGGCACAGGGAACGACTCCCAGCGCTGACACCCGCTCCGGTCACTGACTGGGG
Source organism: Ammospiza nelsoni (assembly GCF_027579445.1). NCBI lineage: Eukaryota > Metazoa > Chordata > Aves > Passeriformes > Passerellidae > Ammospiza > Ammospiza nelsoni. The sequence goes on along the minus strand of NC_080646.1, from coordinate 367,478 downwards.
CATGTGCTCTGCTCAGCCACCGGTGGCTGGGAGCGGCCAGCCCCCGGATTGGGGGTCAGAGCTATGGCTCAGAGTGAGACTCCCCTTTGTCCCTGCATCCTTATCCTTGTAGCAAGCCTGCCACAAACCCGCTATGGGACATTGAGCAAGAAGCTCTGAGGGAAGGTGCAGATTGCACAGGCAGTGCAATGTTGCTCTTTCCTGCAGCCTGTGCTCCAGGACCTGCTCCAGGACAGCAAGGGTGCCATGCCCTTGAGATCCTGGTGCAGGCACTGCCCATCCCAAGTAGGCTCGCTGCAGCCCATCCAGGATCCTGAGGACCATGGGGCCCACTGGCTCCTGCTCTCCCACTGCCTGGGTGTTCAAGACACATTTCCCACTGGAGTGCCTTCATTTGCCAGATACCTTCCAGAGCGTGCTGCTCAGTGTGGGACCTGAGGCCATGCAGTGCTTCCTGGCCCTGCTGCACTGCTCCTGATACCAGCTGGGAGGTGGCCGGGGTGGATGGGATGGGGCAGGGCGTTCAGAACACATGTGTGGTGATTGTGAAGCCTTGTGATGGAGGGGAAACCCGAGTGGTGCCTCTGCAGGAGGACAGGGCTGGGAGGTCAGTGGGGTGCTGAGTGCTGGGGTAAGAAGAAGCCGGAGCCACAGCTACAGCAGCGCACGTTTATGGGGTCTGACCTGACGCGTTGTGGGTTACAGGATGCAGCACATGCTGGGCACAGAGATCGCACAAGCTAAGGGGGACCTGGGTCCCAGAGCGCTGCCGTGGTCCCGCTCAGTGCCGGAACTGCGGCAGCGGCGGCGGGATGCGGATGTCCTGCCCCTTCTCCAGCCGCCGCTCACAGTCTATCAGGTAGTTCACACCATCGATCACCAGCTGCACCAGTTCCACCTGCACAAGCACAGATGTGGTGACTGAGGGACCATCCTGGGAGCCACACCACTTGGCCACTCCCGCTGCATGCAGGGCAGGCACTGCCACTCCCAGCACCCACATGCTGGCCCCAGCACATGGCCCTGGGGCTGCATGGGCACTGTGGGCCCCTCATGCAGACACATTCCAGAACCTCCCTCCCCAGCTCTATCTGGCACCCACCTCTGACTTCCCCAGACGGTCCAGGTTCGAGATGTCAAAGACGCAGCCTTTGGCTGCAGTGTCCACACCACCCGTCCCACGCTTCTGTAGCCGGAGGTTCTCTAGGATCTTAGGGAAGCGGCTGTCCTGGTGCCCAGAGAAAGTGTCAGTGCTCAGCAGGACCAGCAACAGGGGAGTCAGGGCTCTGTGGCCGAATGCTCCCTGGTGTGGGCCCCTGCTGCTCACAGGCTCCTGTCAGTGGGGTCACCAGCCCTACCAGAGTGCTGCCCAAAGCACACCCAGGCCTCCCTGGCTAGGAATGCAGGCAGGGGCTGGACCCCACACCTCCTAGGGGAACCTGAGTGTGGCCCAGGGCTGGGTCCCATGTTGTCCTGCACCTTTGTGGCTGAGCTCCCCACAGTCCCAGCCTGGCTCACCACAAAACTGGCCATGGTAATACCTTGCTGAGCAGTGGCAGCTTGATGTGGACGCCTGCTCGCAGCCCCGTGCCCAGGTTAGAGGGGCAGGTCAGGATGTAACCCAGCCGCTCATTCCACATGAACTCCCAGCCTCGCTCCTGGATTAGCCGCTCCACCTGAGTCAGAGGCACAAGCAGTCGCTCAGCCCTGGCCAAGGCTCGCCCAGCAGAGGGCCAGCACCACAGGAGCTCTGCTTGCCCCTCTTTGCCTGTTTATGGGGCTGGCACAGCAGAAGCTGACACTCACCTCCTTTAGGCCCCGGCAGAACCGCTCAAAAACGCGCTTCATGTTGCCCCCCTTCTCCATGGAGATGATACGTGTGTGGTCCTCCTCATTGATCCAGATCAAGAAGGTCTTCTGGTGGTTGTGCCTAGGGACAGGGCAGTGTTTGGCTGTGCTGGCAGCTTGCAGAGACCCTCTGCCCACTCAACTGTGCCCCTTCTGCCCCTGCCACTGTGCTACCAGTGCTGCCCTTGGTTCCCACGTGCCGAATGCACCAGTCTGGGCAGCCAGGGGATGCTCCTGGAGACAGGCCAGTGCCCATCCACATGTATCACTGCTGCTGATGGGAGCTGTCTCCAGTGCCCTGGGCACAGACGGGTGCCAGCATGGTGGTGACCCAGCCTGGACTGGAGATGGGAGCGTGGCTCCTGCACCGTGCAGGCAGTGGGAGGGGGCTTGTGAGGCATGGAGCGTGCTCTGGAGGGCTGGGCTAGGTGCAGCTGGAGCTGGAAACCATCTGTGCCCTGGAGATGTTTTCCATGTAAAGGCACGGCGTCAGCAAGGGTGGCATGGGCGGACAAGTGTGCCGGCTGTTGCTCTGCAGGAGCGTGGGATGTTGCATGGCTGTGCAAAGATGCTGGGAGGGAGCAGTGAGATGCGGCTGTGGCAGGGCAGGTTTGGTGTCACATAGAGTGTGCAGAAGCCAGGAGGAGTGCTGGGGATTGCCCAGGGAGCAGAAGGCAATCAGAGGTTTTTGGCAGCCTTAGAGTGCAAGGTGCTGCAGGATGGTGAGAGCAGGCAGGATTGGCAGCTGGTACTGGCTCCACAGTCCCTCTTGCCAGTACAGTGCTGTGTTTATGTAGGGAACAGTAGACTGCTGACAGTGATGCACGGAGCTCCCAGGTAAGGCCACAGAACCCATGGTGAGCACGGCCCAGGGGCACTGGTGCCATGTGCTAGGGTCTGTGGCGTGGCAAACAGGGGAAACATGGGTGGCAGGGCTGAGATGGATGGAGCAGTGCGTCCCCCCCCCATTTCTGCCCTGCTGCCCATTGCCAGGGCAGAACCTCACCAGATCCCTCGGGCGTCAGGCCAGTCCCGAGCCATTCCTGCTGCTGTCAGGAGCGGGGACACCGGCTTGTCAAAGAGGAAGTGGTCCTGGAAGGAGGCAGAGTTCATGGGCTCACCCAGGCTGCATGGCTGGAGCCTGGGCACCCTCACTTGTTCCAGTACTCCCTGTCGTACTGGTCCCATCTGCCATGCAGGAGATTCACCACAGCTCTCCCAGGCAGGGCACCCAGGGGCAGGAGCCCTTGCCTTCCTGGCCTGGGAGGCAGAAGGTTGCTGGTGCATAGCCCACCCTGTGCCAGGGGCTGGTGGGGCACCAGTTGAGTGCAACAAGACTGCCTTCCTCTGGGCATGGGCAGGGAAATGGAGGCAAGAGTCAGAGGCGGCCATGAGCTGCTGGGGCCCAGTTTGGGGAGCTCCTGGCTCACAAGGGCTGAGCAGCACTGTGTTGTTGGGCTGCCTTCCTAGGGCAGGGCTCCCAGTTGAAGACAGCAGAGCTGTAAAAAGAGGATGCAACCTGCCAGAGAGGCAGGGCCAGGAAGGAGTCCTGCTCTGCATGCACCCGGGGGGCTGCTGGGGAGCTGCGCTGACTCACATCAATGAGCTGCTGCTGCTCCGACTCGGTCATCTCGCTGAGGCGGTAGTAGCGGCCCGCCAGGTCCCCGGTGAGGCCGCTCAGGGCGTCCACAGCCACCTTCTCCACCTCGCGTCTCTCGGCACGGGTGCAGGCCGGCGGCAGGCTCAGGCCGCGGATGCTGCGCCCGGTCCGGACCCGGGACGAGAGCACGTAGCGCTCATCAAACTGGCCAAACTTTATCTGGAACAGACAGGAGCCACAGGCTGTTCATGGGCGGCCCTGGGGCTGTCAGGGCCCGACCCCAAGGCCCAAGGAAGGACACCCCGTGCAGCACCGCTGTCCAGCTTCTGCACCTTTGTGCAATCCAGGTCTGTGACGTGCTTCATGGTGCGGGGGTTGTATCCGTTGTGCCGCTCCTGAATCACAGGGTCAAACAGGTCGGCAAACACCTGGAAACAAGTGGGACAATGTACAGCAGACCCAGGGCTCCATGAAGCCCCTGCCACAAGCCTGGCAGGGCCACACTGCCAGTGTGGGGGACAGTGTGTCCTGCAGTGCAACGGCAATCCACAGGGCAAGTGGAGCAGGAGGCTGCAGGGCTCCAGCAACAGCTGCTCCAAAAGAGCCCTGTGTCCTGCAGGAGCACATGGAGGCTTTCCAGGGGCCTCTCCAGCTGCTCAGGCTGGGCGAGAGGAGGTGGGCAGTAATGACCCAGGCTGCTGGTTGTACCATGGGTACTGGGATTCCTCTGGATGCTGCAGGCAAGGCTCTGGCTGCCACTCACCTCATAGGTCTCCTCATCACCAGCTACAATGCCCACAGTCTTGATGAAGGGATGGCCAGGGTTGTCGACGCCAGTCTGAATGCACTGGTCCAAGGTCCAGCCATTTGGGGTTGCCTTGTCACAGAGCCTGGCGTAGATGGCTGGTGTCAGGTTGCTGGCCATGCAGTTGTTGTGCTTCCGCAGGTCGGGGTACTCAGCGCTGTGAGAGGAGACACCAAGGAGTTCTTTGGGACCAGGGGACCCCAGCACTTGTGCCTGTGCTCCACAGAGACTCTTGGTGCAGGTGTGGGCAGGGGAGCTCAGGGAGGAGTCAAATACTCTGCTTATCCACAGCAACTGGGAGCAGGGAGGGAGTTACAGGCCTTGCTGGGCAAGGGCAGGGAGAGGCCAAACCCAGGGCTGGCACTGAACCAAGACAAGAGTCCACAGGCAAATCTGGACCAGTCCTTAGGGAGTGGCTCCTTATCAAACACACAGCAGGGCCCCAGAGCGGGAGAACCTGCTGGGTGAGCAGTGGGGCCACGTGAGCCCATCCCCACACTGAGCTGCCAGGGCAGCTGGGCTGCAGAGTGGGGTCCCACTCCCCTTGTCCTCCCTGGGGCTGCCCTGATGCCAGCTCAAATGGAAAGAGGCTGCTCCTGGTCTGCTGATGCAGTGGGCAGGGGAGGGAGGACATGCAGTCTGCAGGGTCCTGGCTTGCTTGACCCCTGGACCCCTGCCCCCCGGATGCTGTGGGGCAGGAGATTGGCTGACCCTGATCTGCAGCCAGTGGGAACAGCACAGTCCCAGTGCAGTTTATTGTATTAGGGGGATGCTTTCCTCTAATCAGCTTAGAGGGAGGCTGTCTCTTGACCTCATTCCCACTTTAGACAGACTTTGTACTTGTTCTGCACTCACAGGGAAATTGGCAGGGCAGGACCCGCTGGCCTTGGCCAGTCTCTCTGGAGGGTGCCTCCACTCACCTTAGTGGGACGGGACCGGCCCTTGTCAGCCCAGGAGACCACACTGGTGGCTGGAGGGGGTCCTGCATTCCTGGGGACGCCCTTCTGAGAGATGCTGCTTTGGGGGTGACATAGCTTGGGCTGGGGGTCCGTGTGGAAGGAAAGGTGCCTGGGCTGGCACAGGTCTGGTCGTTGGAAGCAAGTCAGGCATCAGCACTAGCAGCGAGTCCTGGCACCCCCTGTGCTCGCTCCTGCGCTTGTGCTGAGTGCTCACACTGGGCATTGGCTGTGCTGCCAGCACCAATCCTGTGCTGCAATGCAGAGCCCTGTGGCTGCCACTGCCTCCTCCCCTGTGTCTGCAGGCCAAGGAATGTGGCCCTTCGCCCACAGCTTGGCTACTGCTCATGGCTTCCTGTGCTGTGCAGAAACAAAGGGAGCTAGGGCTTCCAGTGCATTGTGTGGGGAAGCACTAGCACTGCTGCCTGGACCAGCAGAAGGAGGCATTTGCTCCAGACAAGAACTGGTCCCAGGGTTGAGGGGGCTGAGGGCTGCTCCCAGCCCACACACACACACCTGTGCCCTGTTGAAATGATCCAGACAAGAAGCTGACGTGCCATGCATGGGATGCAGCCTACCCTGGCCTCCCTCACTGCTTCTGCCCCTGTCATCTGCTGGCCACAGTCTCCCCTGAGTGACATGCTTGTAAAAAAAGCATTTGCTGATCAGAATGGGACCCTTGGGCAGGTTCCTCCACTGCTCCAGCATGGTCATGCTGCTGGGCATGCCGGGACCACTTGCTGTGCTTTCTGTGTCACAGAGGATGCCCGGGAGCAGTAGAGGTCCCCAAGGAAAGCCAGCTTACTCCCAGCAGGCAGGAGAATGCTACAGGTTGAAGCATGCTGTCTGCCACAGCTGTCTACACCTTCCCTGAGGTGCTCAGCATGCAAACCGTGGGACTCCAGGCTCCTGCCTGCAGGTGCTGTGCCTGCTGCAGAGCTGACTGAGCACCTGGTTGGAGTGCACCCACCCCAAACAGCCCCAGACCACAGCCAGCAAACTGGGGCAACCTCTCTTCAGCTTTTCTAGAGCACCTGAACTCGGATGGGTGTTGCCAGGAGCAGCTGGGTAATGCTGGGGTGAAGGTCCTGAGCACCTGGCGCTGTGCTCGCCGTGGTGCCACAGAGCTGCTGGGGGAGGCTGTATCCAGGCTGCCACTGGAGGGCTCTGGCAGTGGCACCACGCTCCCACCATGTGCTCAGGGTGTCCACGAGTCCTCTGGCATAGTGTAAGGATGATGCTGCACCCAGGCTGCTTTGACCCCTTGGGTTTGGTCCCCAAGGCTGGTTTTAAAATTATGACCATTTCAGCACCATCTATTTTGTTCCCACAAAAATTTTTTTTTGTGCCACAGCACCAAGTGATATCTTAAAAGTCTTTTCCAAGCCCAGTGATTCCATGATTGCACGGTTCTGTGGTACTGTGGCTCCTGCCCAGCTGCAGAGGCTGGAGGCGAGGATGTGTGCCAGCAGTGCAGCTCAGCCCTGGCGCCCACGCTGTCCTGTGCTCACCTCAGCCTGCCGTCCTGCCCCTGACCTCGGGCTGCAGCTGCCCTCTCTGCCCTTGAGCAGGCAGGTGCCTGACCCAGAGCAGACCTGCTCAGCAGCCAGCAGGGATTATTGCTCCATTGTCCACTGACTGGGCAGCTTCTCCACAAGTGACAACCACCTGCACCTCCCCACAGCTCTTCACCTCTAATGTGGCAGCCGCCAGTGCCCTTCCTGGCATCACCGGCCTGAGGAGCCCAGGCAGTCGCAGGCACACGTGGCCTCTGGAGAGGTGTGGGGGTGTGTGGGGTGAGCAGCAGAGCCTGTGTCATGGCATGGAACTGGCAGCTGGCAGGCAGCCAAGCACGAGGCTTGCTTACGCAGGGAGGAAGGGGCTTTGCAGGGAGCCCCATCGTGGTGGCCCAAATGACGGGCCATGCCTATCACAGGACCCCCGTGACAGAAGGCAGGGGTGGCAGTGCCTGTGCCCTCCCAGCGTGGCCATCCATACCACAGGGTCTCTGAAAGGAGGCTGCAGAGTGTTGCTCAGACCCCTCAGGGCTGCCGCCAATGTCTCTCGGTTTTTAACTTAGAGATTGGAGGGGCAAAATCCTCGGGCAAGTCAGCTGCCGAGTGAGGGATTGCAGCTCACTCCTAGGGTTCCATCCAGGTGCTTTTCAAGTGTCAGCACTGTCACAAAACGATTCCTAACGGAACAGAACCCCCCAGGAAGCTCATTTTAGAGCTTCTCAGCCACAGCCTCACCTTGACTTCATCCCCTCCTGACCTATGTCTGTGTCTCTGCAGTTGTTCGGAAAGCAGGAAAACATCCCCCTCTTGGGAGGTAAATAATCAATAACATCCGGCCTTTGTAATTCTATTAACTCAGTCAATTTCTGTCCCCGATTTTCTGTAGCCCAACGCAGCTTGCCAGAGCCCCAGTGCCAGCTCCTTGCGAGCCCTCCACATGCCCAGGGTTCCCAGTCTGCAATGCAGCACAGCAACACACCACTCTGACTGTCGGCATTTGGTGCAGGGATGGCAGCAGCTGCTGGTGTTCAGAGCAGCAACGTGCTGCCTCCTTCCCACCCTGCTCCTTCCCTGTGCACAGTCTCTGCTGGTGTTGGGATGGGCAGGAAAACTCACTCCTCGTTTTCCTGGCCTGCCTCTAGGATGTGCTAAGCCAAGCAGCTGTTGCCAGCACAAGGACTGGCTGGTGGCCACCACATCCCTCTCCCCTTCTGGCCCTTGCCCCGTTCCCACTGTGCCTAGCCCTTGTGAGGCACAGGTAGTTACTGTGCCCAGTCCTGTGTGGCACCGTGCTGCTCTATGGTCCTCAGGGCTGGCCGCACAAACACTGGGCAGGACAAGCCTCTGTCTCCTCCACCCCACTTGCCATGGCAAGCCATGGTGAGTGGAACCATGAGAATGTGAGGCACTTGGCCCTCCTGGGGCAACAAAGAGCCGTTTGGAGGGGAGTGATGTGAAAGCTTCTGGTCTAGAGCTTGAACCTTAGCATTGTGCTGCAGCTGTGACACTTATCTGGCTTAAGGGATCAGGCGCTGGGTGTGCAAATAGAGCCAGGGCTCTTGCAGAGCCAGCATTACCTCAAAAGCACCCCTAAGCCAGCCTGTGGCTGTGTATGTGCCCACTTGGCCCAGCTCAACCCTGTGCCCACCTCCCACAACTCCTGACTGCACATCTCATTGTCATCCAAAATCCACACATGGGGCTGTTTGCTCAGCATCCACAGGCCCCTCCAGCTCTCCCTTTAAAAACTGGCCCAGAGAGGGAAGAGGCAGGACCTGCCAGCAAAGCTTTTCTTTTCAATAGAGGAGTCCCTGTCCCAAAGGGAGGCACGTGGGAAGGCTGGTACAGCCAGATGAGGTCGGGCCAGGGGGCTGCTCTGACACCAGCTCCCACAGTTAGAAATCCTCGGTGTTCTGCCAGCAGGACAAAATGGACCCTTTGCTCCATCCCGTTCCTACCAAGACATTGGCAAAGTCTCCCTGGCTTCTCTTGGGCCGAGCCTGGGGTATGTCCCCACTGGCACTGGCGGTCCCAGCACTGCTGTCTCCCAAACAACCCCAATCTCTGCCCTCCAGTCATCGCGGGAAGTCCCCCGGGACCCCAATCGTACTGTCAAGCATTTGTCCCCTCCCGCTCCCCCATGTCCCCGGCTGCAGCGGCTCGTCCTGGTACTCTGGAACCACCCAGGGCAGCTGGCAGCTCGGGGCTCCCTGCCCGGACCGCAGCGCCCCGAGCCAACCCCCGGACACGGGAATGTGCCCGGGCGGCCCCCGCAGCCCTCACAGCCCCTGCCGGCGCGGGTCCCGCCAAGGAGGCCCGCGGCAACCCCGAGGAACCCCGCAGAGCCGGGACCCGCGCTCCCTGGTCCCTGCGGGACCGCACCCGGCCCGCGGCTGTGCCGGTGTCCTTGTGCGCCTCGGGGACCGGCGGGGCCGGTGACCAGCAGCCCGAGGTTGATCCATCCAACGCGGCTGAGCCCCTGCGGCCGCTCCGTCCCCCTCCCGGCCCGGGGCCCCGGGGCCGGTTCAGGGCCTCCCGGTCCTTCCCGCCGTGGACGAGCGGCGTCCATCGCGCCGTCCCCACGAGCTGCCCCGGGACCCGCCGCCCAGGCTCGAGCCGGGGGGCGGCCGCCGCGCCCGCCCCCGGTGCCGGTGCCGCAGGGATCGTCCCCGCCCGTGCGCCCTCGTCGCCCGCGCGCATTACCTGGGCGGGTATCGCCGACGCTGACGGTCGCCCGCGCTGACCGAGTCCCGGGCGAGTAGGAAGCCGGCGGCGAGAGAGCCGGCGCCCACCATGGCCAGGAGGCCGGCGGAGCGGCGAGAGGAAAGAGCGCGGGCGAAGGTGCTGGCCATGTCGGAGCGGCGGAGCAAGCGCGCCGGGGCGGACAGCGGACGTGAGGGGAATGGGAACGGGAATGGGAATGGGAACGGGAGCGGCGGCGGGGCGCGCGGGGGCGGGGAGCCGGCGGGGCACGGGGGGGCCTAGCGGCACCGCCACCTGCTTGGCTGCCCCGCCCCGCCCCGCCCCATCGAGGCTGCCGCCGCTTTCAGCACCGCTCGCCGGACAGCGCCGGAGGGGCGGCTGCGCCGAGACCGGCCGGCTCCACACCTGGACCCGCTCCTCGGAGCCCCTCGCCGCGCCCTGGGGCGGGTCGGCGCCGCCGGGTCAAAGTTCGTCCACCTGAAGCCGGGAGCGGCGACCGCGGCTCCTCGACGGGATGCGGCCCGCGATGGGTCGCGGGGTCGGGGGGCCTGTTCTCGCCGGTCACCAGCCCTCCCGCAGTGCCCGCCACACCGACGGGGCCGCACCGGTGGGCCCCGGAAGTGCGCTGCGTTCGCTACCGCAGAACCCCGAGGGACGGGAGCTGCTGGCGCAGACTTGCGCTGCTCTGGGACACGGGAAGCGGCCGCCCGGTAGAACCGTGCGCCCAGCCCGGTACGGCCGCTGCGGCCGCCTGTCCCCCCGGTGCAGGCGCGCGCCTGCCGTTACAGCACGGGCCCGGCGTGGGGCCCGCGCCCACGTGCGCCCGGCCGCGCCGCATCTCCCGCAGCCGCCGCCAGGCGGCGCCATGCCGTGCCCGCTCGCGTCCCGGCCGGCCCGCCTCCTCCGCGCCGATTGGCTGCCTACGGCCGTCAGCAGACGGTGATTGGCCAGCGGCAGAGCCCGCAGCGCAGGGTGCGCTCGGAGGCCGCAGGTGAGCGGAGCGAAATGGCGGCGCCTGGCGTGGCGCCCCCTGCTGCCGCCGGGGGGGCAGGGGCGGCCGAGGGGCCGGGGCCGGGGAGCGAAGTGAAGCAAAGCGCAAGGCGGGGAGGGGTAGGGCGGCCGATCGCGCCGCTGCTGGGCCCTGTTTGTTGGCGGCTGTCGGGGAGCGCCAGGTGGGCGGCAGCGGCGGCTCCACGGCGAGACGCGGCCCGGTCCCGTGCCGCCCCCCCGGCTCGCCGCCGCTCGCCTGTGCCCGCCGGGCCCGGGTCCGGCCTCGGGCGGCGCGGCAGCTCCGCCCGACTCGGGCGCAGCGCCGGGCCAGGCTCGTCCAGGCCGCTCGGGGCCTGTGCGTGCCGGCGCGGGGCTGGTGCCTGCCCGCTGTCCGGGCAGCGGCGGCTCGCCCTTTGCGGGGCTGCTTGAGGTCGCGCCGCTCTCCGGGCCCGGTCCTGGCTCCCGCCTGTGCCTCTGCCCCGCTCTCCGGGGCCGCTATCTCTCCCGAGCCTGGCGGGCCGGTGTTTGTGAAGCCGCCAGGGTGTGCGCGGGGTAGAGCGGCGGCAGCCCCCCGCAGTAAACCCTCAGTGACAGCGGCCGTGTCGGAGGAGTTCCCGGTGCTGAGGAGTTTCACGCTCTACAGGTCCCACGAGTGTGATTAAATATTTCGTTACGAGCAGCGTCAGACGCGGCGGGGCCTCGCCGCCGTGCGCACGCACCGCTCGGTGTGCGGGGCAAACCGAGGGGCTGCCCGGGGCTGCCTCCGCTCCGCCCTCCGCGCTCGCAGCCCGCGGGGCGTTCGGCTCCCCGGCAGCGCTGCTGGCATCCGCCGGGCACCGCTGCGCCTGCCTGCCTGTGAACACGCCTGTACTACCAGAACAGAGGCATTGCCCTGATACTACATGTCCAAATAGTTTTAATTATTAGCCCTAGGATAGGTGATGTTTGTGTTCTGAAGCAATAAAGTGCCCATGAGAGGAGCACAGCTTTCACCATTTTAAAGAATGGAATTAACCTTAGTGCAAGCAGCCCTTGTAACAGTGGAAGTAACTCTCCGTGTGTCACTGGTCATGCAGAGGTGTATTAGTGGTCATGCATGCAAAGGTACTTCACTGCTCAGGGCCTAAGCTTTCAGGGTTGGTTTTTTTTGGTCTGGTTGGTTGGTTGTAGGGCCGTCAGTGGTTTCAGATAGTTCTACAAGACATTGTCAGCATAAGTGTTTTAAAATGCCAGCTGTGTGTATTTTTAGAAGTCGTGATCCTGCATGTACTTGACCTGGCTTGGCTAGGCTGTGGGTCTCTAAGTTGGATCATGCTTTCAGGCTTTTTGCTTGCCAGGGTAATCCCAAATTCCTGCCACTGGCAGTGGTATAAGTCACGTTCCTGTCTGTCAGCCCAGCACTACAGGCACTGCACCTGCATCTGCACCTCGTGTTTAAAAAATGAAATGAAACAAAACCCTGACATGCAAGCCCACTCTTTGATTGGTTAATGCCACGCTGAGTACAAAATACAAGACCTAATCACATATTCTCACCTTAAATGCCTGGTACCTCAGAAGCAGGGCACAAAGAATTTCTTTACTCTATTAGCACCCTTATCTGAACAGCACCAGAATGATCTGCTGGGGAAGAGGAAAACAATTTCCTATATGGTTTCTTATCTCTAATACAGCGCAGTCCAGGGAGCTGAAACAGTCCCAGGCCATCAGAGGCAAGGTCTGTGGCTCCATTTAGGGTTGTGTGTCAGCAGATTTGGATTGCTGATGGGGTAATTTTGGTAACCTTTGGTATGACTGTGCAGCAGATCACAGCTGCCCTTCTTGCAAGTGCAGCAGGAAAGTCTCCGGGTGTAGCGACTGGCATGTAGTTTTTCCTGTGTGAAAAGTGTGGGCTGTGTGCTGTGCAGGACCCTGTAAGGGTTCTGTGATGGCATTGCCACCCTGCTGGCATATGGGCCCTGTGCCAGTTCAACACTAGAGCTGGCTCAGGTATGGTGGGCAAACTTCCTGTCACTGTCCTTAGATACCAGAATAGAACTCCGCTCGCCTGTGTCTATTTAAGAGCAACAGTCTGAGTTTTTAATGCCTTAGTTGTGCCTGTAGCTAAAAGTTCTGTTCATCAAGAGTCTGTAGTTGTTTGGTATAAGTCTATGGTAAGGAATGTACTTTTAAGAAAAACTAGAAGAAGGTTCCAGTTAACCCTCCCCTCACACCTGAAATCATGAGGCTTTCCTTATTAACATCATGGGCACACCTGTGCTATCAGTGGCTGTCAGCTTCAGTGAGGCTCTGAGGTTTTACTTGATGTGAGTATGATGTGTCACGGCCTTGAAACAGAGCTACAGAGCAAGGAAGAGGCTTTGTCTGTGGGGTAGGAGGAGGAATATAGAGAAGTTGTTGCTTTCTGAGTTCTTGGGGCAAAGGTTTTCCTGCTGCTTATCTGTTTTTTTTCCAGGAGGGAGGGGAGATTAAGGGATTGGAGAAAATAACCCTCTACCTCCTTCTGCTTGGTTTGCTTCACTTCATTAAATCATCAGCCTTCAAGCTGATGGTATACCTGCCAGGGGTTCATTCTGCACTGGTATGCTGAGGCAGCAGGACACAGGCGTGAGAACAGTTCCTGAGTATGTTGGGAATGCTACTCTTGTCCTCCCCTGGAGATAGCAGGGCTATGTGGAGTGCACAGTAAATGCCTCTAGAGCCTGGTCTGCCAGCCCTGTTCCTCCCACTAGCAGCGAGCACTGATGGTGAGTATCAGCTCTGACTCGTGCTGCTCCAGGTGTTTCAGTGCCAGGTGTGTGCTGTACTTTGAGGGTTTTGTGGCAGCAGCAGCACTGGGCTTGGTGCATGGGACTGGGATGGAGGAGATCGTCCTTGGTGTGGTATGTACAAAGTCCAGGCTTGCTGTGTCCCCTTGTGTGGTTTCTGTTGGGTCGATGTCTGCTCCCCCAGTGGATCCTTAAGCAGGAGGAATGCTTTTGGCTACTTTATAATAAGGAAAAGCACAGTGAAAGACGCCTGCTTGACGCTGGGTGGAGCTTAGGCCAACGGTGAACAGCTGTGTCCTTGGCATGGCTAGGTCAGTTGAATGGTGTGTTCAGACTCTGTCTCCTCTGAGGCTGCTCTTGTAGGTGACACTGGAGGACATGATCCTTTCCTGGTGTTTCTAACTCATAGCATATATTCAGCAGCTGGTCAAAGGAGGTGATTGTTCCATTCTGCACTGGTCACAGCACTAAGCCTGTCTAAGTTGAAGAAGCCTGTGGACAATGCTCTCTGGCACATGGTGGGGTTTTTGGGATGTCTGCACAGGGCCAGGAGCTGGACTCAGTCCTGATGGATCCCTTCCAACTTGGTGTATTCTGTGTTTCTGTGCCAGCTTGCAAACCCAGACATCCTGACCTGTTACCCAAACTGTTGCTGATGCTCCCTCTGTGTCGTCTTTCCCTGCCATAGAGTTTTCACTTGTTTTTCCTCCTCCCTGCAAACTCCTTCACCTCTCAAACTGTTCTCCCTGTTACTGTAGGTCTTCTTGAGCTGAAAGGATGAAAATTGGCAATTGGAAAATCACTGTCACTGACCTGAGCTTTATCCTGACTTCTGGAGTCCCAGTTGATATTGTTGGGCATATGAGTCTGCAAGAGTGTCCCCTGTCCATGGTTTAGGCAGCGGTTGGACATGCATCACTGTAAGGGTTACATGATTTCAGTGCTGGTGGTAACACTTTCCCAGTGCGAGAGGGTTAATTGCAAAATGGAGCTGCTTATCTAAATTGATCCAGAATTCCAAATCCCCTCCCACACTGAGAATGTCTTCTTGTTCCCCGTTTTTGTGCTGGGCAGCACTGTCCCTGGGTTCCCTCATGCTGGCTCAGTCCCTGCCCTCCCCACATCGTTTGCTTCACCGTGCAGCTGCCTCTGACCCCTCTCCCTTTTGCACTCTGTGATTCCAGAGCGGGATGGTCGCCCACCAAAGCTGCAATGTCGTCCCTGACGACCTCCAGTGAGGGAGAGAACTCTGCTCCCAGGTTTGTTCTTGGTTCCAGAGATGATGAGACAGAATTTCTGGGATCAAACATGAAGACAGACGAAACTGATTTCTTTGAAGATGACGAAGAGGAGGAGTCGGTAAGGAGGTCCCAGCATTCTGGGCTGGAGCACCTGTGTGGGATCCCTGGGTCTCAGCCAGGTTTTGCATGGTTACTGCTGGGGCTGCAGGTAGTTGGGACTGCAGGGGACACGGCAGTGGCATTGATGACAGGACACATTACATCATGCTGCTATACTCACTGCCTCGGGAAATCCAGCTTTTTTGCTTGCAGATCTGATTTGAGAAAACTAGATGATTCCTTTGTTCTAGAGACTTAACCTCACACTCCTGTAAGTCTTTCTGTTTCACCAGGGAAATTTTTGGGGAAAACTCTGGCATGTGTGAAAAGGGCAAAGGTGTCTCTGCAGAGAGGAAACATTCATTTTTTCTATAACCTCCAGGAGCAGGATGCAGAAAAAATGATCTCTAGCTCCTGACTGCTTTTGGCCCCTATTCAGTGTTATATTAAATGCTACTAAACTGATCTCTGTCTTCCTCTCTGTCAGCCTCCGGAACGGCAGATCGTGGTGGGAATCTGTGCCATGACCAAAAAGTCCAAGTCAAAGCCCATGACACAGATTCTGGAACGTCTGTGTAAGTTTGAGTACATCACAGTGGTGATCATGGGGGAAGACGTTATTCTGAATGAACCGGTAGAAAACTGGCCCTCTTGTGACTGCCTGATATCCTTCCACTCCAAAGGTAACACATCTCTAGCAGTCCTTAGCCTGCTTGAGCTGTGGGCAAGGGATTTTCCTTTCAGCCCTCCCCTCTGTCCTCACCCTGTATTTCAGGATTCCCCCTGGATAAGGCAGTTGCTTATGCCAAGCTGTGCAAACCATTTCTGATCAACGACCTTGATATGCAGTACTACATCCAGGACAGGTGGGTGTCTGTGAGACACTAAAGCCCTTTCCCTCTTCCTCTGATTCTTCTCAGCATGCTGTGGAATTCTAATTTTTCTGATCACAAAGGAGTGAGATGAGGAGGAAGGGGACCTTAGCAGTGGCTTTTTGGGGTTTCTCTAAAGCGTGGAGGGGAATGGCTTTGAGGGTAAAACCATTGAGACCATATAAAATCATGCTTTGTTTTCTGGTGTAAATGTCCTGTAAGGAGTGGCTGGGAGGTAGGGAGTGGAAGAGTTCTCACAGAACAAGGCTGCCACGACTAAAGCAAAAAGACTAGTGTCTAAGCAGGAGAGCTGAATGGTGAGATGGGGCTCTGGGTCAGAAATTGGGAGCAAGGTTGGGTCAGAATCTGTGCAACCTGTGTTGTTCAGACACGTGAGGTTTCTCAGTCATCTGTTGGTAGAGGCCACTGGCAGCCGTGTACTTGGGCCCTTATAGCCAGGCTGCTTTGGCTGTGTGTGAGTAGGGCTCCTAACAGATCCTAAACCTCCTGCCCTGTCTTTGGGGTGGCGAGCAGTGTTATGTGGGTGCTGGCAGGCATCCCAAGGTGTAACTAGTGAAAGAACTGGGATTTGCCCCTTGGCACAAGATGAAAGAAGGCTCCTGCTGCTTCTGCCAGGCCTGGGCACCGGACAGCTTGGCATGACAGGGCACTCTCCAACAGGATGGGTCTGGGCAGGTGGTGTGTACTGGGTGTGCTGCTGTGCTTTGGGCACATGCTAATAATTGAGCATCCATGTTTAGGCCAGGTAGAAATTTACTGTGGGCCATCTGTATCCAGAGCAGGACTGCAGCAAACCCTGTAGCCTGTGGGACTCGGCCAGAGAGCATGTGCTACAAGTACCTGCAGTCTTGATGCTTATTTGTGTTCATCTGACTGTGTTTCTCATCAGTGGGAGTGAAGTCTTTCCCTTGGTGTGTACTGAGGACCTTCTAAACTCTTCTGATGCTCTTGTGTCCTCTACAGGCGTGAAGTGTATCGGATCCTTCAGGAAGAGGGAATAGACCTGCCCCGCTATGCTGTGCTCAATCGAGATCCTGACCGACCAGAAGGTCAGTGTCCAACTTCTGCTGAAAGCCATTTCCCCAGGCTCTGCTGTTTAGGATAGTCTGCAGAGGACAGATACTGGCAGTCACCTCAAAGAGGTCTGGCTCCTAAGTCTCCCGGGTTTTTCTCGTGAGCAAAGGTCGCAGCACAAAACCGACTGATGGGCCTGGAAGGGGCTGTGGCTCTGCACTGGGACTGTGTCACCTTTCCCGATGTGCTGCTGCTGTGCTTTGTCTTCAGAGTGCAACTTGGTGGAAGGAGAGGACCACGTGGAGGTAAATGGAGCTGTGTTCCCAAAGCCATTTGTAGAGAAGCCAGTCAGTGCTGAAGACCACAATGTGTATATTTACTACCCGACATCAGCAGGTGGGGGCAGCCAGCGGCTCTTCCGCAAGGTGAGGAGGGGTCTCCAGGGCTGCTCTTGGAACCAGTAGATCTGAGACTCGTGTGGCTTCAGGAGGGAGTGTTGAGGCAGGCGAAGGGCAAAGGAGGGTTTTGTGTGGGGGAACTTTAGACCTTCTTAGAACTTTGAGTTCAAGTGCATCTACCTGGGAACCACAAAAGGACGTATTTTAGTGGTAGTGCTGACTTCACTTTCCCCATCCTCTTGGTGACATTTATCCTGTAGTCATGGAGCACTGTGTCCCTTTCTGAATTGCATGCTGATTTCTCCTGGGTTTATCACGATGAATTTTTCTAAAAACCTACATTCCTTTCATTTAACATCATTCTTTCCCTTCCCATTTACTGTAGCTTGCACACGTGATAAAAGCAGCATTTATTCCTAGATTTCACAGGAAATCTGCCCTTACTCATGTCCCCCACTTTTCCAGTGAACAGTAATAGGTGTGATGTATTTTTTTCCAATCAGATACATGTCTGGCATGAATAAACCTAAAATGATTGTTCCCTTAGGTAAGATACAGGTATGCCTCTTGAGTCTGTATCCAAAGCCTTACTACAGAAGAAAACAACATTATCCTTGATGTTGATAAAATCAGTCATGGTTCTAGAAGGAAATGAAATTATCACCTGTTATAATTTATTTTCATTTGCATGTTAGTTGGGCTCCTTACCTTGTAGTATTTTTTCACTTTTTTTTTGTTCCATGTCCTTGAAGTGATTGGAGACAAATTAATGGTCTATAATAGCTTTTCTCCTCTTTAAAACCTGGAAAATGACATACGTGCTGCCTGCATTCTGGTGTCTTTTGTCCTCCATAAATAAGTGTGCTGTAACATCTGGGGAGCCTGAGATGCTGATCCATTAAGTCTGCTAAATTCCCTACTTACGGGATGAAACTTCTGCTTTTCTGCTTCCATCTAAGAAAAGGATCCCCGCGCTCTTCCCTGAGGTGTTTATTCTGTGCTTTCAGATTGGAAGCCGGAGCAGTGTGTACTCCCCAGAGAGCAGTGTGAGGAAGACAGGCTCCTACATTTACGAGGAGTTCATGCCTACGGATGGCACTGATGTAAAGGTGAGGAAAAGCCTGGCATGGTGCTTTCCTTTGTCAGGCTTGGGGAAGCTGAAAGTTCAGCTGTTCTGCTTAGTCCTACATAGGCTGTGGAATGTGTGTTCAGGCTTTGAGGTGCTGACTGCACAGTTTGACCCCCAAAGTGGGGAGTGGGTGCTCTGTGGATCACGCCAGGAGGAATGTGTGAGACCATCTCATCTCCTTTTCTGCGTCTGCAGCAGGAATACCTGCTGGAAGCTGCAGTTAGTCGTGGTGGCTGTGTCAGGTGTGCTCACTCTCATTGCAGGTGTACACCGTGGGGCCGGACTATGCCCATGCAGAGGCTCGCAAATCCCCTGCTTTGGACGGGAAGGTGGAGCGGGACAGCGAGGGGAAGGAGATTCGCTACCCGGTCATGCTGACTGCCATGGAGAAACTCGTTGCCCGTAAAGTCTGCGTAGCCTTTAAGGTCTGTGTTTTCTTTCCTGTGCAAGCAGGACTCCACAAATGTCTGATATGTGTCAGGATTGGGATTAAAATTTGTCATCCTGGCATGTCTCAGGCAATCCTCCGTGCCTGGTGCCAGTTGTTGGTCCTGCTGGCTGTGGCACTTTGCTGGGCAGAGGTGACTGGGACGGCAAGAGGGCCTGCAGCAAATGCCCTTTGGGCTGATTGGTGCCTGGTGCCCCACATACATTTGAGCATTCAATACTGAATCCTGAGCATGCTCTCTGTCTGACCTGTGCTCATCCTGTCTTGACTTATTTCCTGCTTTTGTTTATGTGGAAAATTTGGTCTTATTTTCTTGGTTGTTTTTTTCTTTTTTGTGTTTTGGTACTTGTGTTTGGTTCTTCTGTTTGTTGGCTTTTTGTTTGTCTGGTTTTGTTTTTTTTAGTTCTTGGGTTTTTTTAATATGGCTCTGGTGCAAATTGATGTTTTATTTTAGAGTTGGGTAGAGTGAGTAAGAGTCTAGGTATGGTTCCATGACATGTTCGGCAGTATCAGCGGAAGAAGCACTGGACTCCTTGTTCCTGCTCCACTGCAACTGGCACCCCGTGTGGTTGGGCTGATGCAGATTTGGTCTCTTTTTTACCTTGTAGCCTTTTCCATTTAGTGATGGGTGTCTTTGCCTACTGCACTTCTTGTCCATGCTTGTCAATCTGGTTCAAAATTATTGGATTTCAAAGGAAGAGCAGGATATCCAGGAACTGCTCTGTTTCAGGTCCTTAGAGCTCTGGAAAGTCGGGGGTTGGCCCTGATGGCTCCATCTGGGGGTTTGTGGTTAGGGCCTTTGGCTCAGCAGTAAGGGGGTAAAGGGCTGACTAACAGCATGTCTTCCCACTTGTTGTAGGCTTGTGAGGTGGGCATGGACTGTAGGATGTCTGTAGCATCAGCAGGCTGAGCTGGGCAGCGTTGGCTGGGTCTGTGCATGCCCTGCTGGCAGGGTCGCTGCTGTCCCCCACTGCTTCCTTCCTGTGTGTCCAAGTGCCCTGTCCTCTGCTTCCTCCTGCAGCAAACCGTGTGTGGCTTCGACCTCCTGCGGGCCAACGGCCACTCCTTTGTTTGTGATGTGAATGGCTTCAGCTTTGTGAAGAACTCCATGAAGTATTATGATGACTGTGCCAAAATCCTTGGGTATGAGCAATCTGAGTTTTGATAAGTAACTCACAGCAAAGTGAAATGAAATATGGAGTCTTGGTCACTATGTCAGAGAAGTCTGCCAGTGGTTCATGCGAGTCACTTGCTCAGCAGGTGAAAGCTTGGCTCTTGGAGGAACAGGTTATTTTCAAGCCCTGGAGCTCCTGCCTGCAATGGCATTAGCTGTCTTTGTCTACAGCTAAATATAGATATATATCTCCCAGGACTTTTCATTGCATGCTGAGCCCAGTTGTGGTATTGGTGATGTGGGGAAAACTGGTACCCCTTTGGGGTGCCCTAACTAGCCCACAGTGTGGTAGGTGTCTCTGCAATAAAAGTGAGGGGAAATTCTGTGGCTCCCTTCACATCTTTCAGCAGGACTGCTAAGGAGGAGGTGGAGAACTAAGGGAATGGATTTTCTTGTGAGTGTTGTATTTTGATTTCTTTCAGAAATATAATCATGAGGGAGTTGGCTCCCCAGTTTCATATCCCCTGGTCCATCCCAACGGAGGCAGAAGACATCCCCATTGTCCCCACTACTTCAGGCACCATGTGAGTACCTGCTGTCTTCTCAAAAGGATGCCAGTGATGACTGTGTGAGGGACAAAGTGTGACAAACCCTGTCCAAGGGCCTGACACCACTAGCAGCATGGCATCCTCCAGCTGCTGTGCTGCTTGCAACCCTGAAATGCCTGTGGAAAGGCTTAGCTATGCACGTGGAAGTTGTGATAGGTTGGAGATTAGTTGTAGGTTTGATGAATGCAGAAGAGCAATAACTGAAGAAATAACAGAAACTGCTTGCATGGCTTTCAGAGGTCCAAATTCTTCGTCAGGACAGGAAACAGATCAGGACAGATGCTGTAGCTGGCTGCTACATGGAGAAAGTGCGTGTTGAGCTACCAGTGAAATAGGTGGAAACACTTAGTTGAAACATTCATCATTACCAATATGCTTGGCAGCCCCTCATTTGATACCTTTGACCTTACTGGTTTTCTGGCACATAAGGCTAAAAGATCAAAGGCAAAAGTTTCTTTGTGATCCTCAGCGTACTTGTACTCCGGTATGAAACCCCTCACCTTAGTAGTGTCTGCAGAGCTCTGACTCCCTCTGCAGCTGTGGCACTTGTGTCTGGTTTAGGCTGGGAGAAATTCTACCCCTGCTGAGGAAAGCAGGTGTCAGAAGAATGGAACTGAATGAGCAATAGGAAGCTCCTTCCTGGTGGCAGTTCTGGAGTGTAAGGGCACATTTGTCCTCTTTATCTCATGTTTGCCCAGGATGGAGCTTCGCTGCGTTATTGCAGTCATCCGTCATGGAGATCGCACCCCGAAGCAGAAGATGAAGATGGAAGTGAAACATCCCCGGTAAGAGCCAAGGGAAAAAGGTGCTCTGCTCCTGGGAAAGGATGAGGGCCTATTCTCTAAACCAGAAGCAGGAGCAGAGGGCTGAGTGCATAGGAGGCAGTATTTTTCATGGCCCATCCAAGCAAATGCTTTCTGACCAGTTGAGAGAGCCCCCTTTCCCCACAAGGATCCTGACACCTTTTGTGTGAGCACTGGAAGGCAGAATGAAGGTGTGGTAGGTGCTCAAAAGGGAAGTGCCTCACTAAATGGGAAGCTAGTAACTGCTTACTGGTTGTATTTTGAAAAACACTTGTTTTTTCAGAATTTCTGAAGCGCAGGGAAGAGCCAGCAGCCTGCTGGTTCTACCTGAAGAACAGAGACTGAAGGCACATGTGGGAATGACCCTCCTTGTGTTATGAAACAGCAGAAAATGGATCACCATTTTTTTTTGTCTGTTCAGGTTCTTTGAATTATTTGAGAAATATGATGGTTACAAGACAGGAAAGTTGAAGTTGAAGAAACCAGAGCAGCTACAGGTGAGGAAGTGCATTCTGGGGTTACTGCGTGGGATATGCAGGTAATACAGATCCTGGTGCGAGGCAATTCTTTGGGAGGGTACAAACCTCCAAGAGGGCAACAGTGTGTCACACAGATGCTGTGTCCCATTCTGCACCCTGGCCCACTCAGCTGGGTGACAGCAGGAGAGCAGAATGGAAACTTCTGCTGCCTGGTGCGCACGCTGTGGGATGGAGATGACCTGATGCAGCTTGCCCACCAGGCTGTGGTTGCCTCTGGTGACAGATGGGTCCATGCTAAGGAGTGGGGCAGTTGGAGGTACCTGCTTGGCTCTCAGCAGGGCTGTAGTACAGCATGAGGATGAAGCAAACTGCAGTGTGGAAGTTTGTCCTGCCTGAGCTGTGTCTTATGAAATGACATACCTCTGAGGAGTGTCTGTATGGACCTGCTTCTGGATGAAGCTGTTAGGAGGCCTTGCAGGAGTACACTGGTGAGTCTGAGGCAGAATTGCTCTCTGCTTCCCAACAGGAAGTGCTGGACATTGCACGGCAGCTTGTGGTGGAGCTGGGAACCCACAGCGATTGTGAAATCGAGGAGAGGAAATCCAAACTGGAGCAGCTGAAGAGTGTCTTGGAGATGTAAGCATTCCTGTCTCAGGGCGCTGTGGGTTTGCCTCAGAGGATGTGATACGGGAACAAGCTGTGCTGCTGGTGCCCAGAGATGGGGGTCTCCTCTGTCCCCTGTTAGTAACTGCACAGCAAAGGCACCATGTTCCTCACTTTTTCTCCTTGACATCAAAACCCTGCTGAGCCTTGTCCTAAGCGTGTCTGGTGTTTGACTAAACTACTTGAGACAAAACTGAGCTTTCTTTGCTGCAGGAGAGGAACTGGGGTCCTAGATGGACTATGTTGATCTGAAGCATTTTGATATGATTCGAATAAAGTTGTTTTAAATAAAGTTGTCCTGGTGCCAAAAGTTTAGCAAAAAAGAGCTTGGAAAACATGAAAAGATGTTGTGTCCTCTGAGGTTTTGTACAGTCAAAATAAAAATGTGGTGATATTGACAGCTTTTAAACAAAACGGGGTTCCTCTCAGGCTGCAGCTGGCTATGGCACACACAGCCAGCGTCTGTGTTCAGGCCGTGTCTCTGGAGCACAGAGGAGGACTTTTTGCTGTGATGACCTCCTCTGCTCTTTCTGCTCATCATGGTTATCCTCAAAGCATCTGTCAGAGTGGTTTTTCCTGTGATCTCATTAATCCACTTGTTAAAGGTGTAGATAAGAGTTTAAAGCCATAGTGAGGAATGACAGCATAGAGTGCTCTTGGTAGAAGAGTAAAGCAATGGATCTTTGAATTTTGTTTGAGGGAGCTGTTTGGCTTTTTGTGGGGGTCTGTGCTGGGTCACAGGGAGATGACAAAAATCATGTTCCATGGCTATGGGTGTTGTAGCAGAAAGTCTCTTGCTTGTGCTATACTTCTGCTGTGTACTGCCTAGGGGCCTCTGGGCAAAGGTTGGGTGGAGTTGATTTGTTTCAGTGGTTTTTTCTCCATCCCTTGTGACAGGTATGGACATTTTTCTGGCATTAACCGTAAAGTTCAGTTGACCTATCTTCCTCATGGACATCCAAAAGCTGCGAGTGAAGATGAAGGTAAAGGAACCTAATGGTGCTACCTAAACCTGATCTTTAAGCCCAGAGTTCAGGTGGGAGTGCAGCTACCATCTGTGTATAGGCCTCTGGACGTACTAGCAGAGTTGGTGACCCATATCTTATCTTTGCTCACATCATAGGAAGGATTGCAGGGATTCCAGTACACCCTGGCTGGCTCTACAGGGCTTGCATTTCCAGTTTTATGAATGTCATCCTTCAAAAAGTAGTGACTCTGAATTTCCTACTTGCTGATTTGTTTCCTGGGGGGCTTGGGTCAGGCTTGTGTTGAGAGCTGCGCGCAAGGTGCTGATGACAGCCTCTTGTTCCTCCCTCGGCAAGCTCAGGTAGGAGCTCTGATGGGGTGAATGCCTGTTTGTCTCCTAGAGGCTCGCCGGGAGGCCTCCCCCTCGCTGCTGCTGGTGCTCAAGTGGGGTGGGGAGCTGACCCCAGCAGGAAGAGTGCAGGCTGAGGAGCTGGGCCGCGCCTTCCGCTGCATGTACCCTGGGGGCCAAGGTGAGTTTGGCCACGTGCCTCTGGTCCTGCCCAGCCCACGCATCTGTGGCTGTACGCAGCCTCTGGGATAGTTTTTGTTCTTTTGAGTTGGCATGGTAGGGATAAATAATTCAGGTGGGTTTTGTACCCAGATCCCTAAGCTGACCTGAGAGGTCTGCTGTTAAACTTCAGTGTGTCTTGGAGAGCCTGGCAGCTTTCCTAAGACATACATCTGACTTATGGCTGGTGCCTGTCTGCCAGAGTGTTTCCCTGAGCTGTGAGCTCTGAGCTGGGAGTAGTTAGTGTTCCTGTCTTGTCACACGGTGTGACTGGGTACTGTGCAGAATTGCCCTGGGATTCCAGGTAGCAGCAAATAGTGACCACTGGACTGTCTTTGGAGGTCAGACTCGAGAGCTTCGTGAGTTACTTTCCTCCATTACTGATCTGACTCTTGTGGTTGACTCAGAATGAGAAATAAACTGGCAATTTGTGCCACAAAGTAATTGCAGCTGTACAGGACTTGCTTTGGAAACTTCCTTGCTGAACCACCCTCCCTGCAGCTCTGAGGGCTGCAGGATTTGCTCTCATGCAGAAACTAAGCAGAAGGAAGTGGGGTTTTTTTGCATCTTCATTCTGCACCAGGGTATTCAGGCTATCAGATCTACTACAGGGTGTTCAGTAGAGTTTGCTGCAGAATTTGGGCAGCATCAGACTTAACTGGGGGATGCTAATTTTTTTCCTCAAAATGAACTTTCCCAAGTTAAGCAATGACTTTGTTACATTTCTAGTCCTTGTGTATAGCTAGAACTGTCTATTTTGGAGCAGCATAAATGCTGCCTATGCAAGTGACTAGTTCTCTACATAACTTTGTTACTACAATAAAGTTTGTTTGTGTAAACCAATATATTCAGCTGGTAATTTTGCAGGTGTGAGAATATAAATCTTGAGTTGTCCTTGGTTGCAGGCGATTATGCTGGTTTCCCTGGCTGTGGCTTGCTCAGGCTGCACAGCACTTATCGCCATGATCTCAAGATCTACGCCTCGGATGAGGGGAGAGTGCAGATGACAGCAGCAGCTTTTGCAAAGGTCTTTCTTCTCTTTTGGGCATCCGTTTGTTCATCACTCTTAAAATATGCCAGTTCTAAAGGAAAGCCTCTGGTGATGAGGAAGGAGTTTTCCTAGGATCTTCCTCCTCTGTGTTGGATGGACTGGGGTACACTGGGCTAATAGCAGGTGTACGGGGCAGTACTGAACATCTGGTGTATCTGCACACGCCTGTCACCTTTAATGTCCTGTCCAGGACAGGACTCTCAGTCAGGAAGGAGTTCCATATGGATTATTGCTGATGCTTGATCTTAGAGCACACCAGATGTGCTGCTGAGTATTGACTGCCTATAGAATGAATGTTTCTGGGGTGGCTGCCCAGCCAGAGGGGTTATTCCTTGCCTGCTGAATTTAAAAGGGAAATGAAATGTCTTTGGTGAGGTATGGGGTGGAAACAGGTTCATTTGCAGCTAAAGCCAAGGGGAATCCTGCGGTGGCCTTAACTGGTCTTTAGAGCATTCACTGTATTTTCAAGCAAACTGAGCTGCTTGATAGTTGAGCCTGCTCAATAGTTGCCTGGATAAATCTGGGGCTGCCACAGGCAGATCTGCCCTTTGCTTGAACAGCTCTAGAACCATGACAGAGTCATCTCTGACTGGAGGGGGTGTTGCTGTAAAACTGCCCTTCAAGGACAGTTGAGATTTCGCTTAAATTGCCTGAGTTCTGGCCATGAAACCACCAGAATTTTTGTTGCTTGGTTGCTGAAATCTTGTCCTATGTGGTGTGGTTTTAGGGTCTGCTAGCCCTGGAAGGAGAGCTGACCCCCATCCTGGTGCAGATGGTGAAAAGTGCCAACATGAATGGTCTGCTGGACAGTGACAGTGATTCCCTTAGCAGCTGTCAGCACAGAGTGAAGGCTCGACTACATGAAATCATGCAGAAGGATGCTGAGTTCTGTGAAGAGGATTATGAAAAGGTAAAGCACCAGTGTGGCTTCATTGCTCCCTGGATCTGAAAGGAGAATAGCATCGCTGCAGTGGTTTGATGTGAAGTCTGGTATGTGGACAGTGGTTTGGTTAGTTTGAGATCAGTTCTGGTCAAAATGGCAGGATATGTATGGAAGTGTGCAAGTTAATAGCTTCTGTCCTTCCTGGAGTGACAGTCCTCAGTGTTGCTCTGCTGTCCCCTTCAGGACTGATCATGGTGCCTTTTTCTCCCTTCATAATTCCCGGTTCATTTGGTTCTTGTGAGTGTGCTGGAAGAGCTCCTGCATGCTGCTCAGATCAATCCCAGCTGCTGTGGGCAGGGACTGTGTCTCACTGCATTCTAGATCCGTGCTCTATGCACGTGTGAACAGACCTTTTGGTTACAAATTGTTGTGTGTCCTGTCAGGTTCTCATTGCTGCAGAGTGGAGAGCATGGGCTGCGTGCAGCACAACAACCAGTGAAAGCACTATTGCTGCTTCTCCAGCAAGTCCCCAAAATACTGTTTTTCCCAGACTCTGAAATGTGATTACTGGACTGAAGTCCTTTAAGGAACATATTTATCATCTCAAAGAACTACTTAAAATGAAGCCCTTTTGCTCAAGCACAGAAGCAAAATGAGACAAGAGTGGATATTGGAGGTGGAGGGAGGTCCAGACTAATGGGAGCAGTTGTTTGCTCCCTCTGAGTTTGATCTTGAGGAAGATTTTAAGACATGACTGACTACTCCTAAGAATAGGCCAGCTTATTGTGCTCAGCTGGGAGCACAGCTTTTGTCCCAAGTCAGAAAGCAGTATGGCTGCAAAAGACAGACATTTTTCATTCCCCATTTGTGAAGACTAGCTAATGTCTGCTGGAATCTTCTTTCAGCTAGCACCTACAGGCAGTGCTTCTTTGCTCAACTCCATGACCTTTATCCAGAACCCAGTTGAGGTCTGTAACCAGGTGTTCACCCTGATTGAAAATCTCACCTCCCAGATACGAAAACGTCTGGAGGACCCAAAATCTGCAGGTAAGCAACAGAACTGGAAAAGATTAATTTATTGTTACATCTTCCGAGCTCCCAAATACCACTAGGGCTTATGATTGTCTGTAGCAAAGAAACTGTAAAGTGTAATTCCGTATGTACTTATTGATGTGGAAGGCTCAGCTTTCAATTACTGTTAAAGAGAGCTCTAATGTAAAGGAAATGATATGTGCATTTATGGCAGACCTAAGCAGCTACGCAAACGGTTTCACTTTTCTCAAGCATTTCAGAAGTAGCCTGTTGCTGCAGGTTAAAACCCCTGCAACAGTTCCAGTGGCTTTTCCAGACTAGGATTCCTGTGGGTGACACAAGAATTGGAGCCCTTTTGTGCTGGGAGAGCTCAGTCACAGCTGACCCTTGAAATCTCTGCAGCAATAACCAGGGTTCTGTGATTCTGTGGCTCTAGGATGTGAATGTTGTTTGCTGTCCTTTGCTTTTTAGACCTGCAGCTGTACCACAGTGAGACTTTGGAACTGATGCTGCAACGCTGGAGTAAGCTGGAGCGAGATTTCCGCATGAAGAATGGGCGCTATGACATCAGCAAGATCCCTGATATATATGACTGCATCAAGTATGATGTACAGCACAACTGTGCACTGAAACTGGAAGGCACAACTGAACTCTTCAAGCTCTCCAAAGCCCTGGCAGATGTGATCATACCCCAGGTAGAGCCTGTATGACAATGCCTGTGCCACCAATTTCTGAGCCTTTGCCTTTGTGTTATGTCTCAATTCTCTTGCACGTTAACTGCCAAGGCAGCCTGTCACAGTAGGGTGTTTCTCAGATCTTTCTCAGTGTTTGTATAAGGCCAAAACCATTTATGACTTGAAATGAGGCAGGGCTGAGCTTCTGGTTGAGGATTCTGGCAGGGTCAGAGTAATGAGCAGCTGATGCAGCAGCTTTTCCATGTTGCTGTAGTGCATCACAGCACAGCTCCAAGCTGTGTGTGTGCTACAGCAACATTCCATCCTCTCCGCATGTAGGGTTGTGGAAGTGAAGGGAGATTTCTGTGTTGAAGTTCTGACAAGTTTGTTTTTCTTGTCAAACTAGGACTTGTTCAGTGTCCAATGTTGAGTTGCTTCTGACAAAGTTTAATTTATATGGGATGAGTTTCTGCCAGCAAGGTCCAGCTGCCCCTGTAGAGCAGAAGTGGTCTAAACTTCTTCAGTGTTGCTGGTGATGTGCAGTCTGGCTGTTTTCAGCGTAGCACTGCAGTTTATATCTTTGCTAATAGCAGTTGTTGCTTTAATGCTCATGCTAGCTCAGGGTATAAGTTTGCATGTCATGAGATCTGAGATTTGCTCATGGTCCTTGCACTCTCAGCTCTTGAGGATAGTGATAGTCATGTCCAGACATAACTGGGGTTCTTGGAAGTCTCAGTCCTCTGTTACCCCCTGCAATACGTGAGGGAAAAAAAGTGAAAAGTGTTGAGTGACATTTCTCTTCTTGTCCTTGCTTAACCAGTGGTGCTGCGGACTGAAGTGGCCTTTTATGTGAGGATCTGGCAAAGAACCAGGGCTCAGGGTATCTGTTGTTTTGTTCCTGCAGGAATATGGGATTAATAAGGAGGAGAAACTGGAGATTGCTATTGGCTTTTGTCTTCCTCTCATTAAAAAGATCCAGCTGGACCTACAGAGAACTCATGAAGATGAGTCTGTCAACAAGCTACATCCGTTGTAAGGCTTGTGCTGCATGCTGCTGGCAGTGGGGAGGGCAGCTGTGGAGCAGGGGTGGTTCCCATGCCAGAAGAGTGTACTGTTGTGGAAGGAGGTGCTGAGCATACACTGAAGGACGTCCAGGTGGAAGGCATGTTGGTGCTCCCAGAACTAGAAGGCAGATGGAGAAGGCACATTGAGACAGAATACCAGAAGTGCAGGGCCACAAAGGCTTGTACCCATTGTAGCTGGATGGTGATGCCTCATCCAGGCATTTCCCTGCACAGGGCCACTGTAGAGTGATGAGCCACCTACTGTGTGTCTCCATTAGGATTTCACAAAATTTGTTGCTCCTGTGCCCAGCACTCTCATTGTTTGTTCTGTCCTGCTGCCTTTGACATTTCTCAGTGTGGGGCTGTGTCATTGCATTAAGTGTACAGAAGTGCTGATGTGTGACAGATGGCAGTTGATTGGCAGGTGAGTGACTGTGGGCTGGTTTTGGTTTAGGTACTCACGAGGAGTTCTGTCCCCGGGTCGCCACGTCCGCACTCGGCTGTATTTCACCAGTGAGAGCCACGTGCACTCCCTGCTCAGCATCTTCCGCTACGGGGGCCTTCTGGATGTAAGTGTCCCGCAGTGCTCACACAGTAAGCCTCCCTGCTTTTTTCCAGTAGCCTTTTCCAAGGCAGACAGTGTATGTTTGTAAGTTGCCCCTTTAGCCAGCTCTGCCACGAATGTTGTGCATCAGTGGCATCGGGCCAGCTCCATCTCTGCTGTGTTTGCATGCTGCAGCTTCCTGCATTTCTGGCATGTAGGGGGATTGTTCTTCCTCAGTGCCTTCCTTGCTTGCACAGAGACATGTTTTCTCCAAGATCTGTCCTGCTAGTTTCAGGTGGGCAGACCACTTACTTGTATAGGAGAAGAGCAGTATGAGGCAATGGGGATGATTGAATTTCTTCCTTCCTGCTTCCTTCAACCCTTTATTTTAAGAGCTTAGTCCTGTATTTATAGTCTTTATATCAATTCTAAGTCAATAAAATCAGTTTTCTTACAGAGGAAGGAACTCAAGGTTGCAAATTCACAGGATGTGCTCTCTACCAGAGAGGCAGATGACAGTTTTTAGGGATTAATTCATCCAGCTTACCCTTCACTTGCTCTCTCTTCACCTGCTTCCTGAATGATTTGGTATGCAGACCCTGAGAAAAGCTCTGCTTTAAAGAGGCTGTCTGATTTACCTTCCCATTTTTAAGTGTGGTCTGAAATGCCTTGAAAGTTTGGGCTTGCTTAACAGACATGATTTCTGGTGTCTGTGGCAGCTTAGCATATCTGTAGACAGTGATCAGAAAAGTGCCTCTAAATCACTCACTGAACAAGATGCTCCCTTTTCCCTGACTCAGGTGCCCAAGGATGCTCTGTTGCCAACACAGGGATATTGGGCTGCATCTGAGTTCTTTGTAATGGAGAGTTCAGTTCATGTCCATCAACGTGGTGATTCACTCCACAGCATCATGGGTGGCACTTCAGGTGTGCCCATTTCCTGGCAGTGCTGGGGGGCAGTGAAGGGTGGGCTGCCCTGCTCTGTGGAGCCCAGGGCTTCAGCCTGTCTCCACATTTTTCATTCAGCGTCAGGTGACAGCCTTTCACTTGGTCCCTTATTTAGCACAAGCTCATCCCTGTGCTCGTTTCTGTAGTGTGAGAATGGCTGTGTTGGGAGCCTGCTGTGGGCTCTGCTTGTCTCCAGTCAGCGCGGCACAGCGGCTTGCAGCTCCCATCTGCCATGGGTCCCTCTGTGCAGCTGCTCCTGACTGCAAGCACCCCACCACATGGCAAGCTCATTTCTTCATGCAAGTTAAGCAAGGTGTTACCTTGTGGAGAGAGGAACTCTCTCAGTCCCGTTTCACTGAATGCTGCAAGGTGTCTGCTGTTGCTTATCCCATGCGACTGTTTGTGTGTATATATCAGGAAAACAAAGACCAGCAGTGGAAGAGAGCCATGGACTATTTGAGTGCTATCTCAGAGCTGAACTACATGACCCAGATTGTTATCATGCTCTACGAGGACAACAACAAGGTGAGGGATAGAGCAGTAGGATGCAATGCTTCCTGCCCCGTTGCAAGGCAGTCCTCAGAGATGAGTTCAGTTGGAAGTCTGTAACTTGAGCTCTTGCTGCTTGTGGACAAAGATGGATGGATCATTAACACAACTGCTAGTTTTTAGTTTGTGTGGGAGGCAGTGACCTAGTTAGTGCTTGTTGCATGTAAGCAGAAAGAGCAGTAATACTCTGAGCATAATACCCAACTTATGTAATTAATACTGACTATTTTAAAGCATTTTCTAGTCAAAATTATTTGCTCTTTTTAAGTATTAATTGCAAGTAAGCAGTAGGAAAAAATAAATATATTTGAGTGACACTTGATTTGTATTTTTGAAATATGTCTAGAAAATATCCAGAAATTCCACATCCGTTAACTATTTTTTATTCTGAAAGTGTGCTGATATAGTTAGGGAAATGTAAACTGGTATCTTCAGGAAGTAAAGAGAATCATTTAATAAACAGCTGAGGGTGTTGGCTGTAAGTAGGTTTGCCACCAAACTGCATGTCTTGATCATCAGACCTTGTGACTTGGGTCTGTGCTGCAGGAGGTTGTAGTGGTGAGGGGAGCAGCCCCTTAGCCCACACCTTACAGAGTTAGATCTTTGTATTCACAGAGCTGGTGTGAGCTTCTAATGTTAGAATTGATGCTTCTCAAAAAATATGTGACTAGAGCTCTCACGAGTGGTGTGGATGTGTCAGTCAGTCAAGATGGGTTTATATCATTAGTGCCCGATACTGTAAAAACTCTGTCTTCCTTTAAAAAAAGTTAATGAAAAATTATTATTAGAGACAGTTGCTTAAGTCTTGGATCAGCCTGACTGAAGGTCCAGGGGGGACCCAGTCTCCCCCTGTCCTGGCATATGCTGGGTTTGCAGCAGGAGTGTGTCAGAAGGAGCTGGGGTTTAGGGAGATATGTGTGTGTACATATAGAGCCTGATTCTGTTATACTCCTCTGTGGCTGTTGTCTTAAAATAGCAACAGTCAGAATGGCTCAGCTGGGTGCTGATGAGGGCTGTCCTTTTGGATGGGACAAATCTGGAGCCATTCTGTTCATGCTTGTTGCCTCTGCTTTCCCTCCGAGGGATGGGCCTGGGATGCGTGCTGGCCAGCACAGCAGGGTGGGACCTTGGCCTGGGCTGATGGTAGGATTAACTGGGTTTTGTTCTTTACCTATTCCCTGTGACATGTGTTCACAGGACCCCTCTTCAGAGGAGCGTTTCCATGTGGAGCTGCACTTCAGCCCTGGTGTCAAAGGCTGTGAGGAGGACAGGAACATACCCACGGGGTTTGGCTTTCGACCGGCCTCAGCAGAGGTAAGCAGACACCTGGGCAGGAGCTGCCGGCCCCAGGGGACACCTGGGCGCTGTTGTGCTCTGTCTGGCCCTGCGGTGTGCACGGGGAGCTGGCACGCTGTGTCTGTCCCGTTTGGGCCTGTCAGGGTGGCTGTGGGACTGTGAGTGCCTCCTGAGCTTGGCCCAGCAGGAGATGCAAGCCTGGAGCTGGTGTGGGGCAGCGTGGGCAGAGGCCACGCGCCTGTGGCCACAAGGGCAGCGTTTCCTTACGGCAGAACGAGGACAAGAAGGCAGACCAAGGCAGCCTGGAGGACCTCTCGCGGGACAAGGGCGGCGATGAGGCAGAGCGCGCGCGGCAGAAGTCCCCGCAGCCCTCGGAGCCCGTCAGCATCCAGCGCAGGTCGCCGCTGGTCAGGAGCCGCAAAACGGGATCCATGGAGGTAACTGTGCTCCTGGTGCCCGTCCTGCTTCTGGCAAAGGCCTTTGGCTTGGTGTTGGTTTCCTGGCGTTTCTTTTAACATGCCAGAGTCTGAGTTGATTCTGGGAAAGGATCTGCAGAAGGCAAAGAGGGATGTTGTGGAGGGCAAACCTCTGAAACTCTTCCTCATTGAGGAAGGACAGGAACACAGGCCAGAGAAACTGAAGAGCAAGTAAGGAAATGCTTGAGAAACACTAGCATTATTTGGATTACATGCTCTACAGAGGCACTGGTGTAGCCAGTATAAGATTACATGCAACCTCACCACCAAGCTGTGATGACATCTTGCCTTCTGTTAAGCTCCAGTCTTTGCCTTTCACAAAGGCAGCTCCATGTTTCACATTCCTCCATCCCATCTAAGATCTCATGCTGATGAGGGTCCCTGCTCACTGGTGGATTCATCCCGGATGTTTAAGCTATCAGGGCTTAGAACTGTCCCATTCACTGATTTGGTGAAGTAACAAAATTAATTTTACTGTTCTAACATCTCTCCTTCCAGGCTGTTCTGTGTCACAAGGCCAGTGTCACAGTCAGCAGGTGACTGTTACCTTCAGAGCACTCTGGAATTGTCCCTCCTTTAAGAGGGATTTCACAGGCATTTTTGCCATCAGTTTTCTGAACCAGAAAACAGCAGAGTTAATGTTTGAGATATTTGTTAGCTGTCTTCCATCACTGTATGTTTCTCACAATGTGCAGCACTCAGAGGCTCTTTGTGATAGGCACATACTGAGTTAAAAGGGATATGATTTCCTGCTGCTAAAGAAGGAAGTCTGAGTCCCAAGGATCTCAGAAAGAGTCTTGGGAGAAAAGATGCTCACTACATGAGTCCCATCCTACTTTACAGATTTCCATTGTTCCACAATCCAACAAAATCTTGAAATTACAATTGAGCATTCATTATCACAATCCTAGCATATAACTACCTTTGTGCTTCTTGAAAATGGTGATTTTAAGGAAGAGATATCCATTTCTTTACCTTCAACTGATGTTTAAAGGCTTTGATAGCAGTGGGTAACTTGGAGCATGGTGCTGATTATTTACACTATGTCTTTGCAGGTGCTGTCTGAATCTTCTTCTAAATCAGGAGGTTATCGCCTCTTCAGCACTTATTCCAGGCAGTCTTCTGAGATGAAGCAAAGTGGATTAGGTACTGTACCTGACCTGTAACCAGCCTACTTGCTTGTGACTATTTCCATGGGCATTAGTCTGTGTCTCCACATACACATCTGGCTTGAGTTCCTTGTATGCCTCTGTGTGTTTCGTGTCTTCTCTCAGTGTTGCTGTTGAGACCACTGTAGAGACTGTCTCACTCGGTACCTTTTGTACAAACTTCTTCAGCTGCTAGCAGCACAAGATGGACTTTTCATCCTTTCCAGTACAGGAGCAACAGGGCAAACTGCCTGCGAACCTGCAGGCTTGCCTCTGCTTCTCTGTTGCTCTCATTTGTTACGTTTCTCAAAGGAAGAGACGATTTTAGGCGAGAACTCGTGAGCTTTCTGTTCTACAAAACCTCAGTTTATCTGCAAAGCTGTTCTTCATGTGAGACTGTTCCGTTTCTACCTTTGCTTCATAAAGATCTGTTGTATGGAACAGATGTGTCACATACAGAATGTTTGATAGCTCTCTAATTGAGCCGAAGTCCTTGGTCAGCCATCGTCTTGTGGCAGCCAGTGGAAGAGAATATTTCAGGGCATTTGACAATCTCTGTCCTTGATTGTTTTATTCCATGTCATCTTAAACTAAACTATGTCTGAACAGTTGAAATTCTTCCTGAAATATTTCTGCTAAAGCAAGAGCCATTTTGAAACTGGAAGAGCTGTCTTTGCTGTCATGAGCTTCAGAGATGGCTGTGCAACCTGTGTCTTGAGGAGAGGAGGTGATAATGCCCAAATCACGCCCACTTTCTTTTTCTTTAAACCATCTTAGCATTGTAGCATGGCTGCAGACTTGCAGCAGTTCTGACTCATCAATCTATTATATGGGAAACCTGCAGCTAAGAGACTACTGAAAGGCCTGCTCACTTCTTTGCCACTTCTGAATGGGCAGCTTCTTTGGAATCTAATTCTTACAAAGGAAAGAGTATTTTCTTCTGAGTGGTTAGAAGGTATCCCTGGAGCCTGCCAGCTAATGCGTCCAACCAGCTGGAAAAATCTAAATAGGAATGACTGATGTACGTTATTTTCATAAAGGGACAGTATCCTTGGCCAGGGTAATTCTTGAATGCATTATTTCACTTATCTCTGCTTTTCCCGGTGCCACTGTGAGATTCAGTGAGCTGTGACAAACTGCCATGCTTAGGCTTGAAGAAACCTGTGGCTGTTTTGGATGAATATGGGAATTTCTGAAATGGCACATAGTCAAGGAGGTGCATCTGCTGGAGAATTACTGGGTATATCAAATGGTACTGCAAACTGGTTTTACTGTTTGAATGTGCGACTACCAGAAGGCCTGGGCTCTGGAAAGCAGATATTACAGCCCTTGGACTAGGGCCTTTTCCAGGTTTTTGAGGAATGTCTGTTTTGGCAATAGAGAAGAAGACCACTGCTTTTCTACACCTTTGTACAGTACTACTTTTCCTTCACAACAAAATCTGAGATATGATCCTGGCAGGTTTGATTTCAGAATCTTGCTTCGTGTGCCTTGCTGGGAAGCTTGTGCTGGTTGCTCTTCTACCCGTGAAGCTCTGCAGGGACAAAACCTTGAGCAGGAGCTGATAGATCTGATCTGTGCCGTAGACCTCCAGCCCAGCCATGGTTCTCCTCTGTAGAGTCCTGCAGGTACAGAAGGATTGAGCAGGAAAGACCTGTTGTACCACACCAGCTTGCACAACACTTGGTGATTAGGATATCTGTGTTTCTGTGAGGTTTTTTTCACCTGAGGCCTGCTAGGAAGAACCGTGCCCCTTTACCTGTACAAGTCAAGATCTTCAAGGAATCTTCCTGATTCTTTTCCTGCTTGTTTTTTAGAAATCTAATTTCTTGCTCCTTTATGATTTGAAATGTGTTCTCTCTCTAAGAGATAGTACATAACTGTGGAAGCTTGAGCTTTGGCTTTAATACTTGTCTCAGCAGCTTTGGGGGGTTATGAGGGGGGTTCATTCAGGCACTACCTGCTGTTTCTGAGTTTTCTGAAGCTGAGCACACCTCCTGTTGCCTGACCTTGTCAGTCAGTGCCTGGCTGTCATTCTCTCTGGAAAATGGAATATCTGTCCTGGTGTAAGCTCCCATGTGTAGGCATGCAGGAGCAGAGGGAGCACGAGGGAGCTCTTGCAATAGCTCTGCCCTGCTGCTATACCTTCCAGAATGGTGCATCTACTGTAATTTAAAAAAATGTAATTCCTTCTTTGAAAATAGGTGGCTGCACCTTGCTTTGTCTGTGCTTTGGAGTGTGACAGGTTTTTCTGGGCAGCATCAAGTGCAATGCTGTGGATTGTTTGCCATAGTGAATGTGCTTCTAGCTTGAAAAGCCCAGGGATGTTTCAGTACCTTTCTTTGCTTACAAGAACCCTTCAAAATGGAGTAAAATCACTGCTGGCTATTTGAGCAGTAGAGATGGTGCACTGCCAGTGGCACAAAGCCTTGTGCTGAGATTCCCAGAGGGGAACCAAGAATGACTGATAAACATCTGACATACTGAATGAACATGTGACAATTAAATGCACAGTAAATATCCAGCACGTACAGTAATTCCTAGCAAGTGTTGCTACATTTAAATCCAAATGGCCATTGTGTTTTTAGGATGTGTGTGTGTGTGTGTGGTTACTTGGGTGCAGTGGTCTTGTGGAGTTCCCTGTAGACAATTGCTGTTGTCCATAAAGTCATCTTTGTAAATTCTCTTCTGACTTAATGCCTCTGTCTGCAGCAGGAGAGCAGAAACACTGGGTATCCCTAGCTTAATGATTAACAGCACAAGGTTGCTCAAGACATACAGTCCTAAAAAGTTCAATTTTTATCTGCCAGTAAATGCAGCTGTTGGGTGGTTTTCGTTGTTGTTTGTTTTTAAAACCATGGAAGAGCTATTGGTAGCATCGTCCTGTCTGATGTATGACAAAATTTCATTTTCATTCCAACAGATTCCAGTTCATGCTGAGTCAGCACTTTGCATCAATTTAAGGCATTTAGGAGAAAATTTTCTAAGGTTTGTGTATCAGTGACTCTGCAGGCAAGAGTTCCTTTATGTCCAAGGCACGTATGTGCTGGTCTGTGCTGTGGAAAGCCACCAGCAGGGTCACAGTGGGGCACCAGCTGCAGTTCACTGCCACAAGGACCCTTTTGGTCACCCAGGAACAGATGTCCTCAGCTCAGCCTGAGTTTACACAAGAACATTTTAATGCTCAGGATCTCTGTGTTTTCTCCAAAGAAGCTCTGGCTTAAGGATCTTTGCAGAAACAGAGCTGGGGTCCCCAAGAGCAATGAGTGGATGTGAAGCAGCAGTGTGTCCTCACACCAAGGAAGGCTGATGGCATGCCTGGCTGCATCAGCTGGAGTACAGCTGTCCAGCTGAGGGCTTTGGCTCTTTCTGTTCACCTCTCGTGCGTGCCTGAAGCTCTGCTGTCCTGCCCTGGGCTCCCTGGGCTATGTCAGGGCTGTGAGCTCACTGGGAGGCAGTGGAAATGGGTGAGAAGCCTGGAGCTCATGGCATTGGAGGAAAAACTGG
The DNA here is from genome assembly GCF_027579445.1 of Ammospiza nelsoni. Classification (NCBI taxonomy): domain Eukaryota; kingdom Metazoa; phylum Chordata; class Aves; order Passeriformes; family Passerellidae; genus Ammospiza; species Ammospiza nelsoni. Next base: position 330,696 of record NC_080646.1, on the reverse strand, counting down.
GAGCTGTGCTTGTTCAGATTGGAGCTTGTGGGGACTGGAGACCTTAATGCTCTTTCAGCACCTAAATGGGAGATTGCAGAGAGAACAGACACAGACTATCCCCAAAGCCCTGTGGTTGTTGATGGAGAGCCAATGAACACAAGTTGCAGCACAAGAAGTTCCAATTAGCTAGGAGGAACAGATTTTTCACCCACCGTGAATGTGCCAGATGTTAGAACAGGGGCCCAGAGAGATTGTGAAATTTACTTTCTTGGAGGTATTGACAACTTGATTGGACAAACCCTAGCAAGCTGATCTGAGCTGGTCCTCCTGGGGTGTTGGGAAAGAAGCTTCAGTGTCCTTCCAACCTAAATCATGCTATGCTGCCATATTTTAGAATCAAGAGCTGCTTCCAGAATAGGCAGGTTCTCTTTCAGAGCAGTAACAGTTGCACTGTTCTGTGTTGCAGGTTTTTGCTGTGGCAGACCAGATCAATCTGCTTGTTTCTGGAAGCCCTTTGTATGAAGGAGCAATGTTGGTTTGAGCAGTCAGTACAGAATGCAGCAGCAGGACTTTTTACAGAGAATCTACAGCCAATCAGTGGCTGTGTCTGGCCCATAATGAGCTTTTGTCTCGACTCACAGTTGCTTTCCTCAGTCAGTTGAAAGAATCCTCTTTCAAATGCCTGGTGTTCACTAAATATCACGGGAAGCCAAGTGAGTGTTCAGGGCCTTGGAGAAGCAAAGCCAAAGCCCCAGGAAGGAGGTTGCCCTCCACCTTGCATGCCATGTTCCTTGACTCTGGGTAGGTCAAGTTCCATGCTGTGTGCACATCTGGTGCTTTGCAAGGCTCTTGGTGGGCCCGTTGCTCCTGTGCTGGAGCAGTGAGCCATGAGGAGTAAGTCTGTCTGTGATGGAAAGTTTGTGAGAACAAGCCCTCTGGTCGCAGCTCTTTCTCTGCTTGTTTGCCTGGAGACGAATCCACGCTGGCTGATCCACAGATCAGACAGTTCTTTCCTCTCCTCAGTGTCCTGCACAAAAAGGAGCTTTCCAAAGAGAAAGGGCAAAGAGCAGTGAACCTCTGTGACATGAACATCAGTGGTTTGGCATCCTGAGTGTTCTGGCATCAGTGTGTAGCTTTGGCTTTGCTGACTAAAAGGGGTGAAGGTGTTTCCCCTAGGTGAGGGCAAGAAAGCCAAATGGAAGTAAACCTCTGGATGAAGTTAGGAACTTCCCTGGTGCTGAGGTTTGTGCTACCTGCTCTGCATTTGGCACTGTGGAATTTAGAATGGAGAACACGGCCTCCCTGTGCTTCCAGGCGTCGTGTTTTTTTCCTGAAATTGCTTGTGAAGTGGCCAGTTCACCCTTCATCCTTTGACTAACCCTGCTTTTCTGTCGCTGCATGCAGTGGGTATGTGTTACTAACACCTTCCCTGCCTTTCCAGGGTCACAGTGCACCGGGCTGTTTAGCACCACTGTGCTGGGAGGCTCCTCCAGTGCCCCCAACCTCCAGGACTACGCACGCAGCCATGGCAAAAAGTTTGCCAGCAGCCTGACATACAAAGACGGTATGTGTGTTCCCTGGCAGCAGGGCGGTACTTGGTGGACACTGGCGTCTCAAGATGTGCCTGTGGCACAGACTTGGACTGCGGAAAACAGTGACAGTTCAATGTATGTATTCATCACATCTACAGTGGTAAATTTTACCATGCTGCAAGAAATCACGATTCTTGCTAGGACAGAAGGGACCTAACATTGTGAGAGAAGTTTTAGGCTGACGTGTGGTATTGCTGGGGTCTGATTTTGGTCTGATGTTTTAATAGTAGTTGGCTGTTGTGAAGGGGAATTTATTGGTCCAGATATTAAATCAGTTTGTCCTGGAAGGGCAATCCAGCAGATCACATCATCTTGCTTACCTTGATCATCTTGCTGATGCTAAAATGAAGCTCTTTTTGGGGCAGTAATCCTTGCCCCATGGAAGGTGGAGCCATCCCAAAGACAGAATGATGTGCTTGGGCATGGTTAAGGTGGGCACTAGAGAGAGGCTGAGCACGTGGCAGTCTGAGGGAGCTCTCAGGAGCCAAGGGCAATACGCCTGAGGTGAGTGAGTTGCCGTGGATGAAGTACTGCAGATGAAGTACTGGAAAGTCTGGTTTCTGTGCAGCTGTGCAAAAACTGCCAGGAAGGTCAGCAAGCCAGTCTGGTGAAGGCATTGGGGCCAGGGTTACAGACACTCCATGCCCATGGCTGCAGGTGCTGCAGCTGCAGCCTGGCCTGCCGGCAGCACTCGGTGCAACGTGCAGGGAGCAGCAGAGCGTTGTTATGTGCAAGGAAGTTGGGGCACAGGGCACAGGCTGGGCTGTCCTGGAGCAGCTGGAGGGTGTCATGCACAAGTGCAAGTGTCCACTGTGGTCCTGCTAGGAAAGACACTCACTCAAACTCTTCAGTACTGATTCACATACCATTTGTTGGGGCACTGATTTGGGGAGCTCCGTGGGCAGGGTTTGCACAGCATACTCTGACAAGGTTGGAAATCCACCTAAGGTTTCCCAGCATTTGAATGGATGGATGTAAGGTTGTCTCTATTGGATGTCTTATCTTTTTGATATTTTACTCAATGCAGATTCTGAGTGCCTTTCTTATTGGGATTGTAAAGAACATTAACACTGCTGGTTTTCAAAGGGGGAAGAGGATTAAGGGAGTAGTTTGGGAAAGACATGGGGTTGGTTCATCTGGATTTTTGTCCAGTTTTGAGGCAAGGAAAATGGCCTAGCAAATCAGGATGGAAAAATGTTGTCCAATTCTCATCCCTGTTGGAACTCTGTAGGTGCCACTATGTACCCTAGCTGCGTGTGCTGCTTTTCTTGTATAAGAGAAAGCTGAGCTGGTTCTCCCCTCCTCAGGGCACTCCCAGCCACACATTGGGCTGTGAATGATGATGGCAGGGAGGGTGACACGGGAGTGTTCTCAGCCCCAGTGTACCAGTCTGAGCTGCCCCAGGCAGCAAGTACTGGCTACTCAGGTTGCAGAATAAGCTGATGGTGTTTGGCACAAAACCAGGATATGAGTCACAGTGAAGCCTCTGAAAAGGCCAGCAAAGGCCCTGGCAGCTGTTCTTTCCTGACTCTGCAAGGAGTGGGAGCCCAAGGCAGCAGCGATTCTCAGGGAAAAGCATCAGAGGCTGCTGTGTGTCCAGCTGGTCACAGAACCCTGCTCAGTGCTGGTTCTGGGCTCTGTGCCTCTGTGGAACTGTGGGCTGTGCAGCAGGACATGCCTGCAGCAGGCTACAGGCATTTGAGGCCATGGACTCCTGCTAAGCCTAAATTCAGTGACAAGTGATTTCCCTCACCAAATCCCAACTGCATCTCTGTGTGCTGAGATGCACTTGTACCCTCAAGTACCTAAAATGCAGACTTAGTTGCCTAGCATGTGTCTAACACAGCTCAGAATTATAAATCTTGATGTTATGCTTCTGTTTTCATGTTCCTTGGCATGCCCTGAGACCCTGTGCTGTCAGTGCCTTGCTGCAGTAAGGGCATTTGGAGGGAAGGTGTCAGGAAAACAAGGAGAAGGCAGAAGGACATTTAGCTTCTGGGGAAAGTAGTTTGGAATGTGAAATGAGCCCTTGATCTGCATGTTTTCGCTTAAGTGGGCACTACTGCAGTGCTGAACAATGGAATTGAATCCGAACATCACTACACATGGTTGCAGTCCGTGGCACTGCAGCTACAGCAGACTCTTGGAGAACATTTGTTTTAAGACCTGTTCCACACTCTTTACACTAATGGCATTGAAAAGCAGCACATTTTTGCGTGAACTCTTTGGTAGTTTTTCATGGCTGTGACGCTTCAAGGTGCAGTGTGTGGCATACAGTACTTCACCAGTGTAGACTTGCCTTTTTCTGGGGAAGTTTCAAGGGCCCTTATTTCTGAAGTCTTTTATGCTTGGAGCTGGAGGAGGGCTAAGGAATGCTTCAGCAGGAAGTTTTCTGAGCCTCAAGCTGAGGGAAGGTCCGTGGATGGTTGTGGTTACAGGCTGGCTTTCCTGAAGCCAGGGATCCAGCAGACTGGGTCAGTGCCATTGCAGTTGTTGTGCCCCCAGGGCAAGGGGAGGTGTGGAGATGGTCACCAGCTGGCTGCAGCTGCAGGACAGACACTTCCAAGGGCTTGCACGTGTAGGGAAGATTGTCATGCTGTTTGTTGAGTTTAAAGAAATAAAAACAATTTTTAGGGCTGGTACACTAGAGGAGGAAGTTCCAGTGAGAGTTGGTTTTAGATACATTCTTTGGCCAAGCCACTGCATGTAGGAGCACATTGGGAGTATGGAGCATGCTTTGGTGCACTGATGAAGGGTGTAGGCATACACTTCCTGTGCACTAGGGAGAATGGATGCATGAAACATGAAAGAGAAATAAAAGGGTTTTCTACTATTTCCTGAAAGATCCCCAATAGCAGTAAAAGGTATGATTGGCTGGGGTCTCACATCAAATCCCACATATAGGTGGTCTAATCCAGGCCATTCTTGTTCATTATAGCTGAGGAATTTCCAGTGTGGGGAAAAAAGCAAAGCTTCCAGCCTTTTTTTTTTTTTGTGTGTGTGTGTGTGTGTGTGTGTGTGCACATGTGGAGCCCAATCCATGTCCTTTAAAGCCTATCTGTTTGCACCCATTGGATGCACAGTGTCTGTCCTTGCACAGTCTTTCTGACAGGGGATTTCTATGGGAGAGCTCGGCCTGGCCTGGGGCATGGCCAGGAGAAGCCTGAGGACCACTCTGACAGGTGTATCCTAAAGCTTCCCCCATACTGAAATGTTTTAGAGAACTGTAGAGGCATGTCTTCATGGGTCTTTTCCTTCTTCCCTACTCAGGTGATTTGCCTTTAAATTCATAAATAGCTCCATATAGCTTGCATTAGGAGGTTGTTTTGAGCTGTACCTTTGCTGGAACTCCTTAGTCCCTGTGCAGAGCAGTGTTTGTTTTCCTTGGGCAGAGGGGAATGCTGAGAACAGTCCTGCTGTGGTGCTGCTGCTGGCTGGGACATGTGCTCTGGTGGCTGTGAGCATGGCCTGGCTGCATTCTGCACTGGCTGAGCCTGCTGTGGTGGGAAGCTGTGAGCTGCTGACTGAGGGTGACCGAGTGTGGCTGGGTGTGCGTGTTGGGGAGACCCTGGCAGGGTGGTGCGAGGGCTGGCAGATGCAGAATGCTTCAGGTGGGCCCACAGGCAGAGTGTTGAATGCCACAGCAGTGCCAGTGGGGGCAGCTGTTGTGGGGGTCAGGAAGGTGAACCTGAAAGCGTAATCAGGTGTATGAAGGTCGGGAGATCCTTTGAAGCAGGCTGTTAACTGAGATGATCTGTTTTTATTTCCTCAGAGCTCTTGTCTATGCCAGCCGTAAAACGATTTTCTGTGTCGTTTGCAAAGCATCCGACTAATGGTATGTTTGCTTTCTGGATTTGATGTTCCCTCACACTTCTAACCCCATGCTCACGTTCACTTTTCTCTGCACACGTTCTCCTCTCAGCCTTCTTGTGGTTTTTTTGTGTTTGTGTATCTGGTGTCCAAACATGCTTCACCTTCCTCCATTGTCTCCTTGTGACTAATGTGCTCACTCATACCCTGCTACTGCTCAGTGGTGCCTCTGTTTTCCCTGAGGTGTTCTTGTCCCAGGGGAAGAGGCAGAAGCCATGGCTCTGTGAGTGTGCTGCTAAAGCAGCCTTTAACTCTGCGGTGACATTGAGGCCTTTTGTCGTGCTCCTTGTTGGGAGGGTGGGGATCAGGGGGAAAATACCACTGGACTGGGGGCTGATGCTCATTCCATATCATGAAGCATCAGCAGCTTAGGTCCTCAGTTCCTACACTGCAGATTTGCAGAATGAAAACAAGAATAACACTAGGACAGCTGTGTGTCACCTGGAAGGGCCTAGTGTACGGTGGGAAAGAAGGAAGTGCACCTGGTGCATCATGTCAGGAGTGCTGGTAGCCTCCCGTTGTGAAACATCTCTGTTAGGCTGGTCTTGTGGTTCCTCCAAGCATGGTGGTGTTGGCACAGGTAGGCTCACCTTTTCTGCAGACGTTACCCTGTGCAATGTGTCTCTCCACAGCTCTTACTCACCTGCTGTTGGTGGATGGTGCTGGCTTGGGGGAGGGGATGGGCATCATGCTACCTGGGGTGGCATCACCTGCTCCATCCCATCCTGCCTGTCCCTCTGGAAAGGTTTGGGGACAGATGTCGGCCAGGTGTCGGACAGAGCTTCTGCTAATTCACGGTCTCTCCTCCATGTTGCTACTTGCCTGACAACCAAAGTGTGAGTCTGTGAGGTTACAGGCCACTAGCCCTGCTGTAGCAGGTGCCTTGAACCAGTGTTTACTCTCCAGCTCTTGCACAGATACTTTCAAAGAGGTTTCACAGCACCCCTCCTCTTGCATGGCTCCTGCTGCTGAGACAAGCCAGAACCAAAGGAGATCACTGAACACTACCAAGTATTTCTGCCTGATGTGATCAAGGCAGCTTGCGAATATGAAGACATCCTGCTTGGTGTAATCTGGAAGATGAATGAAATTCAGAAGACTGTTCTGAAAATGAAAGTTTTGGGAAGGATGAAATGGGAAAGGACAAGTCACTGTGGCTTTACTGTTTCAAATAACTAGAGGGAGCCTATTCTCTGTGTTTGCTTGGCTTTGGTTTTCTCAGAGTGGCCAATTGCTTGGTTTGTCTGTATGTCTGGACAGCATTGGAGCTCACATGGTGTATGTCAGCAGGGTGTGTTGTTCTATCTTTCCTGCAAAGGCTGTACTAAGTTCCAGCCTTGTGTAAGACACGCTGTAAAGCAGTTGCCCCTGCTCCAAATACAGTCTGGTTAAACTGGGCATCATGTTTCTCCCAAAAGCCCAATTAGTATTTTTGATGGCAAGGAGCTTCTTAATCAAGAAAAAAAGACAGGGGTCCAGCAGGTGAGAGCTCAAAGTCAGGGATATTTGGTCTAGGATTTGCACTACTTTGAGCAGAAGGGATGTTTACCCCATGAAGCACTTAAAAAACTGAATGCAAAAAGTGTTCCTAGCTCTGAGTCTGGATTTTGTGTCTGGAGAGCTGCCTCTGTGTGGTGAAATGGAATGGGTGAACCAAGGTAGTGGTCAAGCATAGCATCAGGCCAGATAGTTTATGCCCTGGTCACACAAGTCTTGGGTGGGTGACGTGAGTCCTGAGGCTGTGTATAGAGAGAAGGCATGCCTGCATGCTGGTATCTTGTCTGCTATGTGAGGCTATCACAGAAGATTGCACAGGGCTGTTCTCAAAGACAAGGAAAGTCAGTGCTTCTGTGCTCCCTCTGTTCTGCTGCACTCTCAGCACTTTGCTCTCAGTCAGACCCTGCTGTTCCCGAAGTGCCTTGCACAGCCTCTGCTCATTTGATGCTGGGCCGTTTGCTCTCTCCCCGTGCTGATGTGCCTGGCTGCGCTTGGATGCAGGACTCAAACACTGTTGGCAGTCTTGGCACCACTGGATTTCTCATGTGAGCTGCGGAAGGGCGAGTCTGGCCCTGAGCCTGATCCTTTTATCTAGCCAGACCTGAACTGCATTGGACTTGGAATGTGTCCTGAAATTTATTCCCTTGTCAGCCTTTCCTTTACAAAGATGAGCCCTTGCTCTCAGGCAGTGCCCTGTGCTGCAGCTGGGCGAAGCCTGGGCTGGGTGGGAGTCTGGTCTGCCCTGGTGTCACTGGGGAAACATAACTCTCAAGGGCATTCCTGACCTGCTCGCTGTGGGAGGGATTTGGCTTAATGTGTGGCGTGTGTCCTTCTCACCCAGCGGCCCCGGTGCTGGCAGCTCCATGCCCACATCTCCTCAGTTTCTCTGTCCCCCAGCTGTACCTGCCCCTCTCCTCTCACTCTCTATGGCCCCTTTCCTCCAGATGTGTTGGAGCACCAGCACGTTGCCCAGTTGCTACGCCGTTTTTCCTCTGACTGTGCCGCGAGCCGGACCATCTCCTTGGATGCCACCCTAGCCCATCACCTGCAGCAGTGCTCCTACCACCTGCGCCTCTTCAGGAGCTGGCTGATCTCAGGGCAGGATGACTTGGAGTGTCTTTACGGTACTGCACGCTGCAGCTGCCTCTGTCCCATGCTCTTGTAGCTGAGCAGGGACCACTGTCTGCTTGAGAGTGCAAAGTATGCTTTGCTTCTGAAAAAGGAAAGTGTTTCCCTCACCAAATCCCAAAGGTCTCTAGGCTGCTGCTCCAGCAAGCTGCGTGGGCTGTTGCACCAGCAGTTTTGGAGCCTTAGGCAAGAGCCTTTCCACACGGAGCCTCCACTCCCCATGTGGCTGTGACTGCTCTTTCCATCTTTGGCAATTGTTTGTTGCCTCCTTCCTTTAGCCAGGGTAAGCCTTAAGCTCCCTTCAGGGAGCTGATGATCTGCTATCGATGGGATGCCCTGCTGGCAGGATGCTCTGTGCAGCTCTTGGTGAGCTGCCACAGAGTGCCCCCTTAGTAATGGAGGAACCAAAGTGGGTAGTGAGAGTAGAGGAAGAGATTAAGGACATGCTGCAGCTGGTCACAAGCTGAGTGAACTTGCTGTGGAAATTTTGGGGAAGTGAGTGCTTGTGGGTGTGTTGTATCTAGAGAGACTGAGTTAAGACAGGGTAGAGCTGAGCTTCTGTGTGGCTGCACTGCATGGCATCTTTCCTGCCTGATAGGGCCTCTCAGTGTGTCCTGTCTCTGGTGGGAAGAGGTAGGCAACTTCAGCACTGAACCCAGATGTTATCAGTCAAAGCTTGCTGCTGTTTCTCTGGTGTTTTTCAGCCTCTGTCACAGACGGGGAGTCTGATGCATGGAGGCCTTGGTGCTGCTCACACAGGCAGAAAGATTGCTGCTCCCTGAAGGAGGCAACGAGCTGGGGCTGGCTGCTGAGGTTTACTTGCACCATAGGAGCTGCTCGGAGCATGTGGCTTGCTGAGCTGTGTGGTGTGATGCATGGACCCCTCTTTCCATTCAGACCCACAGGTGGAAAGGGCACAGACAGTGCAGCCTTCCACATAGTGAAGCAGCAAGACCAAGCATTTTCAGAGCCTGGAAGATGAGAAGTTTTCTTAAGTCTGTTTTTCCTTGATATGGCCCTTTCTGTCAAACAGACAGATTTGGAGACAGTTAGTTGCTTTTCACATGTAATTAGGACAATTCCTTGGTCTCCTGGCAACAAATGCTAGAGGAGCAAGAGCTGCTTCAAGGGAAGAGATGCTGGATCACAGCAGACTGCTCCAGAGCAAGGGCTGAGCTTTCCCTGCTGCAAGTCTTGGCCCTGTTTGTGAGCTCGTGTGGGGAGAGAAAATGAGCTCAGTGCTTTGGACACAGCACCTGGTGGGGGCTGCGTCCTGCCCCAACACAGGCGTTAGGTGCTCCCAACTCCTTACCAGTGCAGCAGCCCTCCCAGCTGGAAATCAAATACCCAGCATCGAGTTCATGCTGTTTTCCCATCCATCAGCAAGCCCACAGTTCATTGATATGTTTGGGATTCCTGCTGAGGCTCTTCTCAGAGCAGACATGGTTGACAGCCCAGGTTTCTTCCTTGTGAAAACTGCATTCTTCTGTCCTCTCTTGGCTTTCCACTGTACTTCTATCCACACAAAGGAAACATGAATTAGAAGATAGAATCAGTGAGTCAAAAGTATGCAGTTGGCATCCATAGTTGGAAAAATCAACAGTGGAGCCCTGAAGGAATGTCTGGGAACCTGTGTGGTCATAGCTGGGATAAAGAATGTGTGAAGTAAGTTCATATTGGTAATGAATCCCACTGGTACTGAAGCCAAAGGTCAGCTGTGGACAGAGAGCAGTCCTGTGATGATGAGCAGGAAAGTAGCAGTGATGTCCACTGTAAATGAATTTAAATTACAAAGGGAAACAGCCCCAAACTCGTATATGAAATAGTGGGCTCTGATCTGACCATCATCACTTGAGACAAGGTGGAAGAGGTAGAAATTTGCAAAATTAGAAATCTGGGAAGGCTGTTTGTAATAGTGTTCTGAGTGGCCTGAGGGAAGGGGTGGGGACCCACAGTTTTGTGTAGATCCAGGAGCAAGAAGGTTTCTAATGGAGTGAGTTGAGGTACTTTGGACAGAAGTGGGTTTTTTCCAAGCTCCGTACCACGGTACCTGGCGATGTTGGGAGCTTAACTGAGTTCAAGGGGAAATGAGAATACGGCAGAGACAGATGATGTCCACAGCAATTCTGAGCTCTGGGTCCCTGATGTTTGGAGCCCGTGACTAGACAGTTGTATGTGCTGTCTAGACTTGTGATCCTTCATATACAATAAACATGTGACATGTTGGAGTTCGTCCAGGAGAATAGGGGTGGGTTGATGATGCATGTCAGAGAGGAGCCTGACGAGTGCTTTTGTTTGTGCTGAGACTGGACAAGTGCTTCGTCAGTCCAGAAGAACTGGCAAGCAGAACACTGGCACACAGAACTTCCTCTGTGGGCTGCTGTTGGATGTTGGTACAAAATGGGTGGAATTCTGTCCAATTTCTCGTGCCATTGCCTGCATCACAGACTCCTGCCCTTCAGGCCCCAGGAAAGAGTTTGGGGGAGCATCAGCAGTAGCTGCACAGCCAGCACAGGGTAACTGACAGTCAAGGATGGTTCCTGTGGCTTGCTGTCACATTTTGTTTTTCTTGCCCTTTCCCAAAGGTGAGAATCCTTGCTAAATGTGTGTGGTGCAGCAGTGGTTGGAGCCTTCACTGGAGACACATCGGGATTGTGATCTGTAGTGGCAGCTGCTGCCTTGGCTGTGCTGTGGTGGCGTGAGCCACTGTTGGCCTCTTCCCCAGCAGCCCAGCAGGTCCAGGGAGGTGTGCAGGGAGTGGGGTCCTGTACACAAATGAAAAGGATTCCTTGAACACAGTGCTCCTCCACCTTGAAAGAGGAAACTTTGGCCATTTTCCTCTGCTTGCTCAAGAGTGGTGCAGTGCCACAGCGCTGGGCAGAGTTGCATGAGCAGGCTCCTGGCACTTGGGGATACAGGTATGTGATTTCACATCAGCTGTGTGTCAGTGTCTAATGTTTCTTTTATTGCTGGACCTTTGATTTCCTCATCTTACTAGAGGGGAGCCCAAGCACTCAGATCCCCATTGGTGCCCCTAGTGTATCTTGTAACATTGCTTTGCCCTATCTTATATTTAAACTTCCTTTTTTCTTTGGAGACCCCAATACCTGAGCCAACTTTGGCCCCTCTCAAACCAGATTCTGTTGTGAAATGACATTAGCCTCAAACTGGGCTGCTCCACAACTATCTCCCGTGACCATTTTAAGATTTGCCCTCACCTTTTTTGTTTAGCTCTGTCTCCCAGGAGGCCTCTGAGAAAATAGAGGACATTCATTCTTCCTTGCTCAGCACTTCACTCTCAGGACTTCTCAGCAACAGACACAAGAATGTGGTCTTTTTTCTGTGTCTTATGTTTCTTCATCCTAGCCGAGGATTTGTTATCCTTTTTGTCTTGAATTATGTTTGTAGGTCCTTTGTGGCATAGGTAACCTTGTGAACTCTCTGGAGGATTCTTTATCTCCACCAACTGTTATTTATTGCAGTGAGCACCTTCATGGCTCATGCTCCTTGCCTCTTGCAGAACTGGGTTAGGTGAGGATATTGGAGCAGAGCCTGTCCTGGAGGTGACTGGAACAACTGTCTGCAGTACACAAACAGGTGCTCCAGGGCTTCTCCTGAGGTACTGCCAAGCTGCAGGGGTCAGTTTTGTCCTGTTGGTGTGGTGGGCAGACATCTTGCTACAGATTGCATCAAGAACTCTCTTACTTTTTGCATTTCAAAGTATTTTTCCTTCTCTGTAGAAGGAATCACAGTTTCTTTCCAGAGTCTTTTTGAGGTCCTTGGAGGAGACTGGGGGGCCACAGAATGGGAAGCCCAACCCTGCGGAGTTGAGAGGCCATTAAACTTGAGAGAGGCATTAAACAGAGCAGGGGGCAGCCTCATTCCATATACCCATGGACTCATCTGTTTCTTCCTTGCTCCTCTGACCGTTCAGGTTGGCTTGGTTCCACAAGGCATTTACAGGAAGCTGGGATGAAGAGGAAGATGCTTTGCTATGATACTCTGCTGGCTTGAGCAGCAAAGGATTTATTCTGAATGGTTGTGATGCAGCTTAGCTTTGAGAAAGTGTCTATTACACGCTGAGGTGCCTATTTTATGTTCATTCTGGGTTTGCTGGCAGTGAATTCTAGTTAAAGGGACAAATAATTCATTACCCAGCCCTTCCTTTGGACACAGCCTGTCGGGGTGCATGGGGGGCTGCTGTGACAGGGAATTTCTGTGGCTCCTTGTGGCTGCTGCAGTGTGTGCTCCCTGCTGTGGGGACAGGGGGCTGTGCCAGCCAGGGGTCACCAGCGGTGGGACCTCTTTAATGGAAATTCTGTTGGCACCACTTCAATTCTGTTTGGCTTCTGTAAGAGGGGGCACTGTGCCAAGCTCTGTGCCAAGTTCTCCATCATGGCTGTGTATTTTAAGTGTCCCAGGCTCAGCAGCAAAAATGGCAGCTGCCAGATACTTTTCCTCTTTTCCCCTCCATGTGTACCCAGGTGCTTGCTTTCAGGTCTGTATTTGCATGGGATTGCTTCGTGGTGATTTTCTTGGGTTAGAAGAGATGACCTGAGGCCTGAGTGTGCCTGTTGTTTGATTCCCAGCGTGCCCAGCTCCTTCAGCCACGACTGCTCCTGCATGGATTTTCCCTGCTGTTTCCTCTATTCATTCTCTGCGTGGTCTCTTTGCAGGTTTTGAAGGCTGCTCCATGGTTCCCACCATCCATCCCCTGGAGACGCTGCACAACTCGCTGTCTCTGCGGCAGGTGAACGAGTTCCTGACGGCCGTGTGCCGGAGCTGCAGCGAGTCGCACGCACACTCCGCCGCAGGTACTGCTCGCTGGCTGGGCTCTGGCAGGGCAAGGAGCACGCCTGCTCTTTCCCGCTCTTGGGCAGATCAGCCTGACAGCACTGCAGAGCAGCGCAGCCCCTAGAGCCTGTCCCAGAGTGTTCCAGCCAGGAATGAGCCACGGGACCCAGCTCAGAGCCATCCTAGGCCGCTTACATGGCAAATAATCAGTCAGGCCTGTCTCTAGCTGATGAGTAGGGTGATGAGGACACCGACTCCAGCTCTGGAAATCTTAGCCTCAGATTCCCAGGACCTGATGGGCTGGCATGGCTCTGAATTGGCACTGGTCTTTAGCTCTTCCCAGAGTGCCTGCTCGTGACTGCTGGGCTACGAGCCGTTCCTTTATGTCTGTAGGAATATTACTGATGTGTGTATTTTTTTTCCTGAAGCTCTGTTTGATTCAATGATTGGGAGCCAGATCCCAGGAGAGCCCTTCATGTCCCAGCGAATCCTGTCGTCATCGTCGCTGCCGCTGCGCCCGCGCTCGGACAAACCCCCTTGGTGTGAGTGTGCTCCGCGCTCGGTCAGGGCAGATGCAACGGGCAGGGAGGGAAGGCTGTGGAGTCAGCAAGGCCAGGAAACCAGTCTGGCTGAAAACAGTTGTTTCATTCTCCTCCTTTATTGGATTAGATACAATATAGCTATTGCTCTAATTTTGCTTATTGTGCAATATAAGGCAAGAATAAGCATTAGTAGAGAATCAATATTTCTTTCTCTAGTGTTGACTCTCACTCAACACTCAGGGACTGTGTGTATCAGGAACCAGGAGGAGCAAGTTGAAGCTGGGATTGTTCCGTAATAGTAAGGGAATGAAATAAATTGGTTTGCATTTTGAAGCGAAACATCACACTTCACATTTTGTGCTGTAACAACAGTCTGCTCTTGGCTGTATGCCAACATATAGCACTGGATTAAAAGGTAGCAGTGTACTCTGTGTGATTGGGTTTTCATCAGCTGAACTGCCAGAAATGTCCCAGACCAGCTTCAAGCCCCTGACAGGTCATACAGGGTATAGACAGCCCTCACCTCTTGGTTGCAGAACTGGGGGACTGTGACAGTTCGGGTAGGAAAATACCAGCTACATGTTTTAAGATTTTTCTTCCTCTTTGCAGACAGCAGTGGCCCCTCCAGCACCGTCTCCAGTGCAGGCCCATCCTCCCCAACTTCTGTGGACAGCTGTGCTCGTTTCAGCTTCACTGAGAAACTTTCCGTCAGCCCCCCAAAAAGTGAGGAGCAGCTGACCAGCCAGTCCCCTGAGCAGGAGGAGAGTCAAGCTCCACGCAGAGAGCCTGATGTGCGGGAGGGTGTGTCTGGGCTGCCAGCAGCAGAGCCAAGTGCCCCAGAGACCCTGGTCTGGAATAAGGGCCCAGAGCCAGGCAGGATTCTGGAGCTGTGCAAGAAGGAGCTGGCAGGGGAGGATGCTAACCCAGAAGAGAAGAGCATGGGAGAGCGGGATGAAGAAAAATCATCTGGGGAAATGTTAGAGCCAAGTAACATAGGAAACCCAAAGTGTGGTGAAGGATTTGACCTGGGGCTGGCTGGGGAGACAGCGAAGCCAGGTGAGGGGTCTCTCAGGGGAATGACTGGCCTGGATCTGTCCAAGGAGATCCTGGTGCCCTGTGAAGAGGAGCTGCTGGAAGAGATGTTGGACCCAGAGCATACAGGCAAGGAGCTGCTGGGGGACAGTGCTCTGTCAGACCAGCTTTTCTCTGGTCATCTGTGCCAGGTGCAGCCACTGACTCCTGAGAAGAATGTGGAGGAACTGCAGCTGCTGTGTCAGAAGGATCAGCAAATTTAGTGGCTTACTGGACAGCACACTGCAAACACTTCTAAGCCTGAGTGCAGCCCGACTTCCTGCATGGCACCTCATGCAGCTGGCGGTGCACGTCCCAGGGCTACAGGACTCTGTGGTGTGGAAGAGACTGCTTTGCTCCTCCACAAGCCAGCTCTTTGCCATTCAGCAAGAATGCTTGCCTCGTTAAATGAACAACAATGCAGTCTGGGTACTGGCATGGCACCTTCATGGAGCAGGGACATGGTGCTGCCTTGGTGTCCCAAGGGCTTTGTGCTCACTGGGACAGCAGCATTAGAGGACTGGTACAGCCAAGGCTTTTAGGGTGGTAAGTCCAAAGAGGACAGATCCTCCTGACCCTTTGGCCCACAGCCTTCAGAGAAAGGCATTCTGGGCCCAAATTAATCAGATCCATCACAACCACCAACCTCCTCTCTGCTTCTTCCTTCTTCCTCTCTGAAATCCCACTGCTGGCCACCAAAATCAGGTCCAGAGAGTAGGAAAACTAGCAAAAGCAGAAAGCATTCTGAATGAGTGTGGAAAAGAAGGGTAGTGAGGGTATCAGGTTTGACTGCCACTTGCAAGGAAACATCCCTTTGGCATGGCCTTGGATGTTTCCCTGCTGGACTGGGGCCGGCAGGAGCCTGGGCATCCAGCCTGAGAGAGTGTGCAGGGAAGACACACACAGTTGTTTTTTCTTGTCCCCAAGGATCAGGCAGGGTACAGCTCTGAGTTCTTGGTGACAGGGATTAAAAGAAACTGCTATTTTGATAATTCAGGACTATTAGAAACCAATAAGGAGAAATCTTTATTATATAAAATGAAAAGTATTTAATGGATATTTATGTAAATGCCTTGTGAGCACAAGCCTGAGGGCAAGATTGATACGGGTGTCCCTGCCGCATCCGAGTGCCGGCCGGGGCTGTGCTTCCCACTCCTCCTGTATTTATGGACAAGTCTGCGTGTCTGTCTGTAGCTAGGATCTCTGTTTTTGTGAAGCTGTGCCCAAAGATCTCTATGCTGTGTTGTGACAATGTGTGTTCACAGTAAATCTATGCTGTGGGTCCAGTGTCTCTGTCTCTGATGCTGACTTGGCAGCAGTGTGTATGTGCCAAAGCTTGCAGGTGCTTGGAACAGTAAGCCCTGCTCATGCTCTCTTGTCCTGGAAGAGCAGCTGTGGCTGGAGTCAGACCTGTTGGAAAAGCACAGGCTCCAGGCCAGGAAAAAAACCTCCTTTTTCCTACATGGGAGAACTGGTCATACTGGGGAAGAGCTCCTGGCTTGCCAGGTCTCAGGGGCGTTTGTGGTAGAATGAGGACACTGGAATGGTGTGTCCAGCACTGCTCTGGCAGCCACGTCTCCTGCCAGGGCCTGTGTGTTCCTGTCTGGGGACAGTGCCAGGGCAGCGTGGCTGCCACGATGGGCCCAAGAGCACCTGCTGCAGGGGCTCATTCCTGAGGGGGGCATGGAGAAGGGCCCTCAGGTGCTGACCCCTACAGAGCCTGCACGCCTTGGGGAAATGCACTGCGGTCACAGGACCTTGGTTAGCAGAGACAGTGTCATTTACTTGAAAAGTAGCTGTGTGTGGAAGTAGTTCCTGGTTTATGGTAACAGTTCATGGTTCCTCTCATCAGCACCGGGTTTGGCAGCTGCCCTGAGGTCCCCACCAGGGCCTGCACAAGCTGTGGTGTGGTCTGGGGCAACGATGGCCTCTCTCCTGAGGACTGTAGCACAGAATCTGCTTTCTTTTTTCCTAGCACCCACCTGTGCCATTGTTTCCTTCTGAGGACAGGCAGGCAGGAACAGAACTAACTGGGCATCAGCCTCTCCTGACTGTGTTCCACCACAGGCAGAGCAGCAGCTGTCCCAGTTTTCTGGTAAGGAGCTGGAAGATCGTTCCCTTGTTGGAGGTCAGGCTGAAGTTCTGCAGAGGTGCCAAAGCCCAGCTGCTGCAGTGGGTCAGGCATGGAGTCCCTGGCATGCCTGTGCCCAGGTGCCACGCCAGCAGGTGTGCTGCCTGCCAGAGACCCTTGCAGCTCAGAGAGTGCCAGCAGTGCTGGGCAGAGCTGCCATTGCCAAGAAGTGCAGGGACAGGTGGAGGGCCGCAATGGAATGCATGATTGTGGAACTGTGAGGAGGGATGGTGCTGCATGGCAGACAGGCCACGCCAGGCTCCTCACTGCATTGTCAGGAGCTGCTTTCCCCCCGCAGCCCTTGGCCAGCTGTCCCAGATGTGCCCCAGGAGGGACCCACAGTTACCCTGCTGGGGCCAGGGGCTGTCCCGGGCAGGCTCTGTGCCCTTGTGTACATGTCCCTTTCCAGGTCACAGCAGAGTTCAGCAGCTGCTGGTGAACGTGGGGTGTTGCTGGAAAAGCTGGGGCTCGCCTCAGCTGGGAGGCATGGGAGGGTGGCACAGCAGCCATGGCTGTGGGCTCACTGAAAGAACAGCTGGAAACCACTGGAGATGTTCTCATTCGCAATTAATGTGGCTTTATTTTTAATGTGTTGGGCTCCTCTCTTGACAGCAGTTAGTTACAGTGTTTCACATGGAAATGGGCAAAAGGACAGAACTCAAGGAACTAAATTCAAATAGAAATGTGATGCTGAAGAAAAGAATCAGGGCTCTCTTCTTAAAACACTTAGCATAGAAGAAGCTAGGAGCACAAGATGCCATTTCAATACAGTTAAGACGTTCACTTTTTTTAATTATAGGTTTAAAATAGTATTTTTTACCTATTACATACAGGAAGATTACGCGTTGTTGCCCACATGCAGAAACAAGCAAAAGCAGAGTTTAACTGTTTCTCTCTATAGTGTTGTATTACCTCCGGCTCCAGGTGGGTCCTGCTGGCTCCTGTAGCCTGAGCAGGGCCAGACTCTATGAATCAGCATTTTCCTAAGTCTTTTTTCCCCATTGTTTTTTTAAGATGGAAGGGAGTGGGGGAGAGAGGGAGATAGGGAGTGAGAGAAGCTCAAGGCAGAACAGACTGCGACAAAAACTGAAAAAAAATGTGGAGCCTTGAGGACAGGGAAGCAAACTGGTGTAGAATAAAGGTAGCCAAGCAGCAGAGCTGCAGAGGGCAGGAGCAGAGCATGGAGGGCAGCCTTCCTCCTGGAATCCACCAGTGGCCACACTCCTGCCTGGCGGATGCAGGTACCTCACAAAGCCTCACTATTACTGCTGCTTAGTCAGAACTGCTTCAAGTTTAAAATTGAGAAAACATTCATGTGTGTGTCTATCTAAAGTTAGTGCATTAGCTTTTACATCTAGCTACGCAGAGGGATCCCAGGAGCCAGTGAGGGCCGTGCTTGTGCCTCTGGTGTCTGGCATCCTGCAGCTGCCACCGCGGCGAGTGGGCCAGGGTCTCCCCAAAGCACAGCAGGCAAAGCCCCCCAGCATTCCAGGGAGGGGCAGGGGCAGGTGTTTCAGTGCCTGCAGTTGCCAGAACCAACATTCATGAATGCTGACCCCATCAGGGTGCAGAGAATGACATTTATTATGCTGGCAGACACAGTGTGATTCCATGGTTAAAATGAACACAGCACAGGGCAGGAATTAGCTAAAGCCCTGAGCAAGCTCACATGCTCCTAATAGGGGCCATAGCCAAAGAGCTGGCTGTGCCTTGGGGAGGCTGCTGGCCTCAGGCCTTGTCCCACAGCTGCTGGGTTTTAGACACCGCCTTGCAGAGACATTTTTGCTGCCCACAAGTTCTCTATGGTCTTTTCATTTGTTTAAATTGCAGCATGTTAGTATTTGTACTGAGAAAACCTCTGAACTGACACTAAAAGCACATGGTATCATGTTAAACATGTATAAATTAAAATATTAACACAAAATGCAGCTTAAAGTTAAAAAAATAAATATATAAATTAAAATGCAAAATAGACCATTTCCCTAGAAACTCCATTTTAGTGCTAGGAGCAGGTTTCTAAGCAGCATTTTCTTCATGTCACCTGCCAGAAAGCTAGCACCGTGACTGAAGTGTCCCAGGCTAGTGCAACACAGGGCCCGAGGATGCTCATGGTGGAGTCAGCCCTCTGCTCAGGGCCAAGCACAGTGGGTGTCACAGCAGATGGAAATATTTTGTGCTGGCTGACAACCATTGCAGCACAGCTTTCCATCTCACTCCTTCTTTCCCAGAGCACAGCCTGCTGCCACTCTCTTTGTCTTACAGAAAAGCTATCTTTGTGGTAAAAGCCTCTGTCAGTTCTCTGGGACGTGGCAAAGGCTCGTGGATGCTGCAGGCTTGGTGCACCTGAACAGCCCAGTCCCTGCTGGGAGAACGTGTCTCCCACACTGGAACGGGCCCGTGTGCCAAGGAGGCACCACAGTGCACTCACGGCACACACTCCTGCTCCTGCAAGGACAAACACCCACAGTGATGCACGGGCCAGGGAGCAAGCTGCAAGGTGGTACCACACGGATGAGCAGCGCCTCACCTGCGCTCTCAACACATCCCTGCCACAGTGTGAGGGAACTGAGAATGGCTACGCTTGCTTAACTACTTTTTCCCGAGTATGTTGGGAAGGGCCTTCTCTTCCCTCACACCACAATTGTATTCCCCACATCCTGGACGCTTGGGGGGACAACAAAAAGCTTGAACACAGCTCTAAGGCTTGGAGCCTGGCACACGGGCAGCGAGGCAGTGGCTGCTGTGTGCAGGCTGGCACAGCACAGCCACAGGGCCCCAGCCTCCCAGCAGGGCCCTCGGCTGCCTCGGCACCGTCCTCAGAGCTGGCACAGGGAGGTTTCTTCCACATCCCGGGCCAAGCGTGGCCAAGGCTTCCTCAGCCCTTCTGCTGTTGAGGGGGCTGTAGTTGTGCGTTTGGATGCTCTTTGTGTGTAACTGTTTAGGCCACAGCCTCTCTGTGCCTCCTCCTGCCACACAGCTGGCGTGCAGGAGTCAGCCGGCTGCTCTGTGTGCGAAGCTCAAGTTAGCAGGTTAGGAATGTGCTGAACCCTCCCCTCCCACTGCCGTGATCCTTCATCCCAGCTCCCTGAGCACAGCAAACAGGCGCTGCAGGATGCCACAGGGGAGTACTTGGGACACAAATTTGCCAAGCTGGCATGTGGTGGTCGTGCCTAGTAGGAGCACAGGTCCCCTTGCTCAGAACACCTCCTGTATGCTCAGGAGGGGAGATGGAAGAATGACCTTCATTGTCACATTACAGTTCAGAGGGTTTTGTCGTCCCTCGTCTCCCTGGTGCAATTTCTGTGCAAGTTAGATTTCACCTCTGCCCCCTGCCTCCCATGCACTCTGCATGCAGCAGCAGCACTTCAGCCCTCACCAGAAAGGTGAGGTTCATGGTGCTACAGGTTAAATGGCAAGGCAGCCAGGAAGAGAGTAGAACAAGCTCTCACAGCAGCAAGGCAGCCAAGATAGTCTACAGAAACTGTACAGGCAGCAGAATAAAGCAGGGAAGGTGAAAAGTGCCCCTGGCCTGCAACTGCTCTTGCACAAACTCTTAGCTCAGTCCAGAAAATTACAGAGCCCTGCACTTCTTCCTCACGGCATCCAGTGCTGAGCAAGATGGATACCCGATTGCCTGACAAATGGGAACCATGTAGAGGACTAAACCAGAGAAGAACTGGACTGTGATTAGATGGTGTCTCTCATGTTGCATCGGTGACTGAAGAATCAATGGATGAACACAAAATGTGGAAGATCTAGAATTCAATCTTACAGGCTGGAAAAGATTCGTCCTGCATCACAACAGTGCTGCTGCTTGCCAGTACCATGATGTTTAGCTCTTGCTGTTTCTCATGGGTCTGTTGATACCATTCTCGTGTTACCTCAGTATCGTGTGTTGGGATCAATGTCACCTGGGAAAAGAAAGCAGCAGGGATGATTGAGAACCACTGCAGTAACAAAGAATGCCCATAGGAGCTGCGGCTAAAATTTCTTGTTAATTTTGGAACACTGTACCCTTGGTACTGCTTGTTCTATTTAGTGTCTTTCAGATGTCGGGTTCTGAGGCAGAGCTTTATTTTATACAGTACCAGCACAATGGGGCTCTGAACTGGCTGCAAACTGGCAGCACTGACACCATAATGATGAGAATGGCTGCAGTGCAGGGGAGAGCTCTGGAGCTCCAGAAACAGCCTCAGAAAGATCCTTCAGTATGAAAGGAACAATACTGGCAGTGTCACTCTTAATGGACACTATGTGCCCGTTGACCCAGCGTGCAACTCAGGGACCTTGAAATATGGGGCTGCTTCATCTGGAAGAACATTTATACCTTTCTGTACGTGTCTTCAGGACTGCCCACCTGGGGTGTCCTGCAAGCCTGCCTAAACAAGAACTGTGTTACAGAACATTCTTGTTTAAATGCTCTATTAGTAAGTTGATGTCAGAAAAATCTTCAGCAAGCCAGGCTAGCAAGAGATGCCACTGGGTGTGGGACACTGATGAAAATTCAGCTTGTGTTGGTGTTTGATTTTGCTTGAGGATACGCTCATCCTGCAGTAGGTAAGGATGAGTGTATGACCTCTCAATGCTTCCTCCCCTCAGGAGGATGTGGAAAAGAGGACATATCTGCTTCTATTCATACCATTTTGCAAGTGTTCTCCTCCTCATCAGTACAAGCAATTACTCTGCTGAGACTGAAAAACAGGATATGCCCAGTACCATTTGCTTCCTCTCAGTGTACTCCCTTGGGTATGTGATACCCATCTTTTCTGAGCACTTGTGACATCAAAAGCGTGACACAGCACTTTGCATTTCCATGACCTACCTGCAGGTTCTCTCCCCACTGAGACTTCCCTTCCAGAAGTGCATCCAGCACTGCACGGCTCGGCTCTCCGTTGGCTGCATCGTTCCCACTCACAACATAATAAGATGCTCGAACCCGCTTGAAGAACTCTGGATCTGTGTTCTTCCCACTGCAGTGGTTGGGGATGTAGGCCAAGTCCACGTAGACAGGTGGACCCATAGGCACCGACAAACTGCTCTTAGGACTATTGGAAGCTTTGGAAAACAGGAAACAAGAGGCTATCAAAACCCTTCTGCAAGGGACAAACACTCAGATTAACAAAGAAGGACTTGGATTCCAGAAAGACTTTTCCATTGCAGCAGTGAAGTTGACACTTATCCATGCTCTGCTGCTCAGAGGTGACCTGGATGGATTTCAGGGCCAGTGCTGTGACAGGTCTTGGGTGGGAAAGGAAGTTCTGCTATTTTTTGGGGGGAGGGATTGGAAAGCTTTAGGATCAGAAGCTTTTTTCTGGGGGAGGGAACCAAAAATCTCCATTGTTAACTTTTGCAGAGTTGTCATCCCAATTAATATTTAGTCCTAATTTTTGTCAATAACCTACATTTGCTTAAACACAGAGACACACCCCCTCCCCCATTCTGATGGCCTATGTATGCTATCCTAGGGCATTACAGTAGTCTTTGTCCATCCTGGCTTCCTGCCATCCCTGTGAATCGCTGCTGCTCCTAGGACTCTATTGCACTTTCGTATCAACCTTTTGTACATCTCAACCTTATCACTGCTTATAACTTTTTATGCCTGACTGGGAAGATCTGTTCTCTATTCTGCTGTATTTAACCTAGTGCTTTTCTCGGCGTTGGACCTATAGAGATAATGCATTTTTCAGGAAGGATTTCTTACCGGGATTTGTTTTGATGCCATTAACAAGGCTCTTGCCAGGGTTGCTGTGACTACTCCGGGATAACTCATCCTCCGGCATCAGCGCACTACGTGCTTTGGGCTTTTCTCCTCCATCTCTTTCTTTTTTGGCAGTGACAGATTTTGGAGATTTGTCCGATGACTGTTTCACAGGAGTGGGTGATCGTTTCCCTTTCACATCTAATTTTCGGGCAGGTGAGGAAGATTTGGGTTTGCTCAAAGGCTTCCTCACACCTTTGTTCTTTTCTTTTATGTCTTTCTTGGAAATTTTATCAGTTCTGCTCATGCTTTGCTCATTTAGCAACATATCAGGGTCTACCATGCAGACATCAGGGTGAGGAGGGTGGGGATGGGGATCTACCATTGGAACAGGCTGAGGATCATGGCTGGACCTAGAACTGGCATGATGAGCATTCCCCACAGCTTTGTCCACTGGGAGGAAATCAGCATCTTCATCTGAGTCCATGTTGGCATCTGCTGTGATGGATGGACATTCTTCAGTCTCAGGAGGGACATCGGAGTCTGACTGGGAGGTTCCAGAATCACTCACTGATGTTGGAGGGGTTTCCTCCACTGTGGCACTTTGCATGGGACTGCTGCCAGTGTGGGGTGGTCTCCCCTGCACTGAAGGGTGACCCTCCTCCTCTGAGAGGTCACTGTCTTCAGAGAGCTCATGGGGGCTCGGGTTGATGAATGAGGGAGAGAGCTCTCCCTTTCTCTGCTTGTATTCACATGAGGAAAATTTCTGTGCACAATCAGAACTGCCTCCTAAATGGGTCTCCGTGTCATGGGAAGCGTCTCCACAGTCCTCTGCTTTTTCGCCCCTCTGCACATCTGGGAAAAATGGCTGGAAACTGTTTTCAGGGGACGTCAGAGAGGAAGGACGGCTTTGCCTCTCTGTTTGCTCTTTGCCCGCGCATGGAGAAAAACTGCTGTCAGAATCAGGACATGTTTTTTCATCTTTTGCCTCTGCTGCATGGTGTGTGCTTTGGAAAGCTGGCAGACTAGTGCTCACCTCTGTTGGACCATTAGCTGTGGTTTCATCTTTGTACTGATGATGAGAAAATGATGCCAGCACATCAGGGAGAGATCTCAGAGGCAACGGCTGCTCTGCAAACGGTACCTTCTGCTCCGGGCTGCTACCACAGTGCTGCTGCTCTTGCTCTGCAGAGAACGGTGTGGGCTCTGAGCCCTGGCACTCTTTTCTGCGTGGCAAGGTGTGGTCACTCATGCCATAGGGAAATGGAGACCCATGTTCTTCAGCAAAGACAAAGTCTTTGGTTTCAGCTGTATGTATTTTCACACCATCATCTGGAACCAGTGGAGACACATCCCAAGCACTCCTCGTACCTGATTCCACTCCTGCACCTGTGGATGTGGAAAGCATATGGGAGTAGAAACTTTCTGCTGTAGCCAGTATCACAGGAGTGGTGGCCTCAGATGAGGGTTCCTCTGACAGGCTGGAAGAGTCATCTTTCAGCTGCTGCTGGGTCACAGACTCTTTCTCCACACCTTTGGAGAACACCTTGTCTTCTTCATATGGACTCAGCGGTGAGAATTTAGGAAAAGATGAGTCAAGGCTGCTGATTTTCTCAGAAACCTCCAAGTACTCATCTTTGTTTCCCTGGGCTGACAGCAAAGCACAAGGAGACTCTAAAGAAAGAGAAATATCCCCTAAATGGCTTACTGAGGTTTGCTTATGTCTGAATGTGCTGGCTGTTTCAAATCCAGAAGAGCTATCCATCCCTCTGCTCTCTACCCTTGGGCCCTGTTCATATACTTCTGTTTGTTTGCTGGAAGCAGATTTCATGGCTTGCTCTTGGCACTCGGAGGCCACTGCTGCACTTGGGTAATCTGCTACCCAGAAATGGGATTCCTTTGTGGATTTTTCAGCAACCTCTATCTTTTGTGAAGAATCATGGCACATTTCTGAAGTTTGTTCATCTCTGTCCATGTCTGGCACGTCACTGTAACCAACGGCATATGTCTCCACAACAGCAGCTGATGCAGTCACCCTACTTTCATATTTCTCTTGCCAGCCTGGACCAGAGGGAGAAGAGGCAGCGGAGCTGGGTGAAAGAGGCTCCTGACATTTGCTCTGCAGGAAGGGGTCTGAGACAGGGAAGTTGCTGATGGCTGAGATGCGTGTATAGACGGTGCCTGCAGCTTCAGCAGGGCTGTGCAGTTTAGATTCCTTTTCAGACTTCTCCTTAGCACCTTTTTCTAGCTCTGAGTCACTTGCACTTTCTTCCCCTCGACCTGCTTTCTCATAGTATGTATCTTTGGGATTTGGGATTTCAGATTTCAGGGACAAAGATACCTGCTCCTGGCTAGACAAAATGATATTCTTATCTGGACAACCAGCATCAATATAGGCGGATGATTTTCCTTGATAAAAGGTGTCAGCTGTGACGGTGGGAGAGGCAAATGCTGCGCTCGCAGATGATGGATGCATTGCAGAGTCCAGTTCTCCTGGTAAAGCAGAAGACACATTCAGTTTTTCCTGTCCTTCTGATGTCCTAGGCTTCCCTGTTTCAGATAAGGGCAAATATCTTTCATGGATGTCTCTATAGTCAAAGACTGAATCTGCTTTATCCTTAGGGGATGCTGGAGAAGACAGTTCCTTCTCAGCTGAGGTATAAAGGCAGGACTCTTCTTCCTTTGCAGACACATGAAAATTTTGACCTTTTTGAGAATTCAGTGCTGTCACTGGCACCTTGTCAGTGTGACCTGGGCTGTGTGCACCCATGGCTGTGAAGGGAGAGGGTCCCACTCCAGACACAATTATCTTCTCATAGATGTCAGCATACTTGAAACTTCTTTCATCAGGGTAGGGAGTTGGTTCTCTTTCTTCTGGTTCTTGTCTTGTGGAAGTGTCATCATCTCTCTGTGTGCAGACCCCTTCCTCATAGGAATAAGGCTCAGGGGAGCTCCTGGAGTAGGTCTCTGCAGGGTACACCTCTCGGGTGGTAGCACCCACAGCCCCAGCACTGCCAACAGCATCCCCACTTTTTTGACCTGGGCCTTGTGCTGGAGGGGAGTGTGCACACTGCCCTGACAGCTCAGCACTCCCTTCTGTGGGCTCTGCAATATATTCTGCTGCTCTTGTAGATTGCAACAGAGTAGGTGCTGCTGCTCTCTGCTCTTTTCTTCCTGTAGAGTCATACAGACCCTCAGTGGATTTGCAGTCATCCTCTTGCCTGCTATCTGACTTGTATTTGCAATCAATTTCCTGATACAAATCACTGATGTCTGATTTCTCTTCAGATGCCTTCGATGGGACATCCTCCCATAAAGGTGGCTTGCACTGATCTAGCTTGCAGGGCCTGTCTGCTCCTGGAGGTGCCTCTGTCTCTTTTCTCACTGCAGACAGGGGAGATGCCACAGCTTGGTCTAGTGACTTTGCATAGATATCTAGGACAGCTTTGTCCTCGTTGTCTAAGGAGGAGCAATCTTGTTTAGAGGTCAACAACAATTCTTGACTTTCTTTGTTTCCAGTTAAAGCTTTGGCCTGATTTTCCTCACCAGGGAAATACTGAGGAGATAGAGGAGAACCTTCCCTTTGTGCTCTTTCTGGGACAGTGATGTCAGCAGGAATCACATCCACTTTCTTTGTTTCTGACTTAGGTTGGGCACCCTTCTGTGTGTCTTCTTTGTAATCAAATGACTCCATCTTTAAACATTCAGTTTCTGCTTGCAGTAGCATGGGTTTGTCTTCAGCATGGTGAAGCTCCTCATCCTCCTCACTGGGTAATTGCTCTCCTCTCCCACTGTCTCTCCCTTCCTCGAGATACCCAAAGGCAGAACCCCATGCTTCCCTTTCTGCCTCTCTCCAGGTATGGCTGCCAGGCAAGGCAGGAGGCAGGTTCTCCTCCTTTCCCAGTTTAGGAAGGGATTTTGTTTCAAATTCTGGTACCTCATCCAAGAATGTACACTCCCTCTCTTTGTCATATCTCTGCCGCGTTCCCTGAACAGGGACCTCTTCTACCTCTTCTGGAAACCACACTTTCTTCTCATAACTTAAATCTTTCATGAAAAACTTATCCATTTCCGGAGATTTTTTTTCTTGAGCTTCCTTGAACTTGCAAGATTTTATGTCTTCAGTAGAAATGTGTGAACATGTTTTATCTTCACTTGGGCTAGGTTCTGTAAAATGAAAGCTCTTTGCATCTGGAGATACTTCCTGAGAGTCCAAGCCTGCATTTCTTCCCCTCAACAGGCTCTTTTCTGATGCAGAAAATAAACTGCTGTCATCTGGAGACATTTCTTCAGTTGAAGAATCTCTCGGTGATGTGCCTTTAACTGAACTACTTTCTGGGCAAGGAGAAGATTTTGATGCTTCTTTCAGTTCTTTGGCAGAAATTTCCAGTGATTTTTCATATGTGGCTGGGCTCTGGTCGATGAAACATGTGGATTTCACAGCTTCTGAAGAGAATTTGTCAGTGCACTTGGACACAGTTTTTTCTTTTGCAGATATCTCTTCTGTGAAACTAAGAGCTTTGATTTCTTCTGGAGAAAGTCCTTTAATAAAAACATCTGAAGAGATTTTTCTACTGGAACTCTCAGTGAGAGAAATGGATTTGATCTCTTCTGGGGAAATATCTTCAACAGAAGCATGAGAAGATTTCTCTTCTTCTGATGTGTCTCCTGTTAAATACAGCAGTTTTCCTTCTTCAGTAGTAATTGTCTTAGAAATATCTGAGGATTTTTCTTTACCAATCCATTCTTCTGTAAAAGAAGGTGATTTGATGCCATCTGGTGAAAATTGCAAAGATTTGCCATTTTTACATTTGCTTTGGCTTGTGAACTGTGGAAGATCCACATTTCCCGGAGAAGCTCCTGTGGTTGCAAATGGCTCAGAGGACAAGTGTTTTGGAAATCCCATTAACCCTTCTGTCACAGTTTTAGTTCCTTGCTCTTTTTCTGGTTTCGTGCTCGGAGGCTGCTCGTCCTCCCCGACCACCACCGTGTCCCGCTTGTGGTAGGAGAGCCAGGGCAGCTCGTCCCTCCTCGCTGGTGCTTCCTGCGCCTCCTCCTCAGGAGACGCTGCGGCATCGCTGCTCAGAGCCCGTTCGTGCTGCACAGGCCCCGGCGCTTCTCCTTCGCGTCTGGGTTCAGCCACGGACGCCTCGTCTTCCCTGAGAGGTTCACCCTTGGCTCCCTTCACCACAACAGGACTTTGGCCTTCCAGCTTCTTGGCAGCAGCGTCCGTTTGTTTTTCAAACAGATCTGAATCTACCGTTTCCAGCTTTTCCTCCACTGGAGACTGGTGGAAGGGCGTGTGCCCTGCGCTGGTGGGGCCGGAGGGAGTGGGAGAGGCCATTTTCACTGTGCTGTCATCGGGGCTGGTGCATCGCTCCTCAGCCTCTGCAGAGTCAGCCTGGGAAAGTGGTGCCTCCTCAGAGGACAAGGGCATCCCCTGTGTGGGAACACTGATTATCACATTACCAGGGCATACTGGAGGAACAAACACAGGGGCATTGTAATGCCCTCTGAGTTTCTCAGGCATCTCAATATTTGGAGTCCCATCTTCTTCATCTTCTTCATCTTCTGCCTCCTCATGAAGGTCCTTTTTTTGAGTTTCCACTTTCCTCTCTCCTTCTGCTAATGCATGGAAATCTTCGGGGGGTGGAGATTTAAAGCATTTGTCTTCCTCCAAGGATGATGTGGGGGAAATGGTGCCAGCAGAGGGAACGTAGTCGAGACCTTGGGTTGCTTCAGTCCGAGAAGAGGGCATACTGTTTCCTGTGTCCAGAAGTAAAGAGCTTTTCCCAGTCTCTTCGGTCTGTGGTGCTGTTATGGATGCAACAGATTGATCCTCTGCTACGGATGTTGCAAAAGATGAAAGCTTGTCACATTCAGTAATGGAGGTAGCAGAAGATATGTGTTCCTCCTCAGCTAGAGGTGCTGCCACAATGTTTGTAGGATATGCCAGGATTTCAGACTCCTGCCCAGCATAGCCCTTGGCTGAAAGGTCAGCAGGAGGCATGGCCTGTATTCCGTGTACTGCTTCAAAAGAGCCTGGATGGTCAGGAACAGAAATGTTATAGGCATTGACATCATACTTCAAGTGTGGGATCCTCTCTTCCTGTTCATCATGTATTTCTTCATCAGAAATGGTCTGCTCTGTTTCTGAGTAGCCAGGGATAGTTTCATCTTGGATATAAGAAACATGTTCTGCTGTTGCTCCTGGTGGGACTGGCAGGCTGCTCAGATATGACTCTTCCTTTGTTATGTCCTTTTCAAGTAACTTGGTTTTCTCATCCATAAAACTAAATTCTCTTTCCTTCTCTGTAATAGTAAACAGTTTTTCCTCCCTATCATCCTGATTCAGCCTACAGAATTCTCTATTCTTCTCCATGTTCTCCTCTGCTTTCATGTGCTGTTCTTCCTTTTCTTCCAGTTCTGCCTTTTCTATCACATCTTCTCTCTTTTCCTTCTCATCCTCTTCCTGTACCTGTGTCCCCTCAATATACTTTTCACAAGTTTCTGCTTCCCTCTGTTTTCTGTCCAAAGAGATTTTCTCCTCTGCCTCCTTTTCTTCCTCTCTGAACACTGGGGGCTGAGCACCTTTTGCCAAGAGGTCTGTATGTAATGGCAGGTGTTCTTTGTCAGGAAACACCTCGATGTCCTTGCCCTGCTCAGCTTTCCCCCCCCAGTATCTCATGTCATGGTTTTCATCTACTGTTTTTCTTTCATCCTCTATTGTTTCAGCAGAACCTCCCCTCAGCTCCCAGTGATGGACTGCCATTTCCTCTGCTGATGATTCTTTTTCCATACCAGTAGTAGTTACTCCCTGGTCAGGGGTCTTTCTTTTTAAAATCAGATCCACTTCAAGGTTACTCTGACCAGTCATATCAACAGAGTCTCTTATCTCTGCTTCAGGTGCTCCCATAATCTTATCACTAACTTGCATATCAGATCGTTCTTGAGTCAGCTGCAAGGCCCCTTTCTCCTCATGCTTCAGTTCCTCAAAGTCCTTTGTGAGATCTTCTGGTGAAGACAGGACCAACCTCTGTTCCACCATGGATGTCTCTCCTGGATCCACTTGTACAGGTGCCTTCTCCATTGGTAATGTCTTAAGGTCAGCAGGTACCTTTTCAGGCTCTTTTTCAGGTTTTACTTTGATCTTCTCAGTTCTGAGTCTGCCTGGAAGTTTTGCCTTGTACAGTGTTTTTCTTACTTCTGGGGTAAATGGTTTCAAGTCTGGTTTAGGAATTTTTTTGATCTCTGGTTTGTTTTCTTTCTTTTTATCCTCTTTCTTTGAATCTTTTTTCTCATCCTTCTTTCCATCATCTTTTTTAAAGTCCTTTTTCTCCTTCTTAATCTCTTTCTTTTCTTTGTCTTTCTTCTCCTCTAATTTGGATACTTTCTCTTTGAGATGCTTTTTTCCAACCTTGTCTTTTGCCAATTTTCTTTTCTCAGCTTTGAGAGCATCACTTATTTCTGTCTTTATCTTTTCATGTTTAACAGGTTTGTCAGGAACTTTCTCTGTGTGTTCCTTAACCTTTTTTTCAATTTTAGCATCCTTTACAACTTCTGGTTTTACTTCCTTGATCCCCTCCTCAACTGCTTCTTCCTTCTTGACTTGCTTTGTCACAGATGGCTTGGGGGAAGACTTAAGACTCTCTTTACTGTCAGTTCTTTGTTTAATTTTGGTTTGCTTCAGCACAGGTGGAGGTATTCCAGAGGTGATATCTTTCTGAGTAGCCACTGGGTACCTCAGAAAATCAAGGTGCTTGAGTTTCTCAAGACCTTCCAATATCTTATTTTGAGGAGCATTTCCAGGAAACAAAACCCTTACAATTTTCTCAGTTGGGCTGGCTGGTAGCCATACCACTAGGGCTGTGATAGATGTGAGATAGGGAACAGAAATTTCACCTTCTTTTCCATTTGCAAGAATGATGCCAGTCTTTGCTTTACTATTGCCAGCCCATTTCTGCATTAGAAACTGCATTTCTTTACTGTCCTTGACAGGGTTCAGTATATACATGTCCAGCTTACCCACGCCCATTTTGTGGAAGAGTGTGATGGGCTCGATGGTGCTGCTCACCACCCTGTAGAGAGGCTCTGATTTAATGCCCAGTCTGTTGAGATACTGCAGTGTCATGCACGCTTCTTCGATGCTCCTCTTTACTTTCATGGAGGCTTCAGGCATCTTCAGCTTTTCAGGAACATTAAAAAAAACCACCCCTAGCTCAGGAGAAATTAGGTTTTTCATCCAGTCACTGTAGTTGGTAGAGCCCTGGGATTGTTCCTCCTCTTGCTCAGCAACTTTCCTCTGCAGCAACCCGTTGATGCCAGGCAGGTTGTCTGCACCAATGTGGGTGAGCAGGATTGAGTCAATCCTGTCCAGGTGCCTTACCAGCTTCCAGAAACATGATTTCCTTTCAGAGCCACCATCCACAAGGATGTTAAACCCATTGACAGCAAAGAGAGCAGAATCACCTCTTCCCCCAGGGAATATGTAGCAGCAGGGCTTAGAAAGCTTCAGAAAACCCCCTGAGGTGGGTGGCTCCAGGAGATCAAATGGAGACGGTACATCAACTGTCTCAGAGACATATTCTGCAAATTCAGACACCCCATCCATTTCTGGCAGAACTGGATCAGGATTCAGTTTCAGATTAATAATGTCCTGAAATCGAGGATGCCCAAGGTTGCTCCAGGCTCCTTCTCCCACGCACGACACAGTAAGAGAGGTCTTGGTATCTGAATCAGAGTTGCTGAGAATTTGGGTGACCTAATGGGATAAACACAGACAAATAAAGGTCAAATAGAGCTTTGAGACCTATACAGCACTTAAAAAAAAATGCAGCCAGTTAATGCAGAAATACTGAAGGTACCATGAGCACTTTACCAATGGGAAACATTGGGCGTACATGAAATAGTTTGAAAGCCGTGGAAAATCAATGCATAGAGCCATGCTCTCTTTTGATATTCTTAATGTTTTTGGAAACTGCCCACAGTTATGTTAAGACCCACTTTAAGAAATTTTGGGCATTTGTCCCCTGCAGAACCAGTCTGGAAGGTTATTTCAAGCTGAGCACTTAAAGGAATCACCCATGCCTGCACCTTGGAAAACTTAAGACAGAGAGTTAAAGCAAGATTCCCAAGAAAATAACATGAATTATTTTTAGTATGCAATTTTTTGCTGGATTGCAAACCCATCTGTCTGCAAATCTGCCTGAAGATTACCCTGAAGGAGGGCACAGGCTGCATTATTCTACCGCGCACTCTGCACAGGAAGGGATGTGCTGGATTACGGCTCACACTCACCTCCGGATCCGAAAGTATCTCAGCAAACTTGTGGTAAGTGAAGGTCCCTGTCTGCAGGACCAAGTCTCCTTCCTGGTCTGAGCTCTGACCACAGAGGATCAGTAGTTTGTGGGCTGATGAATCACACACAAGGGAGCGGACCTATCCAGACAGGAGATGAGACAGCGGGCTGCCATTAGAATTCACCTGTACTGCACACCAGCACCCAGAATCCCAATCCCATGACAGGCGATGAGCACGTTATTCACAAATAGCCAAACCAAATGTTTTCTACATACAAGGAATTTGCTTATTGAAGAGGGCAGACACTGCTACTGTCTGCCCAACACAGCTCCACGTCACACCAGAGTTACTGTGTAAATCCTGATCACTGGCAAGACCAGAACACCTGGCCTTTTCACCACACCTTGCAGCAGACTGGCAGCAGGTTTGCACTCTCCAGAAGGTATAAAGTGTGCTAATCATGACCTCCATTGCAAGCAAGGGCAGGAGAGCTGATGTGGAGAGAACTTGATGGCACATCTGGTCCTTACCTCGGACACGACGCTGTCCACATTAGGATTTACCAGGATCACCGTGTCCAGAGTGTCACTCCGGTGATGGAGAGTTCTTTGGCCTGAGGAAAGAAAAAGGATTAGACAGGATGAGAGAAGCTGATGAGACAGCATCCAGCTAATGATATTTTAGCCTCAAAAGTTCCGCTTCAGCATGGGTTTGATTGCAAGGCTTCAGATTGTATTCAAGACCCAGTTTGATACCCAAGTCTCATAAAACAGAACAAACTGTTTTCAACAACAAGGAAAGAAATCCTTCTTCTGGATCAGCACGCTCAGCTCCAACATATTCAGAAGTCCACAGACGCAGGCACCTTGAGCTGCCTGCCTGTGCCAGCTGGCTGTGTCTGCAAACACTGGCACACACAAATGATCCCCTTCCAGACACAAGTGCCTTGCCTCACTGCAGCTCCCACAGAGAGGCGTCTCTAGCACTGTCCCAACCCCAGCCAGTGCAGGGCTCTGTGAGCCCGTCAGTGGGTGCCAACTCAGCTCTCACTCGAGTGGCGCAGCACTGGTAACGAGTCTCCACTCATTTGTAACAGTTTTTTTCTTTAATGAAGCATTTTTCTTTAATCCAAATGTGCACTCCTAAACTGCTGCTATGGGAAGTACCTAGACAACAAGAATTCTCATTCTTCTGTCAGAGGCACAAATAGGAAACAAGACAGGACTCTGCTCTCTCTCTATATTTAGAGGAAAAAAAAAAAAGAAGCCAAAGAGCAAACAAGATCCTGGGAATGCAAAAAAGCAATTTGTGTGCTCACCTTGCCATGGGCATTGTACAGATATTTGGCAAAATGCTACCCTAATTCCAGGGCCATATTAAATTGTTACACAGTAGGGTAATGGGTGTCTGCCACACCGACAGCCAGGAGCAGAGCCACTGCTGCGTGCCCACATCAGACAGCTCTGGGATGCAGGACAGCATGCAGCACCTTCCTGCAGCGCTTCCCTGGTCACTGCAGGCAGCACGGAACCTTTTCTGATTACAGTCTTTGCTAATACCTACCTCTGGACATTTTATCCACTCAAAAAGCCAGACACTTAGAACTTAACTGCTGGAATATATAATTTATGGGCTTTAAGACTTTCATAGGTTTTAATCCCTCATATAGAGTGGAGGTCCACAGATCTTCACTGAAAATGAACAACTATTTTTATTTTGCATCTTTCAGACAACTGTTGCTTCCTGACAATGTTCTTTCCACCCTCCACAACCTCCCATTGCCTCTTTTTAGGCAGATCTCAGTTCTTCTAAAATAGCTCTATCAATCTGGTGGAAGGATGGAAAGGATTGGAAGGATGGAAGGTCAATATTCAAGCATAGCTTTAAATCAAACTCACTTTACTGGAATGTTTTTCTAGCAATTAATCAGACAGATAAGCCCAGAAGTAGCTTTCAGCCCAAAGAGAGCTAAGCTCTCAGCAGAATTATTTGTACTCAGCATCTCTAGCTGCTTTCTGAACTTGTTTTTCAGTTTGGCTAGAAATCACCCCTCTAGACTAAAACCAAACCATCACTGTGCAAAATGCATTGAGTTCAGTGGCATTTCTGGCACTGATGTGGAATGGCTGGAGACACTGGGAAGCAAGTTCCTGTGCCCAGAAGGGACATTGCAAGTGAGCCATGGGCATGGGAGGGTGGGAGGCCGGCCCAGGAAGCTGTGCCTGGGGCATTCTGTGCAGCCTGAAGAAACAAAACCACAGTAATCCTTGAGGCAATGATAATTGTGAAGGCATTGCTGATGATGTCCCAGAAGAGCTGACAAGGAGCACCCTGGATCTCCATGGATCCATAGCGCAGCATCCACACAGCTCTCCCATGCCAGGATCTCCAGTCCTGCTGCTTGGGACATCCAGAAGAGCAGTGATCTGCCCCCGTTAGTCAGCATTGCTGCTGGGATAAAGTGACGCAGCCTCTGCCCCCTTGGTGCCTGCACAGCCCAGACATAATTTTAGCAGTGGTTCCCACATCCCTCGGGGAACCCTGTGTGGTGCACAGCACCAACACCAGCAGCCTTGTCCTCGTGCCACACGCCAGGGAGGCTCCTGGGCACAGTGTGGTCACCGTGCCCACCTGTGCCCATCTTTCCAGGCCCTGCCATCTGCGGGGGACGGCAGCCTGCAGGCGGCACTGGTGACAGGGCCAGCTGCACACGCAGGGGGCCCATCTGCAGCACTAACAGGCATGAAAACACTGCTTCTCAGTGCCATGCCATGGTCCCAGCCCAGGCAGCTGAGGCTGTGAACAACGCCTGGCTGTTAGCATTCTGCTGGCAGCCCCTCACCCCCGGGAATGGCCCCTGCACGTGGGCAAGAAAGAGGAGGCTCACGCTGCAGGGCCAGCAGTTGCTGGCAGATGGGGAATG
This sequence comes from Ammospiza nelsoni, assembly GCF_027579445.1. Taxonomy (NCBI): domain Eukaryota; kingdom Metazoa; phylum Chordata; class Aves; order Passeriformes; family Passerellidae; genus Ammospiza; species Ammospiza nelsoni. The sequence goes on along the minus strand of NC_080646.1, from coordinate 296,168 downwards.
ACTGAGTCGTGTGAAGACTCAGTCTTGTGAGGATGATTAAGGGACTTAATTGTTTTCCTACAAGGTGAGGCTGAGTGTGTGTGTGTTGGGGGGGGGGGAATATTTTCAAAATGAATAAATAAATACCTGATGGGAGGGAATGAAGAAGAGGAAGATAGGCACACTCAGTAGTGCTCAGTGACAGGATGTGAGGCACAAATTAAACCATAGGCAATTTCATATAAACACAAGAAAACACTGTTTTTACTATGAGACTGGTAAAATACTGAAATAGGTTGTACAAAGAGGTTGTGGAACATCCATCTCCAGAGATACTAAGAACACAACTGGATACAGGCCTGGGAAATCTGCTTTCGCTTACCCTTCTTGAACAAATGTGATTGGACTAAACAATCCCAAGAAGTCCCTTCCAGCCTACAGTTAACCAATTCTGTGACATTGTGCAGCACTGCAGCCCTCCATAACTTTGCTCCTGGCATACTGCAGGGTAGATTCCCTCTGTTCAGTTGCAGCAGTTCATTCTCAGGACGATCCAGGAGCAGAGCTGTACAGATAGGCCATTTCCAGAAACATGGACTCCTTTAATACCAATGGACCCATGCACGCCAATACCCCAAACACTTTTTAACTAAATCCAGAGGCAAAGCAGAACAGCACATGAACTCCAGGCTGAGCTGCAAACTGTGAGTAAGGCAGCAATACAGTGCCCTAAGGCAGCCCATGCCCAGCTAAGGGCTCTGTGAATCCAAGTGCTTTTCAGGCTGAGAAACCCTTTGCTGGCCACTTTCTCTGTATAGCCTGTGGTAGCAGCTGCACAGACAGAGGATTTAAACACACAGCCTGGCACATCATTCCTCTCACTACCAAAAAGCATATACACCAGGAATGTGTAGTGGTATGAGTGACATTGCAGACATGGGGGCTTGAAGTATGCTGTTCAGGTCACTTCCTGGCATTTGTCCTTATTAGAGCTCCATCACAGTGAAATGTGTGCATTGCAAATAAGAAAATCCCTCCATTCCACTGACCAGTTCAAGAATATCCTTCTCAGGCTCCTGAAGGCTGCTGTCTTCAATTTACCTGGAAGAAATATCTGGACACAGCTCATCTCCAGATGCATTCTGAACACAGATCCCTGACCCTGTGCAGCCCTCTCCAACTATGCTCAGAAGCTGCTACATTAAATAAATATCCTCTCTTCAGTAGTATTGCGTTTGTCATTTTGTATGAACCCTCACTCTGTGTGTTCAGGCACATTCTGATTTCTGCAGTGATCCTTGTGCACTTGCAGGAAATATTTCCATCCATCATGCCCCCACCAAGGCAGAAAGCCCTTGGTCTTTACCACTTGTTTCTTTGGAGCAGAGTTTCTTTAGTCCCTAGGAACTGCTATCATTTATCCCTATGGCCACTAGGATGAGCAAGAACAGAAGTATACAAGAAGGAGCACAGAAGATTCACAGGGTGTCATTATTGTATTTTCTGTATTATTCCCCACCCTATTTTTTTATGCATCATAACATAACCTAAGATCAGCTTTGCACCAAATAAAGATCTTCAGTTAGGATACACAGTGAAATCCAAATGCCACCCTGCCATGAAACTATTAAGCCCTTTTAGGGAGTCTAGAAGGTTTAATTTCTTTAGTGTGCTTGACTTTGTTTTTTTTTTGACTGTGAATTTAATGGACACCATGACTGTGCAATTTAGTTGCTGAAGTTCCTCACAGACTTTCCTATGTGTCAGTAACTGCGTCATCTATAAATTTAGCCACCTCCGTGTCTCTTCATCACTACTGTACTGATCAACTTTGTATTTAGTAGTGGAAATCATGAAGCCCTTGTACTTTACCTCTGAATGCCACACAAAGATGACCATATATTTGTTTGCTAACTTGATGTCTGTCTTTTAAGTAGTTTTGACTCATGGCATTACTATGTATAGCTCACATACTAGAAGAGCTGAGGTACCCTTGCTGCTGTTCACAGCATTCTGAAGAAGGGCAGCAGAGGAGAAGCTGCTGATCTCCCTTCTCTGGTGACCAGCACTAGTACTGGAGGAAATAGAATGAAATTGCATCAACAGTGTTCAGATTGGACATTAGAAAATGTTCTTCACGAAGAAAGTGGGCAGCCGTGGGAACAGGTTCCCTGGGGAATTGCCAACAGCACCAAGCCCATCAGAGTTCAAGGGGTATTTGAATGATGCTCTTAGTCATGGTTTAATTTTAGCTAGACCTGTGAGGAGCAGGGAGTTGGACTTGGTGATCCCTACGGGTCCCTTCAAAATAACATATTCTGACTATATGGTCCCTTGAGTGTAGAATTTCTTTGGTTATGGCAGAGGATAGCAAGTGAAGAGCAAAGCCACACTGGCTCGGGAGTGGATATGAACTAACCATTCAGGGCTGCACCTGCAAAGAGGCAGAGGGAGAGAACAGGGGAGCAGATGCTGTGGGTTTAGTGCTCAGCAGTCAGGCAGAGAGGTCTCTTCTGTGGAGGTCAGGCTGGGCTGGAAGAAAGGACAGTGCACTGGGGTAACTGTGACAAACAGGATGCTTGAGAGAGAGAGATGATCCTACAAACAGACAGATGGCTGTAAAGGCAGAAAAGGAGGTCATGCTGACAGCACAGATCCTCGTGTTCTGCTGCTTTAAATGGAAACACCTAAAGCCCTTGTAGCTGCAGAATAAATTCTGGGCTAGTCTGAAGAGCTGTCAAGGATGGCTATGCAAGATGCTGCTTGTTATTTTCTTTAATCTTTCAGACCATCAAATCTCAAAGGTCTTATTCTGTTAATCATGACTGGAAGAACCACACTTAGAGCTCACCATGCTGAAATCAGAGATCAAGTGTCAGGGCAGCAGGACCCAGTTTCTCACCTTTGTGAAATGATGCCTTAGGCGAGAGCACTGGGTGACTTTCAGGTGACAGTGCTGAAATCAGTCATGATGCTCTGACCAGTACAACAAATCAGAATGAGCAAAGGGGCCAAAAGGACTGGCACATCTCAATGAGAGGAGAAGTCAGGTGGGACTGTTTAGCCAATAAAAGAAAACTCGGGGCAGAGATCTCACTTACCAGTCTGTGTACCTGTCTGATAGCAGGTTCAAATCTGGGCTGCAGAGCTCCCACATCTTTGCCATCCAGAGGATGGAGACTGCTTGTCTGACCACATAGGAATCAGCCCCTTCCCACCCAAGATGCATTCTTTATCCCACATTACCTCTCTTAGGCCTTCCCACACCCTTCCCCCCTTCTTTGTCCCTAAAATTATTTAGGTTTATCAGGCCAGGTTCTACCTGTAAAGTAAACACCAATAATACATTGATAAAAAATACAGAAGTTTTGGAGTCTGAAAATGTCATCAAGGCTCACAAACTACAGTGATTAAAAACCAACTCTACCTCACTTCTGGCTGTCTTAGCTGACATGAACATCCCTCTTCAAGGGGTTACTGTTGAAAAGACTCTAACAAGAAGATCCTAGATATTGCTATGGCTCAGTACCTTTTTGCTACACTTCAGCAAAGAGCTGAACCTGGGATGATGTGTTCTTCCTGATGTTTACTGAACAAAATCCATCTCTGAAGACAGTGAAACCATGCATAGGGTTCTTGGAGTGTATGCATTTGCAGAGCTATTGCAAGCTGAAAGACTGCCATTTCCTTCACTCTGAAATTACATAATAACACTGAGATAGTAACAGTCTCATTCTGAGGCTGTGAGGCCTCCAACTGCAGTTTCTTCAGTGCCAGTGGAAGAAAAAGGATCCAGCCCCAAATAGTGTCCATTCAGAGAATGAAACAACACAGTCATTCACCAGCACTCCAGGACTGTACCAAGTACGGCAAGCCACAGCTCCTTGGTGGGAGATTGTAAAGGCCAGAGGAACAGCAGACAAGGTTCTGCGCTGAGCTCTGGGCAGGGTCTGCGCACACACACAGCCTGTGCCCCGCTCCTCTGGCAGAGCAGGGCTGCCCCACGCCGTCCAGCAGCGAGGGAAAGCACCGAGCAGACAGCCTCAACGGGGCACAGCTGGCAGGTGGGAAAGGAATGAGCGTGCCCTTGCTGGAAGCACCGAGCAGACAGCCTCAATGGGGCACAGCTGGCAGGTGGGAAAGGAATGAGCATGCCCTTGCTGGAAGCACTGAGCAGACAGCCTCAACGGGGCACAGCTGGCAGGTGGGAAAGGAATGAGCGTGCCCTTGCTGGAGGCACCATCACACTGCACAGCTCCTTCGTGAGCAGACAGCCTCAACAGTGCACAGCTGGCAGGTGGGACCAGCTCTGGCTCACACACACCTAGGAGCTCTGCCAGCTAGTGAGGTAGGCTCAGGAGTTAAAAAATAAACACAAAGTCTGCTTTGGCAGCCAGTACATAGCCAACAACTGTGGATTCACCATTCAGGTCCTCATGAGCTGGTTCCAGCTCAGGAACTCAAACACAGTTTCTGGCACCCCAGGAATAGACCTGGATGTGTTTATCACAATCACAGGACAAGTCCCACTCTGTTCCTCCTTGCCATTTACTGGCAGTGTTTTGCCAGGTGAGAGGAGACTCTCAGCCAAGGCAAGGAGAGAGACATCAGGTGAGGGATACAGGTAGAACTTGGCAGAAAGCCCCCAGCAAAGCTAAGAGCCGTTCTGAGTCCTAGGTGGGTGGCTGCTGTGCCCACTGTGCCTGACCACTGCCTTCCGGAGCCTGAGGCAATGCAGCAATCCCAGAAATCCTGGGCACGTCCAGCTGTTGCTGCTTTTCCAGAGATGAGCAGAGCAAAGGGCTTAGGCAGATCACCAGGGATCACAGCAAAAGGGCCGTCTCACTGCCTCCTTCCCTCCTGACACAACATGTGATACTGCAGTAGCTACTTATTTTCGTAAGATTATTGGGAAAGTGCTGTAGTTTTAGCTTGCTGGTGTGATTCAGCATCTGAGAATGATGAGAAACTGGCTTCAGATAGTGCTTTGTGGTCTAGCAGCAAGTGCTCTGCCTCTCATAGTCTGAAAAAAGTCTACTGTTAAGATTTATTTCATATACTTTCTATTTTTAGGTCTTCAAACGCACCGCAGAAATACAGAAATATTTATTTGTCAATAGCTAAATAAAAAAAATCTTTCCCCTTAAAGGGAATCTTTAGTGATTTTCTGAGAAATTCATTGTGTACCAGCAAAGAGAAACATATTTTTAACAGAAATATGAAAATAATCTGAAAATTGGGAGGCAAGAAACTGCAGCAAACTGCTGAGCCCCTGTCAAGGAGGGCCAGGGCAGAGCCATGTGCTGCCTGTGGAGCAGTGGAAATCATCACCAAACAGGCCACAGATTCAACCAGAGCATTAAATGAGGGATTTTAAACTGCACCTAGAAAAGGAGGGGAAGTCAATGGTGTTTAAGCAGGAAGATATTACTATATGTAAGAGTTTTTATTTTTTATGAATATTTCAAAATAGTGTTTGATGATTTTTCACATTGAGATACCAAGTCACACAGTTAAAAACACAGCACTACTGAAATAAAGTCCTGTGGATTTGCACTAGGAGATGTGCCTTATCTGGAGGAATTGAATAAACAAAGCACAGGAATGCTCAAAGCAGCGTGCAGAGAGAAGGAAGATGATTCAAACATCTTTATGAAGCAAAGCATTCTGTTCAGACTGAACGCACACCCACACCAACTCATGCCAGTTAACAAGGGCAAATCTCCAGATACCAGCTTTGGCTTCGGCTAATATCCCAGCTGCAGACTGAGGGGAATTTGGGGTACACGTGGTGTATTGACCGCTATTGCTCATACTGCAGTGACACTGAAGCTGAGCAGAAGGCAGAGGAGCGGCCTCTCTGCACGATGCCCACACGTGCACCAGGGTCTCCGGCTGTGCCGCTCTGCACCTGCAGCAAGGGCAGCAGGGCTCCCAGCCAGCCCTGACGGGCCCTGGCCGCGCAGCGCGGAGCCCACAGCACGGCAGGAGCGCCGGGGAGCCAGAGCAGGGCCAGAGCAGGGACGCACTCTGCGCTCCTCCGAGGGCCCATCTCCAGCTTCCAACCACAACACCGCTCAGCTGTCTCCGGGAGGACAAACAGGACAACCAGTCACAGATACACTCCCACAAAACACTGCCGCGTTCCAGCTCCCTCAGTGTAAGGGGAGCTGTGAGGTACTAACACCACAAAAGAAGAGAGCATCTGATTTGGGACACAAAAAGCAAACTTCAGAACAGCTCAGAGGCAGAGCAAAAGCCTTAAGAGCTGCATAACTCTGCAATCAGAGAACTTAGTTTAAGAAGCTAAAGAAAGGAGACAGTGTCAGCAAGATAGCTCCACAAATGAAAAAAAAAGATTTTCAACAGGAACAGAGTGAAAAAGTAAAATTAATTGAGAACCATACTAGGATGGACAGAGAAAGGAAAAACATAGCCAGTAGAAATAAGAATATTTCTGGGAGGACCAGGCAGCAGTGAAGGAGAACAAGATCTGGTTTCTAGAAATGTTGCTGAATCTGTCAGGATGAAGAGGGCTGAGGAATCTGAAAGTGTTCTCAAGTTTCCTTTTATGTGTAATGCTGGAGATATTTCATAACTCACCTTCCCATACCGTTACTGCAAGCCAGGAGAATTGTTCATGCTTTAAGGTAAGAGCAGGCTCTGTGAAATGACTGACTGCCTCCTGGGCATTTACTACAAAGGTGAACCAGCAGCAGGGCCAGAGAAGGAAATGAAATATTCCTTAAGGTGTGGGAGGCTGTGGGCACTTGCCACATCCCAGGAGATATTTCTGCTAACCACTTGCCTGTGCTTTCCATCTTCCCTCCTCCCTGTGGTATTTTCATGCCATCTAGAGCTCCTCTCCCAGGCAACCTCTATTTCTATACCATGTCAACCATAGCAACCATCTCTTTGCTCCCTAATTGCACATACTGTCTCACTCTTATGCTAAGGAGCAATTTGATAGCTCAGCCATTTTAGAACCACTAATTGAAGATGCAGGTACTCACTTTGGAAATAATTTCTCATATTTTTACTGCCTTGCAACTGGAAGTTATACCACCACTGAGATAATTGATAAGGTGAGCAGTTTTACATAGTTTGTCAGCTGCTAGATTGGCCACAAAAATATTCTGTTTCCTGCAGCAGCTTTGCTGACTCATGCAGGCCTTGTATCCTTCTGCTGAGGAACAGTGTGCGGCATTCACATAAACCAGGAATGAAGCCCTGCACAGAGACATGGCCTCCAGCTGTGAACACCTGAAGCTGCGACTTTTTAAATGTCTCCAGCGAAATCCACAAAAGAAAACCTGAACACAACTTAAGACACCCTCTTATCTGGTGTCCTCACTCCACCAAGCCCTGACAGACTTATTACAGCTGATCCCTTTGGAAACCAAACTAATGTTTCCCATTCCTGTGTCAGCTAGACTTCAGCTAGGAGTTGCTGAAGTCCCTGAAACAGAAGTTCCATAAAACCACTCCCACTGGCATGAGGCAGATACCCTGTTCTGTGTTCCAGAGATGAAGACTCCTGTAAGTCACGAAGTTAGACAGCTTATTATCCCTTAATTTTTATAAGAATATGCATTCCTTAACACATGCTCTTACAACAAGAACATAGCACAGACTGAAGAAAACTGCATGTTTCTCTTAGTTGAGAAGTATCTGGGTAAAACTGACTCTGACTGACTTGGAGGCACAGCAGCTCATGATGATCTGTTCTATTTATCTTTTTTTTTCCCTCAACTGATCAATATGACAAATAAACTGCCTGAGGTAGGGAGAAATTAATTGTATAAAAGAGGGGATGACTGCACACACAGGAAAATAACTCTGAGATTTCCTCCTGTTTGCTTATTGAGATGCCAAATTTTTGTAAGAGAGTCCTGCCTCTGACTTACAGCAACTGTTTGGACTCTTTAAACCTCATTCCTATTGCATATTATTAACAGTCTCATTCCAAGTAGCTTTTCTTCTCTCTCTTGCTTGTTTTTAGGATGACCTGCCGGATGTCAGCCCCCATGAAGATACAGATATTAAACCAGCTGTGAACTCCGAGTGGCTGAGGTGGTTGGTGAAGCACAGGACCACATTCTGCTAGCCCTTGAGAAGAAGCAGCTCTCCCCTGCCAACAGCTTTCTTTGTTGCATCTTGACTTTGCACTCCTGAATCTAGGTGACCCTTGGTAGATCCTCTGCGTGGTCTGTGTTCCTGGGATTTGATTTGTGGTGGAGTACAACAATAATGAATTTGATACAAAAAGTTATTTCAAAGTTGAGAACTTCAAGGCCTCCTCTCCATTCTGCCAGCAAACACAGGGCCTGTCCATTTAGAAGTGGAGGGAGAGGGCCCTGCAAGCAGCCAAGGAGGTTTCCAGCAGAGTAGTCCAGGCCATCCTCCCCTCGTTCTGCCCTCTCAGCCACTGCCTCTCACCAGTCTGCTTGAAACAAGCTCACTCCAGTCTTATTCCACCTCAGGAGCCCCTGCTTCACAATGCCACCCCATCCAGACAGGTGCCTTTCAGCTTGCAGATTACACAGCGCAATCAGGAACTGAACGTACTAACCAGGGAGAATAAAAAGGACCAAGAGAGGCTTCCATCACCACAAATGCTTCTCTCGGGGCCTCTTATTGTTCAGTTCCCTCACATCCATGCAGGCATGGAAACCTTTCTTGCTCCCATGCCTCCCTCTTCCTTAGCAATGGTCTTTGCCTTTGAGTGTGGACCAACAGCAAGAAGAAAAGCCCTAACAAATGAAACTGACACAAATCTAGCAACAAAGAACTGGGCCAAAACACGTATTACACCTATCAGCCTGCAAGCTGACTCTTCAGAAAGATGCTACGTGGATCAAAGGCGCAGAGAGCCACCCTATCCAATGTTTTACCCTTGTGCAAAGGAGTAATTTTTGATGGAGGCCATTGACTTCTTACATGGCTTGGGTAGTGTCTGCATTTCTGTCTATGTGCTGCAATTTAACTTACCCCTCTTAATCCATTTTAAGCAAGCTTTTCAGAACATAAATCTAGTCACCCAGAAGAAAAATCACTGGCTTCTTGCCCATTTCTCTTCTAAGAACATCTGGAGTTCCTGAGGACACTGACATTCCTCAGACAATTTTCAACAGGGAGCTACTAATGGTCTTTTCCTTCTAGTTTTTCTCTTCAATTACTTAAAATTATGACACTGAAGCTTAATAGAGAATGGACAGGTGATATCAGTGAAATAAAAGGTTAGCAAAGTGCAAAAGCAATTAACTGAATTTCTCAACTTGAAAGTCAATAGAGGAAGCCAGTTATGCTGCCATGCTTCTTAAACACAGTTTGTTTGTAGCTATAGCACATTGTGAAAAACAGCACTGAACTTTTACAGCCCCAAGGTAGGTTCTAGCACATTGCCAAAGACTTCAGTGCCTTGCAAGAAGGTGCATGAGTGACAGTAACACGTGCAAAGAGAGACAAATGTTATTCAGTAGCTTTGTAGCTATGTATTGATAACCGACATGCATATTGAATCCTGCCCCTCTGTGATTTGCAAGTCTCCTTTAGCTGGTGATTCTCGGCCTTCAACTTCTTGGAGGAAATATTCAAGCCTTTACTTTCAAAGAAAGTAAGGAAAGTAAGCAAAGAAAGAAAGGACTCACTAATATCTTTCCAAATACTGATATTGAGATAATGCTGCTTTTCAAAAAAGCAGAAATTAATCAAAATTGTATTCCTCATTAAAAAATAAAACCAAAAAACCAAGTCAACCCAGTAACGTTCTATGCATTTGAGAAATCGGTTGAGCAAGACTTCAAGGGCTGTCTCAGGAGAACTAAGACCCTGCTGGCCAAGGAGATTGGTGCTCATGTTCATCTGTGAATAAAGCATCAGAGGGACAGAAACTTCCTGAAGAGCTGGATACATAACTAATTGTGCCATCAATACTAACTTTTGAGATCCTGGAGAGGAAGCTATGAGAGGAAGGAAACTGATCTAAAGTCACCACATGTAGAAATCTATCTCCATTTCTTTAGTGTGAAGCAAAGGTAAAAAGCCACAGAGCTTAGGCACAGCAAAGCATGAGCTAATGAAGACTGCTTTTTGTGCAGCCACCCTGCTGTGTTCCACCACCATAATCCCAGCTTCCTCCACATTCCCTGCTGCCCACTGCCCTACTCTCAGCTCCCCTTGCGAGCCAAAACTCGCAGCTGTGCAGGTGGCAGCGTGCTCAGGGACAGCCACGTCGTGAGCTGGCAGCTGGTGTGCGAGGGGGAGCGCAGGACAAGCAGATGCGCACTGCTCCCACCGAGGCCCTGACCCTGATCCCCTGCCTGCTCCACCAGCTTGCAAAAAACTGGCAGAAGCTTGTTAATGCCAATGTTTAATTGAAACATTTTCAATGTTTTAGAAGGAAAGTGTTTACGGCAAATACAGCAGGGGTATTTGTAAGAGGAATTCATAACTGTGCACCCAAGCACCTCTAAGGGAATGGAGAAAAAAATAATACAAATTAAGAAGTTAGCTCAATACTTTCTCTAATCTTTCCTGTCAACAGCTACTGTGCTGGTGTTGGAGTCCAGAACGTTCATGATTTTTGAGGGGGAAAGAAAAATAAATCTTTTTTCCACCTCAGTAAATTCCCCCCAGAATAAATTTTTGGCATTCATTTACACATAGCTTGCTCTCCTTCCTTCCATACACAGTTTCTGGGCTGATGGAGGGTCTCTATCAGCTGCCCTTCTTCCACAGGTACTTTTGCCTAACAGGCTGGAAGATACTCCCTGTGTTTTAAGCTAGCTGCTACTGTCGGGTCTCCGTGTACTAACCAGACTTACCTGAACTGCTCCCATAGCATCTCCTCTCAGGGTCTGGAGGCCCCTCTCTTCTGCCCATCGAGGAGCAGTGGAAAGCCTGTGATAATGCCTGTCACAAGCACCCTGGGCTCTGCTAGAAGCAGCGTCCACCAAGATCTCTGTACTCAGACGCCTATCACAAGAATCTATTACTGCATCTTTATCTGCTTCTGAGTTTCTTCTTCCTTTGCAAGATGCATCCCAGAAGTTACCTAGGAAGGTCTGTGTCTGACCATGTACAAAGAGCACAAGTCACATCCCACAGAAACTCGTGCTGAGGAACTACTCTTCTGTGCCTCCCCTGGTGTCCAGCCATGCCCCTTGGAGACACATTGCACCTCTTGTTCACACACATGCAGCTTCCTTGCTTTCACCAAAAAGCTGGCAATTGCTCACCATGCTCCTGTGATCCAGTCTACCATCCATTTACCACCACACCTGCTGAAGATGTGACTCAGGTATGCCAGCATGACAGACAATGACGAAGAGTGGCAAAAGGACATGACAGGAGGTAGATTGTTTTGTCAGGAAAGAAACTACTGCAAAGCTACACATCTCTCTATCTGCAGAATGGGAGTAGGGCAGAAGGTCTCACAGCCTGGCCTTGCCAGATCACGGAAAGGAAAGGAAAGGAAAGGAAAGGAAAGGAAAGGAAAGGAAAGGAAAGGAAAGGAAAGGAAAGGAAAGGAAAGGAAAGGAAAGGAAAGGAAAGGAAAGGAAAGGAAAGGAAAGGAAAGGAAAGGAGAAAAAAATGTGTCCCAACTCAGTAACTACTTGCTGGAGAAATTATAAGGACAGCAACAGAGGCTGGATGCAGCCAACCAGTGTGAAGTCATCAAGGAAACAGAGAGGGTACTGACCTGACACAGCAAAAGGGCCTCTACCCCATCAGAAGAAAGAGGAATCCCCGTCATTCTGGAACAATGCCCAGCCTGCAGGGCTTTTCACAGCGGAACCAGAGCAACTTGGAATAGAAACAGCCTCGTCTCTGAGATCAGAGAATTTGAACCGGAGCTTGTTTTTTCTGCAGTCACAAGCCAGCAGGCACCAGCTGCAGAATTTGCCGCAGTGTGTGTGTGCGTGTGTCTCTGCGTGTGTGAGTGTGCAGCAGCCATGCTCCTCCCCTCCGAGCTCACTGTAGGATCAATGACACAGTGATTACAGCTCCCTCCTTTTCCCCTCCCTAAGCACTGACAGTCCCAGTCTGATCGCTCGCAGCCCCCTCTCTTCTATATTAAGAGAGCTTTTGTTGGTATCTCTACTGACTTTTTTTCATTGCTCCCTCCCTGATTTACAAGGTTTTGCTTGTTCTCTTTTTCCCTCTTAGCCAAAACAACAGTGTCTGACAGATATTCACAGTCACATACCCAAGTCTATGCAAAGTGCCAAACCATGCTCTTGCGCCTCTAGTTCTGAACCCTGGAAATAAAAGGCCATGTTTTGAAATACTTCAACACATTTCAGCTCTAGCATACAGATAATTTAACACTTTTACCAAGAAGCTTGCTGGTGGCGACACTAACGAATGCCAGAGATACCCTATTAAAATAGAACCTCATGTGTCTGTGACTGCAGCAGTATCATCATCACACAGTACCACTGGTAAAGCAGGAGAGCTGATGATAAAGAGACAGCTGGCCCCTTATCCCTCTGTGTTACAAGGGCAGTCCAGCAAGGTGAGGGATGACAAAGGACTACTGCTAGGAAAAAGAAAGCATTTTGTTATTCTCACTTCTTAAGCACAAAGTCTCTGCTTATAGCCTACTAGGGTGAAAATCAGCTCCAAGACTGGCCACATCTTCTCCTTCTGCTGCCACAGAAAGGCTGCATGACTCACATTTTAGGGGAACCTTCCCTTTTTTCTCTCCCACCTACTGGACACATTTGGATGCTTTTTGGTTTCCTGTACTGGAAGCATGTAGTGTTGTGAAGCTTGAAGTCAGACTTCAGCTACTTCATAGACTTCAGACTTCATATGCAAGTGTGCAGCACCAAAGGACAGAGAAATTGCAAAAGAAGACAGGCCTTGCATCTCTCTTCCATCAAATCGATAGCACGACAGTCCACCTTAACAACCCTCCCCCCTCCTGCCTGGTATTAGCCTCATTCCAGCATCAGCTGAACGGTGATACAGACGCTAATGCTGTCTTTTACCAAGCCTTGCCCAAAGGCAGCATCTCTGAGATGCCTTGTACCACCTCCTCCGTTCTCCAGCAGCACACCATCTTCAGGGTCAGAAAACTATACTGGGATAAAACATAATGATGCAGGACTCCTTACGTTCCTGACAGGCAGAATACTTTCTCCAGATTCTTCTCTAAACCCATCTTCATACATTCTTCTCTGTGTCTGAGCTAAGGACACAAGCGCAGCAAACAGCTGAGCAGCTGGGGAATTTGGGTTTTGTTCCTATACTCGAGCACAAACAGCTGAGAAGGGGGAAGGTCCGCAGATCATAGAAACTCCAAGCTCCATCCGCAGTCACCTTCCCCTCTTGTCACTAATCCCCCTCAACCCCCCAAATTCCAAGGCAATAAACCCGCACCCGCTATGAGCGCTCCGCGCAGGTGCGTTTGCTCACCTGCGACTCTGCCGGGGCTGCGCAGCCCCAGCAGCTCGGCGGGACCGCGCACAGGAGCGCAGAGCCCGGACAGGTCCGCCTGCCGTCACCGACATCCCCCGCTACCTCCCCAGAAGGGCCCGTCCTCCCCGCCGACCAACGTCTTCCAAAGCAACGAGCAGCATCCGAGCGCGAACAAAGCGCCGCCGCCTCCATCCCGCAACCTCCACGATACCGGGGCTCCTCACTCCCGACCGCCCCGGCACCTTTCGCTGCTCGCCCCAGGCCGGTGGGGAAGGAAGATGCACCTACCATCCTGCCGGGAAGCGACGCCGATGGGCTGCGCTGAGCGCGGAGGATGCGCCGGCACGGCACGGCACGGCCCGGCCCGGGCTGCGGCGAGCGGTGCCGTGTCACGGAGGGGGCGGCGCCGCCGCGGCCCCACCCGAGCGCAGCGCTTTAACCCTCTGCGCGCCGGCCCCGGCCCCCCACGGGCGGCCTGGCCTGCTCCGCTGCTCCGCGGCCGGCCCGCAGAGGCCCCGGCTCCCGATCTCCGGGCAACGGCGTGCACCGAGCTCCGGTCCCGCGCTGCCAAACACCCGACTGGGGTCAAACCGCGGCCCGCGCTCCGAAATACCCGACACAGGTCAGAGCCCGGCCAGCGCGGGTTCGGCGCTGCCTGAACGCTTTTCACATCGCCCTTGGGCCTCACGGGCCTCTCTGTCCTCACGGGCTGCCGGAGGGCTGCTCTCCATCCCACCTCGGGCGCCTTCGGCTTAATTGTCTCAAACTGGAACCTCACGTCGGACTCCAGCTGCAGAGCTGCTCCTGCAGTTAAAAACGAGCGACACGAAGCACCCCTGCTACGGGACAGATGTACCTGACACCACACACCAGCACCTGGCTGCTCATGCACGGACACGGGCCAGTGGTGAGCTTGGACCACGCTGGACAGACAATGAATGCCAATGAGTGAGGCAAGAATACCAGATATGCAACCTCTGGAGACTTATTTCCGGCATGTTTTCAGATAAATGTTTACATTGTTTTCTGAGAACCTTGCAACTTGTTTCATAATCAGCATCAGCTCCAAGGCACTTGCAAATAATTGTGCCTCCTGGTTTCTCCTTTGCTGGTCGCAGGCATCCCAGTCCAGCATTGGAATATACAGATTACTTCATGGTGTGCTAGTTGGCAGTAGTGATTTTTTTGATTTTTTCCCCACAGCAAAAACTGAAATCACTCTCACTGCCCTGCTTGCTGTACACATGATGCTGGCTTACTTTAGATTCCAGAATTAATGTGAAAGCTGGAGATGTCCTGTCAGCTGCACAGCAGGTCTCCCTCAGTGGTTTTGGAAGGACTGTCAGACACGATGCAATGCTCAGAAATAGAAATATCACAGAATTTTAAGTTTTAAAAGTTAAAAACCCCCAAATCAGAACCTTCCTTTCTGTAGCTTTCAGATGACATCAATCAGTGGCAAATATCTGTAAACCTGAGGAAAAATCAATGCACTGGATCAAACATCTTAAATTTCTGTATGTTTAGGACAGGTAACATTGCATCATATTTTAAAAAGACCAAAGGTTAAAATATTCTCAAAGGACAAACTATGAAGAAAATAGCTCCACGCTATAGGTCCCCTGTGCACTACAATGGACATTCTTTGAAACAGAGGGGGTCATTATCACTACCCATTGTACCTGTCATCCCACCATAACCAGTATAACACAAGTTGAAGAGTTTTGCATAGTCAAAGTAAAAAAGGAGTCAGAAGTAAAGAGCCAAGTAAACAGGTGGGGATGCAGATGACTGCAAACCAAATGTGCAGTCCCCTTTTTAAGTTTAAAGATGCACCAGGTGAGCAAAGGATATTACCTTAAAGGTGCTGCTATGTAGGAGTGCTGAAGACAAAGCAGGAGGATGTATTTGCTATTACTGCTTCATATAAGCTAAGCTTCTTAGTATTTGAGTTAGCATCATCCACTTCAGTGCAAGAACTGCCCCAGATGGCTAGCCCAGGGAGAATTTCACCCCTTAGGCAGTTCTTGGGGTCTTTTCTAATGAACCCACAACACTGAGATGTGTCTGTCACTTCAGAGAGCAGCGCCAATGGTGCAGGAGGGAAGGGAGGGGATCACATAGTCTGCTCTAGAACTGGCCCACACTGCAAACTGCACTGCCATCAGCAGATTTTTCAGAGCACTCCAGAAGGGCAGCTCCCATTGCACACTCTGGAAGGGCATATACCCCGGGCCATTTCATACAATGACACACAACTCTACAAGCCTTTTCCTTTTCTACACCCACTACAACAGTGATCAAATTTAGCCCCTAGCAGGATATTTGGAGTAGCATGATCTCTTTCTGCATTGATTTTTTTTAATATTGATATATTCTATTTCAAGCAGCAAAATTAGATTTTACTGTCTAATCAGGACATTTCCTGATATTAGTAATTGTTTCAAAATCCCTTCCTATTAACACTCACGCAAGTACAACTAAAGTATGAACTAGCTGGATATCCTTAAATGCATTAAAACCTTTTTAATATATAAACAGACCAATTTGTTATCTTCCATCCATGATCTTATTTTACAAGAAACTATATTTTTTCAACAATATGTCGTGCTCTTTTCTCTTTTGCTTCAAAATACTTCTTTATGTCACAAAAATTTTGCATCGTCCAGTTGCTATTGAGAATTTACATCAGAAACAGCTATCTCTATGAAATTAATGTCTGAAGCTAGGTGCATCTACTGTCTCTAGTTTCCCTCTCACTTTCCACTCTTAGTTATATGTTCACACCCAGCAAACTGGAATGCATATTTTTATACATTGCAAGTGGACGTTTACAAAGCAAAAGTAATTTACAAGGTATGGTGGTTTTCACAAAGCACAGTTCTTGGCATATGTGTACTGTTTGACCAGCAAAACACTTCTCAAAACTGAAGAGGTTCTTAAAGTAGCTGCTGCTTTTACCATGCACCTGTATTTAAGTGGCCTAAGCAGCCTCCTGCACACATGTTCTCTGAGGCAGCCCCACTGCCTTCATATGATCAGATAGCAGCTGCAGATAATCTCTTCTTTTTAGCTTTTAAAGAAAACAACATTTAGCAATAAACCTAAAAATAGTCATCAGAAGCAAAAGGGAACTAGTAAGGGAAGCACTCGCCTATCTTCAAGGCTCTTCCAGTTCCTAAGAAAGGGGCACTGAGCTTCAAGGTAATTTCCATTTCATCAGTCCTTTAGGAGATCAGGAGATTCACCTGACAGGTATGGAACCTCACAGAGCGGGCACCAGGACCACTGCTAAGATGAGGCTCGTTGAGGTTCAACTCCAACGACCAGTCAAACATGAAAGGTTAAAGACACTATTATTCTCTGATCCAAGGATGGATTTATTTTACATATTGAATTAGAAAGAGACAGGGAGCGTTTCCCTATTTATGCTAAAAAGCCTCAAACCACTTTTTTCCATTTTGTCAAACTGACAACTATGGTTTGAAACAAAGATCCTGTCTTTAGGCTGTTCCCTGTCCTCATGGCTTTGAAAAGGCCACAAAGCTTCCTGTGATGTTAGGTGTAGTTCCTTTCTGACTAGGATATGGAATTAAACATGGAATTAAATTGTTAAAAATGTGAACACTTATTTAATGACTACACACCTTAGCTAGTATCACACTGACAGGAATATCCTGGATCATAAATAATAATAAGCTATAGACAGGGTCTTTCCCTAGGCCAGCATAAATATAAAAAGTCAGTTCTTGAAATGTTTTTCTGTTATTTTCAAACGCCATGGTCATATCTCCATGTTTTTCTCTACTATGATGTTTAAAACAGTTTTATATAAATGAAGGCTGTATGTTTTTTTGATGTATGAGATATCAAGAACTGCAGCTAAAGCATAAGTCTTACAATGAGTCTAAAGGTCATGCTTCTCTAAACAAAAACTCCAAGCTGCCTACCATCTCAAGCTCAAAAACATTTGATTTTCTAAAAAACTATAGGCCAAAGGCTTTAATAAGAAAATACATTCTAATCAAGAATATACTATCTTCTGAGAACCTTGGGACAAAGAATAACCGTGGCCTGACCCAGACATAGCCCAGATATTATTTTAAATTTATTAGATTTAAATTTATTTCCCCACACCTTTGTGTGAAATGCAGAGTTCTGCTGACCTCTCCATTAGTCTACATCCCAGCTTTCAAGCTCTCACTGCACAAGGCAATCACAGCACATCCAAGAGCAGACAGCACACAGGACAGAAAAAACTGCCAAGAAGCACAAGGATTTGTTTGCATTTGGAAGATTTCTTTGCTTAGACTATCCAGTTACTGACTTCCACACGCTATCTGCTTTCAATCAAACAAATGAACCAATGACTTGTTCAAGTCTTTGGCAAATCACTCCCCAAAACCTCTTGGCTATCTTAATTTCTGCAATTTTTACAGTGATTTTTACAGCAATTTTTACTCTTTTCTACAGGCTGCACTAGGATGCATTTAAAGGACTCATTTTTGTTGAATACTGTATCTTTCTCTGCAACTGTTCAATGAGTCTTCCTATCTCCTTTCTTATTTACAGGTATACGTATCATTTTAATCTGTATGTTAGCCTAAATTCTGACCAAAAAGGTGTTTCCCACTTTTGTCAAGTTTTCTTATTTTTAAATAACCATTTCTGAAATGTTGTGACAACCCTTTGATTGTCAGTATAGTTCTATTTAAAGTAACCTTTAATCCCTGAAGTATTTTATTCTTTTAGGTAGCTTTGCAGGTACAGTTGTTTATTATTATTATTGTTGTTGTTGTTGTTCTTGTCTATTACAATACAGTCACATATTTAGGCTTTTCTTCCTTAATTTGAGAATGATGTTTTCATCTTTCTGATGCTTCAGGGCCGAAGAAGTGTTTATTATCTGAGCTATTGAGAATTACCAGCCCTAATGTGGAATTTTAAAAGTTTAAAGGTGGGAATCTCAAGTCATCCAATCCATTTAGTTTTATATCATTTTCTTCTTCAAGTAAGGTTTTACTGTTGTGGTAATAGCATCCCTAATGCAGGCCCAGAGAGACTGTGTGCACCTGTTACCAACCTCTTTTCCAATTCCTACTTTAAACAAATTCATGAACCATGTGAGTTTTCAGTGGCAACATTCTGGTCCTTCTTGCCCCAGAAAATAAGGTTTTAAAAATGGTGATCCTAATTTAACTCAGCACCTGCAAACCTTTAGGGAAAACAAGGGAAGATGACCTGTCTAGAACTCTCGGTGGAAAGGATAAGGAGGTTTATAAATCAAGGCTGTAAAACTGGAGCAAACACAAGCAGTGCCAAAAGGCCAGGAGGATAGGAGCAGAGGGACTGAGGCGGATCCCCAGCACAGCGGGACCAGCAGGGTGCTCCTGCACAGTGCAGTCAGCTCTCAGCACCCAGGGGTGGCACAAGGGCCAGGGGGACAGGATCAAACCCCAGCGAGCGCTTAGTGACGCTGGGATAAACCCTAGTGTTCTCCTAATGACGCTGAGCTCAAAGAAGGGACTTCTCCCAGGGCATTTCCCAGAAGCAGCATACATCTGTCGTGCCTTCTGCCAGCGCTGGGGTTGGCCGCACTTGTCAGCCTACACGAGGGCACCCCTAGGCACAACAAAGCTTCCCACACCGCCCGTCAGACACCGAGAGCAAAGCAGAAGGGACAAGCCAGTTCTGTCACTGCAAGTAAGAAAGAAATGCAACCAAGGCAATGTGAACTACATGAGCCAAATCCTAGTGCAAGGTTTCTCTTTGTGCAGAGTGTATTTTCTCCTTCCAGTCATGCTTAACTGCCTCAGATTCCATTCTTGCCCTGAACCAGACAGCAGCCTGTTGGAAAAGATACCAGCTGCCCCAAAATGGATTCCTGGGAACCTGCTATTTTAACTCTGTCTTCAAAGCCTGCACAGGGGTGCAAAGGCTGCTAACACCCTCATGGACAGCAGTGTCATTCCAGCAGGTGCCCTGCCTGCTGTTTGGGTAGCAAATGCTGCAATGCTCTACAGACAAGGAAGGACAGCTCTGGCAAAAAAAATCACAGCAGGATCTTAAGAGAGAGACAACAGGCATCAGGCATCACAATGTAGGTGCTGCAAATGGCAGGCAGGAGCAAAGGCTGGCAGAGAAACCAAAAGGAAGGCTGTGGAGAGGGCAGAGTGGAATATAGAACTGGCAGTGGCACAAGTAAAATTGTCAAGACAACATACAGTTGGGAAGGTTGACAACACTGTATATAATTCCATGTTTGCATGGCTGTGACATTGACTAGACATGACTTGCCTAAAAAGAGGCATATTTTTTATTCACCCATACCACAGGTTCATAAAACCACCAGATGTGCTTCATTTTTTTTGTATAACATTTAGAATTGGAAACCAAGATGTAGACATGCAGACATTTTTACGTAAGCAATACAAATCAGCTCTGACACATTTTGTGAGGCGGTAGAACCCATTACCTGTCAGGTTCAGGCAGTTTTAACAGGCATTGTTTGAAGACTTCTCTCAAAATGAATCCAGGTTTGAAGACAAGCTGAAAATTCTAGAAAAAACTAACAGTGACAGGATCTAGTTGCTACTAAATGCAAAGACACCACAGAAATAACCATATGCTGTTATTACAGAACAGATATTGCTCTTTTGGGCATATTTTAAATTTAAACAGATAAAATGTTAGTCCCTACAAACTAATGCTAGTAAATTATGTGCATGTTTAGGATGTAATGGTTTCTAGACACTTTCTGCTTGTAATCTGCTTAGTTAAGAAAAAGGAAAAATTTGAGAAATATGCAAATATTCTTCAGACATGGATCAAACAGGACATCCATTTCAGGCACTATTCCCTCCTGGGTTTATGCTCTCCTGTATGATAAGATCAGCACTGCAGCACATGCTTTCCTGCAAAGATCTAGCTCAGATGAAACCAGAGAGGGAAAACAAATAGGGGGTAGGGATGTGGTGAGGGGAGGAAGGGAAATCAATAATCACTTTGAATTATTCATCCCCATGAAAAAGGAATAAAAATGCAAGCGAATGCCATCTTTATAACAGTGATCCCAGGAGAATTTTCTTTATAGAAGTCTGTCTACTGCAGATTTTTCGACAGAATCATTAGTACTCACTAAAATTTCAGAGGCAAAGAAGTAGGATTAAGTCAAACTCAAACCATTCACTTACCTGAAGGCACATAACATTGTAAACAGTCACTGTCAATTTCCACATTAGCTACTGTCAAAGTGAAGGCAGACAAAATCCAGAATAGGCCTTAGTTTACAAAAATATGAAGGAAACACTGAGATCAGGTCATCTGAAAGAAATATGTGTCCTTGTCCTATTGTGTTGTTCACAGATCTTTTTTTTCTTTTAACCATCAGAAATTTAGGTGTCATCCACCTTGACCATCCTAAAAAGTTCTGTAGATGAGGACCAACATCACTGGAGCAAACTCCACCATTTCAAATCAATTCAGAATGTATTCCACCGAAGCCATTTTAAAAAGGCCCGCGAAATCAAAACCGTTGAGTTATTTCCAAGCTACTACCATAAGCACAGCCCAGGCTCAACATTTCTTTTTTAAAATGTAACAAAGGAAAGGTAAATTTTAAAAGGCAATAAAAAACCAATCACACCTACCAAGACACAAAGTACTAAAGGAAAAAAAAACCCAAAATATGCTTGTTTTATATTGTGTCCTGAAGGAAGGCCCAACCCTTTCCCAAAGATCTCATAATTCTTTTCCTTTTCTATCAAATTCAAGGGTTAATCTTCCCTCAAGGTCCATTCAAACAGATCCTGACCCCTCGGATATCCTACATGACAGCAAGCAGGAGTGGCTCAGCTCAGTGCTCTCCCTCCTCTGTCCTCGAAGGATAACAAAGATTGGTCCAGGATAAACCCAGTTATTTTTTGCCTCCACATGTGTTTCAACAATTTGAATTCTGTGAACTGCCAGCAACATTTAACCACGGCATCTGGTTTCAGAAGCAAGAGTAACAATTTAGTAAGGCAAGTTCTAACTTTAGAAATGCAACCAGTTAATTCACAATTGGGGTGATTTCAACTCTAGGAGTTTTGAGCTAAGAAACTCACAAAATTGGAAAGTTAACTATCTGTGGAGATAAAATGCAGAAAACACAGGAAAACCTTCCCAAACTTACATTAATTTTAACTCCCCCCTCCCCGCCCCTTCAGTCAGTAACAATGTTCGGGCAGAACAGCACAAACAAAAGAAACTGGTGTTTGCTGAACCTGTGCTGGGCTGAAGCTCAAAACAGCTCACCAGGGCTTTGGTTTCTTATTTCCACAGCATAGCCTTTTGGGTGTCACAGTGAGAACCTCAAAATACTGGTAGGAACAAAGGAACAGTTTGAAATACAACGGCAAACTGAGATGAAGGCTGACAACTCCCTGGCCTGCCAAAGCAGCACCAGTATACTGGCATCAGATGCATGACATGAGGCCCATCTCCCATGTTCTCATGGGAAGCATCATTCCTATGAAGGAATCAATTTTTCACAGCTGCTCTGGTTCTGTTAGCTCCTCTGCTGAGTATCGAGGGGAAAATTCTGTTCAGCTTCTTAGAAGAAAAGAGAACTCTGAGGATGTGCAATGTCCAGAGGAGGTGTCTTAGCACAAAAGCAAAACCATGTAAGACCATATATAAAAACACTGCTTTTATCAACTTTAGCAGATGTTTTGATGCTATCTCATTTTAAAACTAAGCTCTTCAGGTCAAATAGAGCCAGAAGCATTCAGTAAATACTTCTTTTCTGTAGTTGAAAGAAATTAAAATATATTTTAGAGACAATGAACTTTTAACAGTAACAATGGTGGGAGACTGCAGCATTCAGACCAAGCCTATGCAAAATATAATTTCTTGTACAAGATCTAAGATTGACTAAGAAGCTCTCAGCTTCCAACATGAGCTCCACTACTCTGGCATTGAAGTCCAAGGAGACTGGAAAACCCATCAGCAGTAAAGATTCAAATAGAATACTACATTAATGTCAATCAGCATGGCTTTACAAAAAATATGACCTTCCTTCTTAATAAAAACCAAATAAGCTTGTCAAAATCTCCAAGGTTGTATTGATATAGTGCAACTGTTATTTTATAAGTCATGTCATACAAGCCTACACTGTGACTTGTGCTGCTCACTGTAGCCTACCTGAAAAGGAGGAAAGCAGACTGGAGGCAAAGCTTATGGACAGTACCCAGAATGGCTGCAGATGAACTGCCAGGGAAACTTCACAATGCCGAGTTTCATTTGCCCCTTTATTTATAAGTATGAATCACATATAGAGTTACACTAACTATTGCTAACCAGAGCTAACTTGTACCACTGGGGTATCTTGAGGTTATGATCAGCTCAGTTCTATTCATGAGTCAGCTCACTGATCAGCAGCAGTCAGAAAGCAATAGATATGTCAGAGACAGGGAAAGGAAGGAAAAAACCCTTGTGCCACTGTGTAAATGCATAGCTCTGCCCCGCTTTGAACACTACACAGTTCTGTTCCCAGCATCCCAAAGAGGTAGATCTGAAAGGCATTAATATAAAATATAAAACGAAATATCTGGGATAGATTCCCAGACTTATCCCTTAGAAAAGTCTGGCCTCTGCAATCTGGAGAAATCATGAGAAGGCAAATATGCCAGACCTATAACACAATCAGATTGGACAGGATTGTCCAATATAGGAAGGTATATCAAAATGAGACCAGGCAGGAATAAGAGTCCAAGCAAATAAGATAGTGTTGCAGGTGAATGAACCCTTCTATTCCTTGCTTGCTCTACTTGCAGGGAAAAACTGAAAAAGCACTTTGTGGGAATTGAAAAGTGCTGTTACTAAACAAGTGGAAAACACCTCTCCATGACCTGGAAAAAGATATGAGCTAGAATAGTACAAGGAAGAAGTATTTTATGTACTCATCTTACACTCCTGCCCATACATCCATTTTTTCTTGCTGTGCTGCATGTACCTTTGGGTTGAACCAGGACCAATACCCACCCTGACATACAGCAGCCTTAGAGAAGATTTATTCCTGCAGAACACATGAGTAACTGATTAAAGTATGTCTAACTGGCAGATCCTACCAAGTCTAACTGGTAGATCCTTGCAAGTCCCACAGAGATATTCTTTACCAGTTATCTGGGAGAAAAATCTAAGGATATTTGTGACAGGAATCAGCTGGAAAGAGCAATGCTTGGGATTACTGCAGCCACAGGTACCAACAAGAAACACAGGCTGTGCTTACAGCCTGGGAAGCCACTGTAGTAGACTGCAGCTCATGGGATCTTTGAGGTCCTGCTCTGTGTGGTTACTATGAAAGCAAATACAGCCCTCAAGCACACAAGGAGGAAGCACAGAAGCTGGCAAGTGCTTGCTTTGTGTTTCTCTGGTCTGGAACGGTGGCAGACAAATGGTATGAGTCAATTAATAGCTCAAGCACTAGAAATTGCATCAGAAGTCCAAATAATCATTGTTGCATCTGTGGGGAAAAAAAAAAACAAATCAAAAAGAAAACCCAGTAGTGTTAGTCACTGACTTTTCTGCTACCTGAACATGCAAATTTAGGATATAGCAGTACTTTCATTAAAACAGCCAAGACCTGAACAAAATCCATCACTCAGTGACCTGTGTTGCAGAAATCTCTCTAGCAAGAGGCCACAGCTGTGGGGAATATACACTTTCACTGTAATCTAATTTTCACAAGCAATTGGTCTTTTGCTGCCTGTCTAGAACAGCTTTTGCTTGAACACACAGAATTATCTTCTGTACTATCTAGAAGCTATAATTTGAATAAACAAAGCAGCTTTTTTTACTGTCGTGCACTTGAGACTCACCACTGACGACAAACTAAGCAGTGCAGTTGGAAAAAGCATATGGCACAAGCTGACACTCCAAGCCATTCCAAGTTCCATGAAGAAATTGAATCACTTGCACAAGTAAAAACATTGACCTAGGGGATATTAATGCAAAAGGAAGAGCTGTGCAGAAGTACCTGTGGGGCTGCCCTTAGCATACAGGAGGGCACACTTCTGTTAATTTTTTCTTCCCATGTCACACTCTCCTTCCTTCCGACAATTTACTAGCTTCCAGAATCTCCAAATATACCCACACTTGATTTCTTGCTGTGCCTTCCATGCTGTGAGATTACCCCTACAGCAAGGGCCACGTTGTCTGTGGTACTCAGAGGACAGCCAGTGGGGGGAAAAAAACTCAAAAGCCCAACAACAAATCAACTTGCATAAGATGCATCCAGTCTCAATTTACTATTACAAGCTCTGCCATGAGCTTTTCTCTTCTGGATTGTTCTGCATTTGAGACTCACTTGTTCCTCATCATCTTTACGCAGACTAAAATCTTGTCTGAGGGACAACTGTGCCATGTCCATTCCCAGAGAACACTGCAGTTACATTTTAATTTCAGCTGCAAACACTATGCATCGACATCCTACAAATACAGGTTGGAAATAGCTATTGTAACCAAGTGAGAAATTGCAAACAGGAAAGTCTTGGAATATTCAGGTAGACTGCTCTACTTAGTCATATTGTGTTACCAGTCTCCATATTTTGTTTCTTGCCAGTGGTGTCAAACATTTACTGGTTACTACAAATCTGTCAAGTGAGAAACTCAAACAACTGCTCTGGCTTTACAGTAACTGCTGTGCTGCAGCTGACTTCTCCCTAATCAGACTGCAAGCATCAGCCTTTAAGGGAATTATATTCTCCAATTAATGCACCTCTGAAAAAAATAGTTTTATCCTTCAGATATCCTACTCAGCAGACCAGTGTGGAGGTACATGTTCCCCACACAAGTCAGACTGAGATCTTTCCAGTAGCATGGAATCAAAACAACATTAGCTGGGAGAGATTTCAGGAGAGCTCTAGGACAGCCATCTGCTCAGAGAAGCTAGCACCAAGCCACGAATGCTAGGAGGAAAATCAGTTGTGTACACTCTTCCCTTTGCCCACAGTAGGAACAAGAGGGTAAATAAAGTATAAAGCCAAACAGCAATAAAAAAGCTCTAGTTTTATGTATGTTCATCTGGAGAATAGTGATGAACAACACCTTCACAGGGCTGTTACAGGATACATAGCAATGAATTTGCAGCAAGCTGCAGCAAAAGTTTAAAAAAATAAATTAAAATTATAAAGATTCTTTACCATCAAAATAGTCAGTTAAAAATAGCTGCTCAAGCAGAAACTGCAAAACTAACAGAGCATATAAAACTGCAGCTATATTCCAAAGGGTATTAACTGATAGTACATATGGAATGCAGACAAGACTGTTCACAGTTCACATTTTGCGCTTCTTCTAGATTGTATTATCAGTTGTGACCTGAAATTTCTCTTGTAGCAGTCTTTCCCACTTCCTCCCCACAAACCATGCCATAACCATAGCTTACTGCTGTCCCTGAGAGAAACCTGTCTGCATTCAAGATCTACCACCATCAAGTAAATCCTAGGATTATAGCATAACTCTTCAATTTAGCTTTTCAGCATTCAAGATACACTATCTCCTACACAATCTTCCTGTACAGACTGTCATTATTTTCCACAGTCCCATATAGCTGCTTAACACATTTTAAATTGTATCTATTATTCTCACACACATTCCTTTTGTCTCTGACAGATCATCTTGCTGCATTTCAAGATCTATGCTTATTGAATAAACATGGGTCCAGACAGGAAATGTGCAAATATCGAACTTGAGGCAAAGCTTCTTTCTAGACCCCCCTAATCCCAAAGCCTTTCTCTGTCTGGCTGTTCTGGCCTTAAGGGCTGCCAGAGAGATTTATTAGAGAAATTGTGAGTGCCAGATGTTCACACTTGCCACAAACCAAGGAGCCCCTACAGCTGTACCTCTGGTCCTCAGGTCAATCCATGCCTACTAGGATCCCCAGACCAGAATCTCTCACATCTCTACTGCTAAGTACCCGAGAGGCAGCTACGCTTTTCCTTTCCCAGAAATGTACCAGAGGAACAGACACTCTGTGGTGCTAGCTGGAATGTATAGTCCCACAGGAAATTCTGTAGGTGTGTAAATAAAGCTTTAAAGAAGAGGGCAGCATGACTAACACCAGGTTAAGCTTCAAGCTTTCAGTTCAGGACCAAGTCTCTATACACAGTGCATATCAAAAAAGTTTCTTTTTACCCATCCTTTTTTCAGTAACTTCTGCATACCAAAGCCTGGCCCCTAATTCTGTGGCCAAGCCATTAAGGCTTTCTTAAACAGACTTCATAGACTTAGATTCCCCAAATATTTTTGCTTGGTGGACTAAATCACTCGTCTACATGTTTGCTGATCTCTTTGAAGAACTACAAGACATTTGAAAAGCAGAACTTCCCTTTGCAGAACCAATGGTGAGTCTTCCAAGACAGACACTAATCCTGCCTTATATTTTAGTTGCTGTTTTGCTCAGTAAGTCTGACAGTTGGTTGACAGACTTGCTGTTCCCCAGATCCACCACAGAAACCTCTTCATAGACTGCCAACACAGTCATCATCTTTTGCTCCTCAGGAACAAAGCTAGGGCACGTTCATCACCCCTTGCTCCTCGGGGACTACACTGGGGAAGTGAGTAGGAGACATTTTGCTAACATTAATCCAGATGTTTCAACTCTGACTTAGAAGAATTCTTGGGCAAATGTTATACTCATGGTAATTTATTAGTGCTCTGCTCTATTTATACTATAGGCCCTGTTACAGCTACTTCAAACTGAGACAGATCTACTGAGTGTTTCAAATTATATGTTTTACACACTTTTATTTTTAATCCCGTAAGTGTACACACATGCACACACCAACTTGCAAGGAGAGAGAAATTCCATCTCCATGTTAAAAAGTCACAGAGAAGGTGAGACCTCTCAGTCAGTGGCACCTTTGAGAATAGTCCAGGTACTTTCCTTCACAACTGTCCATTAGGAGAACAGTTTCCCCAGTGGAAAAAACTCAGAAGCTTTGACAAGAGTGTAAAACATACAGTGAACTATAAGATGGTCTTATATAAACTAGGTTTTGCAAGTGTCATCTGTGCTTCTTATAGTAACTTAACATATGTTACATAAAAGTATTATAAACAGAGTTTAAGCTTTTCACAAGCTAAGCAAGCCAAATTTCTAATGGTTGGTGCCATTTTTATAATGCTCTTATTCATTTTTCTCAGGAAAGGGAGCTTCAAAAAGACAAATCCAAAAGGTCATTTGGCTACTCTTACACACTACTTGCAACACCTTTTGTGCATATGAAAACATATTTTAAAACCTCAGAGGAAGGGGCTGATAATAAATAGCTTATGAAGTAAACTACTTTGTGCCATCTGAATAAGATACAGAAAGATAGATAGATAGATAGATAGATAGATAGATAGATAGATAGATAGATAGATTCTAACTTCTAACTAGTTTAATAGGCATTAAAGCTGCACATTTTTCTATTCAACTCTATTCTCAGTAGTAAGGTCTGTCATTTTAAGGTAAATTAATTGCATCCAACACACTGTTAAGATTGTTTATCTTTCGCATTCAGCCCCGCAGAATCCTAGGCAAACAAATTGCTAATTGAATCACAATCAGTTTTATTCTTTGTTGTTGTTTTTGTTTTTTTTTTCCCAGACTCAAAACAAGAGTTAGAAGTTAATGCATATAAACCAAAAAGCTGACCTTTGACTTCAGAAGAAAACTGAGCCAGATGTCGATTTACAAAGAGCCGCAGTTGATGATTCAGATCACAGTACAGAGGATTAATGTTCCAGGAACGAATTCCTGTTTAAAAAAAAAAAAAAAAGGAAAAAGTAAGCTGTCCTTGTCATTACATCTACTCCAGAAACACAAGTGGAGAAAGAAAGGTGAGCAGGACACACAAAGACCAGGGATGCTCTACTAGATGAGCATCCTTAGGATGGAAAAGGTCTTCAGAAGCAGAGGACCATAAGATACTTACCTTGCATAAGACATTTCTTCCTGAAGAAATGAAGTGTTCCATGAAGGACATGCCGTGAGCAAGTCTCCATTCAACTTGGACTTCATGCAAGGGAAACCAACAAGAGATGAGGCCAAATGAACTACACTACCGCTTAACCAAACAAATACATGATGTTAGTTTTACACCTGCACTCTCCAGCACTGGTCACCGGCAGAGATGGGCTACTGCATTGTTCTGCTACTGAAAAGCCCAGAGACATCAGCTTCTTTGCCCTTACAGCCTGTGCATCCTCCAAGCCACAAAAGCCTCCCACTCCTCCAAGTCGCACTGCCCAATCACTCCTTCAAAGACACTGATCCCACTGGGACCATTTGAGTCTGTTCTTTAATCTTTATAATCTCTGCTGGCTAGATGCCTTCATATCACAGCGGGAAGATGCTTCTGCTCCCACAGCAAGTGGCACCAAGCCATACTGGGGAAGTCACCTTCAGACCTCAGTGTGAGCAGCAGCACATTCTGGGGGACACCAAGCACTACAGACCACAGATTTTCACACCCCAGTAGGGAGCAACCTTTCCAGGATGGTATGACTCTTCTACGCTGTGCCACAATGAACAAAAGCAGGATATCACTACGAATCTCCACTCCAGCATCTGGTGCTGATGCCTGCTGATGTTCAGACTTTGAAGGCCAATGCCACAGACTTCTAAGGTTAACTGAAACAAGAATTTCAGCTCCAGTATTTATTAATGCAGTCCTTACTAAGAGTTCTTTCACCATCTCTCTTGCATAAAATACAAAGTTTTATTGCCTCTATTATCTACTTTCTTTCAAAGTAACCACATTAATTTTCCATGGAGATATTCCCATTTACTGCAGTTCTAGCTCTCCATGTTGTGCAACAGCTTTTGCTGGCCACTGGTGGGAGAGGATCCTCAAGGATACACACTCCAGCTTTCTACACATAGCAAGACACAGTAGGCATTGCATCACACAGGTCAGTAGTCTCAAGGCCCGTAGAATCTACAGCAGCTAAAAAAACTTTGAGCTTAGTTTCTTTTTCTGGTGACAGCTGACACAGCAGAGTAACAAAGCTTATTTATTATGCTTATTTACTGACAGTATTCACTTCAGACTGCACAAAAACCTCCTCATTAAATCATCTGACCTTCAGGGAAAAAAAAAAAAAAAAGCCAGAAAACCAAACAACTTTCCAGCACTGACCCTTTCAATTTGGACATGGGATACAAATAAACAAAACAAAAATAGAGCAAGAAGATGGACAAAGTGCTTTCCTATCCTACACTCCAAGAGAGCATAATTTTTTAACCAACTGTCCAGCGTAAGAGAATCTTAATGCAGTACTCATGAGCTTTCTGACCCGGACAGGAACAAGGTGGCATTCTGCAGGGCAGATCCTGCTGACTAGCTGCTGTGTCATGGTCATGGTGTCCCACTGCAGCAATAAGTGCTATTTGAGGCACTGCTACATCCTCTAGATTGCAGAAGGAATAGGTGCTCTTTCAGAGCAAGAAAGGGAATTATCTCACTTGTTCTCATACTTGCAACAATTTATTCAACATTTCCTTTCCTACAGGTAGTCTGAATTTACCTATAATCTCTATAAATTTGTCACAATTTCACTTTATCACTCCATGGCACATGAGCCTTGCTGATTAGAATCCTGTACCATGAGAGTGCAGACTATATGACAATAAGGGTAAATATTCCAGCTCTTTGCAAATGCAAAGCCCAGATAAAGGACCACGTGACTCATCAGTTTTCAATCTCATTCTTTATGCCCTCGTGAATGATGTATTTCCTGCTGAGGTAATTTGCTTAAAAGATTTGGCCTTTCTCCCCAATACCAGATCTAGTCTTCTGGATATTGTTTCAAAATTGGACAAAAGTAACACAGTAACAGAAAAATAAAACTAGTATTTATTAGACAGTATTTTGGGAAAAATGTTGTTCAGATATCCCACAGATTCACAATGTCACAGCCTACAAAGCTCTACACATGGAAACAAGCAGGTTCCTATAATGCCCTGCAGCCACTATTGCATTCTTCCGAACCAAGGTATAGAAAGAAGTCTGGAAGAACATACTTGTTATATCAGTCAGGGTAAGAGATTTATCAACTGAAAAAAAAATCTTTGTTTGTTTTTTGTTTGTTTGTGGCTTTTTTTGGTTGGGTTTTTGTTGATTTTGTTATTTGCTTGTTTTTTTTTTTTTTTTCTTTTTTTTTTGGAGGGGGGTTTGGGTTTGTTTTGTTTGGTTTTTTTGTTTTGTTTTGTTTTTTTTTTGTTTTTTGGGGGTTTTTTTTGTTTGTTTTTTTTTTTTTTTTTTTTTTTTTTTGTTTTTTGGTTTTTTTATGCAGACAGGGTGCCATGGCCAACAGAACAGACACAAAACAAACCCTAGCTTTTTCATCCATTTTATATTCACTGCTCAGCAGCCTGTTCTACCTTCACAGGAGCCCTCTACAGCAGCTAACACTTTGGTAGGAATCATCATTTCCACATTGCTTGAACTCCCTCAATCAAGAGTCCAGCTCTCTACAACATCATAACATGCTGACTATTGACAGGTCTCAAGATTGCTGTCATTTTAACTATTCTCATTTTTCATATCTTTCAATTTGCAAATATTGGTCCATTTTAACTAGAGGTCATTCTCCCATTTCACAGTGGGGAAAGCTCTAACTTGCTGGAGGTGCTATTCCATGTAAGAGGAGAGACTGAAATCCAGGTTTCCAGCTCTGAGTGATTCACTTCTACTGCCAGTAACTTACTAATACTGCTGAAATGGCTCCCTCCGATGCAAATGAAAGAAGTGTTTACATTTGGCAGAATTTCAGCAGGTTTCTAGTCAGACAAGGCCAACTGCAGAACTTATCTCTACTGTGGCAGTTACAATTTATGTGTCAAACAGCAGGTTTTTCCTCTGCAATGGGAATTCTCTGGCATGTGACTGCAGAATTAGAGTGAAATCCTTTAGTTCCCAGTCTGATCTGTCACCATTTCAAAGATTCAGACAATGGATAAGGGTGTAGGTTGGCACACCAGTTCAGTGAAGTGCCAAGTGAAGATGACCATCCTGCTGGGCAGGAAGCAAGAGGGGCCCCTTCAAAGAAGGTCTTTCAGAGGCCAGATGGTCATAATCAGATCTACCACTCCTGAAGCCATCCCTTGAAAAAGGGAATGAAATATTCCTCATGAACAAAGGGGCCTGCCAACAGAGATAGCTGGAAAAGTGAATCAGGAAGTGAAGAAATTGGACAATATTTGACATTTTTACACCCACCCTTTTCTTAAATTGCACTGTCCATCTGTTCTGCAGTAATGCTGATGCTTGGGAAGAAAACAGTCACAGAATTATCTCTGAATAACACAGTTTGTCCAATAGTTATGACTGTTATTTCAAACCAAAGTGCCTTGGAAGTGGGGAGCTGAGGGGAAGAGTGAAGGTGAGTCAGAAAGCTGTTACTTTATTTCTCAAAGGTGTACTAGCTGCTTATTAGAACAAATGTGCCCTTAAGGTCCTGATGTGGTTGATCAGCTCTCCTTTGTCTTTTGCTCAGAAACTATCAGAAACTGCCACAAGGGAAGAACTGTCATTCAGCACCTTCTTCCCCCTTACTTCTAAACAACACTGTGTCTAATATACAAAGACTAATTCATTGCCAAGACCTCTGGATTTTACTAAAATATTGATAACAGAGGAGAAAAATATTATGGCAGACCTATCCTGAATTGTGTAATTCCCGAAGCAGTTCACTGTGTGTCACCCTGGTCCATGCAGCTGCTCTATAGACAGGGAGAGGCCATACCACAAGGGACCCTGTCCACAGCCGTCCCTGGGACCACAGCGAACAGTGCAGCAAGACAATTCCTCCAACAAGACAAAATTTTGGGGTAAGATGGAAAAAAGATGCAATCTTCCAAAGCACTAATAAAATAAAGACTGAGGGGAAGAGAACCAAGAAATGTCTTTAAGCTTTAAGACGTTCGAAAACTGCGTTAGTTACAAGTCACTAATGCATATAAAGCAATGATCAGGGGAGAAAAAGAACGGAATGCCGTCTGACGCCGCAGAGACCGGCCCCGCAGTGCGCCGGGGACCCGAGCCCCGCCCGGCCTCGCCCTCCGCCCGGGCCGCGCCGCTTCAGCCTCGGCCCCCGCCCGCGGCCCCGACAGCCCCGCAGCCACCGCCCGCGGGCCTGCGCCGCCGTCCCTCCGGGAGGAGTCGGATGAGGCCCAGCGGCCAGACGGCAGTGCCGCGGGCGGGGAGGGCACCGGCAGCTCCGCCTCGTCCCGGGCGGCGGCAGAGGACGACGCGGCAGGCGCGCAGTTGCGCGGCCCTGGGGCAGGGATGGGTCCGCCCGGCCCCGGCCCCGGCCCCGCCACAGCCGCAGTGCTCGCAGTGCCCGCAGTGCCCGCGGTGCTCGCAGTGCTCGCAGTGCCCGCAGTGCCCGCGGTGCCCGCAGTGCCCGCGGTGCCCGCGGTGCTCGCAGTGCCCGCGGTGCCCTCAGTGCCCGCACTGCCCGCAGTGCTCTCAGTGCCCGCGGTGCCCGCAGTGCCCGCAGTGCCCGCAGTGCCCGCGGTGCCCGCAGTGCCCGCAGTGCTCACCGCGCTCCAGCGCCCCGCGCAGCGCGCCCCGCTCCGGCTCCGTGCCGATCTCCCCGATCACGGCCAGCAGCGCGTGCCGCCCACCGCCCGGCGGCGCCGCCGTGACCATGGCGACCGGCCCCGCCGCCGTCTCCATGGCAACGCCGCGGCCGCTGCTGCAGCGCGCGGTCACTGGCGCGCGGCTCTTAAAGCGCCCCGAATCCCCCGCTGATTGGCCGAGCTGGCACGTGGTCCTGCACTACTGCGGAGGGGGCGTGGCCTGCCCCTCCTGGCCCCGCCTCAGCTCGCGCCCCGCCCCGCCCTGGGGCTCTCCCCTTCGGCCCCGCTCGGCCCCGCTCGGCCCCGCTCGGCCCCGGCTGCGGGAGCCTGCTGCTGCCGCTGTCCCGGCTGCTGCCGCTGTCCCTCCCGGCTGCTGCCGCTGTCCCGGCTGCTGCCGCTGTCCCGGCTGCGGGAGCCTGCTGCTGCCGCTGTCCCGGCTGCTGCCGCTGTCCCGGCTGCGGGAGCCTGCTGCTGCCGCTGTCCCGGCTGCTGCCGCTGTCCCGGCTGCTGCCGCTGTCCCGGCTGCTGCCGCTGTCCCGGCTGCTGCCGCTGTCCCGGCTGCTGCCGCTGTCCCGGCTGCTGCCGCTGTCCCGGCTGCTGCCGCTGTCCCGGCTGCTGCCGCTGTCCCGGCTGCTGCCGCTGTCCCGGCTGCTGCCGCTGTCCCGGCTGCTGCCGCTGCCGCTGTCTCGACCCGGACCTGGTGCACCCGCACTGCCTGCCCAAGGCAGGTCGTGCCGGCGCGGCGATTGCCGGTGAGCTCTCGCCGGCGCTACGGCGCGGGGTCTTGGTTCCTTCCATCACGATGGACAGAGCGGTACAGCGACCAGCTCGGATGCTCAAAACCGTGAGCGGGGCTCAGACCTTTGAAAGAACAAATCAAGGGCGAAGGGGTGTTGGCTTGTAGTTTAGTTTAGAATTTAGTCACTTAAATACAGAAATCCACGGAGATTTTTAAATGCTTGATGTTGAGTTGTTCCAATACTCGCAATAAAGCCATAGAAGACAGCAGTTCTAAAGACTCAAGGCTTGGTATTATCATTCACCTTCCTTATCTCTTCACCAGCAGATCTCCTCCTGGTGGTTCTTCCTTCTAAGAAGAACCTGTTCAATTAAAAGCAAGTGTATCTCCAAGGATAAATAATGGGATTTCCCAGATTCCAGACCCATGAGCTACAAGAACAATCTGAGCTTTGCTAGCTGCCAGTGCAAAGCTGATGTGAGCTGCCCATGACTGTACTGGCAGGCCACGGTGTATGTAGGAGTTCTCACTATCTGGGGTGGCCAGAGAGGCCATATCTTTGGGCACAAGTCCTTGTTGCTCACAGTTCTGGCCAGCCACTGCTGAAAAGAAGTTCAAATCAGATGGCCTTAAGCTGAGACATAAGAGATATGGATTAGATACTAGAAAAAGTGTTTCCACTGTCAGAGTGGCCAGGCATGGGAACAGGTTGCCCAGGGAAGTGGTGGAGTAACCACCCTGGTGGTGTTCAAGAGGTATCTGGATCTGTATCTGCATGATGTGGTTTAGGGGTTACAGTGGTAGTGCTGGATGGATGGTTGGACTGGGTGATCTTGAAGGTCTCTTGTAACCCTGGTGATCCTATCATGTTATGCGCAAAAACTGAGCAACCCCAATGCATGAGACTTCTACAGGCTGAAGGGAGAGCCACCAAAAAGTAGTTTCAGGTAGAAAAATTTGTATCTTTCCTGACAAAAAAGGAAGAACCACCCTGTGCTGATGTCCTTGTCTGGAAAAGCGACCCAGCAATTATTAAATGACACAAGTCAGCAATAATATGCAGTGTTTCCTAAACCAGTGTCAGATTCTGCCCTGCAGTGCACAGGATTTCCACAGGTGAGCTATAGTTTATAAACTTGATGGGCAGAGAAGTCACCATCCTGTTCTCTTTCATTCTTTTGTGCCCACCAAGACTGCAGTTGAAACCTCATAAGGTTCAGAAAGTTGGCACTTTGGCAATCATATATGAACCTATAGTGCCACAGGACTCTGACAAAAGATAGTCAGGAAAAGAAACCAACCACAGAAAGGGAGACAAATATAAAACAATTATCTCTGCAGGCTACAGCTGATGCTACTAGCTTATGGAGTTTTCTCAAATTAAAATCTTAAATCAAAAGGTTTTAGATAAATTAGGAGATGATGCAATAGGTCTTTTTCACATTAAACTATGGTGACATCACAGGCTATGAATTTTATGAACTAAACCTTGTAAAGAGGGAGAATTACTTTATCACAAGGGTTTTTATTCATTTCTGTGTGTTGTAACCTGCATGGCAGCAATAATTTAGTTTTAGAGGACTGCACTGAACAGGTAAATAAGTGATTAAAATAGTAAACCTGGAAATAAATTCTAATGCTAGTACATTGAATTCTATCATGAAAGTAGGATTTTAGATCATGGAGGGAAAACATGACAACAACACATGAAGGTGAAAAATATTCAGATATTTTCATACTAGCTGATAGAAGTACCTTCTGTTTTCTGGTGATTCAGTCTTAGTACTTGCTGCTTGTTTTTGACATGGTAGCTTTCCAGAGCTGCAGCTTTTCACTGCAGTGCAGAGATGCTCTTCCAGCTGGCTTTCTGCCAAGGAGAAATGAAACAGGAGACATGCAAACTGGAGTGGAAGCTTAGAAAGAATATCCAAACAGAGACTATTTGGGGAAGACTTTACAATTAAAACACTAATTCTGCAAATGTGATCCATTTGCATTCTTCTACTGTACCATCAATTAATACAATGATGGTATTACTCTTGCTTTCTAATGTGAATCAGAGATATCTGTGGTCATGGTAGAATTGCAGTAGAAAAGGCTTGTGTCCTAAGTGTGTGTGCACTGCATGAGACAGTGAAATTGGGTATTTCCAATTTACTGAGTTCCTCCTTTCCCCTGTAAATTCACACTCCAGAACCATATAATAGAACTGTATAGAAATTATGGTGTAAGCTTCTGCTTTCATGCACTGCAGCAGTAGCTGGCACCACCATGAAAATCAAAAGCTGACTGTGCTGAATGCAGATATTAGAGGTCCTGACAAACACCACAGAAGGAGAGTGGCAAAAGCAGACTAAAGGATTACTTCAAACGGAAGGACAACGAGTCACAGGTAAATAACCTTTATAAAAGGAGATTTAGAAAGTAGGATCAAAATAGTGCCAAAAGGATTTTCATAATACTGTGAGAAGAACAATCTACACTATTTCAATTCCTCAGTCCTTCAGCCTGGAAGGATTACTTCCTGTGCTTGCCAGCTAAAAATTTCCAAGTAAATAAAAATACTTCAGGGAATCAGAGACCTGTGACAGTACCCAAGTGAGGATAATGCCTTTAACGGTGGTGAAATATAGTATCATTTTGGCCGTGACATTTCTAAGAAGCAGAGAAAAATTGGGTGACTACCTAAAGGGACTTTGTTCAGGTCTTGATCTCTCCTGTGGTGAACACAGCCATCCCTACATGGAGCACAAGAAACCAGCATTGATAATGCTTTTATATACAGATGGAGTCTTATGGTTGTTTATACTGACACTTCCAGAATGTGTTGTAAGATGGAGAAACAGAGGGCTAACCATTTCAGTTTGACCAAACCACATTTTTGCTTCTGTTTAATCCCATGGGTAATCAGACTACTACTCCTATCCTCCCATTTTTGTCTTACAGAAAGTGTGGCAAGATACTATCTCCTGTGCAATTTGGAACAAAGCTCTGATCAAGGCCAGGATATAAGGGCCAATGAAATTATCAGGTATAGTCTTTGTATCAAGTGACTCAGCTTTGGAATTAAAGGACATGTTTATCAGGCATTGAAAGGTACTAATTTGTACTTTTATGGCAGTCCTTCTTTGATGCCAAGGTGATTTTTAATCAATTAAATATCGAATACAAACTGGCGAGAATCTGTACCTCTTTGTTTCATCTTTCCACATAACTAAAGTCAAAATAATACAGCTGAAATGGTCAGGCAAAGTACAAGTCTAAAAAATCGAATATTACTGACATTTTTTGCAGACTAAACTGTCCATGTAGGTTGCCTGCAGCCTTACTGAACATTGCAAAGAAATGATGATGCCACACTTTCCACCATAATTGTGCGTGTTTTCACAACTTCTCCTGCTCAGTTTTAAGTCAAGCACTCATTTCAACATTTCTCCAGAAGAAGGTGCAGACAAACTGCACGATCCCAGCTTGTAATGAAATAACTTAATTGCAGTATTTCGTGGTGCATTTTGTGCGATTGACTAGGTTGCTAGTGTTCAGAGAAAGTGATGTGCATGTAAATAAAGTGAACGCTTGCGAAGTTAATTTGGTTTGGCAACCGCAGCCCCGTCTGGCATGATGGAATATCTGAGCGTTCTCTTGTGGCATTCACGTGGTGAACGCTTTCGTGTGAGCAGCCTTCGACAGATTAAGGACACACATACCTTGCGTTACCGGTAAGAGCCGTTGCCGGAGGGGGCAGGACCACGCCCGGGGCGGTGCCGGGGCGGAGCGGAAGGCGGTGCCCGGGGCGGTACAGGGGCGGTGCCCGGGGCGGTACAGGGGCGGTGCCCGGGGCGGTGCCGGGGCGGAGCGGAAGGCGGTGCCCGGGGCGGTACAAGGGCGATGCCCAGGGCGGTACAGGGGCGGTGCCCGGGGCGGTACAGGGGCGGTGCCCGGGGCGGAGCGGAAGGCGGTGCCCGGGGCGGTACAGGGGCGGTACAGGGGCGGTGCCCGGGGCGGTACAGGGGCGGTACAGGGGCGGTGCCCGGGGCGGTACAGGGGCGGTACAGGGGCGGTGCCCAGGGCGGTACAGGGGCGGTGCCCGGGGCGGTACAGGGGCGGTGCCCGGGGCGGAGCGGAAGGCGGTGCCCGGGGCGGTACAGGGGCGGTACAGGGGCGGTACAGGGGCGGTACAGGGGCGGTACAGGGGCGGTACAGGGGCGGAGCGGAGGGTGGTGCCCGGGCGGTGCCCGGTGCGGTGCGGTGCGGGGCGGTACAGGGGCGGAGCGGAGGCCGGTGCGGGGCGGTACAGGGGCGGGAGGCGGGCCGCGGGCCGGTCCCGCCGGCGGCGCCCTCCTGATGTCAGCGGAGCAGCGTCAGACTTGTTGGTCGGCCCGGAGCAGCTAAAGGCAGCGGCCCGGGTCTGGCTGCCGCCGTGTTCATCACCCGAGTTCTGTTGCTCCGCGGAGTGCCGTCGGGAGAGCGAGCAGCTCTGCGGCGGGGCCCGGGAGCGCTGGGGCGCCGCAGGCCCCGTCTGGGCAGCCCCGGCCGCGGCCGCTGCGCTCGGGGCGCCCCGGCGGGGCGGGACGGGACGGGACGGGACGCTCCGAGGAGCTCCGCGCAGTCCGGGAGCGACTGCGGAAGGCGGCGGTCGCTTCAGCTCCCCCGGGGACGTGGGTGTCCTGCCGGCGGCTCGGGGTGGCTCTCCCGTCGGTAGCTCGGCGGGCCGGACTCATGGCCCACGAGAGCGGTCAGTGCCCGGCACTGTTAGTTCTAAAGTCACGGCGCAGAGAACAGTGCGTACGGAAATTGGCCGGGTAGCTTTTAAATGCGTCTGCATCACAATAATTGCAATACACAGCACAAAACATAAAGCTAGTTTTGCAAATACAAGTAGCATCCTTAGTCTTTTACCAAGGTTAGCTATCTTGCTGAGTATCTTCGTTTGTTGTAACTAATTCTCATTTGAAATCGGGATCTGGAATTTGGTCCTTTTTCTAGGAACACTGTCCAGTTTTGAAGATGAGGCTTGGGGCTGCATTGGGACATGGAGAACCAGATTCAAAGTGCAAGAAATGAGGAGTAGCAGTCCTGCTTATTGGCTCCCATAGTTAGTGGTTTGCATTGGAAAGGAGCTTTTGGATGAAAATCAATTACAGCCTCAGTGTGCTATTGCAAATTCTGTAAGATACAAGAAATTTGGAATCCTCCAAATATGAAAAATCAGACAGTCACCATACTTTCATTCATTGGAAGTCTGGTGTTGGACATGTTTTGTTTGAAGCAAAAGGAAGCAAAGATTCATTTTGCTCTTTTATTCTTTCTTAGACAAAGGTAGTCATGCCCTGTTCCTAGTTTATAATTAGACTCAGATAAAAGGCTATCTGCTGAGGAAAAATACTTAAATGAAGACATATATTATAAACAAAGCAGAGCATTTATTTTCATAGCATAATAAAGCTGGGAAAAGTGGGATTACAAATTTGACACAAATAATGGGGAGTCAGCTTTAAAACACACACAGATTTGGCATTTACAAATTTGTCCATCTGGATTGAGTTTTCAATTTTGTCCTATTCTGGTTCATATAAAAGAACTGAATTGCAAAAAAACGACTGGAAGGAGATTCTGGAGATAATGTAGTTCAACTTCCCATTTCAGACCAAGATCAACTATACCCATTTGTTTTACTTAAAAAAACCCCAACTTAAATGTTAGAAATGGCATAAATTTTAGAACTTCTTTAGGCTTACTTTTCAAATATTTTTGCTTATTTCTGTTTAGTCTTTAATTTACACCTACTTACAGTTCATGAAAGCAAATTCAGTTGTCCTCTAAACTGTGAATATTAATAAACAAATTATTTGCCATCAACTTTTTTTCTATCTGGAGAATATTATGATACCCAACTCTTTTGCCGTCTTCTCACTAGATGCAGGGCTTAGCTTAGACCATGCCAGTGGAGAGTAAAAGAATTACTTCATGCATCTAAGGTCTGCATACTACACACAAGTATAATGCTGTTTGCTCCTTTTTTTTTTTTTTTTTTTTTTGTGGCAGCAGAATGACACTGACTCGCTTTGTGAGGCACTACAGTCCCCATTGCTTTATTTTGCAGAAAAACTATACAGCCCAGCAGCCCCCTCCTGAATTTGTGCAGTTATTTAATTTTATATAAAATTGTTCTTACCTGCATTGTACTTTGTCCATTTTCCAGATCATTAAAAAAAAAAACAAAAAAAAAAAACTTCCTTCTAGTACTTCTAGAACCTCTCAATTTCAGATTGCTTGTGGATTAATAAGTGTACTTATTTTGTGACCAAAGTGATTAAAGAAAACAGTGGACTAGGAACAGCACGCTAATGTTTGAACCTTCACTTAAATGTACTTGTTTTGAACTGAGGATTATTACTTTCTGAGGATGAATACCAAACAAGTTTTTTCCTTACCTTATTGAAACTTCATCACCTCTATGCTTCCCTAGTTTGCCTATGAGAGTCCCATATAGATACAACTTACTATAGTAAGTTGTTACTCTGCCAGGTACGTCCTGTTGCTCTGACACAAGATATCAGATCAACTGTAGGCACCTTGTCTTTTGTTGGGGAAGATGAAACAGGAAAGCCTTGCAAATATGATTGCTTGGCAAAAGATTTTGAGAATATAGAAACTATAAGCGAGATTGAAATGAAAGCAAGTTTTGAGATCCCTCAGTTACTGAACAACTGGAAAACAAAGGTGTGGCCGGCTGAAGGTGATCCCCTTTTGATGAAACAATACCCTTTGCCTGCAGGCAGGTCTAAGGGCCTGACCAGACTCAGCCAGCTTGGCAGAAGGGGCCCAAAGAGGAGTTTTTAGGGTTTAAAATGTAGCACAGTATGGTAATGTAGTGATTCTTATAAGTTGTATGGAAATGCTATAGGATTTGTATCTTGTACTAGATTGGTTAGTGAGAACTAGAATATTTAACACAGAAGATGATTTATTGTATTGTAACGGGAACTTACTTACTTTTCTATGCTCTTACCTCTTACTCTTGCTTCCTGTTTCTTAGCTCTTGCCTTTTACTCTCTTACCTTCTTTGAGTCCCTTACGCTTTCCTCTTCTTTTCTCTGGGGCCTGCACCGAGCTGTGGCTGGCGGCTCCCAGCAGGGCCCTGCCCCCAGGCCCTGTGCAATGAACCCCAAATCCCAGCAGGGCCCTCTGCAATAAACCCCAAATCCCAGCAGGGCCCTGCACCCAGGCCCTGTGCAATAAACTGCAAGTTCCAGACCTGGCTGCAGAGATCTCTGGTCTCCGTCCATCCCGACCGTGCCACCCCCATCAATCCCACAGTCTTTAGCGATCTGTGTAGGCTGGTAACTCCTCTCCTTGTCTTCCAGATACAAACCTAATTTGTCTGAGCATTTGTTATCAAAGTTTTCAAGAATTTGAAAGGAATTTTGAGAAAGTGGCTGGCACATTTGCTGTTTCTAGTCTTCAGTATCCGCTGTGAGTTTTGTAAGGTATCTGTTAACCCTTCTAAAAAAACCCATTTCAGTAATACAGCTTAATATACATGCTAGCGTATCTTCTAATATACAAAGGAGCATCTTCTGGGATTTGAACAATCAGCCACTAAAGCATCCCTCCTGTGTAGCAATTGCAAATATTTTTAGCCTTTTTAATGTTCTTAACATGCATGTGCAAACTTGGATTTCACATTACACACCAAATTTGTAACATACTCATATTTACAGTGTTTCGCTATGTACAACCTTTTATCTATAACGTTGCACAATAAGAGTTTCTTTCAGGTCAGGTACCATTTTTTCCGATTCTGTGGTTTTGGTTCTACAACAAATTTTAAAATAAAATGTACAGAATTTTCATCTATAAAATATAGAGACGTGCAGAAACAAAAAGCAGAATTGCAAAAGTAGATTTAAATTACGCTATTCGAACTCACTGTTTATTAGGCAAGAAGGTGAATGCTGGAAAGACAACAATACAGTCACAATTATGCGCAAGGCTTCTTCGATAACCGTTTAGTCATATAAACACAAGGAAATTAATAGGATTTCACTCTCCCGTGATATCCAAGAAAGGACATACCCGGTGGTGGCTGTTCGGGGTACGCGATGCTCGGTCCGTGCGGGAGCCCGAGCACGGGGCTGCTTTGTACCTGAGAAGAAAGGGGATCGGGAGGGCACCGTGCGGACACTTCCCGGCCCGAACCCGGCACCCGGCCCGGACCTCCGCCGCCCCCTGGCCCGCCATGCGCGAGAGGTCGATGCGTTCGCCCTGGAGCGAGCTCCGCGGACGGAAGGCGCGAGGCCTTTGTGTCTCCTGAGGCCTGGCGGCGCGGCCGGGCGGGCGGCGGCGCTCCGGGGCGCTCTCGGTGCCCTCCCGCCAGCCCGGCCCCCCCCCCGTCTCCCCGGTAACGGCGGGGCGGACGGGTCGCGCGCACCAATCGGCGCGCGGCAAGATGGCGGCGGCGGGAAGTGCGGCTGGGTTGGGCGGCGTAGGGCCTGGCCCGGCTCCGCAGCCTGCGCCGTCCTGCATGGAGCGCGGCGGGAGCAGCCAGCTGGACCCGGGATTCTCGCAGCAGGGCACGCCCCTCCTCATCGTGGAGGACTCGCAGCCCCAGGGCGCGGAGGCGGAGGCGGAGGCGGAGAGGGCTAGGCTCGGCGCGCTGGCCCGCCGGCTGCCGGCCTGGCGGAGCCCGAGCCCCGTGCTGGTGAGCGCCTGGCGTGGTGGCAGCACCCCTCGGCCTTGCCCGGCCCGGCTCGGCTCTGACGCGACCCCCGCCTCTCTCTTGCAGGACATCGTCCGCGGTCCTGCTGGCAGCCGGGCGCTGCGGGAGCGACTCGCAGGTAAGGGCGGGGCGCGGGATCACGGTGGGTCCGGGTACCGCGGTCACGCTGACGGCGCTGTGCTTGCAGAGCCCATGGAGGGCCCGGCCCGCCCGAGTGCCTCCGGACCGCGGCGCTGCGCAGCGGAGGAGTCTCCAGCGCCCGACCGGGAGAGCAGGTACGTGGGGCGCGCCAGATGGCGGCTCTCGGCCGCCGTCTCTCTGGCCTGCTGCGATCTCTCTCGTGGAGGACAGGCCGAGAAGGCGGCCTCGCTGCTGTAGCGGCCGTGCTCGGCCCCGGCCAGGACGTGCGGTGCGGAGGGCTTGGAGCGCCTGGTCGGTGCCAAGTGATCCTCGGAACGAGCCGCGGGGAGGCGGCCTGCAGGAGCCCCTGCGCGATGTTAGCGAGTCTCTCTGTTGCAGTGCCCTTGGAGAGGCCAGGGAACGAAGCGAAGGTGATGTTGAGGACTGTGCTTCTTCGCCGTGTGTAGAAGGTAACTAACCCATTTCAGGTCGGTTTTTTGGGTTTTCGGAATTGGATCAACCGTCTGTGCAGTTTTTCAGTTGAGCTGACTCACTTGTTTCACCAGGGGTAATTGTGCCGGTAGTAATAGGTCAGAAATTGGCATCCTTTTCTGAAAGTGTATTTGTATGCTTTGGTGTTTGGAAAAAAAACCCAAAAAACGAAAAGAAGGTTGATTTATTATTGTTAGAATGGATCTTCAAGATTGAAGGTGGTTTAGAAGAAGCAGGGATGCATTGTGATCATTAGGAAATGGAGCCTTATTATGAACTGGCATAATGGTCGTTGTCATCAGAGGATTTTCAGACACAGGCTGTGTGTTATCAAGATTATTTTCTATTCATGGAATGAAAGTCTGCTGCAGCTCCTAATGGCATTACATAAGCCCTTGCTGATTAATACAGATTTTTGAGTTAATGGCCACTGTCCCTGTTGTGATACCATATTTTAATTAGTACAGCTGAGATCAGATCAGTTAGTTTATTCAGAGTTTCAGCAATAGCCTAAATACTTTGCATGTTAGAGGGTATATCTTTTGCCCTTGTAGAAGTGATGGATGGCCCTTGATTTTTTCTTTTTGGTATCTATGTTTGTAATGGATGTCTGATGTTAGATACAGGCATGTCACAGCTCCAGTTTGGAGTTCTAGAGCTGTCGCAGAGCCAGGACTTTGAGAGTGACTTGGTGCCCAGTGAGGGAGACGCTAGGCATCAGCTCCACTCTGGACCCACTGTCGTTTCTTCCAGACTTGTTAAGAATGAGTCTAAATATGGTAAGTGAAAATGATCATAGATGTCTTCTTGCTGCTATGTAGATTCTATCTAGTTTCTTTCAATGTTATCGTTTTTTGACAGGAAATACGGTACTAGTAGTTCCCAAAAATG
This sequence comes from Ammospiza nelsoni, assembly GCF_027579445.1. Classification (NCBI taxonomy): domain Eukaryota; kingdom Metazoa; phylum Chordata; class Aves; order Passeriformes; family Passerellidae; genus Ammospiza; species Ammospiza nelsoni. Next base: position 252,185 of record NC_080646.1, on the reverse strand, counting down.
AGTTCACAGCTCGCTGGTAGTTGCAAAGAATTTTGCCCCCTCTTTCCTTTGGACTAATTAATTTGCTTTCTTGTACCTGTCCAAGTGCTATCAATGATTCTTTCACTTCTCTTTCCTAATTGATTTCCAAAATATTTAGACAATCAGATTCTGAATTTCCTCCCTGGTAAAAACCTCATCCTGTTTTGGTTTTTTTCCTTCTTTTTATCATAGATCGTTCAAAATTAATTTTGTTAAATATAAGGCTTGCCTTGGTATTTGTGTAAATTACAGACCTACATTTTCTTATTTGTATATTAATCCAGGTATTTTTCTTTTGTCTCTCTTTCTAGAATTTTGTGCAGACAACTTAGAAACTGACTCCAGCACAGAAGCACATACTGCTTTGGACAGCCCGGCAGAGAAGTCTGAAAGGTAAAGCAGTCTGTCTTTTCTGTAGGTTGTTTGCTGTAGGCACACAGTTTGTGGTAATTGGGAGTGCAGTGGGGCTGCAGCCCAGCCTCGTCCCCTGTGGGTGCAGCTGTGAGCAGCAGGTGGGCAGCACTGGCAGCAATGAGCCATGGAGTGCCCAGGTGTGCTGAGCAGCCACCCAGGGAACAGAGGGCACACAGGTGCCATGCATGAACATTGGGAGTATAAAAGGTTAAAGGATATAAATATATTCTTTATAAATATAAATATATTCTTATATAGAGAATAAGAAGGGCAAATGCTTGAAGCCTTCTGAAGTGGTGTGGTGTTACTTTGTATGGGTAGAAGCTTCCTGAAATTGTATGAGGATATGCTGTGTAGCGTGGCTGTCTCAACTGCAACATATGCTGTGGCAGTTTGTGGGTGTTCTGGAAGGTGATTTGTTCAGTTTTTGAACTAGATTTTTAGATATGGAAGAGGGTTCAAGGCAAAAGAGAGAGGTAAAGGAAAAGATGACATACTGCTGAGGCCGCCTTGTAGCAGTGCTGACTAAGGAGTGCTCTTAGTATTCCCTGGTGAGAAAAGATGTGATGTCAAACTCCTAAACACAAAGATATTGATAGGTTTGTTTTTAAGGACAAGTTCATGGAGTAATAAAATATGCCAGTAATTTTCCTGAAATGGTATGACTGGAATATACTAGAAGCAATAATTCATTTTGAGTCACAGAAGTTATCGTGAAATAACTTAATTGCTGTAGCATGGGCTTTTGCTGCACAGGAGAAATATGGAGGCTAAGTGGTGGGTATTCCAGGATGCTTTTGCATATTTGCTATTGTAAGCTTTGTTTTAACTGTTTTTAAGTGTGAAACTTCAATTTGTTGAATAGTATTGATTCTCTCTGGCATAAAATTTATATAATATTTAGTTCATCATGTATTATTGTATTTTGCTACAAAATTATGTTCAAGAGGTGAAATGAAATTCCTAGACTGCATTGACTAGAAGTCAGTAGAACATCTGCATTCCATTTAAGCATTGCTTAGATTGGTGGAAAATGTGAAAAACTATTCTGGAAGTATAACTTATCAAGGATGAAGATGTTATTTTGTCAGGAGAAGCTGGCTTTCTTTCTTCTTTCCTATTTTCCCCTGTGTTATACATGAGTGAACACCTTCTATCTGTTACTGATAGATTTTCTTTACAATGCTGTGGTCTTCATATTTTGAATTTCTCGGGTCAGAGACTGTGTCTTGCATTTTCAGAATTCTGCAGGAAGCAGAAGAACACACCAGAAAGGAAACGCCTGTCAGTGGTGCCAGTAAAACTGAGGAATCCCTTGGTTCTGGTCATGAGGAATCAGATATATTGTCAACACAGGAAGAGATGTTTCCTGAGAATCATGCAACAGGTAACAACAGACAAGCAGAACCAAAATGTCCATCCCAGAGCTAGTTATAAACATCATACCTACTTGATCTTCACAGACATTTAGTGTTTTAGGGTGTAGAGCGCTGTGAGTATTTTTCGTGTAACTACTGCTAAAATTGAGAACACTATGGAAATAAAAGGCCACAGCCTCATTCACTATAGTATGGAACAATATCTAAACGTCACTTCCTGTTAGAATGGCTACTGGCTTGTTAAATACATTAAATTTCCTTTATTTCTGTGCCCCTTGAAGAGCAAAACCAAAACCCAACTTTTACCATCTTCTGAAACTAATGGTGCTCTGTCTTTGTAATGACACCCCAGTGTGGATAAGTAGTGTAGGCAGTATAGGCAAACTTTTGCTCAGTGGTGTCTGTTCTGGCTTGATCTTGTGAATGAACCTTCTGTATCCAGAAGGTTCAATAATATTCTTCTCCTCATGCCAAGTCAGTGGTCAGTGCAAGGTGTCTTTCTTACAAGAACCTTGCCTGTATTTGTATTTTAGTGCTGGATCAGGTGTGCTGGTATTGGAGCTATTGGGGATTTTTTTTTTTTAATTCCCAGGTAGGAACACTTGTACAGTCTAAAATCTATTCAGATTTTTCTTTTTCATCTGAACTATTTTGTGCTCACATTTCACATACTGAACTGTCATGTGCAGTTCTTCACCAGCTCTGAAAATCAGCTTGTTGCTGCCTATCTGAAAAGGAGCTGTGCAATTGCATGAGTTTAATTCCTCAGAATTTTCTGATCACTGTGGTTTTTGGCTGTATTTCTGTCTTTGTTTTCTTTTGTTCAAAGTAACTTCAGGGAGTGGCTCTCTGGTAACCAGGGTGGAAGAGGGAAGTTCTCTGGCATGCACCCCTGCCCGCAGTCTGCAAGTCCTGCAGCTCTCTGGGCAGACAGTCCTTGTACAGGAGGGCGATTCCACGTAAGTGAAAAATCCCCAAGCTCTTTCAAGAATTTTGTTGCAGTAGTGCATTCCCCCTACTCTCTTAATTATTCAAGGACTTGTGCTTGATTTTAAGCAATCAGTGTTTAATTTTTGCACTATGAGAGGAGCATGGCCTTATTTTGCAATGAAATGAACTAATGGTGGCCATCTGATCCCTGACTGTCACTAGTCTCTTACTGGTGAACACCTGACGCTTGCCTTTCATGAAAAGAATTGTATTGTGGCATGCTGGAGCTTGATAGGAGAACTTAATGCATTTTTTAGTAAGGTGTGGTTTTCATTTCCTTGTTTCCTTTTGATCTGCAGTGTCTCTTCAGGCCTGGTTATTACTCCTCCTGTTTCCTTTGGACCCAGTGCCCTTGTCCCCAGCAGTCCTACTGAACAGGGGAAAGCAGAAGGTAATGCTTTTCTGCATACTGTCTGTGGTCGTGTTTTAGTGCACTGATTTTATCAGAGCTTGCAGCCTTTTCAAAATCTGTTAAAATTATGTTTAAAGAATAAAGTAGAACTGAGAACAGTGAAGGAGTAGATGGAGATCTGTATTTTTGACTCTGTTGTTTAGGATTCTCTATCTGCTATTGATATTTCCTGCATAGCTATCATAATTAAATGAGTACTGTTGACTAGTGACCCTTCATTTGAAAGATCGGAAAGTCTTTGTATAGCATACAGATTTCTTCTGGCAATTATCTTCTTTAGGAACAAGCCATTCTTGCTACAGGCAGAAACCTGTATTAAGTCTATACTGTTAGGGCAATAGGAAGGACAGATAAGAATTGCATCATAATATGTTATTTTACCTTAATAGAGACAACTTCCACAATATTTGTAAAACCTTTCATGTGCTACAAGTATGTGTCCTAAATTGTGTTGCCTAAAGAGAAATTATTCTGTATGATACATTGGTTGTTAAATATTTGCTCTAAGCACACATTTACCGTCAAGGATAAGATATCCATCTCTGCAGGTTTTGAGTATGATACAAAATCAAATATTCCTTTCTGAGAGATTCCTGTCACAGAATGTGAAATATTGTTATAACAGGTATTTTCTTAGCTGGGGTCTGAATGTAGTTGAATTTTAATAAAGATAGCAAAAGGAAAAGAAATATCTCAGAAAAATGCTTTTTTTATAAGTTGCAGACACTTTTTTTTAATTGTAGAAGTTCTAGACCTGTAGCAAAATAGTAATATGAATTTGTAACAAAACACTTGCTTCCCCCTTTGAAAGTAAGAATACAGATATTTTTGTAGATTTTTTTTCCCTTTACGAAAAGAATGCTGCTGCAGACAAGATTTTACAAAGTTGAATACACCACTGAAGACAAATCTTTTAATAAGATGTTAAAAGCTTCGACATAACACAAGAATTTAGTGCTAATGTCTTTTCTGCTCATTTAAACCAGATGAACAGATGGATATATCTATCCCTGCAGATGGAAGAGAGCTGATGCAAAAGCAGAAAGGAGATATGCTGGTGGAGATGGCCTTCCCTTGTATCCCTCCAAGACCTCTTGCTCAGCCACAGGCTTCAACTCCAGTGTCCCAGAGTGCTCCAACCTTCTTTCCTGGATCTTTTGCTATGCCATCACAACCAGAGTTCTCTCATGTAAGGGTCCATGTATATAGCTTTTCTGAGGTTTTTATATGGCTGAGGCAGAAGATGTGTTTCAGTCAACCTCTATTCTTTTATGTTGAGCTTCCCTACTAAGCTGTTCCCACCAGTTGCAATTATTTATTAGTTATACTGTGTGGCAGAGAAAATGCAGAACAGCTTAAGAGGGCATAGTGAGTTACAAAACATAGAAGCTGTTGACTTTGACTGTGCTGCCTTCTTATGCTGAACTGGCCATCCCGCATCTCAAACTGCATCATAAATTAGTTTTTTATTGGGCAAGACCTTAGCATAATTTTTGTGGAGAAAGGGAAGCTGTTCCATCATAAAGTATTTTTATTCTACAAGGCTAGAATTTATTTACTGCATTTTTCAAGTTTCTTGTTCTTGCTGTTGTTTCCTTTGTGTATTTTGATTCTGGAAATTATAATTATTCAAAAGGATTTAACAGACAGTTTGTGGGTTTATACCTAAATATTATGAATGTCGTGAACTTGCTAGAAGCTTCACTAGTTGAAGCAGTGCTTCTCCTCAGCTGAAAACAGCATTCGTGTTAATATAATATAGATATCATAGCGGCTCTTTCTGAAACCCTTGGTGGATCAAGTAAAAATAGCTACTAACTTGCCATATTGGCCCTGTATTTTGTGATTTGGTAGTGAAAGATACCAAGGATTGTGTCTGACTTTGCCAAAGATCACTAAATAGTAATTCATGGTGATAATTTTTCTCAGCAAAACCAGATCAATTATGGCTCTCATAAATGTGTGGAGAAAAAAGTTTTGGATGTTTTTTGTTTTCATTGATTGTTTTTTAATTAGTAGTTTTGTGCTAAACTTGCTCTGATCCATAATCTAGTGTAATTTTTTAGGAATAATAAACAGTCCTACTTGGGATGCCCTAATACTCCATGTCCCACTTTTCTCATTTTAGGACATCTTTGTTCCAACTCAGAGTCCAGAGAATAAGCTTGGAGAAGAAAAAACTGCTGGTTTAACCCCTTTATGCTTACCAGGAGATCTCTCTGGATCTACAGATGCTTTGTCAAAGATGTCTACAGATGACTCTGTGTTACAGCCTCCTGATTCTTGTAAACTGATGCTTTCTGCAAGTGCATGTAGCCAGCCCACAAATACAGACGTCAGTTCAGGCTCTCTGAACACGGGCCAAGGCTGTGAGACCACACAGGTAGAGAGGATTTCTGAATGCAGGGCCTCAGACTCAAGACTCAGTTCTGTGGACAATGATAAAATAAAACTAAAAGTGAATGCAGGTGATCAAGCACCCTCTGAAAACTGTGAAAAAGCAAAAAAGGAGGATGTAGAGACTGCAGGAATGCCTGTAGGACAGTTTGTTAATGCAGGTGTTGGAGAAGAGGGGCCATTAGCCTCTACAGTTCATCGGGAGATTGAGTGTATTTCTGGAAGTCAGGCTGCTGCAGGCAAGTCTGGTCTGCTTGAGATTTTGTCCTATGCTCAAGAGGCTTCCAAACCTGAGGCAGTTCCTGAGACTCAGTGTGAAGAACAAGAAGAGAAACTGCAAATAAAAGAGAAGCAAATAAAGGAAGATAGGTCTCTTGTTAATATAACACTTTCTCATAGGTTTATTCTTGAAAGGGAAGGACAGTGTCATGAAGATAAAGAAGTGAATGATTCTTGTAAAAATAGCAAAAATGTAGCCGAGGAATTAGAAGAGGTTGGACCAGAATGCCAGGGAAAAGCAGCTTTGAAAGGTTGCACTTTTGATGCTGGAGAGGCAAAGAGTATGGATAAAATGACTACTAACAAGGCAAAGCTCAATGAAGTTTTAGCTAAGCCTTCTGTAGGGGAGTTACTGGAGCAACACGATTTGCTTCCAAAGTTGAAGAGTGATGTCCAATCAGAAGGGGCATTGTGTGCCAAAAACCATCCCGATTGTTCAGAAGTGGGACAGGTAGTGATAATAAGCAATCAGCCATCACTTCCAGAGAGAGGGTTTGAAACGCACGTGGTTCAGCATGAGAATCCCCTACCGAAGAATACGGAGGATACTGTTAGGACAAGGAATCTGGAGCAAGAGGAGCAAATGCAGCCACAGGAGAAGGCAACTTCTAAGTCCCCCAGTCCTTCCAGTGGTAAGTGAATTTAGGTTAGTAGTTCACAGGTGTATATTTTGAGTGATGTCAAGGACAGCTGTATACAATCCTCAGTGTTTTCAGGGAGCACTGCTATTGGATGCAAGTTGAGCAGCACTATACCTTACTGTGTTATATGCCGAACATGACTTTGCTGGTTTCCCCTGTAGTGTATTTTTCATTCCTGACTCTCACTGCTTTCAGGTAGAAATGCAGGGTGGATTGAAGAACTGAAAATGCTGTGACCTTGGCAATGTTCAGGGATTTTTCTGACTTCTCCCCCACTCAAGAAGCAACAACAGCAGGGTTCTTGAAAGGAATAGAGTATGTGGTAGTCAGTATTTTCCCTTTTGTAGGTCTCCTTTTCTTTTTCCTTCATTTTCAGTGGAGAATTTTCTTTGTGGGGGTGTACAGAACAACTTTGAGCTAGAAGCTAGTAAAGCAATTTTTTTCTTGAGATTTTTTTTAAAGTGGAATGGTTTTTCACTCTCATGTAAGCTCTGGCTCAGCAGGTATTGTCGTGACCCATTAAAATAATTTAACATGCTGTGTGTCATTATACAAAATGTGGGATATTACACTTGTTTTGTTTGTGCCTCTTAGCTGGCTTCATCTTTAAACACAGGTTTTTTAAGACAATTTGGCATAGTCAGGAGAACAGTTCTGGTCTTCAAACTTAAAAGAGTATAGGGTGTATTAAATACAACAATAACTTTGGCAGTACACTGCTAAAATGATGATAAAGAGAAATAGCTGCAGTTACATAACAAGGTTAAAATGTCAGGTTCCACTTCAGTATTGTCTTTCACAATTTTCACAGTCCAAAACTTCCTTTTTAAGAGAGAATAAACAGAATTGTGTTTGACTTTGGATAATATTTTGCCTCTCATACTGTACTGAAAATGTTTTGGTTTTTTTTCTTAGACAAATCTAAATGCAATTTAAGCACATCACAGTTGGCTGTGTTTGCTTTTAAAAGGGAACTATAAGCAAATTTTTAAAGAAAATGAATTCCAAAATTAATGCTTGTTTGTGTTTTATGCATTTGTATTATGCTGAAGGGCTGATTGGTGTTAGGAGAGAGTTCAGGTTTTTGGCCTACTCTACTTAATTGGCCTTCAGACTCATGAAGCATGGTGGAAAAAGTATGTAGAGTGGTATTTGCTCTCCTGACATCACTCAGTCCTTAAGGTATGAAGAGCTGTAGAGCATCCCTCTACTCTTAAAGCAGCTTTGTTATTGTAATAATTATTTTCATAATAAATATTTTAGGAGTCTAATCCCTTATCAACAGACTATGAAGCATAAATCAGTAAGCACAAACTTTAGGTAGGGGCTTGCTAGGGGTGCACTCTGTACCTTCATCACTGATGAATGAGAGGCTGGACCCTGCAGTGACCCCTGGGGACGCCGCTAGCTGCAGGCCTCCCAGCTAGATTCCGTGCCACTGATCACAGCCCTCTGAGCTCTGTTGTTCAGCCAGTTCTCTATTGACTTTGCTATCTGTTCATTCAAACCACACTTCCTGGCATTACCTATATGGATGTTTCAGGAGACAATTTAAAAAAGTCTTCCTGAAGGCAGTGTAGACACACCGTGCACTGTTCTCTTCTCATCTCCCCAGCTAGTCATTCCGTCACTGGAGGCAATCTTGTTGGTCAAGTGTGATTGCCCCTTGGTCAATCCGTGCTGACTACTCCTGATAACCTTCTCCTCCATGTGCTTAATGGGGACAACCAGGATGATTTGTTCCATCTTTCCATGGACAGAGGTGCAGCAGTGCCTGGTTCACTGAGTCCTCCTTCTTGCCCTTTTTGAAGACTGGAGTGACACTGGCTTTCTGTCCTGAGGTGTCTCCTATACTCCATGACCTTTCAGAGATGAGGGAGCGTGGCTTAGCTCCCATAGCACTCATGGGCACATCCTGTCAGGGCCCATATGGGTGGTTGTGGGTGTCAGATTTGTCTAAATGATCTCTAACTTGCTCATCCTTGGCTGAGGGGAAGCCTTCCTTTCTCTATACTCTCTCTCTTGCCTCCAGGATCTGGGTTTGTGTGCCTCTGGGCTTATTAGTAAAGACTGAAGCAAAGCAGGTATTCAGTAACTCTGTCTTCTCTGTATTCTTCATCACCATGGCATCCACCTCACTGAGCTGCAAACCTGTGGTGGTGTTCGCAGGGGTCCCAGGATGAGGGAAGAGATGAGTATGTTGACTCCATGTTTCAGAAGGCTGATTTATTTATGATATATATTATATTAAAAGAAAATTATATACTAAAACTATACTAAAATAATAGAAGAAAGGATTTCATCAGAAAGCTAGCAAAGGAATAGAAAAGAATGATAATAAAATCTTGTGACTGCTCACAGCCTCGATACAGGTGGCTGTCATTGATCATCAAGCAAAAACAATTTCCCATGCTGGGTAAACAATTGTCCAAATCACATTCCAAAGCAGCAAAACATGGAGGAGCTGAAGCTTCCCAGTTTCTCAGGAGAAAAGATCCTAGCGAAAGGATTTTTTCATAAAATATGTCTGTGATACAAACCCACATTTTCCTTAGGTTTCTTTTTGCTACTGATGTTCTTGGAGAAACCCTTCTTGTTTTTGACATCCCTTGCCATATTCAATTCCAAATGGATCTGAATCTGTTACAGGTTGATGGTCATAAGAATGTAAGAAAAGTTTAACTGTTTTGATTAACTCTTTTCATTGATAGAACAGTTGAGACTTCAATGTGAATGAAAACATTTAAAATTTTAGTTGAGGCATTCACATTTTTTTTCAGTTCTTCTGAAAGCTTGCTTGTATTCCCTTTCATGGTATCCCTTGGTATAATAATTAGAATATGCTGTTGGTAATCACCTGTACTGGTGATCAGTTCATAAATTCTAGTGATCATTTGTTACTAGCCTGCCAAATGTGGATTTATAGGTTAGAAGGGATTGTGGTAGCTAAATCAATATTCAGTTGAGTTGCTTCAGTTCTTAGATAAAAGACTTTTTAAATGGAGGCATGCTCTAGGACATAATATGGCAAGCATTCATAAACTGTTCATGAGGAGGGGCGGTTTGCCTTACAGTGTGTGAGTACCATTGTGCTAGAAGGTACCTACCCACTGCAAAAATACAGTGAAGTTCTTGGGTTGGTCTTCAGGATGTTGCAGTTGCTCAGCCATGTCTTTAAAGCTTGTGATAATCAGATAGGCGATGGTTTTCAGAGTTTTCAAACAGATGATACATGATTGTTTGCTGATGGGGCATTTTTCTATGAGAGGATTATGCAAACTACTTCTCTATAACATTGAAAGTTTGCAAGTAAATGCATGGAATGAGGCAAAAGAGCATTTTTTTACTAGGTTTTTGATTTATTTATTTGTTAAATCCTGCAACATCTGCACATAGTAAATCCACCAAGGCATGGTTTCCCTGATGCGATAGGCCACCTCAGCCATCGTTCTGAGTAAGTTTTAGGTTATCAGTTCAGGCACATGTAGCTTTTCCATTTAATTTTTGTCCTAATCTTCATTTCTATTTTTGACCTCATTTTCATCTTCTTTGGAAAATGCTGAGCACCTCTGAGGCAAAACTGCATTCTGTAGAAGTCCTCTTCATGTTAGGATATTTAATCTCCCTTTTATCTAGCACCTGTGAGCAACTGCATTCAGTTGACCACAGTCTAGATTTTCACTGGGAGAGATTTTTCATAAAATGTGAGGATTATCAGTTAGAGCAGCTGTTCAGGGGGGTTTTGTACAGCACCAGTGTTATGCTTTTTCCTATTTCCACAGCACAGTGAATATGTGCTTTTGATACTTGAACCAAAGTAGATCCTCTAAATTACTAATTCTGGTGCTCTGTGTCTTTTAGGAACCCCGTTTCATTTCACTTTGCCGAAGGAGGGTGATGTCATTCAGTCCTTAACTAGCATAACACCACCTCTTACTGGCCATCTCAAAATGGGACCCAGGAGACACAGCACACCAATTGGTGAGTTCGACCCAAATGGCTGTGTTCTGCAGTGAAAGCCTGGAAGCTTTTGATTCTTGGTGCAGTATGCATTAGGATAACTCAAACCTGCCTTGGCAAAAAATTGCTACATTCCCCTTCAATGGGGGAGGGCTTATCCCTTCCCTACAGTTTCCTTGTCATGTTTTCTCAGTCTCTAGTGAAGGTGTTTGCTCCCTGAGTACAGAGTGGTATGGAGCATGTCTTCCTTGCACTCACTGTGGTCCTGAATACAACTCCATTAAAGAATGTCAGAGAGCCTTCTGAGTACCAAAAGAGTTTAGACCAAAAGAAGATTGCTTCCAGTATTCATCATTTTTTATCTGAACTTTCTCTGCTAGTTTTACAAAAACAGCACCCTGCACGTGCTAGATAAAAAGAAGTCTGTTCTGCTTGGATCATAGTAAATTATTCTGTCATAAACTAAGGATAATACCTCTGCTACAGAATTTTCATGCTTCAGATCTCTAGAAAGGAATTTCCACTACTGCAGCATTACTAATAATGCGTGCAGTGAAGTGTCTTCAAGCCAAAACTAGGACCTCAACCCCAGCAATGTGAATGACAGTAGCTACTTCTTGTTTCTTGTTTTTGTTTTTCTGTTTTCAGTGGATGATACTTGCCCAGACAGCACTATAGCAACCAGTGATGTTACAGCAGAGGGCACAATGCGGACCAACGATGTCACCATGGAAAGCGCAGTGGTATCAGCAGATGTGTCAGAAGTATATGAGAAAGGAGAGTCTGGTGTGGTTCCTGAGTTGGATGCAAAACTTTCTCTGCGAATGAACCTTGTGACCCCTGTGAATGATGGGAGCGAGGAGTCCTTGCCGTTCAGCTTGGAAAGTAAGAGGATGAAACCTGAAGTGTGTGAGTCCTGCTGGATCTCAGCCCTAACTCAGAACCTCTCTATGGCATTCCCCAAGGCAGTCTCTGAGTCCCTGTAATTTTTCTCATTTTTCTTTTTGGGCAGTGTCACTTAAATTTGTTTCTCTGTTTCTGCAATGCTCTAAGCAAGGATGAAGTGAGAGGAGAGGCTTCTGTTGTGAGGAAAGGTATTTCCAGCAGACTACAAATTGTGATGTATAGTGGCAGTGGTATACAGGATAGGAAGCAAAGTTTGATTGTGTTGGGTGGGAAAAAAAAATATAAGAAAATCATAGAATGGTTTGGATTGGAAGGGACCTTAGAGATCACATAGTCCCAACACCCCCTGCCATGGGCAGGGACACCTTCCACTAGGCTAGGTTGCTCCAAGCCCCATCCAGCCTGGCCTTGGACACTTCCAGAGTTGGGGCAGCCACAGCTTCTCCAGGCAACATGTGAAAATGCATCACCACCCTCACAGGGAATAATTTCTTCCTAACATCTAATCTAAATCTCTTGTCTCTTAATTTAAAACTGTTTTCCTTTTTTTTTTTTTTTTTTTTTTTAAATAAGCCCCCTTTTAAGTACTGAAAGGCCACAATGAGGTGTCTCTGGAGTCTTCTCTTCTCCTGGCTGAACAAGCCTACCTTTCTCAGCCTGTCTCTGTGGGAGGCATTCTCCAGTTCATCTCATCATATTTGTTGCTTCCTCTGGACCTGTCCATAATCTGGAAAAAAAAATTGACAGGATTCTAACCAGAACAGTGGCATTCAGTCTAATAGTCTAAAACTTGCAGAAATTTAGGTCTGTTCTGAGAAGTTGGATGGGGAAGCCTGGGCATCCTTTGTCCAGTGTTACTCAGCCTCTCTTCACTGAGCGTATGGAGCTAGGAAAGGTTGAGAGAGTCCTTTTAGATGATGCCAAAATCATCCTTCCCTTCCTTCTTGTTTCAGAGCCTGCAGCCAGTGACAGGAAAGATGGATCCTCTGCTGCTGCTGAGGCTGCTGCTAGGTAACTGGGCTTCTTGCTGGGCAGAGTTAATACAAAGGTCTGGGTAGATCCTTTCTCCACATATTATCAACTGTAGGGGAAACAAAATTAGGAGACACAGAAGCAAGGAACGTTCTAGCAGTAGATGTGATATTAAGTCTATAGCTCTTGCAGCAGGTTTTAATTACATAGGCAAAGTGGGAACCTCACTTGTTTGTTCATTATGGGCTCTGTGGTTCCTACCAATGTCAGCATTTTGCCTCCATTAGATTGTAGTCAAAGCCAGAAGTTCATGTCTTGTGCAGTCCAGAATGCAAGTCTGCCTTATCCATCTCCTAAATTTCAAATATGTGGGTTTCTGCTGTCTTTCATGGTGCAATTTTCTGCCAAGAATCTGAGAAGTTCTGAAGGAGAATTGTCTTTTTAGTATAAAGCTGATAGAAACTCATAATCAGTTCATGGATATACAGAAATCACAGGTTAACATTTTGACCAAAACATTGAGTTATTCCCTTGGTCTTTGATTTGTATGTATCAATCTTACCTCAAATTTAAGGTCTAGCATTGCTTGATTTAGCTTGCAGGAAGTAATGTTTGTAAATACTAAGAGGAATCTCAGTAGGAAGGAAGATGGTGACCTATAGTAATCAGAGTGAAGAGTAGTGGTTTGAAGTAATGACAAAACATAGGAATAAACTCAGTATCTTTTGTTACAGGATTGCTTGTTAGATGGTAATCATGCCTCAATGCTGAGGATGGGTGATAGTAATTTCTCTCTGGTTGAGCATGGGTTACCTTTAGAGGTATGGGATGAATATGAACTCTCAGGGTCTGCTTTATGACTGTAATTCCCAATATTCTTACAGTGCCATGAAATTCCTGAGAAGTAAGCCATAAAGGGTCTAACTGGTGGGTACCAGAGGCACTAGATGCTGAAACTCTTGATGGTGCTGCAGTTTTCCACACAATGGTTTCTGGAACTGTTCCATTGCTCTTGGCTGTTAGGGTGTCTTCAGAAATGACAGTAATGCTTGTGCAATTGCAACTTCATTCTTGATCTTTGAGATGGATCATATCAGTCATTCTGTGGCTGTGTAGGTCAACAAGCTCAATTCTCTGTTCTCACGAGGAGCTAGAGAATTCTTGTTTTGCTGTATGAGGGTTTTTCTCACTTCCTGATGCATTTTTGTTTGTTTGTCTTAAATCTGCACTGCTAGCTCCCAGAAAGCATCATCTGTGTTTAGTCGTGTCTGTGAAGTTCGTCGAGAGGATGAGGCCAGAGGTCATGGTCTTTCCACTTCTCCGTTTAGGTAACTCCTCACAGTCTTTGCCGCCAGTCCTGGTTGGATTTATATTCAGGTGTGCATTTTCTACATCAAAGAAATTGTGCTAAGCCATTTTCTTTGGGTGACTTAGAAGGTTGGGGACAACGGGGTAAGTATACTAAATCTGTATGTTTGTGTGTCACGTGGTTATCAGGCTTACCTTTTGATTGAGTGGCCATGTGATTCCAGAAGACTAATATACTTCAGTGAAGTCTTGGGTTTGAGAAAATTGACACCATATTTAAGGCTGTTTAAATATGTTTTCTGTCTCCTCTAAGATCTTCTGACCAGTTTTGATGGTTTGTTGTTGCTGTTGCTATTGTCCCCCTTCCAAAGGACTGTACAGCTGCGTTTGTTACAGTGAGGAGGGTGCCGCCTGGAGAACTAGAAGTAGAAATCTGCTTCTTCAGTGTTTTCCATTCTGTCTTTCGATGGGACAGTGAGGTCTATGTAGAAAGAGTAACCTGAGTTTCAACAGCTACATTAAAGACCATAATGAATAGGGAGTTCCAGCGCTGGGCAGGGCACAGCCAGAAGGGAGAACAGTCACTCCTCAGAATCCTCAAGTACCCAAGGGAAGCCAAATACGTACTTCTAGTTTGGATCAGTATAGTGTCCCATGTAGTACCTGGCAGAGGCAGTACTTTTGGCAGAGCAGACAAATTCTAATGAAAACATTAGACAGCGTTTGTGTTTATGCTGCTGGGTCTTCTTGCTACCTGTGATTATCAGTTTCAAGCCAGTTAAGCACTGGAGGAGCCTGAAGTAACTTCAAGATGACATGCTTCTGGGAAGTTGCATAGTTGGTGCCTAATGTGTGGAGTGTAGCAAAATCTGTATTTCAAAAAGCACTTAGTTCTGTACAGTGTCAGCCATATTTTTTACCACCCTATGTATCACTTGAGAAGTGTTGAAAGATTTTTTTATTATTTGAACTCTCTGAGTTTTGTGCAGTTGTAAGAAGCAATTGAGTGACTGCCAAAGTGGGGGTTTTTTAATACTGCTTTTACTTGAGTGGCAGCATATTGGTTGTCTTGTTTTGTAAATCAGTAGTTTTGATCTGTGTGTAACTGGTTTGCAGGGGGGATCGGTTAATTTTTCCTGGCACACAAGAAGATGCTGAATTACATACGAATCCTAGTGATTTGCAGTACCAGCAACAGAAGGCAGACGGCAGTGGTGGACAGAGCCTAATTCCTCAGAGGATGCAGCAGGACTGCCATCAGCAATCTTCTGGTGCAGAGGATGGAGAGTCTATGGAGACTGATGTTGCAAGCACTCAGGCAGAAGATAGGAGAAGAATGCTGAGAAAACTAAGTAAGGCTGTTCAAATTGATCAAAGTCAAGAGAGGTGGGAAAACATCAAGGATAAAGGGATCCAAACTACAGCAGACTGTCTTTTTACCCCAACAACTGTTACAACAGCAACACAAACATCAGAAGAAATCTGTAGACAGGTGGAAACAGGAACCAGTATGTCTGGGCAAAAACCTGGGCAACAAGATGTGAACATTCAAACCGACGAGAGCGGGGAAAAGCTTGTCAACACCTCTGGAGATGACACCGACTCTTTGCGCAGTCAGGTGGGATGAGGGCTGCCTGTATTTAACTGCTTTAGAACAGTAAAGTATCCTTTCAGCTAGTAGATTCATTAACAGTTGGTTCTCTATTGAAAAAAAGGCCAAGGGCCGCTTTAAAATGTTAGTCACAAGCTGTCCTGAATCAAATGTTAAGGTAGCAGTACTCACCGGACAGCATGAATTTGGGAAGTAAATGTCTCCATATGTATTTTCTGGAAAAATGTGACAAATTTTGATTGGTTGGTTGATTATTTTTGTTTGGGATTGTGTTTTTTATCAACAGAAAGACTAGAAAGATGATTTTTTACTAAACATGATTTAAGACTAATGTGTCCTGTGGGAAATAGGAGATGAACAGCGCCATAAAAAGACAGTGCAAGATTGATGTGATACATGTGGGAGTCTACTGAATCAAAGAGTATCAGAAGCCATGCTAAACAAGTTTGCTGTTTCCTCCTTGGACTGTTGTGATTTCCCTTCCTCTACTTGTCAGCAGAATGCATTCAGTTCTCCTTTGTTTAGGGTCTCCTGTGTTGCATTAATTTGTAACAAGATGCTTAAAGGTTCCCTACTCCTGTACTTCAGCATGGTATGAGGAAACTGTACTGCAGAGGTACCCCTACTCAGAAATAGTTTGCTTTTTATTGTGGTCTGTTTTGATTTTACTGTGCCCTCTTTATTACAGGGAGAAGAGGAATTCAACCTTCTTCACCCACCCAAAGGCCAAGTTCAGCGTCGCCACGTGCGAACCATTCGAGAAGTGCGCACTGTTGTTACACGTGTTATAACAGATGTCTACTACATCAATGGTGCAGAGGTGGAACGAAAGGTAGTTGAGGTAAGTTCCTGTTTTCGTGGCTAAATGGGATGAGATACTTGCTGAAAAGTAGTAGTAGTTAAAGTGAGAGCATGTTTTGACTGCAGGAAACAAGTTGAATGAACAAATCTCTGTGCTGTGATGCCAAGGCTTTCTTCATGAGCAGACTTGCAGGCCATTTAGTGAACGGCAAAAGCTGTGGTTTTGATGCTGGTATACTTCATGCCATGTGTTCTCAAGACATGTTCAAGTCCCAAAGAACTCAACAAAAGACTTATTGTAACATAAAAATGGAGAATTAAGCGTCCTGAAATATGCTTACATAGTTGGTGTAATCACAATCATATAACCATTTCTGCTTTACCTACCAACACTTGATATCATTGTTCTGTAGATACATGTTTTTATATCCATAAAGCTTTAGTAACTCCAGATGACAAGCTGTCTGAAACTGATCTTGGAGTATAAGCAACCCAAAGCTCCTAGTGTCTCATGTATTTGTTGCAGTTTCACACTCTAGAGGGATGGGAATTATTCAAAGCCAGACCAATTGGATACAAAGCTGAGCTCTGCCCTGTTGCTAAGGAAACTTCCCTGTCCAGGCATCCAGGAGCCATTCTGGCAGTCACAACTGTCACCACCTGAGCTGGGACTGAGGCCCCTTCACAGTGGACAGAGCTGATGGGTGCCCTGCTCGAGTCCTTACGTGCCCCACACTCACACAGATCAGGTTTCCTCACCCTGGACTGGATCCCAGGTTTCCCATGGCAGAGTCTCAGACATCTGGATCCTTAAAATAATTTAATGTTGTTGCAATAACTAAATAACAGTAACACCTTGAGCTGGTGCCTCCAAGGAGAGACCTCAAACAAAGGGCACCCTGGGCTTTTTTACCCTTACAGTCTAAGCTGGAAAAATGCAGGAAGGTCTGTGGGTTTTCTGTTCCTGCTGTGCCTCCAAGTGTCCAGGTCCCACGACCTTTTGCCTGGGGCTCTCACCCCCCAGAGCTCAACATGCAGCTTGCACTTGCAGCCCTGTGCTACCTGCACTGAAAGCATTCCTCAACACTGCTGACTGAGGTCTTAATGAGACTTCTTGATACAGAGCAGCTGCAGACCTGTAGTGAAAGATGCACTGTGGATTGGATTGGCCCAGACTGAAGTTTATGTGGCTGTCATCAGCTTCATGAATGTGATATCAGCTTGTCTGCACTTTGGACTGTTGATTGTAAAGCGTCTAGCACTTGTATTGTTGGAGAGGATGAAACAAGAAACCCTTTTAAATATGACTGCCTGACAAAAGATTTTGAGAATATAGAAACTATAAGCGAGATTGAAATGAAAGCAACCTTTGAGATACCTTAGTTGCTGAAAAACAATGATGTAACCAGCTGAATGTTATCCCCCCTAGAGGAAACAATTCCTTCTGCAAGCAAGCCCTGCAGCTTGCCAGACGGGGCCCAAAGAATAAGATTTAGGGTTTAAAACATAAACGTAGTATAGTAATGTAGTGATTCTTATAAGTTGTGTAGAAATGTTATAAGATATGCATGCTGTAGTAGATTGGTTAATGAGAATCTGCATATTCAACACTGAAGATGATTTATTGTATCGTAACGAGAACTTCGCTTTCTTTTCGCGCTTTCTTATCTCTCTTCTCCCTTATCTCTTTGCTCGCTCTCGCGCTCTTCTTTGCGCCCTTTTCTTTCTTTGTCTCTTTGTCTTCCCTCTGCACTTCTTCACCCCCTCCTTTCTACATGCTCTCCGCTCTTAAACCTTTGCCGTTGACTCTCTTACGCTTTAAGCCCCTTTTCTCTCGGGCCTGCTCCGAGCTGCGGCTGGCAGCTCACAGCAGGGCCCTGCACCCCCACCCTTTGCAATAAACTACAAGTTATATGACTTGGCTTCAAAGAGATCTCATCTCCGTCTGTCCCTACCATGCGTGACCCCCGTCACTCCTACATGTATCATCTTAGACAATCCTCTTTTTTGCTTATTTTAAGGAAACTGAGGAGCCTGTAGTGGAGAGCCAGGAATGTGAGACCGACATGTCCCCTTCAAGAACTGCAGGGGGCTCATCGCTGACCTCAGGGGACCTTGGTGATGTCAGCTCTTTCTCGTCTAAGGCCTCAAGTCTCCACCGTACATCCAGTGGAGGAAGCAGTGGTCACTCTGCCACACACAGCAGCAGCATCTCAGGGCGAGGAACTAGAGCTGTAAAAGGGAAAGTGTGTGGGACAGAAACCGGAGAATTTGCTTTACCCATTGGCAGAGGCATCTTAGGAAAATTGAGGTAAGTGCAGAATCTTAGGAAAAGAGGAAGAGATGTTTTGCAGAAACAGACATCTGGCTTGTGAGTGTGAAGCAGGGTAGACCTAAATCAAAGGTTTTCTGAAAAAGATCTGGCTTGATGAACAGAATTAAGGAGGTAGTATTTGCTTTTGCATCTGTTCTTCCTGAAGGAGTAGCTTCTTTTCTTGTGAGCCATTACTTTGCAGCAAAGAGGCAAAATTCTGGATGTGTTGTGATGATCAAGAAAATGGGATGATCCTAGTGGGCTGGCTTGTCTCCTCAAAACAATAACTCATAAATTCTCTAGCCCTAGGAAAGGAGCTGGTCAGCCTGCATCGCCACTCAGAGTTAGCCAAACAGGAGCACTGCCTTGTGAGGAAGAGGAGGACTGTATGCCTGGCACTCGTCAGGCTGGCAGAGCACCTGTGACACCTCGAGGACGAGGAAGAAGAGGGCGCCCACCATCTCGAGCAACAGGAACAAGGTACCCTGGAAAAAGGAGACTGTAACTTTAATTTATTGCAAGAAACAGAATAGGGAACTTCTGTCTTAATGTCCTAGAGGAAAAGGAGTACTGAGTATTTCAGAGGTTTCTGGTCATACCAAATAGCAACTGCAAGCACCTGCTCCAGGTATTTTATACTTAGTAATTGTTTTTTTCAGATCTTTCTGGGAATGCTTTTTGTCTTTTTTTTTGTCTTTTTTTTTTTTCTCCCCTCTCTTATATGGGGCTGCTTTTTTCTACAGAGATTTAGCTGGACTGCCAGGTATGGAGGATCTCTCAACTACAGCATCACCTGAGGAGAAATCATGTACTCGTTCAGTTTGCCTGCCAGATGGAGGAGAGAAATCTGGCACTTCTGGCTTCTGTGCCTTACGCCGTAGTGACTCTCCAGAAATCCCGTTTCAAGTGGTGACTGTTCCTTTGGACTGTGCAGACTCATCCACTGGGAGCAGCTTTGTGGGCCTCAAGGTTGTAGCAAAGTGGTCCTCAAATGGGTACTTTTATTCGGGGACGATTACCCAAGATGTTGGAGCAGGAAAGTACAAGCTGCTCTTTGATGACGGATATGACTGTGATGTGCTAGGAAAAGATATTTTGCTCTGTGATCCTATCCCACTGGAGACAGAGGTGACTGCACTCTCTGAGGACGAGTACTTCAGTGCAGGTAAGAGCAGTGCTTGCGTTTCATACTTGGTTTTTTGAGTTGCTGAATGTGGTGGGGAATGGGTGCTTGTTCCAGGAGGATGAGAAGCCTGGGTATGGTTGGCTAACAGCTGTTAGTTGCTGTCTTGTCAGGTGTGGTGAAGGGACACCGGAAGGAGTCTGGAGAGCTATACTACTGCATTGAAAAGGAAGGCCAGAGGAAGTGGTATAAACGAATGGCTGTTATCCTGTCTCAGGAACAAGGAAATAAGCTGCGGGAGCAGTTTGGGCTAGGTCCTTATGAACCTGTCACCCCTGTGACCAAAGCAGCTGACATCAGTCTTGGTAAGGAGAGGTTGAGCTGCTGTTGCTATTCTGTGTCTTGTGCCTTTGAGGTAACTCTAGTGCCTTATCTGAATTGCCAATATTTAAATGTTTTTGGATATTCAGTGATGCTTTTTGTACTTTATAGTGAGATTTTTGAGATCCTTTTATTGTTTGCCCTCAGAGACATAGTGGTATTGACTTGCTTGTGGTCTGCTTCAAGCACAGTGATGCTTGCCGTACTTCAAATAAACTTGGTGGATGGCTGCTTTGATAATAAAGTCCCAGCAGTACTGAGAGGAAAGCAGATAAGCAGGATAGAGGACTTGAGAAGAAAGATGTATTTTTTTCTTGCTTTCCTCTGTCAGAGGGTGGTGGCATGTATCTTCAAGGTACTATTGAGTTCTG
The DNA here is from genome assembly GCF_027579445.1 of Ammospiza nelsoni. Classification (NCBI taxonomy): domain Eukaryota; kingdom Metazoa; phylum Chordata; class Aves; order Passeriformes; family Passerellidae; genus Ammospiza; species Ammospiza nelsoni. The sequence goes on along the minus strand of NC_080646.1, from coordinate 231,904 downwards.
CCACTTCTGTACAGATAGGTAGGGTGAAAGCTTGTGGAGTTTGGTGACAGCCCATCACTAATTCCTGCATACTATATTGCAGATAATCTGGTGGAGGGGAAGAGGAAGCGACGTAGTAACCTTGGTTCTCCCAGCACTTCCAGCAGCGGCACAACTCCCACTCGTAAAGGGCAGGAGAGTCCACGTGTCCCACCAGTCTCACTGTCTGGGAAAAGGAAACTTCTTGCTTCTGAAGATGAACGATCCCCAGCTAAACGTGGCCGCAAGTCAGCAATGATAAACCCTGGTGAGAACTTGAACTCATCTAGTTTTTTCAGCATTACTTTTTCTGTAATTATCTTTCCGCTTTCCATAACTAAAAAGTAGATCAGATAGCTTTTTTTTTTTCCCTGCATGGTTTGAGGCTGCTTCTCCCTGGATGCATTCAGCAGCCAGAGATACCTTCAGCGTAGTCTGAGTATTTATTTGCCGTCTTTTGAGTTCTGCCTTTTGACTTTAATGTTGTGGTTGGTGTCTCTCTTATTTCTTTAGTCAGTCCTGAAAGCTGTTAAAGGGACCCCTCACAGCAGTCAGTGTTGTTTCAGGATGCTGTTAAGACTTGCAAACTTGTCCCATTAGTCCTTCATATTTTGATTTGAAGATCCAGAAGGATAAAAGATCCCTACCTAGCTCAGTGTAATTGTAGCCCAATCCTGCCTCCCTGTGTCTCCTGCAGTAAAATATCTGAGTTGAACTGGTTCCTCAGGTAAGACATATCTTTGAAGACTCATGGTGCTTCTGTCTCTCTGCAGGGGCTGTGAGAGCTGGAGAGTTTTTAAGCACCTGTGAAGGTGTAGATGCTGCAGATCCCCCAGTACTGGACAGTGACCATGGACCCTTGCCCCACAATAAGACCCTCTTTTTGGGCTATGCCTTTCTTCTCACCATGGCAACACCAAGTGATAAATTGGTCGACCACCAGAAGCCATCAGATGGTCCCACTGGGAGCAGTGAGGAGGAAGAAGGTGAGGCAAATCTTACCCATTGCATTTTCAAGTGAGATGCTGTGTCTTTAGGAAAAATGCTGGATACTGTCTGATCAGGCATTTGCTCTTTAATCCTTTGCAGAAAGGACCTAAGATTCAGTCTCTGACTTAGCCAACTTGTGGCCTAAGATGTGACAAACCTCGATGATGGTTATAGGCTTGTTCAGCAAGCTAAGAAAGGTGTGAAAATTAGTGAGATCATCAGTGTCAGAATAGTATAATGTAAGAAGGAAGGTTTTGAGAGCTAAAGGATAGTGCTGGCAAGCAGAGAACATGAAAGCATGTATGGATTGCTCCAGTTAGCCTTTGCTAGTGTCATGTTTCATGCAGTCAAAGAAGTGACAAGGTGCTCACCTGGCTACTGGTGTGTTGTTGCCCTTTCTGCTGCCCCCCCCCCCCTTTTTTTTTCCCTTACCCTTTTAATGATTTTCTCTAGAAATTCTTGGGAGTATAGCTGAGATCCCTTACTGGAATAGATGAAGGCTTTGTAGACTAAGATGTAGGAATATAAGCAGATAGATTATAATCAAAAATTGAACTTTCTGCTGTAGATTTTTTAGAGATGACTCCGTATGATAAACATTACATAGCACAACAGCTGCGAGCAGGAGCTGGCTATATCCTGGAAGACTTCAATGAAACCCAGGTAAGGGTTCACTTACTAATCTAGAACAGTCACAGAATAGTTGAGATTAGAAGGAATTTCTATAGCTTATCTTGTCCAACTGCTCTGCTGAAAGTGGGTTCAAATAGAGCAGATTGCTTAGGTCCTTGTCCAGTCGTGTTTTGAGTATTGTCAAGGATGGAAACAACAAAGCCTTTCTGGGCAACTTGATCCAAATAGGGAGAAAAAAAAGGGTTTCTTGTATTTGAGTTTGTAACTGTTGCTTCTTGTCCTTTGAGTGGATAACACTGAGGCGAGTGTGGCTGCATCTTTTGTATACCCTCATATCAGTCATAAATATGTGTTAAAAAGACCACCCAAGCCTTCCTTTTCTGATCTTTAACAAGCTCAGCTCTCAGCTTCTTCTGGTATGTCAGGTGCTCCAGTGCCCAGGCCTCTTAGTGGTCCTTGGCTGGACCTGCTCCGGCATGTCTGGTGTTTTTGGTGTACTGCAGAACCTGGGAGTGGATGAAGTACTCCAGATCTGGAGTGGTCTCACCATAGGTGAGCTCTTCACTTACCAGATCTACTTGGACAACTGCTGTAATTTAGTGTGGCTTTTACTTTTTTTTTAATAAACAGGGTAAATTGTTTTTGGAACATCTTACTTGAGGAAGCAATCTTGTCTAGTGACTTACTGAGTCTCAGACTAAAAGGTCTCTGTGTGAACTAGAAAAGAGTTATGATACAAAAACTACTAGGCAGTTTTTGCCTAGAGCAACTGCAGAGCTTGGAATAGGATATGATTAAACAGATTCTGAAATTGATACTAGCTTTATCTAATTCACCTTTCACATAAATATGGCTGTGAAAATCAAGGTTTCAGTTGTTTTCTTCTTTAACCTGTTTAGCATCAGGATAATTTGGGGGGATTTTTTGCAAGCATTGCCTCCTGTTTACATGCCTTCTTTTCTCCCCTGAAGTGTAATGCAGCATACCAGTGTCTTTTAATTGCGGACCAGCATTGTCGAACTCAGAAATACTTGCTGTGCCTTGCCAGAGGGATCCCTTGCGTGTCTCATATCTGGGTCCATGATAGCTGTCATGCTAATCAGCTTCAAAATTATCGGAATTACCTTTTGCCAGCTGGATATAGCCTCCAGGAGCAAAAATTGCTGGAATGGTGAGTGCCAAATAACCATGATCTGAGTCTACAGACTCTTGGAGAGACCTGTTCCACTTGGGAGGCTCTTAAATAGCTACAGATACTGAAGCTGACCTGAGTACTGACTCCCTATACTTTCCCTTCCATATAGGAGCAGCATTTCCATCTCTTTCTTTGGACTTAAAATGACCTCTAATGCCAAGGTACATTTGGGTGCCATATACACAAAAAACAGTCTCTTTGGAAGTAAGGAAGGTGTCAGTCTTTCTCATGAGGAAGGCAGAATTCAGACAAGGCTTCCCCCACCCTCGGCTAATTTCTCTAATTGCTCAGAAATGGGTAAAGGAGAACAATACTATGTTAATTTCTTTTTCCCTTGATACATTTTGGAGCTAGCTTCTGCATTTTCTGTGGAGTCTAATCCAGTTAGCCTGTTCTGAGATGACAGAGGAAGTCAGACTCCTTAGGCAAGCTGAGGGGCAGACACAGTAGATAACTGTAGACTTTTGGGCAGGAGACTCAGGTCTTCCTGCTCAGCCCCATCAAAGTGGAAGTAATTTGGATGTGCACAAAAAAGGTGGCTCAGGATTAGGAGGAGCTCAGTTTAACTTTGGATATAGGCTGCTGCGCACATACCCCACCAACACTGTCTAGCTCTGTGTTAGTCTCTATAAACAAAGGATAGTCAGTCCAAGTACTTCAGGAAGGGTGGTAAGAGAGTGGGTCATGGTGTGCAAGATACTAAAAAAACATACATGGGAGCAAATCAGGTGACGAGGCTACTGGATATTCTTACCAGTCTGCATTTCTCTTCACCCTGCAGGCACCCACGAGAAAACCCATTCCATAACCTGAAGGTTCTCCTGGTGTCAGACCAGCAAGAGAACTTCCTGGATTTGTGGTCTGAAATTCTCATGACAGGGGGAGCAGCATCTGTTAAACAGCATTACTCACGTGCTCACAACAAAGGTACTCGCTGCCAGTTTCTCAGGGAATCCTATGCCACTGTGGTCTTTAGTATGGTTTAAAACCATGTGGGATGGTTTACAAGGTTGTCTGTAAGCAGAAAGGCAGGCAAAGGGTGAATGCTCACTACTCTAATATAATCTGTATATAGATTACATCTAGGACACCTGTCTTGCAGAGAAGCTGCAGCAATTCAGACAAAAGCCATCAGCTTCCAGCCTACGTTGAAAGGGGGAAATTGGTGTCTCAAATTGTGCTTCTCTTGTCCTCCTGAACTGGGCTGTCTCTCCCTCTCTGTATGTGATGTAGGCCCTAGCACTCACAGCCTGAGGTCAGGACTCAGGGTCGTGCCTATACTTCTGGCTACTGGTCTTCCCCTTATTTTTATCTGGACTAAAAGGAATATTTTCTTGTGAGGTGCAGGGCTGCTGTAGGTGTGTCTTAACTTTTACCAAGAGAATTCACTGCCTAGGAACGAGAAGACATAAGAGTGGTTCATAGTGGCAAAACACACTGAGCTGCCATGTTGGATGGGGCTTGAAGGAACCTGGTCCAGTGGAAGGTGTCCCCATTCTTGGCAGAGGATGGAATGACATGAGCTTTAAGGTCCCTCTCAAATCAAATAATTTAGCATTGTGTGTTTCTGTGATGTTCTGCTGCAGAGCAAAATCCTCTTTCTTCACCTGACAGATGCCTGTCTTTCCTCCTGTACAGATATTGCTTTGGGTGTTTACGATGTGGTGGTGACTGATTTTTCCTGCCCAGCTGGTGTCTTGAAGTGTGCAGAAGCTTTACGGCTGCCTGTTGTCTCACAAGAGTGGGTGATCCAGAGTCTTATTGCTGGGGAGAGAGTAGGCTACAAGCAGCATCCAAAATACAAACATGACTATGTCCCTCACTGAGTGAAACTCTGCCCCGCTGTCCAACTGTTGTGCAGACTGTGTTTTAAACAGGTTTTAAATGTTTGTGAATTGGGCAGTATGCATGGATTATTGTATATAGTTTTACCTGCTGGACTTTTATGATTAAATAAATGTTTGATCTCTTGTGGTATCTGCTGGTACTCCTCATTTATCTAAACTTACTCAGGCAATGCCTTCAGGAAAGGAGTGCAGAGAAAAAAGAAATGCTTACATTTCTCTGAGCTGAATATCACTAATATTCTGCTTTGAGTAAAGCCTGAGCTAACACAAAGTAAGTTACAGAGAAAAGAGTGTTTTCCATTAGCAGAAGTTCAGGGCCATAGCATTTCTGTTTGTTGGGAAGAACACCACCATGTATTCCTCCAGTTTGCTCCAGCTGTTATTTTCTATTAATTTCATAAAGGTGCTGCTGAAGTGAGTGCTAGAGATAGACACAAGAACCTTGGACAACTAAACTACTAGGAGACTGAGGTACAAAGAGTATGTAAGCGCTGTGTATCTTTAAATGGTAACGGGATAAATCATCTGCTTTTGAGCATCTGCATTCACATCTTAGGGGTCAACTGGTATAAAGGCAAAAGCTCTTCACACAAACAGTGCTATAGGCTGAAGCCCTCCCTCCATCCTCATACAATCTTTAGTCCCTTGCTTCAAAAGTGTAAAGTTTTTCTCAATGTGTATTCCTTCCTCTATCATTTCATGGCTCAGACAGTTGACTGTGGTGGTCTATAAATCCCACATCCAACCTTCAACACTTTCTCTGGCTTTCTAGCTTTTTCCATGGTCAAGGGCTTTTAAACCTTGCATCAGGTGCAGACCTACCATAAACAACTGTAATGTGTGGAAGGTGCCAAGTCCTATACTTGCTGGCTGTTGTTACTGTGTCTTCCTGAGTGAGCAGAGAGGATTTTTTCCCCCCAAGGACATGTAACTTCAGTGTGAGCTGCAGCTGTGTGCAAATACCAACCCTTTGAGGGGAAAGCTGGTTTCCTGACAGCATTTGTGTTCAAATTGGGAAACCTGCTACAACACCCTAGTGATGGACTAGAGGCTTCTCTTTTGCCAGTCATTCAAGGGTCTGTTCATTATAGCAAGGCTAGGAAATCTTAGTAACAGGCAAGAGATCCTGCCAGATCATGCTCTTCAGTGACAGACAAGACCATGCCATGCTATTCCCTTTGCACTGGGGTGCAGACATTGACAATACTCCATATAATTGCACGACAAGATATTTTTATTTTGGTTCAGTAAGGTAGTCACTAGTAGCATTCTAAATCATCTGGAATGAAAATAGCACAGGTGAACATCCCAGGTAAGCATCTCCTTACCATTTTCCTGCCGGCAGAAGGCCCTTTCTACTCAAACAGGGCAAGGCTCCTGTCTTGGCAAGTGTAATTTTAGCACATAAACTATTAAATTGTATAGAGAAAGCCCACAGCGTCTCCATGATCTATGCACATATACTAGACTAGTGCACTGCATGAGAAGAGACTTAAAAAATATTTCTTTTTCCCTCCCCCTTCACCTCAATTGAAAATTGCTACTGTTGTTTCATTTATCTGGTGGTGTTTGACTAGAAGAGGTGTACTGTAAATCAGCTTACTACACAAGTGGAACTTCTGAATACAGCCAAAACTTAGAAGAGGATTAATTCCTCCATACTCAAACTTGAAGTGGAACACAGTCCAGCTGAAGAGTAAAGAGACTGTAGTCGAGCTGAAGAGTCCGGACATCTAATTCTGGTTTTTCACTTTCTGAAGAGGTTCAGACTGCCTCCCTGGAAGCACCTATAAGTATATGCAGGGCTGCAGAAAGCGTATTTTTTTGATTTCTCGAAGAAGTAGAATAGCTTTCTGTAATTGCTGGTCAGCCTCAGATAAGAGGCAATTCCTGCCAATTCCCTGTGAAACAGCATTTCATCAGGCAAAAGCCAGCTACAAAGAAAAATCTGAGCGCAAACTCTGCAACTGTCCAAGAGCGCCAGTCTCCAGTGCTTGATGCATCACTAGTCACAGCCTGAAGCAAAGGCCTTTAGTGCTTAAACTCCAAAACTGCAAGAGAAAGGTACAATATTAGCTACATGTTGAAAGTAATTCCCTTCACCAACCCACACCAGCATTTTCTGGCCAATATGAGCTAGCAGCTTGTTCAACTTTCTGCCAAAAGAAACTCAATGGGAAGAAAGCATATGAAACCCAAAAATTACCATATGCTGATTTATTATTGTTATTTTTCTGTCATAGTATTTATCAACACTTAGTGTAAGTCAAAATAATTGTAAGCCATCAATAAAAAATGGCTTTGTACTTCAAGTACCTCAGGATAATGCTACAAGCAGCCCTCAAGATATTCCTACCTGCCCAAGGTTCCTCCAGCCTGGGTGTAGTATTTGTTATAATCCAAGCGTAGCAGCAGTTGAGCTAAGTCGGAGTTTATCTGATGATTGCGAACGCTAGAGAGAATCTTGAAGAGCAGTGATGACTGACGACTGAATCCCTACAAATTTGGAAATGTCAGTTCTGGGCCTTCTCAGAAGAGAAGGAAAACAAGCATCTCATCTCTGTTTCTGCCTACCCAGTCCTTTAACAGCCTGAAGAAGAGAATCACTACAAGAGATGTGATGCTTGTGGTCCAGGATAAGGTTAGCTGTGAGCCACAGGAACTTCTAGATGTTAGTTATAAAAAAGGAGGGGTAGAGGTACCAACCTCTGCCTCCTTTCTATTCCAGTATCTGCCCTCATTCTGCCTCTCTGTGCACACAGAATTTCCAACTCAAGTTGATTAGGTAAAATAATTACAAGCACTTACATAGAAGGTCTTGGCTTACACTCACAGTTGTTCTAGAACTTTTAAAGCCAAGATAACTGCTTAGTTAAAATGTTTGCACAGGAAGAGAACAGATCCACAGAAACAAATTCACCTTCACCAAAATACTGAGTTGTGCAGCTCCCCGTTCATCTAAGGGACCCAGATTCTGACTGACCAGAGAACAAAAGCTATGACAAAGATCCAGAATTTCATTTAAGCAGTGGAAAACCTACATGGAATAAAAAGTACAAGTTAATAGTTGAAACAGAGTTCATACACAGAGAGAAAGCAGAAAAGTTGTAGCATTCCTAACAAAGATGTTTCTGATACTGTACTTTTTATTCAGGAAGATATTGATGCAGCATTTTAAAAAAAGTTTTCTATGGAAATGGGATTTAAATGTTATGCTTCCTCTGCCCCTCCCACAACCTTTACTGACTTTTCTGGGAAAACAGCAATTAACCATCCAGATAGGCACAGGAGTTGAACACTGGCTTCTCTATCCAACCAGCAGGTCATCACTGCAGCTTTGGGATTAAGAAGGCAGGATAAAGACCAACAAGAGCTGTGATTCTTTCACTGTTTGCTAAACTAGGAATTTCCATTGTATCAGTTATCTGACTGGGTAATTACTATTCTGACATCTTCATTCTATAATAACCTCATAGATGAGCACAGAGACGTGTTTCATTGAAACTAACCTTCTTTGCAGATGTTTTTGTGATGCTGTTTATAAAAATACTTCTAACTTTTTTTTTATTTTAATGAAATTAAAAACACCCTAAGTCCACTCAGGAACATCACAACTAATCTTTTCTCTTAAGTAGAAGATGAAATTTTTCCTAGTCTAACCCATATCTGTGAATCCCTCAGGAATACAGCACTATGCTCATTAGTTCTTCTTTAATAAAATAGCCTGTGATAAAAACATAGTGATAAAATACAAATTATTAATGTTAACTGAACACTGAAATAAGCTTGACTTAGAATTGCCAGGAATACAGCATTCACACTCACCAACTGTAAAATAGACGATCTTAATTCAATTATCAGTTATAGTTTATACCTGCCTAACTCCTACAATTGTAGTCTGCAGGAGATTATCACTGATCTGTTTTAAAAGATGTGATTTGTCATACCTGTTAAAAAAGGTGTGTTTCTTAGGGCACTTGGATAATTGGTAGAAAAAGGTGAAAACAAGACCTACTTACAGGTTTTAGAAGGATGAAAGACTGAGCCAACAAATTACTTAGGAAATGATCATGAGCCAATCGTATACTCTCAAAATCTCTTGTGGCATTTATCTGCTGCAGAAGCTGTGAGAACTGAGACTCCAGTACATCGACCTGATGAGTATGTGAAGATACCTCATTAGTGGTTTGAGGAACTGGGAGTGCTTCAGACCAGCCAGAAGTTTGGAATAAGAAATTTACTTTTCTTATTGCTACCTTTATTTTATAGGCTGAGGATCCCCTTCTCGCTGATCAATGAATTATATACAAGAGCAGTACATAATGTGGGGTATGCAACAATTTTTGATGCCTAAGTAATATCTAAGTAGAAAGGGGAATTGTAATTTTCTTTAACTAAGGAAAAGTATATAGCTAGCATGTAGACAAAGGTATTCGATTGTAGTAATTTCTGAATTTTATACTGGGAGATACTATTTGGAATCTTAGGGCAAAGGCTGCAGTACAAAAGCTCAGCCACATTACTGTGGAGAATTTAGAAATCCAGGCTCCCTCTCAGTTATTTAAAAACCAAATATAAAAGCCCAAAACTTCACTCCAAGTAGAGTTTACTTAGAGGCCAGAGAAGGAACCAGGATGGTATCTTAATGATGGTCCTTCAGAGATGAGTGGTTTCTCACAAACATTTAGTAGCATTAGAGAGCTACTAAAGAACTCCTCCATTTCACTGATTCACAAGTCCAAAAACTTCGTAATTGGAGCAGTAGTCTGGAGGAAGCTCTAGACTTGCAAAGGAAATCCTGATTTCCTTAAGGTACAAGGAATCAGAAACCCGAGATAGGTCTTCAGTGCTCCCTCCATGCATTTCTGCCAGTTTCTGATTAACTGATACAATTTTTCTTTCTCTGTTATACTGACCTGCAGATAATACTGAAGATTGTCCACAAGGAAAGCCATGTGATCCCTCAGACGCCACTTGATGGCATCTGTTCTATTAGATTTTAGGTGTTTACGTTGCATCTGGAGAGCCCAGCAGTGCTGCAGCTCAGCCTGAACTCGTCGCACACTCAGCAGGTATTTGAACACAACGTTGTACCTACAATCAAAAAGTACAAAGTTGTTTAAGACTAAAATCTTCCTCTGTTACTGGAAAGTGGAGTTACTGGACTGGAGTTATTGGAGAATGTAACAATGCAAGACTGGAAAAAGAAACAGGTGGTGACTGCCAATAGTTAGGGCCAGTCAGGTCATGGCCCATGTGCCCCATGGCACATCTTGCAGAGCAAGACTTCTGCTTGTACTGATTAGTGACCTAAAAAATATGAAGTTAGTTTCAGTGTAAGGAGGGGAGCTGTCAATGAAAAGACTGTCAAAGTAGTGCTGTTTGTAAATCAGTGCAGATCTGTCAGCATCTTGCAGGTCTTACTGTCATTACAAGTACTTTCAATATGGGTAAATGGAACGAACCATTTTAAGGTTCAGGGAGCAATTGCTCTGTCTTTTTCTCCATAGAGAATAAGATCCCCCAACACACTAGTGAATGCCTCACATCAGGGAACATACAGATGAATATAGAAAGACCACACCTAGTACTTACTTCTCGAGAACAGCAGGAGTAAAAAGAATGTGCAGTGGCCACTGAACTTTGTAAGAAAGGCCCAGAGCTGCCCATCCAGATGTGGGGGCTTCACGTGGAGATAATTCCCGAGAAGGCCCTTCACGAGTCTGAGAAGTATCTAAAAACAAATAAGGTGCTGAATTATGTCATCTTCTCAGTCAGTGCAACCATGGCAAGGAAAAGAGGAAGAAAATAATTAAGAGGAGCCAAAGTAGTCTAGGCCATCACATAGGGCAGTAAAGGGTAAAAATTAGTATTTCTTTAACTTGAGAGAAGGGTAAGTAATCAATTTAAGAACAAGGTCACCATCTGCCCTCTTAATTTACATCTAAAAATGCAAGTAGATACCTTTATGTTCCTTTCCATGATACTCAATGGTTAAGTGAAGAAGAGGAAGAAGGTTGTCATCATCTAACAGTACCTTATGAGCAGACAGCTGAAATGCAATGTTGACATCTGACAACAAGAGAAAATGTATCAGCACAACATGATGCAGCTAGTGCTAATTTTGCACCCATTAATTATTTACTCTTGGTCCTAAAAGACAAAATTGATGCACTATTGACACTCTTTTAATTACAGTTTCAAATACCTGCCATCAGAAGGTTTCTGAGAGATTGTTTTCACTCACTTTCTGAGACATTCTCATTCACAAGTGCTGTAGTTTCAAAACTAGAGAGTTAAGATACAACTCTTCTGTACTGGACATGGCTTACCAGTTTCCTGTTATACCACAATGAGGCCAGTTGGTTAGCAAATAAGCAACACTCACCATGTTCCGTTACAGCTGTAGGTGGTGTCTTTAACATGTGCTGTGCGGTGTCTATGAAAGCCTGAAACAGTTCACCTCTTCCCAAAAGGTAAAAGTCTTTTATAATCTGTGGAGATAAGTTTGTTGTACCTAACATACTAAAAACTGAGCAGAAATTTTAAGCATCCTAGCTGATTGCACCCATTTTTATTATTTGGACAAGTGCTGTTTCTAAACACAGCTCTGAATTTCATTCATTGACCAAAAAGTCTATGCTGCATTTGTTTATTTCAAGATGCAAAGTACACATCCCTCTAACTCTGTCTTTGAGCATACAGTGATAGAACCTGGCCAATCTTGAGACTGGAAAGTGAAAACAGCTTTACCTAAATGAAGAAAGCCCAGAGTGTAAGGCAGCAAAGTAATTAATAGAAAGAAACAAAGAAAAGAAGAAACAGCTGCTTTAGCAAAAATAAAGTAGCAGTTGCATTACCTTCAGTTGTCCTAGTAGATCCGATTCCTCCACCATCAGTTTCCAAAGATGCTAGTGAAAATACAAAAATCAAATGAAACAACAGAAATCTCCCCTCAGAATTATCTTGGCCATTCAGAGGGAAGAGTAGCTGCTGTCTTAAAACACTTGCGATGCATACAAAAAGAGCACCTATACAAAATACTGTATAAACTACAATAGAACACAGTCAGAGTCCTGTGTAGCAGCTCATGCTACCAGTTAAAATTCTTGATATATATTGGCAAAAACTCTGCCTAAGAAACCTGAAGACCTGTGGCAAAAGAATGCAAATTTCTATGAAACCAGTTCTACTCCAGCTTTGTTCTTGATTCTCCAACCTCCCCCTTTTCTTAGGTTCTCCTCCCTGCCCCAAGCGAAAAAAAGATTAAAAATTGCCAAAACATGTGCCCAGCAAGATGCCATCTATTATGCTGAAAGCAAATGAAAAGTTCTGAAATTATTTCAATAATTTTCTGAAATAATTTTCAATTTTAATTAAAATTAAAAAAAACACCATAGCTCCCTTCTTTCCCTCATGAAAGAGCATAGTATTTTTTAATGACCATTTGTGACTAGAAGTTCTGAGACCAGTTAGAACAGCTGCACCATTGAAATGTTTGTTCAATCACTGGCACTGACGAGCCCTCTTCTTCCAAGTCCTTAACAAAAGAGCTTCTCAGCCTGCATAGTAGTTACCCTTCCTAGGATGCTCACCTCAGCAACAGTGCTCCGTATCCAGTCAACCACTGATTCAAAGTCTACCAAACTAAAAAGTGGTTGCTGCTTGAGTCGATGTAGCTCTGCTGCAAAAGTGTCCTCCTGGTTTTTTAGGATGGAGCCTGTGCAGCAATGACAAGAATTTCAGACAGTAAAAATGGATGCCATTTGGAGATGTGCAGACAGAACAGAGGAACAGAAAGGCTCTCCAGGCAGCAGTTTCAGGTCTGGCAAGGAATGTGAAGAGGAGGCTTTAAAGTACAAGTACAAAGGTATAACATTACTATTGCATGTACAGTTGCAGTATATTTACTTGCCTCGGCAGTGCTGTGGCATCAGTAAAACCCCCAAATATTTTCTACATAAATGGTTGCTGCTGAAAGCCCTTTTTCGAGGACTGAGCTAGATCTTCAAACCCACAAACTTTTCTGCAACATTAACCAGCTGGTTTGGGTCTTCCCTTACCCCTGCCTCTTTCAAATCTATCCTACTGCCTGAACTTGGGGACTTTGTGTTTTTTTAACCAACTGAGCTAGAAGACAAATTTCCCCCCCCTCCCCCGCTTCTGCTACTGCAAGAAAACAGTCCACCTGAATTGGTCCTTTGTTCTCTGTAATGTCACTCAAGTAACTGAAGTACTTTTGCATAGGCATGCTCAAGGTAGTGCCACCACAGCAGTCCTCCCCCACTGGCGTAGAAATATATTTCACAAACCACCTTCAATGTAAACTTTTCAAGCTCTCAAAGTGAACTATCACCTAGAAATTTCTCTCCCTTGCTGTCTTTATGGCTCCATATAATTTGTCTTTCATAGCAACTTTGGGACTACCTTGCAAGTGAATCTCTCATGTTTGTGGATGCAAGTTAATCCCATGACACCATTCTGCAATATATATATAGAGCAAGATGTGCCTTTGTGTCAGTTTTCAGTCTTTAGGGAGAGGGATGCAAACTGAAAAGAAAACAAGGCCTTTGCAATTGCTTTATGCAATTGCTTTATGCAGAGCAAATCACACGGTAACTTGCTGCTGGAAACTTGGAGACTATGTTTGGAAAGTGTTAATCTACTCGTCCTGTTTTTACACCTCTCCCTTGGAATCAATCAGAAGCAGAACACTGGGACTACTGCTCTGTCCTGGCACAACTATCCATACAGTCTGAAGAATAATGGCCAATAGTCAGTGACTGCTGAGGAATTAATTAATGTGGCATTTTGGAAACTACATGTCAGTCACTCATAACTGAGCAAAGGTTGCAAGAAAGATGTTCCTTACCTTTTCTGGTCAGGTTAACATTCTGATTCTCAAACATCTGAACAGATTCTCCCACAAAGAGGATCTTCTCAGCAACCCGTACAGGAATGTATGAAGGCAGCATTTCTACTCTCAAAGAAAACTGCTTTAGAGATGGAGCTAACATGTTCTCCTCCTCAATCAAGCGCTGCCAGAGATACCAGGGAAAACAAAAATCAAGTGCAAAACAGTGTCAGGAAACCAGACAGAAAAGGTGTATAAAGGGGAATGTGTGTGAGGGGGGCATTTAAGAGCTTTGGAAGTAAGCAGAAAGGTAGCAGAACTGATTTGTATCATTTAACTAAGCCAGTAATCTTCCTTATACTTCTGGTATGCTAGCAGATCTCCCTGGAGATATTGGTTCCATCAGAGTGCAGCAGAAGGGGGAAAAAAAAGTTAAAACTTTGTGGAACAGCAACAAATTGGCTGTATTGAAGGGTTATGATACATAAGAAAAAGGAGTGTTACTGCAAATACATTACATCAGTCCTTTGCTGCCATAAAAATGTTAACTGGCATTACCAAAAATAATCCTCCCCTACACCCATTCCTATGTTTCAACACTGTTAGAAGTCTTGTGATACAGGCCAAATATAAACACTTCCACTAGTGAGTAAATAGGATAAAGATCCAAATGCTTACTAGCAAAGATAAGGCAATTTTCTCAGTTCCTGTGAAAGTTGTCTTAGAACAATACAGTAAGTTATTAATTTTTTTTCTGAATGTTAATAAGAAACTCCAGGTATGGAGGCAAGATCTTCCTTCATGAATGCAATATTAATAATCGCATCTGGCTTTCTTGTTACTGCAGAATTAGTTTCAGTGGTCCGTAATCCAGAAAAAAATCACCCACAGTTTTGAGAATGTTTCCCATCTACAAAATTCTTCATTTCAATAGGAGAATTCAGTAATAATTTGTATACTGATGTTAACAGGTTGGCAATTCTTAAGATTCTAGCAACACTTTTAGATGAGGCAATACCCAAGTATTTCATCAATCTATTCCACTAAAACTCAAGAGTTCCTATTTTACTCTTTGAAGAATTGCCAATGCTGTTAGTTGATAGTACTGAAGAAAGAAGTTGCTTAGTCTGCAATTTCCACCATGGACCTAGAAGACTGAACAATTTTCACTTTCTTTATCCAATATAGTGAAGTAACAGATTTTTCCACTAACTGCCTTTTAACGTTTTTCCCTGTTTTTCTCTGGGTGTAGTCCATTTTCAGCAGAGACTGTTGGCACAGGGCACCTAATTAGTATGCAACACAGTTTCTGTGCAGTCACAGCAAAGCTGCACCTACCACACTAACTCCATAAGTGCCCATGAAATGTTTTCTCACCATAAACTAGAGGGTAAATTTAGAGTTGAACTTGCTCCAGACCATTCTCTATTCAGACACTATTCAAATGCTCAGTGTGGAAGACTACTCCATTGAGAAAGGTACTTTGCAAAAGGGCACTCTAATGGTATAGCATCTACAGGAAGTGTTACCACGTTTCACCAGTGTGCCGGCAGGTTGCTCCCTTGCTTAGCAGTCCCTTGACTCTCACATAACACATTTTCTACCAGTAATGTCAGTAGCATTAACCTGTTATGTAACATTTGCACAACTAATGGTTGTACAAGAAAGGCACCTGACCCAGGTGCCCATAGAAAGTGCGCAAATCAAATCAACAGCCACCTTCCCCACACCCTGTTTCTTGAATTATTCACACTATCACCATTGCCTATGCTAAAGAGATCACAGTGTTGACCATAAGGAATGAGGAACCAGTCAGTCAAGAGCAGTGGGCATGCAGCAGTTCCCACTACTTGACATTAGCGTCTATTCCATCCATAGGGCTTTCTGCCGTGGAGTTATCCAGCTGTGCCAAACAATAGGTCTCTGCCCCTTAGGCCTGGCAGCAACCTATCACAGTATTATTTCACTTTACCATCCTAGAAGGTTTCAGTATAGTCTAGCATAGCTCGCACCAAAGTAGAATACAATACACATCTTTAGTTCACTAAGAACCAAAGATGCCAAGTTATGACTCATAGATCTTACCAGGTCCTGCAGTTCTCGTAGCTGTTTTCCTGTAAGCCCCCCAATTCCTAAGTCATCGTCATCTTCTTCAGGTTGGCTAGGGACATTTCCAGAAGAGGGGCCTTGTTTGATAAAGAACTCTTCATGTTGGTCTAGTAGCAATCCATGCAGCATCCAGGCAGAGAGCTGCTTATACATGACTCCATGACACACAGCCAGAATCCTGAGGTCATGTGAAACAGTCAGTCAGGCCTTTGCACACAATAATCAAAACCTCATTGTATGTTGTTCCAGAAAGTCCAGTTGGTCAGCCAAGGAGTATGGAAAGTACTAAATGCCTAATGTGGTATTTTATATATATATTTAATTTTTTTTTTTTTAAACAAGGGTGGACAAAACTAGAAGGTGCAAAACTAAGCTAACATATCCTCTGAATATGTGGCTTCTCCATGGAAATCTGCTGGTATACCAGAGGTATAAGTCTGCAGTGGTTGCTGTTTCTACTCAAAGGACATTTTAAGTGGTTTGACTTTCTCCACAAGGACATACAAATATCAGAACATTCACAGAGTCACATTTATAATTTTGAAGGATCAAAGATCAGAGATCAGTGATATGCACAAAAAAGAAGAAAAACCTGGGTCTAAAGTTTCCTAAGCCCTTAGCTTTAATTCTCACCAGAAGCCTGCTTTAGATAAATAATGAGGATGGTGACAGTTTTCTCCTGCATGATATTCCTACTTTTATACCAAGGCTGTTTTGCATGTACTGTTTCAACAAGTAAGAAACACTTTGACACTAACTCCAGAAGAATGAAGTAATAGCTTTACTGGATCTACATACTTTTCAAGAGCACTGCGAACAGGAGGCAACCCCCCACAGCTATGTTTGTGGACTGTCTCCAATATCTGGCACCCATGAATCTGGAGAAAGAAAAGGTTACATTAGGTCTGTTATTTGGATATGTATTGACCTTTTTATACATTTAAACAATACACTTTCAGTTAACAAAAAAATGCCTTCACAGTCTTGCAGAAAGAAAGGTGTAACATGCTGCATGTAGTGATGAAAAATGCCTTCTATGTGTGGCTTTACACTCAAGTTTCTCTCAATACTTTCCCTTAAAAAAATGTAAGCATCTCTGGATTCTTAAAACATTACCCTCTGCCTTTTTTATTTCAGGCAACAGCCAGAAAAAAACAGTCTCAGAAGAGAAAAATTCCAACCTACTGAGCATACTGTCCGATAAAATTCAGCACATCAAAGACTATGGGATAAGGGAAAAATTCAAATACAGTGTAAATGAATTTGTAAAATAGTCTCAATAGTTACAGCAGAACTAGTAACAGGGCATCCTTACTGGAACTACATTATTTTCTAGTATTAGAAGTCTGGAATGGGGGCAGAAATTACTTTGTCAGTTAAAGAGAAAATCTGTTAAGAGAAATTAGCTGCAATTTTACTGTACCTTCTGAGTTTTGATCTGTTCCACCATGACCATCACAGAGGGGAAGAGTAACTGAAACTGCAGAACAAGAAGTGAAATATTGCTTTAGGTTGTTATGTAAGGAAGAGAGTTGGACAGCAACTGAACACAATAATTTAATAAAACTATTATCTGTGTTTCCTCACAAATTAGAAACATGACAT
This sequence comes from Ammospiza nelsoni, assembly GCF_027579445.1. Taxonomy (NCBI): domain Eukaryota; kingdom Metazoa; phylum Chordata; class Aves; order Passeriformes; family Passerellidae; genus Ammospiza; species Ammospiza nelsoni. The sequence goes on along the minus strand of NC_080646.1, from coordinate 214,653 downwards.
GCAACTCTCCAGGAAGTATGTCTTCCCTTCACTGGGCCAAGATGCACAAAGTTACTATATTCCAGCAGTAGTTCAGGCTAAACACAGTCAGTGAGCAATGTGTGAGGGTCAAGGTAGAGGACCTTAGCTTTGTGTTGAAGTGCAGGTGATCCTCTGAGCATGATTAAGGAACTACAGATGTAGAGGCATTAGATAGAAATGGCATGACATGATGGAATAAGCCTCGTTTATCCACCCACTTTCTTATTAGATAGACTCAATGAGGGATACGAGCAAGCAAAGAACACTACCTCTTTAATAACATGACATACCTGGTCCAAGGAGTAATTAACATGTGAGATGGAAAGATGTGGGTCAGCCAGAAACTATAACGATAAAGCAATTAAAGAAGATTAATTATCACAACCACTGGATGGTGACACTACCCAAGGTATGACAGCTACTAGTCTAGCAGAGATTAATCAAAACCTCTAAAACTGAAAACAGAAACCACAATAGTCTGAGACAGCAGACAAAGATGGAGCCTTTACTGAACTGAAGGAAGAGGGGACAATACTTAATAGGATGAAAAGTAATTTACAATGGCATCTCACAGGAATAATTCTCACAGGAGGGCATCCCTAACGTGGAAAGGAAAATACCTTGTTTAATTTTAGAAACTACTACTCATATATTAATTGCAGAAATGACAAGTTTCCACAATCTGTCAGCAGCACTACAGCCTCTTGTTCTGCATCTCTCTCCTTTACCTCTTGTTCTAGGTCAAGTAGTGCCTGTCGATAAGGCTGCAGCACTGAATCAAGACCTGTACAGAAGGCTCTCAAATAAATGCCATGCAATCCACTCTGGTTTTGCTGAGATGGATGGTGATCCTGAAACCAAACAATAAAATCTGCATCAGCATCCTCGCACAACTCTGAAGAGTAACGTAGTATCTGCGCAGTATCACAGCAGTAGTCAGTGCTCAGAACATCTTGAAATGTAGCTTAGCTCACCACAAAGTGATCAGAAAAACAAATAGAACCTCGTCACAATTAGAGTTACTTGAGCAGACTTATATTTAGCTCTTTTGTGGACATATGAAAGTCCTGGGAGCCACTGGTACCAGTGCTTCTTTTCACTTAGGTATGCCTCTTGCACCTCAAGGGTCCTCGCAAATCATGAGGAGATAGTCATGAGCATTCTGCTCAACTGACAAACACTGGCCAGTCCGCTGTGGTCAGAAATTATTACAAGACGTCCCCAAGAATAAGATTTTACATTTGATTCATTTTTCATTGCTCTCTACCCTCCCTTACAAGCATCGCAGAGAGCTTTCTGGAGCTCTGCTCGGTGCGAGCGCGCGTATGGGCCACGGGCCACTCCTGTGTCCTGGGCAGCTTGGTCTTACTAGCACCTGCCGCGCTCTTCCCGGGAAATAACTCGGCCCGGCGCCCCCACCTGCTGCTGTACGTGTCCCGTGTACTGCTCCACGAATTCGGCGAAGCGGATGTAGTCGGTGCCGAGGCGGCAGAGCCGGTTCAGGACGCTGGTCTCGCTGGGATGCAGAAACGGCAGCTCTTGAGACACCTGGAAGGGGAAACAGCGGTGACGGACGGACGGGCCGCGCAGGGTGGGGGGCAGGGACCACGCGGGTCGGGTGGGCTTTGCCCGGGGGGTGGGCTTTTCCCGGGGCCATTCCACACCTGGAGGCCGCCGCGCTTGCTCCAGGTGAAGGCCGCCCCTGGGTACCCACTCAGGGCCAGCAGCAGCTCGTGGATCATCCTGCCGCGCCGGGCCGCGCGGGCTGCCGGGAGCAGCGCGGGGGCCGCCGGGAACGGCGGGCGGGGGGCGCCGAGGAGACGGCGGGGAGGGCGGAACGGCGCAACGGCGGAACGGCGGAACGGCGGAACGGCGGAGCGCGGCGGGAGGGGCACCGTGAGCGGGGCCGAGAGGGGTGCCCTGAGGAGGGGGCACCGTGAGCGGGGCCGAGAGGGGTGCCCTGAGGAGGGGGCACCGTGAGCGGGGCCGAGAGGGGTGCCCTGAGGAGGGGCCGCCGTGAGCGGTGTCGCCGTGAGCGGTGTCGCGCGGGGGGTGCCGTGGCGCCGCTCACGCCCGACCGCTCCAGAGGCGCGTTGGCTTTGGCTCGCGGCAGGAGGACGGTGCAGTAACGTGAGTGGCTGTGATGGCAAGTGCCTGTTTGAGAGGTCGCAATTCAGGACAACAGCAAACGCGCAACCTTCTATGTAGACTTGGTTTCGGTATGCCTCAGTAGGTTTCTTTATCGGTTTCGCAGGTTATCTGTCAGTGTTTTATCAATGCTAGTTTTACCTTTCTCTCTTTATTATATCTTGCTTTCCTTCGTATGCCCGGTAGTCTTCAAAACTTAAAAACGGTCTAGTTTGAAAACTATGAAGTTAATAAATAAAGTATTTTTAGCAGCCTCTTTTTCATTTCCCCCCCCCAATTTTTGACAGTGTTTTTTGCTATGTGCATTTTTACTCTTCTTCATTTAGAAGAAATGATTGCTTAGTCTTAAGGGTCATCTAATTTCTGTTCGGTTCAGCTTGCCACAATAAGGTCTGAAATGTAGCAAGAATATGGGCATGTACTATCTTTAGCTGTACAGCTTTATGGGTGAATTGGGAGCCCCAACATTATTGTTTATCATGTATGAGTATAATAAAACTATCGTCTTTCTGTTGACAAACCTTTTAGCGTCATAGTAAAGACTGGGGGGTTGGGCTAGACATTTGTTATGCATCCTTGACATAAATATCACAGTAAATATTTCGTCCGGAAACCCCTGCAAAAGAACAGATAACAGTAGTTTATTTAAAGGATTTTGGTTTCCTCTGGGAAGCCTAGTGATTAGTCACTAAGACAAAAACCTAAAAAGATTTTTTTACAGAATTGGTTGCTCAGAGTTTGAAATGAGAGAAAAATTGGTATCTCTATAATACTTGCAGAGCCATCTGACTAGTGCTCATTCAATATTAAGGGAAAAAAAAAACAAGGAACAGGAAAGGCAATAAATTAGACATAAATATACAGCTCCTAATAAAAACATTTTGTAGAGTCAATAACAAACACCAGAAATCTTAAATCAGGGGAGCTGTTAGAGGTACCGTTGACTACAACCTTGAAGAGGTTCAGAAAGGTTCTTTGATGATATGTAATAATTGTGTTTTATTTTTCTTATCAGAATAAGATGTTTTTGAGGGAGGATTGTGGCACTGTGCAAAAAATGTTACGAGATTTTTAGGGGGAACAAAATAAATTCCGCATTCCACAGTCTACATATAAACATTATTTTGAATGTCTTCTCATTGCATAACTTCCAAGTGGCCACATGTGAAGTAATGCAAATGTTAATAAATAGAACCCTAACTGTATTATGAAACCTTTTGTTTTGTAATTTATGTCTGGCATTCCCCAATGTAGTTATTTCTGTAACCATTGAATTATGTCTTTCTTTAATCAATTAGGTTCTCTAAGATTGTTGAGTCCAACCAATGATCGAACACCACCTCATCAACTAGACTGAGGCACTAAGTGCCATGTCCAGTCTTTCTTCTAACATTTCCAGGGATGATGTCTCTACCACGTTCCTTGGCAGCCCATTCCAATCTCCCTTCCTGTGAAGAAATGCTTCATAATGTCCAACCTAAACCTGCCCTGGCACAGCTTTAGACTGTGTCTTCTTGTCCTATTGCTTGTTGCCTAAGTATATATAGTAAGTAAATGTACTTTTTGATGGGCTCATGGAATCATTGAGTTTGGAAGTGACCTTAGAAGTCTCTAGTCAGTCCCACCTTGTTTCCTCAATACCAGGTGAACTCGAGCGGGTTTGTCCAGGACTATGCCTAGTTAGGCTTCAACTGTCTCCAGGGGCAGAGATTCCCCAACTTCTCCAGGTAACTTGTTCCAGTGTTGGATCACCTTCAGAATACAAACATTTTTTATTTTGTTGAAATGGGACTTTTTATGTTTTTCAGTCCATTGCCCACTGATTCTTGGCATGTTCTCTTGTGCTCTCCTCATATGTCAGATGCTCCAAACCCTTAATCAATTTGACTGTACTTGTTCTATTATGTCCATGTCTTCCTTGTACTGGGGAGGCTGAAACTGAATCCACAGCCACAAAGATGTCTCCCTTACCTGCTGGTGATGCTTTTCCTAACAGAGGCTATTGGTCTTCTAAATTACTTAATATGGGCTTAGGTGGTAAATGTATGCCCTGGCACTGAAATTCATGGAACTAATTAAAATGGATACATGGTGGCTGGCATTGTCCGTGCTCTGACCCTTGAACAAGAAATAGGCAAAGCAACAGTAATATGTACTGAGGGGAAAGAAGTTTTCAGGGCATGATTCTCTTCTGGCAGTGCTTCTGGATATTGCTATTATTTTTGGGCACCCTGCTTCCACTTATGGCTGAGGTGAGTTACCACGGTTTGGTCAGTAGAGATGTTTAGATGGAAAGGCATGGCTGCTTCCAGCAAGGCCAGGTTTTGCTACTGTGAAGGGCAATGCAACTGGGGAACCTGGCAGGACAAGAGGGCTTAGGCAAAGCAGCATGTGGGAGGCAGCCGGGCCGTGGAGGCTGAGCTGATTGGGCTGCACCGCACACAGTGGGGCTCACATGGGCTGGGCGCACATGGCTGGGCTGGGAGGGCTGAGAGGGTAAGACGTGGGTCATGACCAGGTTGACCTGGGTTGTGCCGCATATGCCGGGGGAGTTTGAGAGCTTAGCTGGGTGTTAGAAATGAGGCTAACAGGAAGATTCAGGGCCAGGGTGCTGGCCCTGTGAGAGGGAGGGACAAGGCGCCCGAGCCGGGTCCTTCAGGTTTACGGGATGGGCCGAGCTAGACTGGGGGTTGGGTCCGGCCGGAGGGGGACTGCGCAACTCGTCGTTTCTCTCCAGCGGCGGCCGAAGGTGGCGGGGGCGTCTAGGGTGCGGCCGGGGCGGGGAGAGGGAGAGAGAGCGCGGAGGGGCGACTCCTCCCCCGCCACACCCGGTGCACAGGAAGAGGAACAGCCGCGCCCTGCTCCCGCTAGCCCCGGCCCAGCGCAGCGCCATGGCGGCGGAGGACGTGGACGGGCTGGCCGTGTCTCGGCCCCACTATGGCTGTGAGTACCGGGACCCCGGGGGTCTGGGAATCCGCGTGACCGCCAAGCGACGCCCCGCCCGAGCTGTCCGTGCCGTCCAGCGCTGGGACGGGAGGCTTGGTCACCGCAGGCATGGGGGCAGCCGCGGGGTCCGGGCCCCGGGACTGCCCCGCGGGCGCGGCGCGCCCCGCCGGCTCTCCTCGCGGGCCCCGGCGAGCTGCGCCTTCCGCGAGATGGGCGCTGTGCCGCGCGGGAGCTCGCCAAAGCTCGACGGTCCTCCTGAGTGCTGGCGAGGAGCGCTGGGAGAAGGCAGTGGATGAGCAGCGACGGGGCGTCCCGCGGCTGTGCCGCCGTCGTCTGCCGCGGGCGAGCCCTGCGCCGCGCCCAAGATGTCCGCCGCGGGCGGGGCGGGGGCGGCCCTGCCTTCCGCCTTCCCGCCGATTCTGGCGACCACACCCCATTTGCCGGGCGGAACGCCGCTCCCGTCGGACTCGCCTTGTCCCGCGACTGCCTTGTCGTGGGCTTGCTGTGGAGAGGGGGCATCTTGGCGTCCGACGCGCGGGCTCGCCTGTGCTACGATACTGCGTCAAAAATGATCAACGGCGGAGGAAAACGTGGTGCTGTGGAGGGGCGATGTTGTAGGCGGCAGTCAGTCGGACCTGGTCTTTTAACACTTCTAGGGATGGGGTTGCCACAGCTGTGAGCAGCCCGTGCCAATGCCTCACTATTTTCTTGGTTCAAGAATTTCTCCCTATCATCTGGTCTAAATCTCTCCACTTCTAGTTTAAAACTGTTCCCCCTTGTCCCATCAGTATCGCCCTCTTCCTTTTATAAGCCTCCTTTTAAGTACTGAAAGGCCACAGTGAAGTATCCCTGGAGCCTTCTCCAGGCTGAGCAACCCCTGCTGTCTCAGCCTGCCGTTTTGGGAAAGGGGTTCCAGCCCCCATAGCATCTTTGTTGCCCTCTGGACGTGCTGTAGCAGGTTTTGTGCTGAGGACACCAGACCTGGATGCAGTGTTCCTGCTGGGGTCTCACAAGTGCACTGCAGATTGTTGTTGAAGTTATTTTAGGTATAAGCTAACCTTTGCTGAATAACAGTATGAGATATTTCTTATTTGTCAAATTGGTTCATAAAACCTAAAATCTGTAGGTTTTTCTTCTTTTTTTGACATGAGATGTAAGTATGGGAAGAGAAGACTTTTTCACCGAGGCTTTGAACACACAGAATCTAGAAGATTTAGGCATATTACCCCTATGTAGATCTTCAGCATGATCTGAGGATGGAATGCAGGTTGGGAATCTGAATGATTCCCTTCCTTATAGGGAGTGTGAGTAGCATTTCCACCTTGTTTTAGAGGTGGACTATAAAGATATAGAAGGGATTATATGATGTGAATACGTATTTCTGTCCTTCATTAATCTTTTGCTATCAAAATTGGAGGATAGGTGAGGAGACAAGTGGTTGCTGATGGGCTTTTGAGGAAGACAAAGGCAAATCTAGAAGAAAATAAGAAAATAAAGGATTGTTTCTAAGAAATTGTGAGAGGGATGCAGTCAATTTGAGAAATCAGGAAGAAGGAATCTGGCACATTTATGTGACAAGGATAAGGAAATGGAGAGTTTTCTGTTGCTCGTAAAGAACAAGTCATTAGATCCTTAGTTTTCTGAATTAAAGAAGAACAACTGTGATGAGTTTCTGTGGGAGAGGTTGCATCTGATTTTTGATGTGCCTGTTCCATTACATTCAATCTTCAATCATCTGAGGGCTGTGTTTTGTTTATTTTCAGCCGTCTTGGATAATGAGAGGTTAACAGCGGAGGAAATGGATGAAAGGCGACGCCAGAATGTAGCCTATGAATACCTTTGTCATCTGGAGGAAGCAAAGAGGTGAGAATAATTGATTTTGAAACTGCTGGTGCTCTAAAAGACGATGTGACCTTTGGTACAGGGAATAATTTGGATGCATCTTACCTCTTGTCTTGGTTTCTTAGTGGCTATATAGTTTTGCTAGAAAGAACAACCAATCAAAAAAATCAAAGAAACTGACTTCCTCTCCAAAAAAACTAACTGACCTCTGATGTGTATTTCTAAGGTTCTCAAAGACTTCATGACAAGGGCTCTGTAGCTGTTTGTTCTCTTATTCCTAGCACTGGATGGGTTCTCCTGATGCTATGATGATTTTTTACCTTTTCTTTTTATATATCACTTATATATTCTCAATACTCTTAACATGCATACTTGTAATTCTTTAAGCCTAATGTCTTAGCACAGTCCTGGTATTCTATTAAGCCAGAAGACCAAACATCCTGAAGGCCTTGCACTTGGAGGCCAAAAAACCTTATGGTATCTTGAAAAACCAAGACTCCCTCTCAAACATGTCCTGTAAACTAAAATTAAGTCCATCTGGGGGAAAATACTTGGAGATAAGAAAATGTCACACTGTTCATTTAAACCTCTCAGTGGAGTATAATTTTTAAATATACTAATTTACAAAGTCCGTAAAATTGTATATGTGATCTACTGTGTGTGTACATTTTGGTCTATTCCACCTTGGTGAATTATTGCACCATAAAAATCCTTATTAGATACCGAGATAAAAAGCCCTTTATCCCTTAACCCTTTCTAACTCTTAATTCTAAAGCCAAAGGCATCATGTCCCGTTGTCTAACTTGTATATGTCTGGTGCACTATTGCCTCCTGGCTTAGCAGTGCACATGAAAAACAGTTATTCCCTTCCTCTTAACTGAAACCTTTTACAAATTTAAATTGTAACAGTGTATATTCCTTGCACACTGAGACCTCAATTCTTGCATATTTCTCCATGCATCCATATATTTAATAGATCTGTAGTACTTTTCCCTGGGTTGCTTGGACTGCTTTCTGGGCACTCAGTGCCTTTCTGGAAGTTCACTGCCAAAAGAGAGAAAACTTTTCCAACAGGGCCTTAGTGGGCATACTTAGAAAAAGTGCAATGATTATTTTGTATACTCCAATGGATTTGGTAGTATCATACATTATTGCATGGTATCTGCTTTTTCTTGATGTTATGGTATAGTAGAGTTTTGCTGAGTTGTCACCGTGAAGTTGTGCTGCTGACTTTTGTTTCTCATCTTTTATTTATATGGTCTGTTGTGTTTTCCTGAGTGTTACCCTTCACTCAATCCTGCTGAATTAGAATTTTTCTGATTTTTGTTTAAAATATTGAAATAGCTTTTATTCTTATTTTCCCTGTCTGGGTGCTGAATTTTGTGTGAATCTGTGTTAGCACGGCAGGCATGTTCAGCTGTAGTGACTTTACTGAGGAGGAAGTACTGAGTTTGTACAAGTTCAAACTCAGTTCTACTGGCAGAATATAAAGGGCTGAATTCCAGGACTTTTATTTTACCACAAATTTATAGTATATTTTTGAAGGGACAGGGAGCACGCAGTTTATGCTGTAGTCCTTTAGGCACTTAATGAGAGTTATCACTGTTGTAAATTCGCAGAGACTGCTTAGTTACTAGTAGACAATTTTCCGTCCATACAGACTTGAATGAAGTTTGAAGTAGTAAGCAAGATCTGACTGTGTTTCAAAATAACTCCTTCCCTTTGAATCCAAAGTCTACCAGCAAATGCGGGGCAAACAGGAAGAGATGAGTTGCACTGTAGTAACTGTCCAAGCTTGAAGGAGCCCCAGATCCTTCACTTGTGGGTTCTTCCTGCGTTCAGCCTTGGAGTAAATGCTAAAGGAGGTGCTGATTCTCACTTGAATTCCATGCTCAGGTCTGCAAAAAACCCAAAAACCACCTCAGGCAAAAATACATTTTACAGTAACAGCTTTAATATTTTCGTCTAGCTCTTGCTTAATCGTGGGTACTTACTCTTTAAATAAATCAGCTTTGACTCCGAAGTTCTTAGTGATCTTGTCTCTGCTTCTGAGTGTCGTCTTGATGTTGATGAGATTGAGCAGCTGGGCATTTGATTTTTGCCGCACATTGTCAGAAAAAAGAAGTGTTCACTCTTGTCTCAGGGTGAGCATTGAGATGTTTCAAATAATGCCTAGTGGTAGCCAGTATGTTTTGTAAAGAATGAAGAAACAGCTGTGCTGCTCCAAATGCAAGTGGTGGTGTACAGCCTTCCTTGTATCCACCTTGGCAGTAGGAGCACATATTTTTCAAGTGGAAGGTCTGCTTGGAGAGCCTCAACCCTTATCCAACCCATAACTCATGTTTGCTTAGTGGCATACAGGCTATTCATGTATATGTGAGTGGGAGTTCCTGATTCCTATAAAGAAGGCCATATCACTTAACATAAGAGTTAAAGATTAAATCTGTTCCAGGAGGGGAGCAGACTTCTGAGTTTAATAATTAAGATATACAAGGGAGAGAAAAGGCTTGAGTTCACTGTCTACTTCCAGGAATTTTTTTTCCTTCCTGAGAGGTTATTTTGTAAATTGCCCTTCGAGTTTTGTTTATTGCTACTAGTGCAGTCTAGAAGAGGGCTTTTGACTGCTTTGTTGGTAAGGAGATTATTTAGCAGAAGCAATTAAACAAGAGCTATAAGAGATCAGTGTGTTTGAAATTAATGCCCTTGATCTGAGATTTTCTATATTTGAGTTCTTTGCCAGTAGTGTAACTGAGACGTAGCATCTGAATTAGATACTGTGGCTTTTTCTTGTACTATTGATTACAGTCCCTCTGAGCTGTGAGAGGCCTAATAATCTTTCTTCATGGTGAGAGAATGTCAGATTGAAAATTATATCTCTAAGGGGAAGAGGAGGACCTAAGAGCCAAGGAAGGTAGCTGGTGTACTCTGTGTTGCACTCAGAAGCTGGAAAGGTGGATGTTGTAAAGGTGATGGTAGCCAAGGCAGGGTGAGAGGCAGCTGAAGAGCAGCAGCTGGTGACTCCTCTCCTCTTCCCTGTAATCATGTTATATTATTACAGTATAGTATTGCATTCAAACACTGTAGTTTGTATTTATTTTTTCTTCTACAACATAAAGACAAGTAAAATCATGTGGTTAACAACGTGCTGATTAGCATTATTAGAGGCTTGCTAGCCCTTTAACTGAGCAACAGATATGGAATCTAGAAGCAAAGTGTTTTTTTTTTTAATGTTAGAAGACAGGAAGATAATAATTGGCTAGCACCTAATTTCGTACTGAAGTAAAAAATATAGAAAAGTTTGAATTTCTGATCTGTTTGATGTGATGGCCCATGTGCAATGTAACTTTGGGCACTTCTGTACTCTATTTATGGCAATTTATAGCTGTTTGCAAGACCCGTCTGCTAATGAGCATACATCAGAAGCATTATTAGAGTTGTTTGATTGGTCTTTTTCGACTGTCACTGTTTTTTTATTGTTATTTTGTAGTTTTTTATTTCAGTTAATAATGTGCAACAGTCTTGTGAAACAGGAATTAATTCTTGCTAGTTGGCGAAAGTTACACTCTGCTTCCCTAAGTTGCCCAAGATTGTGAAAGACTGAAATGAAATTTGGAGTTAAAATGAAGATTGTGAATAGAGGGATTACTGTACTATGTGAAGAAAAATGGCTTTATTAATAAGTGTTGTTTAATACTTCAAATTTTCTTTTCCATGTTCTCTTGTTTGTTTGTTTGGATTGCTTTACTTTTTTGTTTTGTTTTGGGTTTTTTTTTTTGTTTTTCCCTGTCTCCAAATCACAGTAATCTAATAGAAAAGCTGTGGCAGTGCAGATAAAACTGCAAAAATATACTCTGTTCTGTTGCCAGCTCATTCTCACAGAAGGGTAAGGGTATATTTGTCTTGAACAGAAGCAGCCTGAGACCTGATTTTTGTGGTCCTTTTCTAAGAGTCAGGGTGTTTTACTATAATATCCTTCATCAATGTTTCCACTTGGAGATTGGGTCAGATACTGGTTTTGGGTTGGTTGTTTGAATTGGTTTTCAATATGTGTTGTTTTGTGGTGGGTTTTTTTGTTTGTTTTCTGCTTCTCTCAGACACAATGTAAGTGTCATGTTAGATTGTAATCCAGGAGTATTCATAGACAATATTTTATTATCACTAGTTATAAGTTGAAGTAACTTCTGCTTAGCTCTTACCGCTTTATTTGGGCTTTTATCGGGTCCTGTTTGGACTTGAGGTATTTCTCTACAGATCCTGTTCTGTTTCGTGTGACCTCATGCAGTTGCAGGGAGTGGCTGTCTGGACTGGAAATTACTTGGAATGCACATTCACGACTATTTTTTCTGAGAAGTGGGTGGAGAGAGGTACAGAAAGGACAGTGGTGGAGTACCACCATCTTTGCCTCACTTCAGATTCTTCTTTTATGACTCACTGGAAATGGTAATGAACAGCAGGCCAGGAGGAAAGAAACAACTGTTTGTTTAGAGACCAGGTTTTTTCTTTTTGGACGGTGCTTTCTGAAGGAGTACTGTGTATAATGTAAGGAGAGAACAGCCCAAAATAACCAAAGCAAACAGATGTTGCTAACAGTTCTTGGCTATTAAGTACTGTGGACTGCTTCTTAATAATCCTTATTTACAAGAAATCAAGTTGGTCTGGAGGAGTGATAACTTCAGTGATGTTGTAGCTTCCAGGCATTTAGGCCTATTTAGTTTCTAATGCTAAATGATCAAGGCAATTATCTTGAAGAAGATTTCTGTGTGTTTGATAATTACGTTCCTCTTGACTGTGGGCTTGGTACTCATCTCAGCTCTCCAGGACAAATGATCAATCTTTTTTGGCAGACATGGCAAGAGCAGCAGTATCCTCATCAGCAAGAGCAGCTAAGAGAATTTTTACAGGTTTATGGCAGTGTTTGCAAGGAAGCAAAGAGGAACCTCATATTTACTTTTAAGGGGATAGGGAGTAGTAGAGGGAAAGATTTTAATGACAGAGTATCAGTATTGTCTTTGGTTCAGCTGCATGTTGCCAGGAATCAATCACTGGGGAAAATCTGACATGTGTTACTCAATTATTTCTTGCTCTCTTGTATCTTTGAACTGAAAATGCCTGTGTGGATAATGAGAATGCTCTTTTACCTCTGGCTAGTACTTACTTTCCTAGCTCTCCGTCTGTACAAACCTTACTGAAAGGCATTGAAATATCCACCTACTTTTCTGGAGGATAACACTTCTGATGTGATAAATTTATTTTACTTTGCCATTGTTAACTCTCTGAGAGATCTTTCTTTCATCTTTTGAGGTGATTCCTTGATTTGTTTAGAGCTGGTAGAATGAGTTATTTTGAGGAGAAGTTTTTGTTGGGATTTTTTCCATGACTGTCTAATGCCCTTGTTCAGGTGAAATGGATGGAGAGCTGAGTCTGTCTTCCAAATTTTCTCTTCTTAACCATCTCTGAGAATGCCTGCCAAGTGTACATTTGTAACTGCACTAAAAATATTTGAGATTGCCTCTACATATGAATGATCTGCTGGAGTATGGGAATCCTAATTTTTCAATAAAACGAATAGTATGGTTAGTCAAAAAGATGCCATATCTGTGGTGTTGCAGTAGTAAGCAGTGAAAAAGTTTTTAAGCCATAGTTTTGTACATTCTTTTGGGTGGTTAGTGCAGATACTGTTGGGAAGAAAAAAAAAGGTGCTGCCTTTTGCTCTCACTGCTTTTTCCTCTGCTGTGGTGCTACAGCGGCCATGCATCTTTTCCTTGGTACATTTCTGGGGAATTGCATTAGAAGAAGGGCTAAACGATCACAAACAGAAGCATCTAGATGTGAAGGCACGATGTGCAACAGTTGGAATGAATTGTCTTTAACAATGCCTGGATTAGCTGCTAGTCATCCAGATCCCAGCATGTTTGCATTTGGTTTCGCTAGACCCCCTTTGAAGGCAGAGCGTAGTGAACAAATGCTGGTGCATCGTGGAGGTGGTACTGGACAGAGATAGTCATCGCTGTTTACTGTCAAAGGGTATGGAAAGGTTTATCCTTATCTGTAACCTGTAAATTCTCCATCTGGTTGCCAACTGAGAAGGTGTGCAGAAGATGTGAGGAGAACTTGATGACTGGTCACCCTCCGTGTCAGGGCAGCAGGTCCTGGACCTCCTGATCCTTGTTGGGCCAGGTGTAATGGCCCTCTCCTGGGTGGATAACTTGAACATCCTTTTCCCGCTTGAGCAAGAGCTTTTTCTTTTCTGGGGCAAGTAACAAAACTCTAAATTTCTATTTTGGCTTGTTAGATTTTTCAAAGCTATTTGAGTTGAAAGTGAAATTAAGAATGATGCTTTTGGTAGAGAAATAGAGGTAGAATAGACCAATCAGCAGTGAAATGTGTTTTAGTAAACACATCTTGCTCAATAGAATAAGTCAATTTACAATCCAGATAGTTTTATAGTAATTACTGGTGTAATTTTAATGGTTGTAAAGGTACCTGACAATGTGTCATACTGATATGAGCAAAGTCCTCTGAGTTAACAAGTGTGATTTTGGATTTCCATGCTTTGGAAGTCTTTAAGGGACTGATCTTGAACATTGTATCTCTTGATGATGATCTTGTTTCCCAGGATGTTTGTTGTTGCACCACTGTGAAAGCCTTCCTGTGCTTCTCTTCCCTCCACCCTTCCCTGGGATGTGATTATGATCTTTGAAGAGTGGAATTCTAAATAAGTATTGTTGGTACCTTCCTTTAGATAGGACACCTGCTGTCTGAAACATGCTGGTGTCCCTTAGTCTTCTTTTGTGAGCCTTGTTTCTGTAGGATCAGTTCTCAGGCAAAAGATGATAACGCTTTAAATGGTGTCAGTGCTGGGTGCTGGACAAGGCAGGCAAAAAAAAATGATGTATTATACAAATATGGACCCTGAGGGTGAGCAAATCCATTGGGGAGTTAGGGAAAGGGAGACAGTTTTTCTTTATTGAGGTTTTGTTGTTCTGAATGGAATGCTTAGTATGCTGTAAGTCATTGTGTGTCATAATTTGTCATTTTTGTAGTAGGAATTAAATGGCAGGCTAGCATTATTCACTGTCTCATTTCCAGCTTCTGACTTATGGTTGTACTGTGACCACTGAAACTCCATTTGTCAGAGTTCTGTCCTCTTGTGTGTTTTCTGCCATCTCTTAAGATTTTTGCCAAATTCTGCTGTTACAGCAGCCACATGAAGAATAAGATGCTATCACGAACTATTACTTAAGGAGGTTTATATTATTTACTGTATGTCAAAAATCCTGTGAAACAAACTATTTTCCACCTAAATAAATGTAGTTTTCAACACAGGAACAGGTTGATCATGTTACAGGTCCTTCTTGCTCAAAATGTAGCTGTCCTGAAATTGTGAATCTAGCTAAGTAACTACCAAAAACTGAAGTATGTGAATATGTTTGGGTCTTTACTGCTGCAGGTTTTCATATCAACTTTGGCAGATCAAGAACAATTTTTTCATTTGTTTTCTTGTGAGCAAAACTATTGTTATATGTTTTATGCTTTTTTTTTTCTTTTTTTTTTTTTTTTTTTTTTTTTAGCTCTGACTAGACAACTTTAGGAACTTTTGCATTAGCACTGTGATATTTGGCAGAGTTATACCACAAAGGTTTCCAGTATTGATTTTATTGATGCTCCAGGCACTTCAAAAGTGCACAAAAATGACCTAATTTCAAGAATTTGTACTCACAGTCTGAGCACGTGCATGGAAATCACGTGTTGAAAATGTCTTTGAAGAATGTGATTTTGGGCAAACAGACTGCCTGTTTCATGGTTGTGAGAAGGAGACGTTTAAGGCAGTCTAACTCTGTTGGTAAAGCACAAGCTTAGGTAGGCTTGTTTTCCTAATTAAAGTATATTGGTATGGTATACAGACAGTGTTATGAAGATCGGAGACCAGCAGTCAAATATGGCCCTGGAAAGAGAGTTGAGCTCTGTGCCCCTCCAGTCTCCCTCCGTTTCCTCATTCAGGGGGAAATGGAGCATACGCCTCTTGAAGAAGAAGACAACGACCTTCTGAAACGTGGTTGGTAGGGGAACACTGGAAGCAAGGAAGCGCTGCTGTGGCACTGACATGCTTACAAAGAGAAGACTCACATGATTCTCACCTGTGATCAGGAGCTCTGTGGCCAGTGCTCTCAAACTAGCGACTCAGAAGTTTACATGGAGGTTCTGTTTGCAGCTTTCCTGCTAATGCAACTGGTGAGGTATTCAGTAAGCAGAATGTGATGTGGAACTGAGCTTCAACCAACAGTGTTGGTACTGATACAGATCGTACCAGTTATTCTTCGGCATGATGCGTCAAGGTTACATACTTTATCTTCTTAGAGTTCTTATTTGCTGGAAGTGATATAATGTCACTCTTGAGGCCTGCACAGTGGAACTGACCACCAGGTGCAGACTTAGATGGTGTGTTGGGCCACTGAGTCATCTCAGAGTTGAAAAATGTCCCTGGCTAGGTCTGTGTTTTGGAATGGTAGGAGAATTGAAGGCTAGAAAATGTTACTTATATTTCTGGCCCCTTCAAATAATTAGTTTTACTTGGAAATTATTGTTACTTAATGATGACCAAGAAGTGAGCTTTCCTCATTGGTGGATAAAATCACTTTTTTCAACTATTGATGCCTTCTGTATTTTGTATGTCTTGCTCTGTTTTCTTTTTGTGCTGGAACATACTGCATGGTAGTCCTGTCATGAAATGAGCAGCCTTCTTTAGAGGCTTTTTCCATTTTTAAAATTTTCTACTCTAGTTTTTTTATTTATTCAATTTGCAACAGTTTCCGGAGAGATGGTTTGCTAGTTATACTTCCTCAGACTTGTCTATAATCAGTCTGAGAGGAAAAGAATGGCTTTTTATTTATTTTCCACACTATTTAAATTGTCTCAGGTTTAGCCAGACTCAACATTCTCACAAATGAAAGAGCAAAAGGTATGCCATATGATCAGTGTTAAGTTTTTGCTGTGTCTAAACTCCAGATCTGGTTGAATTACACCTACGATACTTTTCAAACATAAGGACACATTTGTGTAAATTTGTCATAACTCTCAATAACGCCATATTGTGGGAGAATAAAAAAGTTGCTAGTTGAGATGATGATGTTGTTTTTTTCCAGTCCTTGGTAATGAAGCTGAGTTTCCTTTGAAAGCTTGAAGACAATGTTACTTGAGAGACTGGCTGCCCAACAATACCTGATGTTAACTTTTTATTGTCATGTGTTGTCAGGAGAGCCTGGCTCTAAATTGCAGTTGATGGTAGTAGCTGCATGTAGGCATTCAAGAATCTTTTTCTAGGAGGGGGATTCTGTAACAGTATGACTAACTGATTGAAAAGGTGAACTTACTACTTTAATTAGAGCTAACTTCAGTAAAATTGTAAGTCCAGTATTGTCTGTGCAGTCATGTGATGAAACTTGATTGAAAAAACAATTCTGGGTTAAATATTGTTTTCTGTACTGGTGAGAGGGAGGGAGCATAGTGGAAACAAGTAGCAGAAGTAGCAGAAAATAATTGAAAGTTTCTGCAAAAAACTTTTTGATGGCATATTGTTCAAATGCCTAATGTCGAAAAGGAGTAGAGGTTGTTGCCCATCACCTGGGTTCCCCGCTCATTGAGAAATGTATTTGTATTGTTCATCTGGAAGTTCCACATGTATTTCTGCCTTTTAAGGATGACAGGTGTTAATTTTAATACAAGTATGTAAGCTTTTAAATATAAAAGGTACTGAATGATATTTTCTGAAAACATAGCTTTGTCCTCTGGCTTAGCAAATGGTTAAGGAATGCTACACCAAGCAGGAACATTACTGTATGTAAATTGCTCTAGTTTTGTAGTTATAATAACACCCACCTAAGAACCTGTTGAAACAGGTATGAGTACATTGAGATAGCTTATGTTCTAATTATGGGCCATTTATCTTTCGTTATGGAGACAGACAAAACTCACTGCCTCTGTGCCCTTCCATAAGGTAATAATTAAATTGTTTGGTCACATGTCCCTTCTACTTACTTTAGGTCTTCTAGTCTGAAGAAAGTGGATGTTTTTTGGTGGTTTTTTTTTGTTTTCCAGGTAAGGTAGTTGGGAAGGTGTTGTGAAAACTGTTGCTATGATTTGGACTCTATCAGCATCTGAGTAGCTCTGTGTCCTCTCAGGAATCTTTGGTTCTAATGGTCTGTGGCATGCAAGTGACAGTATCTTTTTGATAATAGTCCAGAATTTTTAAACTTATGTCATGTTTATCACATATTCAGTTAGTATGAGCATTTTTCTAGAACTTAATATTCAAGAGCAACTAAGTTTTGAGAGGAAAGCGGCAAAACCTGGAAAAACAGTAGTTTTAAGAAGAACTGAGTTTCTTTCTGTATTTTATGTATAGATATTTTCCAGGTGTTTCCAGAAACCTTTTCTTCCTGGTAAACACTACTTTCCAGGTCCTGCTTTAGGTTGCAAGCCCCACCTTTTTCCTGGGCTCAGGCTGCAGTCCACAGTGCAATGGTGTCTCATTTGGGATTTAAAGTGCACTGGGTTGCAGCAGGATCAACTACTTGCTTGTGTTTCAGATTAGTGCCAGTAACATGGGTTTATAATACCTGTAAGCCAAATTATTAACTTTGTTTACGTTATACTGTCAGCTCTGTTTTGTAGTACCGACTGTTGCTCTTTTGGACCCCTGTTGTCTTGAAAGTCGCCTTTCTGTGATCTTATTTGGTACAAGTCCTGTAAGAGCTTTAGAGTTCAGCTGCAAGTGAGGCATGGTCTGAGTAAGACACTTTAGAAAATGGCCTGTGGTTGTGCAGGTCCCTTTTTTAGAGACTAGAGCAGTCAGGTAGCAGGTCATCTTCAGGTGAAATTGTAGCTGAGCTCACAGGTTACAGCCTCCAGTAGCTTGTACAGAAAAAATATCAAGATGCACCTTTGTTTTGAGAACAGTGATTTTTTTCAAAATGTTTTGCTGTAGTCTTTATTTTTGTCATGAGATCTGTGATATCATTTGATGAGATGGAAGGCAGCAATATAAGGGAAAATGAGTTATGAGGAGAAGAATGCCTGTTCCATGTTTTTTCCCCTGTTCTTGAAACGTAATAGTAGGATGGGAGAAGACATATAGGAAGATAGACTTAAGAACATCATCGTTGAACTGAAAGAGGGTAGGTTTAGATTCGATATAAGGGGAAAAATTCTTTACTGTGTGGATGTTGAGGCACCTGAAGCAGTTTGCCCAGGAAATTGTGGCTTGCCCTATCCCTGTAAGTGTTCAGGACCAGTCTTGGATGGTCTGAGCAACTTTGTCTAGTGGAAGATGTCCCTGCTATAGCAGAGGGTTGGAATGAAAAAGGCCTTGAGGTCCTTTCTGACTCAAACCGTTCTGTGATTCTGTGAACATTGTAGGACCTCTCTGTGAGATTTAAAAGAGCTTGAGTAAGTGACACAAAGTCCTGAAATAACTAGCAAATACTTAATGAGAGTAAAGAAATGCTTGTGAGATAAACCGGTACAAGGGGAAGATTTAAGTTAAGTTAGTTAAAAGGACAGGATGGCCACACTATCTGTAGACCAGTGCAACCTAGGTTGTGGGCTGAAGCAGAAGCATGAAGATGAGATGGTGTCTTAATTACTTTTGAAACTCTGGCTGATTAACTCTGAACTCTTCTCCTTAATATTTTCTCTGAAGTATTACTGACTAGCATTTTAATGACGCCACTCTGTGTTAGTGTTATATCTGTTTTCAACCCCTAGTGCTAAGTGAATAGTATGCTTGAGTATGACAGCAGCAGCAGCATGAGACTTGTTTGGCATGGGATTTTGTTCACAAATCAGAAATGTATTAATATGACCAATTTTGTTGTTTTTGCACTTCCAGATGGATGGAGGCTTGTTTGAATGAGGAGCTTCCTGCCACAACAGAGCTGGAAGAAGGATTGAGAAATGGAGTCTACCTGGCAAAACTTGGAAACTTTTTCTCCCCTAAAGTGGTTTCTGTGAAGAAAATCTATGACAGGGAACAGACTAGGTATAAGGTGAGTACTGTTGACCATGGATACTTCTTTAAGTAGACATCTAAAATGGGAATATGTATGCATGGAAATACTGTGAGAAAATAAGCATAAAGTTAATTTGTATTAGTCTTACCTCAGAAACTCTGCCTTCATTCTAGAACAATGGTTAAATTAGGGGGTGGGTGGACTCTTGCCTTTATATCTAAGCTTGCACTTAGGTAAAATAATTTCTTGTAAATGGTCAATATGAGTGTTTATAGAAGACTTTGGACTTCTTTCCTGCAAAAATGTTGTTTTCACTATCTGTGTTAATGAAACTCATTGCTGTTCTTGACAGCTGTGATATTTTGTTTCGAAGTGCCCTCCCTCTTGTTTCTGCTGGTTTTTATTTCAGGCAACTGGTCTCCACTTCCGACACACAGATAATGTGATCCAGTGGCTGAATGCCATGTCTGAGATTGGTCTCCCCAAGGTAACTTCTGTCTTGTACATACGAATAAATAAATAATCTCAGAAAAGCTTTGCATTCTGTGGAAACATTTGCTGTTACAAAAAGAATCAGCACACTTACACTAGTTAATTCTTAAATTTCTAGATTTCTGTCCCTATAGAAACTCTCTCCTAGAACTTGCTGAAAGATTTCATTCTGCTACATGTGTGAGAATGACTAGGAGCAAAATAATTTATCCCTGTGTACCATATCCCTGATATTACTTATCTTGCATAATATCTGCAATATGTCGTTCTTGCCTTGTTTTGAGCAGTATCCAGGCGACAGTTTGATTGTGAAAGTTTTTTTAGAAATCAATGCTAAACGTAGCAGCACAACAGAAAATACTATGTTCTCTGTTTCTTCAGACTTTCCTGTTAAATTTTCACGACAAGTTGAAAATGTTCCTGGTGTGGCTTAATCAAGTATAAATGATTGACTTGACTAGAGAAATGGCCAGATAAACTTTTCAGTGCTAATAAACACAGTTGCCTAACAGTGTATGGAACTGTGGTAGCATTGGGCTGATAGTCAAGTTTATTTGTAGCCATGTTATGCATAGTCTCATCAAAACTGGCATTGTGTAGTTTAAGTTGATGCATGTTTTCTTTGCATATGTACTTGCAAATTGAACACTTTGGTTTTGGCAAAGATTTTTAAATAACTTCCTGTGATTTACTAGTTGAGCTTTCCTGGGATCTATGATGATCTTACAGAAACACATTTGGTATTAGAAAATACTGAAATATGCTGTTAGGGTGGTTAGGTGAAAAGAAATGAGGGATTTAGACGGAGAGGCATCAAGTGCCAGGTATGAGGTAAGATTTTTCAGATGCATTAGGCTTTGGGTGGAAGTAAATGTGTGAGAAGATGTTGAGGAAACTGGGTTGGGGTTCAGTACATTTACATGAGATACTGGTGCTTTAAGTATTTACCATGCAGAAGAGCCAGTGAACTGATGCTGTGGAATTAATGTTCATTCAGTTGCTCTTGCCTTTACAGAAAGAGCAGTGCTATTTTGTTCTCATAGGCAACAGCAAGGAACCTTCAAATAGCTGGAAAATAACATACTTTATTATGTTACAATAAATCAGGACTTCTGAAATAGCTGAAATGTCATTTGTTAAACTTGGAAGGCTTTGTGTTTGAAAGCTTTTGGGTCCAGCTAACTGAAAATATAATATGCAGAGCACCTCTGTGCTGGTCTGGGTTTCCAGTTTCCCTTTGAAATTGTCTCTCCTCTTGTTTTTCAACCACATTTAATCCAAACGAAATTGTGTTTTCTCTCTTCTCCTGTAAGTCTTTTTTCATCCTTTGGCTTTCACTGAGGTCCTTGCTAATACCTCATGACCCAGTCAGTATCTTGGTGTACACACAAAAGAAAGATTCTGCCCATTCACATATGTAGAACTTGGCAGGAAAAGGACAGTTCTGATTTGTGTATTGCAAACAAAAGGAAGCATTGACACTTCATCAGGAGAAACACTGGTCCAGGGCAGAGAAGCTTGAAGAGTTGTGTTCCATGAGCTGTTTCTCTAGTGTAATGTGGAAGAATTGAGCTGATGTGATTTGGCTATATAGATTGCATAAAATTCAGACAGCTACCTTTGTTTTGTCTCTAGATATTCTACCCAGAAACAACAGATATCTATGATCGCAAGAACATGCCACGCTGTATCTATTGTATTCATGCACTCAGGTAAGGAATACTAGACAGAAATCTGATTGCTTCTGAAATCTTTCTGCAAAGCTGAAACGTGACAGGAAAGACAGCTGAACTGAAGGCTGGATGACGGCAAGTCTTCTAGCAGAACAATCTCATCAGGTCAGCAAAGATTAATTAAGCCAATATTTTGCCTACGGCCGGGGCCAAATCAGATTCTGAAAGAAAAAAGCCAGTCAAGTATGTTGATCTTACTACCTTTTTATTCTGGTATTCTGGTTCCCACCCTCTCTGCTGTCTGAGCTAGGCAGAGTTAGGCATTGTTTAACCAAGAAGATAGTAAGGCACTGGCACAGATTACTCAGAGAAGCTTTGGCTGTCCCATCCCTGGAAGTGTTCAAGTCCTGGTTGGACTTTAGCAGCCTGGGATAGTGGAAGGTGTCCCTCCCTGTGGCAGTGGGATGAGTTGAAAGTAGATGATCTTTGAGATCCCTTCCAAGCCACGCCTTTCTGTGATTCTGTGATCTGTGTTGAGCTGGCATGACAGGCAGAAAGTAGGAGTTGGTTTTATTTTCCCAGACCCATGTTTCTGCAGCTGTATGGAATCATCTCTCCTTTGTAGCGATTCTATTTCTCATCAGGCCACAGGTGAATACATTAACCCTATTTTAGTGAGCCAAATCAGCCTAGTGGATACTTCACTATTAGAAATGCCACACCTGCAGTCCTGTGTCCAGTTCTGGGCTCTCCAGCATTAGAGAGACACAAACCAGCTGGAGAGAGTTTAAGGAAAGGTCACTAAGATGCTTAATGGACTAGAGGATCTCTCCTATCAGGACAGGCTGAGACAGTTGGGCCTATTCAGCTTATATAACATATAGTGCCATGGGAATCTCAACAATGTGTGCAGCTATCTGAAGGGAGGATGCAAAGGAGAAGCCAGGCTCTTCTCAGTGATGACCCATGATGTGATAAGAGGCAAATGGCATAGTCTGAACCATAGGAGAGTCCCTCTTAACATCAGCAAATTTATCTGTGAGATTCTGCTTCATTTATCTGTGAGATTGACCAAAGAGTGGCACAGGTTGCTCTGAAATGTGAAGTCTCCACTGTTTTGATCCCCAAAAGCCATCTGAAATGATCCTGGATAACTTGATCCTATATGACCTGGTTTGAAAAGGGAGCTTTAACAAGACAAACTTGAGAGTGCCCTTCTAGCCTCAACCATTCTGTTATTCTTTGAAGACTTCATAGTGGTGGGCATAGTTACGTTCCATTAAGGGGGGAAGAGAAGAGTCAGCTCACTCTCTTGGTGATTATGAGCTATTATATTGGCTTACCTCTCCTTGAATCTGTATCTCCTAAAACTGTATCATTGCCAGAACCACAAGGAAAAATGCCTAGTTCTAATTATTTGCTTCTTTTATTTTCTAGCCTGTACCTTTTTAAACTGGGTCTTGCCCCTCAGATTCAGGATTTGTATGGCAAGGTAGACTTCACAGGTAAAAAAAACCCAGCACTTTCGTATGCTGCCTTCATCTCATACCCTTCTAGATCAGTTATTGAACGCTTGTTTAAGTCAATTAAAGGATTGTTGCTGTGATATTCTTAATGTAAATAAAATTATAAATTAATGGCTGTGAGGAGTTTCAGTAATTTAAGAAAAAGAACTTAATTTGCCAGCTTCCGAGACAGGCAGTTAGACAGTCATTGGTTCATTTTTTGTACTGTAAACATTTATTTTACAAATAACAATGTCTGAACACTTTTGTCACTGTGGTAAGATGCTTAAGCCTTGCATCCATCTTTTAGAGTTGTATGATATTTAGCAACTGCATGTGTTTACGCACTGCATTCGCTTCTCTCAGTGTAGCCTGTTTGTGGGGAAAAAGAAAATCTTAAACTACTGCCTGTGTGTTTTCCTGACCTGTTGGCAACCACAGTTGAGGTACCTCAGAATGGAGTCGGTTTCCAGCTCCTCATGAGAGTTCTTGCATTGTTTTCTAATAAGAAAAATTAGAGAATACTCCCGTATGAGTTTCTGGGAGAAATGTAGATTTTAGAAGAGTGTGCAAAATGTCTTAGCATTTTCATTTATTTTGTTTCACTTACTGAGTTACAATCAAAGTATTATTTAAATAATAATTGTCATCTGTTGTAGCTGTCCTATTTTTTTTTTTAGCAGCAGTTAGTACAACAGTGCTAATGGATTGTTAATGATAATGCCATGTAACACTAATTTAACATGTTTCAGAGGAGGAAATCAGTAATATGAGGCTTGAACTGGAGAAGTATGGCATTCAGATGCCTGCCTTCAGCAAGATTGGAGGAATTCTTGCAAATGAACTTTCTGTGGATGAAGCTGCATGTAAGGAAAAATGGCATTTTGTTTGCTTTTTCAAATCAGCAGATCATTTAAGTGTTAGTTTTAATGCTGCAGGTTTTAAGGCTAGTACAGTCTTTCTGATAGGCCTTTTCGAAAACTGCAAAGATGTTTTTATTCTTTCCCTTGTGTATTTTTCTTTTTTCTGGAGCATGATTGTTTGACTACTTAAAATATTGTAGG
This sequence comes from Ammospiza nelsoni, assembly GCF_027579445.1. NCBI lineage: Eukaryota > Metazoa > Chordata > Aves > Passeriformes > Passerellidae > Ammospiza > Ammospiza nelsoni. The sequence goes on along the minus strand of NC_080646.1, from coordinate 190,954 downwards.
AATTAGGAATTAGGCTGCTATTTTTTTCAAAACACAAAGCCATGATGAAATTAGATATACTTTGATAATTCTTTTGCTTTCCAGTTAATTTTCAGATGATTTTTCTGCTCTTTTCAAATAAGGGATTCTGGATTTCTTGATTTTTAACAGTGCTGTTTTATTTGGGACTAAGTGGCAGACTGTGGCTTGTTTTTCAGTGCATGCTGCTGTCATTGCCATTAATGAAGCAATTGACCGTCAGGTTCCAGCTGACACTCTTACAGCAATGAAGAACCCTAATGCTATGCTAATAAATCTGGATGATCAACTGGAATCCACTTACCAAGCCACACTCTACAGAGCAAAGCAAGACAAGATGGACAATGCTAAAAATAGGGTAGCTCAGTTCTTCTTTCAAACCATTTGCGTGCGTTGCTGTGTTGTATTGCAGTGTAAACTGTGGGGAATTTGCTGAATGTGTGTTAAGGTCATGTATATGTGGTCTTGGGTGGATTTACTCCTCCTGGCATTCTGTTACGTTCTCCAGTAACTTATCTTCTTGCAGAAAACAGGCAAGAGTTAACTGCATTAGTCTGTTTAACTGTCTGAAATACGGGCCACATAGATACAGAATTCCTGTCAACTTTTTTTGTTGGGAGTGCATCCTTCTGTTTTCACAGATATGTTTTTCTAACAATGAAATGATGAGCAAAACTGACTGATGCTGGAAGTGGTCCATGTTGCTTTAGAATAGTATATAATAGATGCCTAACTCTGTGTACAGCTTTCTGTGTTCTGGAGCTCTACTGTGTGTTCAGTAGGGCCATTAGATTGAAATAAGATGTGGTTCTAAACTGTCTGTATCAGAGTTTGACTATAGTTACTCCAAATGTATTTATGTCTAGGGCTTCTTTTTGCATGTGTAGAGGTAGTGTATGTATGGCCTATCTCAGATCTATATGGGTCAACATTTACCCTTCCTGACCTTTTCAGTTAGAAGGTCTGTAAGGGAGAAGGAAGCTGTAGAAACCCTGATTAGTTTTTATTTCATCTTCAGATTGCCTCAGAAAGTTCAGAGAGAGAGAGAGATGTGTATGAAGAACTTCTGACTCAAGCTGAGATTCAGGGAAACATCAATAAAGTGAACAGTAAGTGTAATGTTATACTAATAGTCTTAATTAAAAGAATGATACCTTCAAAATGATACCTGTCCTCCTCTTTTTCTGTAATGCTGACAAAATTTCAAGGAAGTTCCATTGTTTTTGTGGGTTATTTTAGTGGTGGGGTGTTTTGGTTTTCTTCAGTTGTGTGGTTTTCTTGTTGTTAACTGGGTTTTGTTTTGTTTTGTTTTTTTTTAGTCATTATTAGTACATAGTTGTAAGCTTAATTCACTATGACTTCTGTAACCCTTGCTTTTGGAAATGGATTGTCCATGTTGCTGAGCCCTTCAATTCTTCATTCTGAATAGTGCATGCCATTTAATAGCCTGTTTTTCAGGCTAATAATTCATAATTGACTATATAATTGATTCTGGAAGTGTTCCTTTTGGATTACATACCTAACTTGTTGTCTATCAGGTCTAAGAGTATTTCTTTCTGAGTGGTAGGTTGTGTAAACCATGGCACTTTCTCAAGACTCTGTTTTACTGTTGCTAGCACATGCAGCCATATCAAAGATTGACCTGGCTTTGGAACGAGGAGATGCGTTAGCACTGTATGAAGCTTTGGCAACACCAGCCCTGGGACTTCAAGGATTGCTACAAGAAAATTGCGATTGGTATTTCAAGCAGTTCTTGAGTGATAGACAACAGAAACAGGAGGTATGGTGTTGGGGAGGGTGAAACAAGAAAGCCTTTTAAATATGACTGCCCGGCAAAAGAGTTTGAGAATATAGAAACTATAAGTGAGATTGAAATGAAAGCGACCTTTGAGATACCTTAGTTGTGACCAGTTGAATGTAATCCCCACTGGAGGAAACAATTCCCTCTGCAAGTAGGCCCTGCAGCTTGGCAGACGGGGCCCAAAGAGTAAGATTTAAGGTTTAACATGTAAATGTAGTATAGTAATGTAGTGATTCTTATAGGTTGTGTGGAAATGTTATAAGATATGCATGCTGTAGTAGATTGGTTAATGAGAATCTGCATATTCAACACTGAAGATGATTTATTGTATTGTAATGGGAGCTTCGCTCTCTTTTCGCGCTTTCTTATCTCTCTTCTCCCTTATCTCTTTGCTCGCTCTCGCGCTCTTCTTTGCGCCCTTTTCTTTCTTTGTCTCTTTGTCTTCCCTCTGCACTTCTTCACCCCCTCCTTTCTACATGCTCTCCGCTCTTAAACCTTTGCCGTTGACTCTCTTACGCTTTAAGCCCCTTTTCTCTCGGGCCTGCTCCGAGCTGCGGCTGGCAGCTCACAGCAGGGCCCTGCACCCCCACCCTTTGCAATAAACTACAAGTTATATGACTTGGCTTCAAAGAGATCTCATCTCCGTCTGTCCCTACCGTGCGTGACCCCCGTCACTCCTACAGTATGGAAAAGTATAGATTACCCTGATTTGTGAGGTTTTTTTCCCTGCCTTTCACCATACAACTGTGTACTAATCACTTGGTATATACCTGCATTACGGTTTAGTGTTGTCTAGAAAAAGTCAGTGTTAAGAGACGGAAGCATTGAGTAAGCCTATTATTTAGGCTTTATCTCTGCATGTGAAAGGCCAGTATAATTTTTGTATGTATGTAGGTGTACATATAATAGACCAAACCTTAAACTGCTAACTTGTGTGTGTATAGAACTATTAAAATTAAGGTGTGTCCTCCCTCATTTTGCTATTGTCAGTGCCTAAATAATATGAATACGAGTGTTTTATAAACACCTATCAGATAAGCTTGAACTACTTTCACTGTGGAGAATACTATCATAGACCGCTTGAAGGCATGGTGCTTAGGGACATGGTTTAATGGTGGATTTGGCAGTATTAGGTGTATGGTTGGACTCAGTGCTCCTTAGGGTCTTTTTCAGCTTCAATGATTCTGTGATGGTACCCGAGTTATTAAAGTCCTCCTACTTATTTTCTATTTGTATTTGTGTGATATCATAATAGTTCAAGAAGTGTGTATGTATAAGCCAATGCTGCATGTTCTCCATTTTGATGTTCTGCTAACTCTGTAGTTGCTCAGAGGTAAAACGCAACATTACTTAATGGATTGTTTCATGCCAATTGCTAGTCTCACTGCAGCAACCAGCTCATGTACAGAGAGCCTTTCCCCTCAAAGTTGTGCCTTTTGTCTTAAGTATGTTATCACTTTGGAAGCAATCTTGCCTTTTATTGCTATGTCCATGGGACTGCAGTTCTGATATAAAAAAGATCAGATTGTACACATACAATCTTTCAGCACCTGAACTTAGAATCTGGTGAGTAATTTCATATTTCCTTACGTCTATTCTTTCTGGTTTAAGTTCAAGTGGAGTATTTTTATTGAGGTAATTGAAATTAACTTGGCATTGTTTCACCCTTACAGTTTCTGTTTTTTCTTTAGGCTGGCCTTACAGGTCCTCTGCAGAAGGAAGAGTTGCAGTTGGGAGTGGATGCTGCTAACAGGGCAGCGCAGCAGTACCAGCAAAGTAAGGATCAGCAGAAATTTCTGTAGCAAAGTCACTGTGGATGTGATCAAGAAAATGAAGCAGCACAGTATTTGGGTTTATTATGAATGGTCATTGTGAATGTTCTTTAAGTATTTTACAGCTGCTAAGAACATGAAAGAGAGTTGGTTGCCCTAATTATTTGCAGTGTCTTTTATCCAACTCTTACAATGTGGCTGGAGATAACAGCATTAGAACATTAATTTGAATTAAGAAACATTGAATTTTTGCATCCATCTTAAATAACCTCTTTTTATAGATTACTTTTATGAATTTTTATGCTGTGGATCTGTGAAGAAAATCTGGATTGCTCCAAGAGATGTGAAAGATAGTTTTATCTGCTGATCATTTACACTGAGCTATAGAACCATTACTGTTTCCAAATATCAGGTAGCAAATAAAATGCCGATAATTTGCTGATTGGTTTTTGATAGATGCTTCTGAGACTGCACTGAGCTCTCTTACTGTCCAGGAGCAATTTACTTTGTGATAGGTAGAAAGGAGAGTAACAGAGGTTGGAGGAGAGAGGGTTTAGAATACAAGAGGAAAATAGCGAATGCTGAATTAAGTAGGCAGCTACCTTTGAAGTGCCTTGTTTGTTAGGCATGGACGTCCACATTTGTTTACCTTCTTGTGGTGTTTTAAGTTAGCCAGCATGTACCCAATATGGAGTGCCTGTGTTACTGCCTTGAGCAGGATAGAGGTAGAAAGGAAGAAAAAATCGGTATGATTCACCCATCCAAAAATTTGCAGTGAGGCTTCTTACTATCAGAATAGTGAAATGGTAAAACAGTCCCTTGATAACCAGACAAAAAGGTGAACTAGTATTAAATAGGAACATTGTGTGTTTTAATGGTCTTCAGTAATGGAAGACTGGCTAACTAGTGTAGGGGGTGTATGGATCTGAGAGTTTGGCTCTTTCCCTGCAGTTTGGGTATTATTCTTTGTCTAGTTAAGTATTTGAGTAAAATGAAAGTGCTAGTAAGTATTATGGGAGTCTCAGCTGTCTGCCTTCCTCATTTTTTTATGCTCTTTGAATTTCTAGAACTGGCAGCAGTAGCCAAAATTAATTCAGCAATTCGAATGGGTGATGCTGAGAAGACTGTGGCAGAAATGATGAATCCAGAGGCCCAGTTACCAGAGGTTTATACATTTGCTGCAGATCTTTACCAAAGGGAGCTGGCCACCTTACAGCAACAGAGCCCTGAAGTAAGTATCAACTTCTCTGTTATTTCTGAAGGTTGGCATGGGTCACTGGGTCCACCTTGTCTGTTTTCCTGAATGCGTTCTCTGGAACAAACCTGTCTTGAGTCTTCCCAGAACTGCTTTGGTGTTCAGTCTGTTCTGATGTGGTTTAATCCTTTGATCTTGATCTGATCGGCCTTGTAAGACTTTACCTCAGTCTCTTACTTAGTGATCGAGCTTTGTTTATGATACTCACCTTTCTACTTTGTTGTCTTAAAGGATATCTCTTTGCCTTGTTACATGTCTGCTCTGACAGCTACTCCATTGTTCTCTGTGTGCAGCAATAGTTTGTATAGAGTGAATAGAATTAATTTGTTGTCCTCTTTGTATGCAGGGTCACCTCACCCATCCAGAACTGGCTGTTGCTGTGGAGATGCTGTCTTCTGTGGCCCTGATTAACAGGGCTTTGGATTCAGGGGATATGAACACAGTGTGGAAACAACTGAGCAGTCCTGTCACAGGCCTTACAAACATTGAGGATGAGAACTCACAGAGGTGAGTAATTCAAGGAATTGTAGCTATCCTTGATGTGCTCTGTGGCTTCATGAATTTTCTGTTCCTTCTCTTAAATTTTACATGATTTCTACATTCTTTCTTGCAGTATGGATTTAATCTCTGCTATCTCTTGAATCTTGTTTTTGCAAATACTGTTTCTTATTGGTCTGATTCCTGTGCTGTCTTGTGGATTTCACATTAAAATCGTGCTGTAATACCATTAGGTTGTCACTAGTACTTATGCCAGCTCACCCATTTTGTTTGTCCTGGACTCTTACTCAGCGTTTCAGTGCTTTTTTCTGTTTGGCAGTTTTGTCTGATTGAACCTACTTCACATTTGTGCTGATATCCTTCACACACACAATCATTTCTCTTTCTCCCCATTTTCAGTTTCAACTCTCATGTTACCTCTCCGACTTAGTGTGCAGTTCTCAGTGCAGGGTTGTGTGCTCCCTGAGCAGCTTGTTGCAATGTCATGTTTACTGGATTTGGGTTTTGTTTTCTGACAGATACATTGATGATTTGGTGAAGCTGAAAGCTGAAAGAAGTGCAGAAGGAAATGAATTTATCACATGGAATGATATCCAATCATGTGTTGATCATGTGAATAAAGTTGTGCATGAAGAACATGAAAGTAGGTTTTTCTGTTCAATTCATGGTAGACTGATTGTAGCTTATAAGGAGTGCTAAAAGTAGATGTCAATCCAAAAAGTTATTGATTGACTTGTAGTTGTGTTATGCATTAGATATCTAGGAAGATCTTAGTTGTGAACAAGACTTGGTGTTCTGTAATCTGAAAGTCTTGATTGCAGGACTTTTTGTGGATGGAGAGATCAGGCAGTCTGTTGTGTTTGTGGTATTGATGTCAGTATTTCAAAGCTGTTTATTAATACTTCCAGTGTAAATTTCTACCCTTTTTGGGTTGGAAATGCATTGCCTGCTGTCAGCATCTAGGATTAGTCTAGAATCTTCTCATTTTGCTTCAATCCCCCAATTTTAGGCTAGTATTACCAAAATCTCTCAATTAGTTGTAGCCTTGTCTTGGAGTGCTCCATCTTTCTTCCTAATTTGCTGCATTCAGTAGAAGAGATTTTTCTTAAAGTCTTATCCTTTTATTTGATGGCTACTTTTTCCCTGTTCAGGTTTTCCTATTCTTCCTTTTTTTTTTTTTTTTGTTTTTTTTTTTTTTTTTTTTTTAATCTGCACTGGTCTTTTTACCTTCCCAGTATTTCATTCCCTGGTTTAGTTGCCAGTGATTTAGCTCTGTAATCAGAAGATGTGCAAAAAACTCTCTGAAGTTGCAAGTGTCTAACACAGATCACTGGTGATACTCCTGCTCCCTGGGTGCAGGGACAATGATATTTGAGCTCTCACAGTGGCCATGCTTCTGAAGTTAATCTTTCAACTGTACCTTGTGTCTTACGCCCTACAATCGCACTGTTCAGTGTTTCCCTAGGCGGCTTATTGACCTGGAGCATGGAAGCCTGTTTCTTTGCATTCATATAAAAGGTGTGCTCGAGGAATCACCACTAGTGCATTGCACTCACTTACAGGTATTGGTCAGTAGTCCTATATTGAAGAGAAAGGGAGAGGTGTAGTATATACATACATATACAGTGCGAGGTTCAACGAGACCTGGAGCAGCCTGGTCTGTAGTCTTCTTGGCTAGTGGAAGGTGTGCCTTGCCCCTGGCAAGGGGCCTTGGAGCTAGGTGATCTTTAATGTCCCTTCCAACCCAAACCACTCTATGCAGCAAGTGTGAATACTGAAAATTATATACTCATGAAAGAAAAAAAATTACTGTTGCAAGCTGAAAATGGTGAATGAGTGTTAATATAATTCTGTGCTTCTAGCCCTTCAAGTTTTTTACTTTCTGTTTCTCAGTAGTATTTATGTTAATAATGGTCTTGTAACAGTGATAAAAGACTGGGTGTGAGTGTAATTATGAAGACTTTATCAGAAGAGAAAACTGGAGTAATTCTTCTTGCACTAAGACAGTATTAGTTGACGTAAAATCCAGACTGAAGATAGAGGAGTCCTTGAAAATAGTACAGTTAAACAAACTTATTCTTCATTAGATCCTTGTGATGTTCTGTTTTGTATGGTTTAATTTTGTAGGTTTTTTTCTTGTTTTCATTAAGGGTTCTTAATTTTTGTTTATGACCAATACTGAAAACCTCCTGAGTTTGACTCTAGCTTTGAAGCTATATTTGTAATATTTATAATTTTATAATATTTAGTATCTCAGCAAGGCTTGGAGCTTTGCATCATAAAGCGGGAGAGATTTGTCACAAGTGTGGAGGTGATGATAAAATTTATGTTGTACACGGAGACAAGCCGGTGTCTTCTGCCACTCCTTGTTTCTGTACTTGGTGTGTTTCACTTTGCAAAGCTTATACTCTAGAGAGGGTTAACTTGTAAATTAAAAGCCTGCTGTCTTGGTTAACTTGTTTTCTGCATCTCCAAATAGACACTATGTTTCCTGTTTGGGTCACCTAAGTAGATCTGTTAAAACCACACAAACGGGGCGCCGCATTGGGGGTGCGCACACCGGGGCTAGTTTTATAGTATCTTTATAGTATCTTTTCCTTTCTGTGTAAGAGGTTACAGTGGAATTCTAAAGGTCTGTGTAGTCCCAACATCCTGTTTCTTTTAACGCCCCTTGTCCTGTAAGAAAATCTGCAGAAAGTCCTATAATGACGTAAATTGTTCTCCTGGGAAATTTCCTAATTCTTTGGTCTGCTTCGTATATGCCCTTATAGAAAGATACGTTTATCTTCTCTCTATGAATAACTTGAATTAGTCAGAGAAGGTCCTCAAGCTTTGTGATTGTATATAAATGTATGTGTGTGTGTATGAGTGTATTTTTTTTTCTGTGTGCTTTCTTAAGTTATCGTATCTGGTTTTTGATGGAAACCATGCCATTGTTTTATGTTGCAGTTCTTGCAATGTCCTTAGCATATATTTTTCCTTGATCTCTATCCAAATGTAATCTCTTCCCCAAGGTGTTCTACTTTTTTAATCAACTTCTGTTTTGTGAGTCTTGTGTTGAAGAGTCACAATCTTTGAATACAAGCAGAGTTGGAGATTCCCACACTGATCTCCTTTCTTTTATCTAACAGAGTTCTTTGTTCTGCACTGAACCAAACCATGGCTGGATCCTTCTTTAAGTAGAGAATTGAATCAGATGAACTCTGGGATTCATCTCAACCTGAGTTATTTCATGATTTTCAGGATCAGTTGCTGTAGATGTAGATTCTGTTTGCATTTAGCTAACTGTAAGGTCTTTATTTTGCTGAACAGTAAATTTTACTGTACTTGAATAGCATCCACTTTTCTGATAATACAGCTGATACTACATATGTCCTTAATAAAAGAGTTTTCTAAAATACAAGGTTACTGTATTTTTAAATGGTATTCCATGCAGGGCCTTAGTTTCATGTGAAGATTTCTTTCCAAGCCATAACCTTGGAATATTGTGAACTCTGGCCATTTGGGCTTTCTAGAAGCTCTGAGCTGGGTGTCTGAGGATTCAGTTTTGTCTCTGCATGTGGTCTCCCTGAGGTGCTTTTTTATTTTTTCCTTTGAAACTTTATTTTTTTGATTGCAGCGCTCAAGAATTACAACTACTTTGGAGAGGAGAAATAGCTTTGGTTTCTTTGCTAGTAAATAATGTTTTCTGTTGAAAAAATAATGTGTTCTGAGCTGTTACTTGATTTAGGAAGGACTAACTGCACTTTTGTTCTGAAGCAATGCTTGTGATTATTGTTAACCAAGAATGAAACTTTGTCTTTCTCCTCCCCCTTTGCCTTCCTCCCTAGGGATTTTGGCAATTGGTCTTATTAATGAAGCTCTGGATGAAGGGGACACCAAGAAGACTCTTCAAGCCTTACAGACTCCTGCAGCAAAATTGGAGGGTGTAGCCCCAAAGGTAGCACAGCATTACCAAGATACACTACTTCGAGCCAAGAGGGAGAAAGCGCAGGTGAGTGCAGTTAAATGCACCTTTTGAAAGACCTTTGCATTAGTGTTCTGTAATGTTACTGGTCTTGAAAGTCCGGAATCAAAACTGGCAATGGAGAAGTGGCCATTCTGCATACCTTCAACTGATCTTCACCAATCAGAAGGAGATTTCAGCTAGCAGTGTCAATCTGTGAACTGTGGAGATGGGTGTAAGGATATTAAGAGCACATGGTTGCTTGCTATAGCTAAACTCAGGTCCCAAGTGAGGTATGTATCTTTTTTGTGGAAAAAATGATATTCATTATCTGGTTTTGTGAGGAGACCATGTTCATTCCAGGAGTACTGAACTTCTGCTTGCAAGTTTTCTGCAAGCTTAAGTACTTTATTCTCATGTTCTGTGTTAAATGTATTCTGAAGTATAGTTATATATATGACAAAAAAGAAAGTTTCTGGAAGTGGAAAAATCTGTAAAGTGATAAATTAGAAAAAAGATATGAAACAACATGCATACATGCTACCAGCAAAATATATATGCTGTTGTTCACCTGATGACACTTCCATTGCTTATGGCTTTTTTGAGCTGAAGTTGTCATTAGCCAGGGACTTCTACCTACTTGTACATAGTTGCAGTTTTCACTAATTGAAAGGTGAAGATGAAGAGAGGAAGAGCAAGTTTCATCTTACACCTTTCATCAAGGTATAAGAAAGGATGACAAGTGCAGGTGTGTGTATGCAAGTGATTTTTGGGTAGTAGGGAGGGGACACTGTTTTTTTTCCCCATATCTATTTACAGAGAAGTAGCAGATGTCTGCTTTCCGTGACTTGAGAGTGTTTTGTTTTCTTTTTTCTGCTGTGGAGCTCATTGTTCAAGTAGCAATGCACAATTTTTTACAGAGGCTAAGGTCTAGATTGTGTTGAACATTTTGTTTTTGACTAAAGGTAAACCAGTATGATGACAATAGAAAACTGTATGCTATTCTGATGGAAATCATTGAGCACCTTTCCCAAGGGTCTTGACAGGGTTAATGTTCCTCAGGATCCATTTTGCACTGAAGCATTTCCTCTCGCTGAGTCAGAATGAAACAATGAAATCTTTTTATCCTGTACTTAAACTTGTGCCAGACTGTGCTGGTAACTTCTGGGTTGGTATGAAATTACCTTATTTAGACATAAGATAAATAAAGGGCTTCTCCCAGCAGCATGGGAATAATTCCAGAAATAGAAAGATCATATTATACAGTAACTATGTGGGGAAAATAACCACAATCTGAAGTCAACTGTTACGAACTAGTGATTTCTATACCTCGGGGCTGAGAAGGATTAATGTTCACCTGAAGATGTTGTTCAGTTGCTTACTTGATTGGGGAGTGCTATATCATGCTGATGAGAGAGGTGAGAGGGGAAAAAACAGTAGACTCCATAGTATGTTACAGTGTGTGTATCTTGCAGAAAGCCTTGCAGCAGTAAAACTGTAGAGAAGCCACAACATGGTTTTGACTTCTGTGGATACATAGTACAGTAGAGTTACAGTGATGATTCTCCCCCACATCCTGGACAGGAATTTTGCTGTTGCTGGTACTCTTGTGGGACTGTCTGGCTTTCAGATGAAATCTGCCTATGAAGGTCATGTTAAGCTCTTGAATGAAGTATCATTTAGCCAGTTAGTTTCAGATCTGCCAAAACAATGGTTAAAATATGGAAAGCACATGAGGAAATGTTCATTTTAAGTCTGACCTTAAAGCCCTCGAATGTTGTAAATAGTGGTTCTTTTGTGCACTGTGATTATTATTCCCTTCCAGAACTAAAGGTTTCCTATGTTCTGTTTGTATGAGAAAAGTTGTCAGAGGGATGGTAGTTGCATCTTAGCATTTCTTTTGGTAGTTACCTACAGGAAGGACCAGTGGGTGGAGAGAAGCTTATGCTTGGCAACTGCTGGGTCATTGTTCTCTATGTATATTTTGGGACTTGCAAAACACTTGTCCCTTTCCTCCTCTCAAATTTCTGCGTGTAACATTAGCTCATTTGGCTAGATTTCCCAGCCAAAATACACGATACTGTGTGATCACTGTTCCTTGACAGGCCATCTGTTAAAATAAAGATTTAAAACATGGCTTTGACTGCTGTGTGTGTACACCCATCCACAACACATACAATGCTTTTTGCTTTGTTAGTTTGTACAGGTTTGTGAAGTTTTGTGGGCAGGGAAATGAGCAGCCTGATGTGACCTTTCCCAAAGGTTTATTAGTTTCTGCACACATATGTGCATCAGCAGCTCTCGGTAGTCCTTCTGTTGAAGGACTAACTTCCTGGAAAATCATATACTCTTAGCTAGTATGGCTTTAGGACTAGCTGGCACTAAGTCCCTGGCCTTGTGTTTGCTCATCTTATTAGAGTGATTCTTATTGATAGAATTTCTTGTTTGTTCTGTTTACTGCGAATTTCTTTTGTCCAGGGAAAGTGTTGAGTTTGGTAATGCCATAGTAGTCTCTGCCAGTCACAAATCCACATTATATCCTTGTGCTGGAGTTAGTTAGGAAGACTGAAATACTTATTTTTCCCTCTATTATGGAAAACTACTCTATTGGCTGTTTCTGAATATAGGTTATCTTACTTGGCAAAAATAGTGATACTTTTCTCCTGATATTGTATATTTTTCTTGTTGTATTCTCTTCAGGACACACAGGATGAAACAGCTGTACTTTGGCTAGATGAAATTCAGGATGGGATTCATAAAGCTAACAAGGACACTGAGGAGTCCCAGAGATGTAAGTATTATCGCACAGTATTGCAATTAATCCCCACTACCAGCCAAATACCACTTATTTAAGGAAAAGTTGGGGGCTAGAAATGTCATATACATGTGGCAAAGGAAACCAGAAGAGCCTACAGGCTTCTGGTGCAGGTGTGGTTTTTTGAGGAGTGAATGTCAGATTCTTCAAATACTAAATTTCTTCTGTTGTGGGGGGGATATGCATTTTTTTCCAGTTTTGCATGTGACCATTAGACTACGTTACCTTGTTGGACCAATCTTTTTCAAATTGTTTGTCATTTGCGACTAATTGTGTGTGTCTGTGGGTGATTGGTTAGAAGTGAGAGTGTTCACATGCACTATTGAAATGATGCTTTCTGGTGAGCATTACCTTTTATTTGTGTGAGGTACTGTTGTCTTGTCTTGGTTCTCTTAGATATTACCAGACAAACACTCACATGGTTTTTGGATACAAAGAGTACTGCCCGTCAGTGATACTCACCTTTGCTCCTTAATGCAGTTGGCAGGTGGACTGGTCCACCCGTTGTTGCTTCCCAGTCATTATAACAATTTTGTTTCTGTCTGCAGAAACAATTAAGTAATTATTGCTCTGGTTGTTGAGTTGTGGCTGGCTCTGCCAGAAGAAACTGTGTTAACTGAAACAGACATCAGAGGAGAGCTGTAACTGTGTATGTTGAAAAGTTCTGGTGATAAATCAGCACCATACTGGGACTTTGGGCACACCATTACATGCTGTCAGGTGCAGTTTCACGCATGGCTGGATACTCTGTACTGAAGAGGCCTCTATACTGCAAGTCCTCGAGTTGGTTTTTTATTTATGTTTCATGTTTATGTACACTTAAAATTTGTATATCTTACATACAGCCCAGCTATGAGGGTGTGTTCATGTTGCCTTGCTCTGTTCTGCCCTTCTGTGCTTGCTGTGAGCTACTGAGACCCTGCGCTAACTTGCTTTCTGGTTTTATCCAAGTCTCCTTAGGAATTCTAGCCATTAATGAAGCAGTAGATCGTGGTGACGTTAGCCAGACCCTGAGTGCCTTGCGTTCACCTGATGTTGGGCTGTACGGAGTCACTCCAGAATGTGCTGAGACGTACCAGCAAGAATTGTCAGAAGTTAAGAAAAAGGCAGCAGGTACACCTTAAGTGGCTAACTATCAGTGAAATAAACGCAAGATTATTGTTTATTGGAATTGGAACTAGAGGTAAAAAAGCCCCTGGGAAAAAATCCTGTGTTGTAGATAGCAGCTGTGGATGCTCTGTGAAATAAGGTGTTTTTTTTTTTTTTTTTAAAAATGAGTATTATAATGTTCTCCACTTATACAATACGTTGTGTTTAGGTAGCTCTCATATGAGGTCATTAGGGATTCAGAAACATTCCTTTCCTTGTTTGGAGAAAGAATAATCTGTAAAGGAAATTTCCTGGTTGTAAAATTTGTATGTGTGAAAGGTAAGACACTTGTCAGTGTGTTTCAGACTTCTAATTGCAGTTTCTGCTCTTAGGGGGCAATGGCAGCGAGTGGGTGAAACACTGGGTGAGAGGAGGCTATCATTATTATCATAACCTGCGGACCAAAGAGGGAGGATGGGATGAACCAGCAGAATTTGTGCAAAATGACACTCAGCTGTCACGGGAAGAGATACAGGTAGAGTAATAGATTAACACATACTCCTTCTCTCGAAAGTTGACGTTCTCACCATTCCCACCCTTAATGCAGCTCTGAGATAGAATGCTTCAATGCCATAGTCATGTTAACTCGCTTAGTAATTAATTTGATTTGCTAGGCATCATCAGATTGTGTGTGTCCTATTGTGACAACTCCTTGTCCTATTTCATGAAAATTTATCCTCTCATTAAGAGAGTACGGGACCGTGATGTCACTGTTTTTTGAAACACAGCTTTGGAGTTTCTTGTAAGCACAGTATGGAAAGCTGATGTAACATCCTTTTTTTTTGTATTTCCATTTTCTTTTTCTGGCTTCTCTTCCTATCATAACATTAAATCAGAGCACCATATCTGGAGTCACTGCAGCATACAACCGAGAACAGTTGTGGCTTGCAAATGAGAACCTGATTATGAAACTTCAGGCTTGCTGTCGAGGGTATCTTGTTCGCCAGGAATTCAACTCAAGAATGAATTTTTTGAAGAAGCAAGTCCCAGCAATCACTTGCATTCAGGTAGTGATACCCTTTAATTCTGTTTGGAACTTGTACTCTGCAGTTGTTTTCTGTACACAAGCTTATTAACAGTTTTTGTTCAATTCAAGTAATTACAGCACACAATTGTCTTTGCCTCATATTGTAACTTATCTAAAAACATTTCCTTCTCCAGTAAGTTTTGGTGTATTATTTGCTTTTAGGTGTCATATATAATTGATCCAGTAATCACATAGAATTGGAGAGAGAAAAAGTTACTTGAGGAAGCTTTAACAGTTATTTTTTTATACGTTTCGGGAGTGAGGAAATATGAAGTGTGTTCTATGTGTTGACGGTGATAGTACCATGAGATGCATTGCTGCTGTGATTCATCATGAATTAAGAAGAAACAACATGGTCTTCAGTATTCTTGCTTTTCTTGTCCAGGGATTTGGAGGATAGCTGGATAATTCAGCATGAAATCAGGTGCATTTACAGGACAGCCACAAAAAAATTATTCTGTGATGTTGTAACTGAATTATGTGCAAATGCAACAGTTGCTTTGCACTCTATTACCATTTTATTTTTTCAGCAGTATATATCCAATTGTTTCTGCCTAAGTAGCAGATACTCTGCTGTATATTTAACAGAACCTCCACACCCACTCCCAGCTCATTAAAATAACACACTCTCCCTTTAAGTGTAGTCCAACCCCTTGCCTGACTTCTCTTCCCAAGTGTGAATGGCAGTGGGTCTGCTGGGAAAGCTTAAACTGTTACACCATTGTTCTCAGCAGCAGCAGCAGCAGCTAACACATGATCCTTATGTAGAACAGTTTCTATCAACTTGACTGTTTCACTGTATCCTTGACCCCTAATTGTGCTTCAGAAGGCCCAGGCTCTTCATGATGTAATTTCAAGTCTCTCATGATTACATTTGGAGAATAGTTAATGCTTGACACAGTGTCTCTTGATAAGACAAGCACATCTCCTTCATGTTTCATTTAGCCAAAAGGGCAATTGGAAGCTGAGGAACCCAAAGAAGCTCAGATTTGCAATTACTTCTGTTCAATTAGAAAAGTAAAGTGAATGTGCCTGTTTTGTTTTGTTTTCAGTCTCAATGGCGTGGCTACAAGCAAAGGAAGGCATATCAAACCCGTTTGGGTTACCTACGTGCACAAAAGGACCAAGTAGTAAAGGTAGTGCAGGTTTTCTGCTTGCTGTTTTGGTAAGCCTTTGGGGTAGTGAACTTCATAGATAAGTTTTGGATCTGAGTGTTTTGGTTACCCTTCAATAGATTCAATCAATGACCAGGATGTATCAAGCCAGAAGACGTTACAGAGATCGTCTGCAGTATTTCAGAAACCACGTAAGAGGCTATCTTGTTAAATATATTCTGTACCTGACTTTGGTACTCTTTCCAGAATGATGTCAAGTGCTTTTTTGTTTCTTAAATCCTAGATAAATGATGTCGTAAAAATTCAAGCCTTTATTCGAGCAAACAAAGCCCGAGAAGACTACAAAACCCTCAGTAAGTATTTCCAAGAGAATAAAGCTGCTGTGGCTTGAATCTCTGTTTGTGAGGGATCATAGATTCATAGAAGAGATTCCCCAATTCTCTCTGCCTGTCTCCATTGGAGAGATGCTTTAGCCCATGATAAATCTTTGTAGCCCTCCTCTGGACTCGGCCCTGCAGCTCCATATCCTTCTTACTATATTGGGGGCCCCAGAGCTGAACACAGTACTTCAGGTGGGGTCTCATTAGAGTAGAGTAGAGGAGGAGAATCACCTGCCTTGACCTCCTGACCACACTGCTTTTGATGCAGCCCAGGATGCAGTTGGCTTTCTGTGCTGCAAGTGCACATTGCTGGGTCACATCAAGCTTCTTGTCAACCATTATGATATTGGCTGTGTGGTCTATAACATCAAGACAGTTTTGAGGAGCAGTCGGGATGAAGTTGATAGGGAAGTGCAGGGTGTAGGTAGTTCTTGAGGCTGAAGGAGAAGTTGATTCTAGCTGTCTATTTTTTTTTTCCCTGCTGAAAAATAGAACTGTAGCTTTGCAGTTAGCTCTGACAGTGTGTACTATCCTATGCTAATACTTTGTTCTTGATTTAGTTCTCTTACAATTTTCTCAAAACAGGAGAATTAAAATGTATGAAGCTGGTTAGACAAGATGGTACTAATTTGACTCTGGGTGCTCCTTGATGTGCTGTTTAAACATAGATAAGGCATATATTTACTTCTGTTTGCCATCCCCTAGCATTGTCTATTTTCTTTCCTGTTTTTAGTTAATGCTGAAAATCCACCTATGGCTGTGGTTCGGAAATTTGTCCACTTGCTTGATCAGAGTGACCAAGATTTTCAGGAGGAGCTTGAGCTAATGAAACTCCGTGAAGAAGTTGTAACCTTGATCCGATCCAATCAGCAACTGGAAAATGACCTCAATCTCATGGACATCAAAATTGGTTTGCTAGTGAAAAACAAAATTACATTGCAGGTAAGAAATGTGTGTTGGGAGACCAGCTACACGTAGAATTGAGCCCAGTGGTAGTTGGCATGGAGAGCTCCTGGCCTTAGATGTTGGTTGCTCAGACCTAGTGGAAAACATTTCCCCTGACTTAGTTTTTACTCCCAGTATGTTCTTAGTTAATTCCACTGATTTAGTATGTATCCCTAGAAAGAAAACTGTAGGAGGAGAAGAAACAAGTCCTGAAGCTAAAAAAGGCAGCAGGACTATCTTGAGCTAATAAATGCAACAGGTTTTGTATTGAATGGCTTTGAGACTGTTTTGTTGCTCCTTTGGGGTTAAACAAGTCACATGCCACAAGCTTTCAGCCAAGGGGGTGATTTTGTAATTTTGTCAGCCAAGGGGGTGATTTTGTAATTTTGGAGGCAGGAGACATGCTTGTGAGGCTTGGTTGCTTGTTGGTTAAAGGAAGTGCCCTCTATCTAAGCTTGGCTGGTGTGATTCATTTCCAAAAAAGAAAAAAAAAGGGGCTCTTGCTGATACAGCATTGTCTTTTCTTCAAGCTGAAGTATTGGTCAACTTTCATGTGGTCCTGAATTCATTACACTAGGCTTCTCTGAGCACAAAATCTCAATTGGTGTAGTGAAATTTATCTTAGAAGGAAGCTGCAGTGGTTGGGCTGATGATTGCAGTGAAAAGTGCTATTGCTGTCAGAGTATGTGGAGGTAGTGAGTTAGGTGAATATAGAACAGTATTTGTAAACTGTAAGCCCAGTTTAAAAAAGGAAAACATTTACAAGTTTCTCCAGAATGCTACCAGCTCTGATCGTAATTGCTGCCAAGAGTGACTAGCCCATCTAGGGTTTCAGACCAATTCACAAAGTCAGGAACGAAGCAGAACATATACTTCTAGTTGGAGAAACTGCTGCCACAGCAAACAATGCTTCACTTTTATAGCCCCAGGCATTTCTTGACCCTGCATTTCCACATCCAAGAGAACTAGCTCTCAGATGCAACTGTTTTCCAGTATTTCTTGTTTGAAACTTCTCAGAGTGAAATCTGTACCTTTTCTTTCTTTCCAGGATGTTGTTTCTCATAGCAAAAAACTTACCAAGAAGAACAAGGAACAGCTCTCTGACATGATGATGCTGAACAAGCAAAGGGGAGGTTTGAAAGCATTGAGCAAAGAAAAGAGAGAAAAGTTGGAAGCCTATCAGCATTTGTTCTACCTACTTCAGGTAAGCAACTTCTTACACTGCTTGGTAACCTTTTGTCATAGAAGGTGATATGTCTTAGCAGAGTCTTTGCTTGTGCGCTGTAGTTGTCATAGAAGTAAGTAAGGTTGAAAAAGACCTTTCAAATCAAGTCCAGCCAGCAACTGTTTTGAGCCACCTTAGTTTTTTAGCAACACCAGTGGGGACATGTACACTAAGTAATTTTTCTTGTTGTTGTAGACTAACCCAACCTACTTGGCCAAGCTGATTTTTCAGATGCCTCAAAACAAATCCACAAAATTCATGGATTCTGTCATCTTCACGCTGTATAACTATGCATCCAATCAAAGAGAGGAATACCTGTTGTTGCGACTTTTCCAAACAGCACTGCAGGAAGAGATCAAGTATGTGGTAGCATACGGCACATTCTTGCTGTTGAATCAGTTTTGGCAGTTCCTGAAAATGAGGCACCTTTTCATGTGAAGTCTAGTGCTTATATGCAGATAATGCTAATCTGTCCCTTCACTGTCCTTTTCCCATTTCATATCTATTAATGTAGTCTATCAAAGAAGAATCAAGTATGTCAATAGAAGATGAAGGCTTTTCACTTCAATCAAGATTTCACAACATGGCAGCTACTTCTGATCTGATGCAAAGTCATTCTAAAATTCAGTCTAATCTCAATTCTCCAGTGTCTGATTATAAATATGTCCAACAAAGTGCAAACTCAGGCTTTAGGAGCCAGGAAGAGAGCTAAATCTAAGCTGTCTGGATTTGCAAAAACTAATGAGGAGTCTGAAATCTCTGTTGTTTGGCACTTCTATTTCCTGTCAGTGTTAGAAACTCTGGCTGTCCTCAGACATGTTTTGTTGGATTGCTTAGGCCTTAGGTGCTCAGTGTAACATGACTTACATGACTGTAACTCAAAGTGTGAGTTTGAGTTACATGACTTAACAATGCAGAGTGGCACAACTTGCTGTGAGGAAGAATATGCAATGAACTTTTTAAGGAACTACCCTCAAGCATTTTTGGGAATGCTTTTTAAGCATGAAGATGCCTTGAAACAAATAACAATTTCTAAAAAACATGTGTGTCTCCCCCCACCACCCCACCCCCAAAGTTATGCTTGGAACAGTAGTCCAGGGAAGCGTAGGCAGTGACAGAGTTATGCATACCTAAAATTTCATATGGATTCTTTCTTCTTCAGATCAAAAGTAGACCAGATACATGAAATTGTGACTGGGAATCCTACTGTTATTAAAATGGTGGTAAGTTTCAATCGCGGTGCCCGTGGTCAAAATGCCCTGAGGCAGATCCTTGCACCAGTTGTGAAGGAAATCATCGATGACAAGTCACTTAATATCAAAACTGATCCTGTGGATATTTACAAGTCTTGGGTTAACCAGATGGAATCTCAAACTGGAGAGGCCAGGTATGGGACCTGTTAATACTGTATTTTTCTAAACATTGCTTAGCTGCTTTGCATTGCTCAGTTAGTCATTCAAAACTTGCCTCCTTGGCTCCACTGCATGCATCTGCCAACTGTCTTGTCAAGACAGCTTTCATCTGAGAGTTCTAAAGTTCTTACTCTGGTTATGGTGCTGAGAGTATTGAACAGGAATGTCATTAAATTATGGAAAAAGAAGTACTCTTTGGTATTTTCCTATGTTAACTTGATAGTTAGCTATGAGATGCCCTCTAACGTAAAATAGTGTATTGTAAGAAAATGTATTTGGAAATTGTTTCCATGTCAGTCCCTGTTCATGTCATGCTTGGCCTGTGCAAACACGTACTGTTCTCAAGCACACAAAGCCGCTCTTGCTGGCAGGAACCATCACATTGCGTTTAATTCTCCTTGGTCCTAATATCTTTCTAATTAATATCAGCCATTGATGACAAATTTATATTCAGCTATGTGATTTTGTGTCATTCTGGTTTCTTTTTCTTCGGTGGTTGTGATTTGCTAGGACTTGAGGATTTTGTTGTGTTATTGGGATTTTTTAATGTATTAAAAAAAAAAAAGCAAAAGCCATACAGATGAATGACTTCCTCCATATCTAAAGCAGTTGTATACATTTGCACACTTTATGCAAAATTCTGGATATGGTAAAAATGGAAGTGATGATGTGTATTCCGATTCTTCTCTATACATGAGATTTAGGATACACCTTTATGAATTATCATTTGTTTGTGTTCACTGGAATACTATGCAGTAGTTTCAGCTGATTGAAAAAAGGATAACCATTCCTTCAGCAGCATGTTATATTGATTTTATGGATGCTGCTCTGCTTGTGTCCAAGTTTTCATCATCTTAATACTCAAATGTGTAGCTTTCATTTTCACCAATTCGCAGTCTGAAGTACCACTATGTATAATGAGTGGTGCTTTTTTTGCCTGGTGTGCATGCTGTAAAAAAGATTCAATTTTGAGTTAGCTGGGTCTTTCTCTCAGTGGCCAGCACAAGGGAAAGTAAAGGAAGTAAAAGCAAAAGAATTTCAGTTCTGACGGTGCCAAACAGGTTAATTAAAAGCAGTGCATAATTTTTTGCAGCGAAGTGAATATAAGTTTCTGGTTTTGGCAGTGAATATGTTTCAGGCTATCAGTTCTTGAAGTGTACTAGCCTGAGGAATACTCTCCTTTATATGTCTGACTTTTTCAAATAGCAAACTGCCATATGATGTTACTCCTGAGCAAGCCCTAAGTCATGAAGAGGTGAGGACGCGCCTGGATGCCTCAATCAGAAACATGAGGACAGTGACAGACAAGTTCCTTTCTGCCATTATTAGTTCAGTGGACAAAATCCCGTGAGTCTGATGCACCACTGTTATCCCTGTGAAGTTGCTGGTGTCTTCATGCTTGCAGCAGTCTTATTTGACCTTTTCTTTCTCTCAGGTATGGAATGCGTTTCATTGCCAAGGTCCTAAAAGACTCCCTGCATGAGAAGTTTCCTGATGCTGGTGAGGATGAGCTTCTGAAGGTGAGGATCTATACACCTTTGTAAGGAATTGCCAGCCGAATTGGCTGTGGCGAGCTCATCTCATTCTTCTCTCTTGTTAGGTGTATGTTTGGAGAGGAGCGCATGTAAACCTATTCATTTACCTCTACAGATAGAAAATATTTCACATCAGGCTATTGACGTCATCTTCATACACATCGCTTGAGATGTAATACATTGTTTAGAAGGAAGTATCCTGATGCTTCTGTTTTGTTTTTAGTATCTTGGGCATTTGGACCTTTAGGTTTCTTGACCTGGGGTTTACTGTTGCTCCTAGAAAATAAACCTTGGGTTAACTAGTGTGATCACTGCCTGCTGCTCCTTCCTTAAAGAGACAAGTTAAAAAGTCTGTGTGCCAAATTCTTAATGCCCCATCTGGAACACACTGGGATATTTTGACGGCACTATGTAGAATTGCTTCCCATGATGCCTGGTCAGTTTTGTATTTTGCATTTCAGTTGGTTTGGAGAACTAAAAGGATCCTAATATTAGTTGCTCTTAGATGACTACAGCATCGGGGTTTTTGTTGAAATTTCGTTGATTTTGTGGCTTCTGGGAAATTCTGACTTTATTCCCATGAATGCTTTACTTTTTAATATACAATATATAGTTTGGTTATTAGAATACTTGACAACGTCTCTTTAAGCTTTTCTGCCTCTGCTTCATTACAAAATAATTACCAATCTGAATGCTGTTTTCTTCTCTCTTCTAGTTCTGTGCTTTCCCATTCTGAGACATCGGTTCTTTCTATGCAGGTGAATTAATTTCTTCCATCTGTAAATTTAGGTGGAAAACTGCAGGTTTTGTTAATCCTCATGGAAATAATGTAACTGTCCACATGAAAGTCAAAACTGCAGTTGCGTGCAATACCTACCTGTAGATTTTTTTTAGCAACTGAAGATTCTCATATAATATACTGTTCTTTTTGCCCCACAAGTTCAAATGTCATTAATTCAATTTCTTTCATGGTTGTTTTTTTCTTTTTACTGGCAGTAAGCAGACTGTTAATGGTCAGCAGACTGTTAACATCCCACAGCATAATTTGTGAGAGTACAGCAGAGGCTTGCATAAAACACTTGTCCAAACATGGCCTGACTGAAACCAGTTATTAATTTCTGGGACTTACCAATGGCTAGGTTTTTTCTCTGTGTTTTCACCTGTTTGTTCAGACCCCAATCTCTTCCATGCATTTTAGTCACATGAAAAGCAGGTGAAGCCAAGGTTCAGTGACCTGGCCTTCTGCAAATGAGCATGTGGTGAGAGAGCTTTTGCTTTAAATCAGCACGGTGAGTTAATACCTTTCCTTGCTAGAATTACTTTTGGCAAAATACCCAGCACAGGGTAGAAGAATATTGTGAGCATATGGATAATGTGATAATCTTTATTTGTAGTTCTTTGCTCACATTTGACTAGGTAAATTGGATTTTCAAAGCATCCAATGCCATTTGTTTTCTGTACTTCTGATTTTCTTACTTCTGGATTAAATGGCTTCTCACTAACTAGGGATTTGTGCCAGAATATCTTGCTGGGTTATAGAAGAAGGCTTTTATTCTGAAAGAGAGAAGGGCGCTTTGGACAAGAAATGGAAAATCATTTCCTCAATTTACCTTCTTGTGTGCCATTCTTCTTCCCTATTTTTTCTTTGTCAGAGATGGCAGCCAGTGCTTTATGCTTCTTTAAAAATCGGCTCTTGCTCTACACTGAAACTTCATTATCAGATTCCTCTATATTGTGGTCATTCTGCCCTCTGTTAGGCTAATTCAGTTGCATTTAATTCTCCTGACAGACTCTCTCATGCTCATATCAGTAGTTCATTGGTAACTTGTAGTATCTCCTATCCGTACATTTTTGTAAGTTGCAGTTCTAAATCTTTACGCATAGGAATATCTGCTGCTGTATTGTCCTGTGACTGATGGTGCTCAGGCTTTCCTCTGTGTTGACTTTCCTATTGCATCTTTATGATATTGGTTTTTTTTAACACTGTAGATCTTTTGGGATGGTGTGTGCTTCTGTACAGCAGAACCTTTGTGTTGGAAAGAAGCTTACAAGAAAATAATTTATCTAAACACAGAGTAGTTTCAATAAAATTTGGTTGGGTCCTGTACTTTTGTTTATTGATACATTTCTTCTTTCTTTCCCAGATTGTGGGCAACTTACTCTATTATCGCTACATGAATCCAGCTATTGTTGCACCAGATGCATTCGACATCATCGACCTTTCAGCTGGAGGTCAGCTGACGACAGATCAACGCAGAAACCTCGGTTCCATTGCAAAGATGTTACAGCATGCTGCATCCAATAAGATGTTCATGGGAGACAATGCTCATCTAAGCATCATTAATGAATACCTGTTGCAGTCATACCAGAAATTCAGGTAGAAGAACGTAGCTAATTAAGTTGGGAAGTTTGTAGAAGGGTAACATTGCAAGTAAAAAGGGAAAACAGTAAATTTAGAATATGAAAAATTCTGTCTCTGTCAAATATACAGTTTATTTAAAGTAAAAGATTTCAGTCCAGACTGCCACAAGCATCAGTGACAATGGGAGATAAAATATATACCTGGGATTTATGAACAATGGATTCTATTTTCATGAGATTGCAAAGTCAAGAGTTTCAAGTGTCCAAAATAAAGGTTGCTTTTGCACGTGCTTATTACAGTACTTTGGACAGGACATACATTCTTCTGTCCTGTGTGAACCCTGGTTGCATATGAAAATCTAGTGGTGATGAGGAATAAAGCAGGTTGGCATTTAGCTATTCATGTAGTTGAAGTAAGGTTTTGTTTAAGAATTGTCATATCTCCTGTCTTTTGGAAAAAGGGTAACCAGAGGTAGTTGGGGGCAAAGGATGATAATGCAGTGGAGGCAGGAGAATGAGATCACTGAAGGCAGTTCTGTCAATTTTGAAAATGACCAAATGTCAACATGGCCAGTATCAATTGATTGAATTTACTAGTTTGCTTCTGATGTGCTAAACTAAAGCTGCAAACTGTAGTATGCCATAGTGTACCATAGTTTAAAGGGGAGAGTCTATGCTTGAACTTGTCACAGGGAGGTAATACTCTTGACATATCTCAGAGTCATACTGAGTGTTCTCTCCTTCTTTGTTCTGAAGACGTTTTTTTCAGGCGGCCTGTGAGGTTCCCGAATTGCAGGATAAATTTAATATTGATGAATATTCAGACTTGGTGACTCTCACTAAACCAGTAATTTATATTTCTATCGGTGAAATCATCAATACACACACTGTAAGTATGCATTAGTCACAGTTGCTCCTTATAAGCAGTGTTTGTGAAGAAAATGCTGCTTCTGTCTGAAACACAAAGGTACCAAATACAAGGCCGAAAGTCGTAATGATTGTAGTTGGTGAGAGCTTGTTGGTTTATCGAATATAGTAGTTTAGGTACAGCTTCACTAAGTTTCTTTGGAAAGCATTTGAGTATTTTCACATTATTGTCACGATTTTGTCAATATTGTGATATTGACACAGCTCTGAATATTGACATTGCTGCTTTGGAGTTCAGTGATTTTTTTCTAAAAGATACCAGCCTAAAGTAATGAAATTCTACTGTCTAGAAAAGGATATATTGTTAAAACATTATTGTTTTTTTTCTATTCATCTAGTTGCTCTTAGACCATCAAGATGCAATTGCTCCTGAGCACAATGATCCAATTCACGAGCTGCTGGATGATCTCGGAGAGGTTCCTACAATTGAGTCTTTAATAGGTGGTCTAGTTTATTCTGCTAAAGTGATATGTGATATTACCTGAAATGACTTAAAGTGCAGTAAAGAAACAGCAAGAAATCATCACAAGTCCTTCGGGAGGACATGCTCTAAAAAGCAGCTGCAGATTTGTTGCAGTATATTTTCTCTGCATAATTTACTGCCCTAAAAAAAACCAGGGGTTCTTTCTCTTCTCCCCACCCACCTCACCTCATCCCACTCTAGAAGTTTCCAGAAGACAGATGGATATTGACATATTTTCTTTGTTCCATTACACTGGAGCCATTTCTCTGTGCTTGTGTCCCTGTTCCAGTTTGTTTGCAAGGATCCGTCCTTACTGGAGACCTGTAGGTATTCCTTGCAGAGTGCAGTAATAAATGTATTAAATTGCATGTGTTCCTTTAAGAGTCTTTGGCATGTGGACAGGTGATCTTCCCCAACAGACAGGTAACATTTTTCCCCTCCTTTAGAGTTACTTTCCATAAGGAAAATAGAATTTTATTCCCTTCTGGCTGGGAAAAGAAGGAACTAACACTGCTAATCTGTGAAACTGTTCTGGAAACCTGAGACAGTTTACTGCTTCAGGATGTAACACATACTGGAAGGATGCACAAGTTTTTCTCCCTCATTGGTTTCTGTGTTGCAGTTATTTGAAGTTTCTAGTCTAGCAGAGGGGAGGGAGGCAAACCAGGCACAGTTTTTGGAGAAGATGCTCTGACAGCAAACACTAACCTTGAAGTTGCTTAATCAGAAAGGTTAGAATCTTCTAAAGGAATGATTGCAAGCACATTTTCTTCCAAGCACTGGCAAAGAACTGTAAGAGGCATTATCTGAACAAGCAGAGACCATGGGTTTAGCTAGAACTCGCCCTCCTTCCCCATTTCATTTCTCCTGTGTGCATTGTTTCACTGTGGCTAATATGTCAGATCTTCCTGCAACCCTTTAAGAAATGGGGGGAAAGCTACCAACTATTGTTCTGGTGAAAGTTCATGTGCAGTTAGAGGAAGAAAATTTCTTTTTGATGGGATAGCTTACTTAGTTCAAGAGATGATGATAGGCTCAGTTGCTAACAAGCTCTTTACTCTTACCTTGAAACATGCATTTTGATGAGGACATGGACATATGGGCATCATCACATTTTTGTTTTCTGCTTTTGGCAGTTCAGCCACTCTTCTAAGTGAGATACTGAGATAGAGTGTGGAATGCATGTAAATCTTTAAGGCATTCAAAGTGGTGACTTTGTGGTGCTTTTCTGGCTGGTGCGTTCTCTCAGATTTATTATGAAAAAGTCTGATATTCAAGATACAGTCTGATATATTCAAGAAAGTCTGATATATTCAAGATGATGTCTTTAAAAGTTGGTTTGGGTTTTGAAGTGTCCTTTGGACAGTATAGGAAGCAGTCTAATTTCTCTGTGTCTGTTATGGGAACAATTACGAAGTCCTAACAGTTAAGAAGGTAAAGAATGTGATTTAATCTATAAACTCTCTCTGCTTGGCAGGGGAAGGTTCTGGCAATGTTAATGACCCCAACAGGGAAATGCTAGCAAAGACTGAGGTTTCTCTCACACTCACTAATAAATTTGACGTTCCTGGTGATGAGAATGCAGAGATGGATGCGAGAACAATTCTTTTGAAGTAAGTAGGAGATAACTGCCTGGTATGTTACTTAAAAGAAGGAGCAACTGGAATTTTACCAGTTAATCAGCATGTGAAAATGAGAGCATTGAGGCATAATTTAAGGAAATGTGGGGGGTCTGTTACTCCAAATACACTGAGATTGTAGTCATGTCCTTTTCCATGCTGTGGCATGACTTTTAATTGATGAAGACTTACAGCCTTTTTGAGAAGCATAGGTCTTATAACCTAAAGGAAAGAGAGCAATGGGCTGTTATTTTATCTCACCGCAAAATTATTATTTCCGCAATAATAATTTTATTATTGCCAGAATATTTATTCTGGAAAACCTGTAACTAGCAGTGACTCTTGGCTGGTTTTAAGCAAATCCCTATTGCTGAGATGTACAAAGCAGTGACCTGATGTTCAAATGCATGCTTACCTCCTCTTATGCATTCCTGCTCAGATGGCAGTTTGAAAAATCTTTGCTCAGCATGTACTAGGTGTAGGCAGACAAATCATCTCCCATGAGAAGATTTTGTCTCCAAAAATAACTTTTACCGGACTTCTTAAATGATACATCAGTATTTTCCTACCCACCAGACAAAGGTCACATTGATTTCAAAAGTAAAGATTTACCAGCTGCACTGGTAGTCATTTAAGTTGTGGATGATGAGGAAGGTGCGTATGCGATGCACTTTGTGTGATTCCAAAAATAATTCCAGCTGGACTACAGAGATGCTATTTGGTTTTATTGTGTGGCTTAAGGACAGAAGTGCTTCACAGTGGACACTGACTGTGATTAAATCTCAGCTCAAATCAAGGAAATGACCCTGTCTGTTGCCAGGCTGCACTTGAGATCTACCTGTCTCCCATCCACATAAGAAAATAATCCTTCTGAGTTTTTTGATACCTGTTATAGATCACTGAAGCATGCTTATGGATGGATAATATTACAGAGCTTTTCTGGTTGCACAGATGGGCTGTGGCTGCTACCTGCATTATCATTCACCTTGAATGCAGTTTCTGTGGTCCACCTGGCAGTACTGGGACTACCTTCTAATATATGGGGTAGCCTCCTTGCTGTTTGAAGAAGTTTTGGGAAGCAAATTGTGCATATTACAGAGAGGAACCTTTCGAGGAACCAGTTTCCAATAACGCACTGTCCAAAACGTAAAGTGCTTGTCAGGGTTCTGGTCTAGTTTAGCCTATGCCTACCTGAGTACTTACCCAGTAATAATCTGACTTTAAATAAATCAGTAGCATTGGTATTGTTGCAGAACAGAAAAGTATTAAAGGTCTTTCTATTTAATTTTTTTTCTTCTATTATCCTTGATCTCTTTACAGCACAAAACGTTTAATTGTTGATGTAATCCGCTTCCAGCCAGGGGAGACGCTGACTGAAATTTTGGAAACTTCAGCTACCTCAGAGCAAGTATGATGCTGTTTGTCTGTGCTGGTTTTAGACTTGGAAATCATAATCTATCTAGATATATGTGAGATTCTCCATTTAAGTATTGCAGTGACACTGTCTCCACTGATGATGGAGCAGAGTGTTAAGATAATCAGGAGGGTGTACAGTGGAAGTAAATTGTACGTGTGAATCTTACTCCTGCAGCAGTTGCTAGAAACTGTTTATGTAGAAGACCACTTTAGATGATAGATAGGCTTCTCCTGGTCCCCATATGTAGAATGTGTTCATCAAAATCTTTTCATTCGAATCAGTATGGGAATCGCCAAGCAAAACTCTTTATCCTGTGTTATGCCAGAGATCAGACAATCTGTCTCTGCTTCTTTTTGTCTTGTTGTAATTGATCTGCTTATGAACTTGCAGGTTTTTGTTTTCTTCTAGGAAGCAGAGCATCATAGAGCTATGCAGAAACGGGCCATTCGTGATGCTAAAACTCCTGATAAGATGAAAAAATCTGTCTCTGTAAAGGAAGATGGCAACTTGAATCTCCAAGAAAAAAAAGAAAAAATCAAGGCAGGCCTGAAGAAGTTGACAGAACTAGGGCCAGTGAATGCCAAAAATAAATACCAGGAACTAATTAATGACATTGCAAAGGTATACCATTTGATGGTTTCCTAGTAATGATAGTTTTCCCAGTTTCCAGCTTTGTGAAACTGGCATGAGTTTTCAGAGGGAGAGTAAGGTTTTTAGTAGCTAATTTATAGAGAACAATCATGCCTTTTGTTGCAGCATTTCCAGCTCTTGGCATGTGGAAAGTCCTTTACTTTTATACAGTGTTTCTGTTCTCTCAAACGACTGCGTTGCCTGGTTCTCAGATACTTTAAGAAAAAACTTAATAGCTTGGAAGGGAGGTCCTGACGTGTGATGTGTTTTTCTGCTCTATTTCACTAATTCAAGTAGTGCCTCTACAAGCTTAGTCACTCAAAGAAGTTCTGCTCATAACTCTAAGACATCCTAATTGTTATTTTGATTTAAATGTGCCTGTTAAATAATCCCTAAATTATGAGGAGAGTTGCTATGAAAAACTTACAAAAGAGATCCAGTACTGTTGTATATTGCTACAGTGACAATATATTTTACATCACATTGTTTACTGAAAAACTATTTGGGAAATGTTACGTAAGTAAACCAACTAAATAATCACCTTTAGGGATTTGATAAGAATTAATTGTACTATAGATTATACGTGTCACAAATTAAAGTATCAGTCAATGAATGTAGTGTTTTCTTGTTGAGATATTAAGGCAAGTGATATTTAACGCTGACTGACAAAGAAAAATAATGAAGTCTGTGTGCTGCTATGGTTCTTGCGCTCGATTTGTAAGGTACTTTCCAGTGCTGGCAGAATTACTGCTTTTATCTCATGGGCTTTCAGTGCCTACTCTAGTCATTGCAACTAGAACAGAACTGAAGTTTGAGAAAGCCACAGAAGGTGCAACTTTGTAGAGTTACTTAGTTCCACAAATAGTCATAACAGAGAAAAAGCTGTGACACTTAAACTGGGGCAAGTGCAAGTGAGTGCTCAAGCCTTGCATTGAAGCAAAATCAAATTGTGTGTTTCAAGTACTCAGTGGCTCTGGGACTGAGCACCTGGAGAGCTCAAATCACTGTTAAGTCTCTGCCTTTCTTTGTGCTGTAGGATATCAGAAATCAGCGTAGATACCGTCAGAGAAGAAAGGCGGAGCTAGTGAAGCTGCAGCAGACATACAGTGCCTTGAACTCCAAAGCTACTTTTTATGGAGAACAAGTAGATTATTACAAAAGTTACATAAAGACCTGCTTGGATAACTTGGCCAGCAAGGGCAAGTAAGTATCTTGGAACTGTAGAACCATAAAATGGTTTGGTTTTGAGGGGACCTTTAAAGACAATCTGGTTCCCACCGCCCTGCCATGGGCAGGGACACCTTGCACTAGACCGGGTTGCTCCAAGGCCCATCCAGCCTGGGCTGGAACAGTTCTGGGATGGGGTAGCCACAGCTTCCCAGGCAACTTGTCCCGGGGCCTTACCACCCTCACAGGAAGCTGTTGACTGCAATTCTTTGAGTGTGACCATCCAGTTGATCCTTATCCATCAAGTGGTCCATCTATCAAATCCCTTTTTCTTCAGTTTAGACACAAGGATGTTGTGTGGAACATTGTTGAATGCTTCTCCACAAATACAGGTAGATGATTGTCAGTCAGAAATGGAGAAGAAGTAGAAAACCTCATCCAGAAATGGTATATTAACCCTGTTGTAGCAGATCACCAAATGGGCCGGGCACCTGAGTGAAGGTATATTGGCTGTCACCAATTACCTCCTTGTTTTTCATGTATCTTAGCACAGTTTCTAGGAGGACCTTGCCAGTCACAGAAGTGATACAGATTGTATCTTCCTTATTTTCCTTCTCCAGTTGATATGAGCTTGACTGGAATGCCACATTTTCTCATACATGGTGGATAGTGGCTTAGCCACTTCTTCCACTGGTTCCCCGAGGACCTGTCTCATCAGGGTCCATGGACTTCCACACCTTCAGATTCCTTAGATGGTCTTGAACCTCATGACCTGCAGCAGGTGGTTCCACGGCCCTAGAGGTGCTTCTTACAAGAAAGCATGTGTTGCTAAGAAGAACCATGATGCTATCTGCTCAAAGCTCCTTGTCCAAGCTCTTTCCCACAGCAATAGTCTTAGCAAAAGGGTCTCAGCAGCAGTAAGAAAATACAGGGTGAGGCCCTTGCCATGAATGGTGTCAAAAAGATAATCTTGAAAGATTTTTTGTTCCCTTTGGGAGAAGATAGTGCGGAGAGTCCAGTGGTACAAACGTTGTTGTCCACATAGGCACTTGCTGCTCAGTCAGTCTGTCCTGTTATCCTTATTAGAATGAAAATAACATAGTTACCTACAAAGAAACCCTTGATCACAAATTGTCCCCATTTCTATGCCAAATGAAGTCAGCTGTTACAGTGCTAGACAAATTAGATTTTCTGGGGGGGAAAAAAAGTTGTTGTCTTCTCCTGTCATATGTGAGAATGTGAACCCTTTTTGTTTGCAGAATGAAAATACAAGCAAGTTTCTGAGTAGTCTCAGCTTTTCTCCATGTCAGTTGTCATTAGACCCCATTTTGCCTAATGAGAGATGGTATTGCTTTTTATGAAGTACCATATCCTTAGGTTTTGGGTAGGATTTTTTTGGTTTTGTTTTTTTGATTGGTTTTTGTTTGCTTTGGTATTATTATTATTCTGCTTAAATGTTAGTGGTAAATAGTAGAAAATTAAGGATCTGATCTGGGCTACCAGTGCTTTGTGGGTAAACTGACTAGTAGAAGTACATAATTATCTATCATTAGTTACAGTTCTTTAGCTGTACTGATTCTATGCCCTCTTTCAAATAGAATTGAAAATTTACTGCAGTGTCTTTACTTGTGACCTTCTAATTTGTTTGGTTTGTCTTTTTTCCCCAGAGTCTCCAAGAAACCTCGAGAGATGAAAGGCAAAAACAGTAAAAAGATTTCTCTGAAATACACAGCAGCTCGACTTCATGAGAAGGGAGTGCTTTTAGAGATTGAGGACCTGCAAGGTAACCAGTGAGTATCTATTATTTAAAACTCTTTAGAGCTAAATAACCTTTTTGGAGGAAAAGGAAAATAGATATGCTGAATTCCTGTCTTTTTCTTAGAACTAGTCTAGGTGCTGATAGTTGAGGACCAGAAATTTTGAGATCTCTTTGAGGCTGTGTGACATTGTCTCGCAATTCTGTTATTTGAATTTTAGTGTTATTGGTAGACTTAGTTATTGAAGCTGGAAAAGTTGCTTTGATGACCTAGGCTGGCATCCCTAGGGCCAAGACACCTTGCATAGTGATCACTCTTCAGTTCTCTTTTTCTGGTTGGAGCAAAGCAATTCTTTGATTGAGAAGTGTAATGTGATTTAAACATGACATCGTCTTTCCCCCAACCGCTTCTCTGTCACCTCCACAGTTATGGGAGGGTACCTCCTTGGGTGAATTGTTATTATGCCTAACAGCTTCCATTGCTGAAAAGTCAGCTTTATGCTAGCTTGAGTTTTTCCAGCTGTAGTTTGCTAGCCTTGAGAAGCTGGCATGTCTTGTGTGGAATATAGAGGAGCTGGCTGTTACTAGAATTTTTTCACCTCTGAGTCATACTTTGTACTCGGTGCACTAAATGAGGCATAAATATGTGGCACTAAAGTAGACTGCTTAGATTTTGCAAACTAAATTAAATGACCCTGTTTCCTGCTATGCTTCTGTGAAGATAGGATTTACCGGACATAGAATCTGTTAGGCTTCTGTTCATTGTTGTATTGAGTCTCTTTGGCTTGTATGGGCTCATTTCAAATGGGGATAATAGAATAAAGAGTTAAGAAGAGAATTTTTAAAAATTTGTCTTCAGGTTTCATCTCATATATTCCCTCCCTGTGATTTGTCATTTCTCAACTTCATAGGTTTAAAAACGTGATTTTTGAAATCAGTCCAACAGAAGAAGTGGGAGATTTTGAGGTTAAAGCAAAATTCATGGGTGTACAGATGGAAACGTTTATGTTACATTATCAGGTAAGAACTGTCCTGTTTAATAGTCTCGTGTAAGTTCCCGTGCCAGTCTCTTCATCAAAATAGCAGTGACACATTTTTTGCCTAAATGGTCTGAATAATGCTCTCAAAAATAACCCATTTATTGCAGATGAAACAGATGCAACACATACAGGGGATCCAAACTGCTTTTTGTTTATTTGCTAATGAAAGCCTGTTGTCGGTCTGTGTTCTTAATTATGTATACACATACACACACAAAACAAAAACTTGCATTTTCAACAATTTGCTGCTACAGCGGAGAGCTTTGGAGTCTGTGGCACCTAGGCTTGTGTGTGATGGCTTCAGCCAGTCATTGTGTATTGGTATTCTTTCTGCTACTCTACACTTACCCATTTGTTTCCGGTTCTTAAGTGTCCTCCTTAGGTGTCAGCCTCTACTTAGGCCACCAGAACAGGCATGCCGACTTCACGGTTCCCTGTTCTTTTTCTCATGCCAGTATTTTCACACCTGGTGTCTCTGTCCCTTTCTTTCCCCACTCCCTGTGCATCTTGGTCTTCTTTAGGTTTGTTAGTTGTGGAAGCCTCAGGCCTTTCAAAACAGACTGTGTGCAGTAGCACCGTGCATTGCAGTTAGTCCATGCCAGCTTGGCTGCTGGGATGGACAGCTGCCTCACACCTTTTGTTTGCTTTGAGGGCTCCCCTAGTAAGTTCCGGTCCTAATCTGTCAGAGCTGGTCATTAACTTGTTGGTTTGTGGGGCTACCCAAGGTCACATGGTTTACTATACCAGTATGCCTTTGTAGCGCTGCCCTGCAGATAAAGCAGATGTTGTCAGAGGACAGCACAAGGGATACAACATCACACACGTCCACCCATATGCCCACACCTACCCACTGTGTTACTTGCAGGAGTGGGATTGCGGAAAGAATTTAATCAGTGAGACAAAATCAGTGCAGGTGCATTGCTGACAAAGCAAAGTATAACTAGAAATACCACCCACGTAAACACCTGAGAGGTTGAATCGACATCATATGCATACTGACTGAGATGCCTTTTCTTTTTGCGCTGTAGATTGAAGCGCTGTAAGCCACTTCCCTGAGATCTGTGGCCACTAAAACTTTCAGAAAGGGACACTGGAATGTTGTAATGCTTCATGGGTACATGATAGAATTAGGCACATAGGAAACCTAAATGTTCTAAATGTTTATGGCTACTGTGCAAATGACAAGGCTGGAGATGGCTGGTCTTCTATTTCTGTTCTCTTTTGTAATTTTTTTAAACCCACTGCTTAAAATAATCAAGACCTTTAATGTCTTAGAATGACTATTTTTTTCACAGTAAAAGTGGCTCTTTAATAAGTCTCTTGCTTTTCTATGTTATGCTGTGTACTTTTTTGTTGATATTCCTTAAGATCTACTGTACTACAGGGTCTTATATATTCTCTGTCAGCTCTTGACAATTCTTCACTCATTAAGATAGTCTCTTTGCAGGATCTCTTGCAGCTGCAGTATGAAGGTGTTGCTGTCATGAAGTTGTTCGACAGAGCAAAAGTGAACGTCAATCTTCTGATCTTTCTTCTGAATAAGAAATTTTATGGGAAGTAACTGACCTCTGCCAGTAAGTCTGTGAAAGGGGAGATGGATAGAAACCTGCACATGCAACTTTTAATAATGTGGTGATGTATCAGTATATTCGCACCGTGTACTAATTGTGTCAAATGTATCATGAAGGAGGACTAAGAACCTCTTGGGAATTGACAACCCTGATTGAGTCTGCAGGGAGTTGGTTTCTTGTTTATTTATAGTCTTCCAACTTTGAAGATCCCCTTTAAAGAGGTTATTTTAGAATGTATTTTTACATGGGTTTGGCAATTCAACTAATATTCGAGTATACTTAGGCCATCTGAATGCTTAGTTTGCCTACTGTGTGCTTTATGAGGCTTGAGTTCTTTTTGCCTGTGCAAAGAGAAAGCTGGCACTATATGGAGGTCTATTAGCCTCTTCCTGAGAACTAAAAAAGGGTTGCAGGTGGTATTTGGACTCCAGTTATTCTCAAGCAAAGATGACCAATGGAAAACATGGTTAAGATTCAGGTTATCCGTTTGTTTGCAAGCTTGCATTGGTAGAGGTGGCAGTTGCCAGTTGCCAAGATTAGAACTACTGTGGTCAGGTAATCAGTAAGCATAAAAAGTTATTGAGCTATTTGTGATGATGTACTACAGCCACATATAGCAGCTTAAGTGTCTCATTTTTCTCCATTTGCTTCTGTTTATCACATTGTAGTAATTTACAGGTGCACCCCTAATGGAGGGACCATGGAATGTATTTACTAGGGCTTATAGATGAAAAGATTTTTGTGGAAGGGGAGGGTAGCTGAAACAATTTCTTGTGACACGTTAACTTTTAATGTTGCTTGCAAAGCATTTGAAATGTAAAATTCACTTTTTTTTCCCCAGTTTAGAGCAATGTTATATATATATCTGTGTCTGATGCAATAAATGTTAGTTTTCTTCCTTGGACAAGTCTGTAGGTAGAGCCTGTCTCAAATAGATTAGCTTTTAAAAAGTTAATTTTTTTCTAGCTACACTCAAATTCCTTTATCTTTTATTATTTCATGGGGGTTTCGTCTGTGCTTTTTCACAGTGGTGGTGGTTGTTCTGTTATATCCAATAAAAATGCAGAGACTCTTACAAAATATAATTGACCTTTAAATTCATTTGCTTCAGCTGTTTCCCCAGTTTTTTCCTTCAGTTTTTTTTAACAGACACATCTCCTGCAAATTTCAAGTTGGCCTGCTTATTCAGGTTACTGTACAGAGTTTAAATGAACTTTTTGATCTACTCCGAGGCAAGTTCTTTCAGCTTATGTCTTTTTTTCTCATGAAAGACGCTCCTAGTATTTGGAATGTCCATGCTACTGAGTATAACTTTTCTGTAGTTCTCTTGGAAGGAAATAAGTAAACTTGCTGGTGTTTATACTGTATTTAAACATACTCTAGTGTGTTTGGTGTATGTGTGGTCCAACCCAATAACAAAAACTGCTTACCAAGCCCAAGAAAGATGAAGCATATCAACCATTTAGCTTTTCCCTCGTGTTTTATCAGGGAGTTTATGGCCTTGCCGAGAGACAGATGATAATTAATGAGTTCTAGGCTGAACTGTGACAGTAACCAGTTCTGTTCATGGTTTATTGACACATTCATCAGCCACACTCTCCAGTAAGTCCTGGGGTTTGTTCCTGTTTTTTTTCAGCCTTATATCCAACTTTCCATCCCTTCTCTCTGTCCAGTGTGTCTTTGGTGTTCCTTTCTTGTCCTGTGTGCTTCCCCCTCCCGTTCCCTTTCACTACTTCAGTCTCTCTTGTTCTTGTTTTTCTTTCAAGAAACAAATACTCAATATTTATTTAGTAAATATTACTCAATCTCTCTCCTCTACTTTTTGTCTCTCTCCCTCCCTGCCCTCTTTATTTCTCCTTTCTTCCTCTCCTTTTTCCTTTGTCCTGGATGTGACTGTATTTCTTTGTCCCTCTCACTGTCCTTTTGTCCTGTACGTGTCTGCAGCTGCAGCCCAGCCCTTCTCCCTCATTGTACCCTTCTCTTGGTAAGCCTCTGACCTGCTGGCCATGCCGCTCTTTCTCCATTCCTCTGCTGCGCCTTGCCCGCCTTCCCCCCGCTCACCTGCCCGTGCCATGGTCACTTCCTCTCTCAGTCCTTGTTTCCCTCTTTGTCTCTGTAACCCTGTCCTTGCCGTGTGTGTAGCACTCTGTCTTTTTCTCTGTCCTCCTCCATGCCTCACTTGAGTTCCTTTCTATTCTCTGTGGCTCTGTGGTCTCCTTGTGCCATTGTTCCTCACAGAATCCTTGTGTTCCATTTGCTGTCCCTGCTCCTTTTTAATCTGTCTCTGTCATGCTACCCATCCCAGGGGTGTTTTGTTTGGCTTTTTTCTGTTAGAGTTTTTTGTTTGTTTTTTTTGGTGTGGTTTTTTGTTTGTTAGTTTTTGTTGTTGCTTTGGTTTTTGGGGGGTGTGTGGTCAATTTCATCCTG
Source organism: Ammospiza nelsoni (assembly GCF_027579445.1). Classification (NCBI taxonomy): domain Eukaryota; kingdom Metazoa; phylum Chordata; class Aves; order Passeriformes; family Passerellidae; genus Ammospiza; species Ammospiza nelsoni. The sequence goes on along the minus strand of NC_080646.1, from coordinate 154,683 downwards.
TACCCCATTCTTCCTTTTCTTCCTGTGTCCTCTCTGCTGTCACTCCCTATTTCTGCCTCTCGCCTGTGACAGCGAGGCTGGGGAGGAACTTCAACCCTTCTGGGGACTGCCCTCCTCTCTTGGTGGAGCAGTCCCTTTCTGGGGGGGATGTACATGTGGAAAGGGCTCGACTAAGTGCCACGCTGCTGTTCAGGTCAGTTTGACTCATTCTGTGCCTTCTTAAGGGGTGAGGAAAAGCGAAGACTCGGGACTCTCATGTCATTTGGGGCACCCCAAGGTCCCTGGGAGAAGGAACCATACTGTGGTGGAGGAGCAGGTGGCTGGTAAATGAGGAGAGATCATGCTGGATGCCGTCCCCCAGAGGGACCCAAAACTGCCAGAAATTTCACAGGGAGGGGTGGGTGTAGAATACTAAAACCTGTCAAGTTTTTAATTTTTATAGGTATTGGCAAAGAAAAGGAATTTATCTCTAAATTCATTTGGAAAGAAACCCTCTCTCTATCCACTCATTTGTATACAGGAATGTAGGAAACTCTGACTAGAGATGGGTAATAGTTTTGAAAGTAAAGACATAAGTTTTATCTAGGAATGAACCAATCAAGTGCCCTGAAAGCATAAGAACAGCTGCAGGGGCTGAAGGGAATAGAAAGGGTTCTCTGGCAGCTTTTGCCTCAGTTCTCTGCCTGCCCCCAATGTACGCGGCAGCCCCGGCCTGAGCTCGGCGGCACTGCTGCCGCCTTGTGGTCAGAGAGCGGTACTGCCGCCCCCCGACCCAGTGCCAGTTTTCCTTCCAGTTGTAAAACTGCAAACATCGCAGTATTCCTCTGACACCAGCGGTTCTAGGAAGTAGAGGTGTAGGCGGCCTTGGCCTCCCACAGGCCCTCATGTCAACTTACTCTGAAACATTAGGGTGGAAGTTATTCTATCTCATGAACAGAGGTACCTTTTCCCTTCAGGTGCTTGTGCTGTATTTTGGATTCTGCTTCCTAACATTTCTAGTGTGACAGAGTTTACCATAGAGACAATCTGCCAGGAGGTAGCGCTTTGGGGGGCATGGCAGTCCCGGGTGTGTATTCTGAACTCCTTCAGAATGTTAGGTTTGAAGTATTTCTTATCTCAGGAAAACAGTAGTCTTTTGCATCTGCATATCAGCTGTTGAAATTTTGGGTTCAATTTCTTGAATCACAAATGTCATAGGATTCCTCCCAGATAGCAGCTGCCATGAAGTATGGCTCTTCTTGGTCTTGAGTTTCAGGGGCTGTTTCCAAAGTGACCTACAGACATTGGAATGAAATCATTATTTACTGTGTAAAGGAATCGCTCTCCAAAGCATCAGCCAGGGTCTAAATGTGCCATTCTGCCTTTTAAAAGTACCAACATCACAGGATTTTTCTCAGATTAAAGCTTCCATGGAGTCGGATCTCTCAAGCCTGGCCCTTGAGAATTGTGGGCCTCCTGTGAACTGGTCTTGCCAGAAGGGCTTGCTGAGTTTTCCACTGTGTGGAAAAGAGATCCCATTTGGAGCCTGAAGCCTCGTGTTTCCTGTAGGATTTCCACTCCTAGAATTGCACACTTTGAAGGATTTCTTATAGCTGAAGTTTTCTGGGAGCTAGGACTCTGGCTGGATTTGGGTCTCTGGACTCTCAGGCGAAGTGACCTTGAGACACTAGGGCATGCAGATTTCCTTGCTGTTGAAGAGCTATTGTTCGCACCCAGGAGCCATGGTCTGAATGGGGGTGTCATCTCTTAAATTTGCAAATGTAACAGGATTTCTTCTAAATGAATGGTGCTAAGAACATAAGGTCTGGCTGGCTTTCGACTTAGAGGCGCCTCCTCTAAATTGGTCTTCAGATGCTAGGTTGGAAAGTGTTCCTACATATGCCAAATAGCCCTTGCTATGCAGTTAATAAGCTTCAAAGTACCATGGAGTAGCTGCCCCTGCAAAGATTTTGGCAGAGCCTGGTTGTGGTGCCCCATTCCACTCCACCCCCCCTTAGCAGGTCCTTATGGTTGTATGGGGAATCATTGTGGAGCATGCCAACCCAGCTCCATCCTGGGAACAGCACCTGTATTTTACCGTAAAATTTCTGTCCCATTATAGCTCCTGTTAGGATACAAATGTAACTCGGTTTCCACTGATTTTACCCCCAGTCATCTTTCCATACAAACATTGCTCCGCTCTCCAGAGGATTATTGTGAGCAGATGTGAGCTCTGCTGTCCCTTTGGACTGACAAAGACAGAGGTTTTGTCCCAAGTTCCTTTTGAACCTGTCCTGCACCTGTTACGAGTCCTCAGTCTCCTGCAATTTTGTGGGTCAGTGACATGTAAAACAGCACAGCTGGCTGGCATGCTTTGCTTATGAGGGGAGACAAGAGAAGAATCCCTCTGCTCACACCAGACCTGCAGCTGCCAAACCTCACCAAAGCACCTGAGGAGCCCCCAGGGACGGATGGTACAGAAGGGAGGTGATGGAGGACAGCACAGCAGGCAGCCTGCCCTCCATCTGGGTGTGAAGAAGGCAGGGCTGGGAACTGTAAGCAACATCCCAGCAGGTCTGGCTGATGGTGCCACCCTGAGGGCTTCCCCTGCCTTTGGGCAGTCCCAGCTGCTGCAGCTCACTTGACAGAGACTCATTGTCTATGCTGTGCTTGGCTGCACTGGAGATGATGAAGCCGAGGATAGCAATGGTTGCCTTCACATCCCCTGACTGCAGATGGGAAGGAGGGCGAGCTCTGTCACCTTGGGAAGGCACCTGCAGATTCATTGCTGCCGTCTCTGGAGCATGGCTCCATCGGGGGATCGTGGTAAGGACAGCAGTGCTCACCTAACTGTGCACCTGAGAACAGCTTCAGGACCTTGTCATACTGTGGGAGAGCAGAGCTTCACAGTAAATACCAGCTAACATACTTAGTACCAGTGTTAACACTAACAATCCTTACCTAAATATTAATACTAGTAACACTTACTATGCGTATTATTAATCCTATTAGAGGCTGGTAGAGTTCTTAAGGCTGAGGCTTGCATGAGGAACACAAAATTAATTAACGTTGCTGATTATGCTATTGTGTTGAAATACTTGGCCTCCACTGCAGTAGCCCCACACTTACCTCGATGGCCTGCCCCAGCAGGTCCCAAAACACCTGGATGCAGATCAGCTTAAGCTTCACTGATGTGATAAACAGAGTTCATTCTTTAAAATTTTTAAAAGTTTATTAAAGGATAAAAGGACAAAATAATCCAGCACTGGGATGCTTTTAGCACACAGCCAAAGAGCACAGAGGTAGCTTAAAAACATGTTCACTATATACTGTTACATTGCTGAGGTTACATGCATATTCATTAACTTACACATTATTCAAACATTCCTTTGACTTTTTGATGTTCCAGGAACTCTCTTGTTTGGTTTTAACCTCTGACTTGTCTGCAGAACATTCTGTAAATGAGGTCTACACATTTTATTTCTTCCTGTAGTTTTATCCTGTTGCTTCGCACTCCCTGATAATACCGATAAGAGTCGATAAATGCTTCCTGGATGCTTAAGCTCTTTTTGTCACTATTATCACTTGGTAGGGGCAGTCTGCAGTTATAAGAAACAGAATAATTGCTTTACACCATTTTCTGAGTTAGTTACATAGAAGTACTTTAGTTTCTATTTCAACATTTTGCTAAAGCCTACGATATATTTATCAGGCTACTATTCATATGAAATATACAGTGCATACATAAACTGGCATATTACACCATACAAAGCAGTTAAAAGTAAGTATAAGTTTTACCATATCAAAATACTTGTAATGCAAAAAGCTAATCTATGAATGTGAAAGCCAATATTGTTTTATCATCTATAACATCCGACGACGAGGGTGAGCAGCGGGCCCGCAGCAGGCGGAGGGCGGGCAGAGGGACGCGGGCACTTAACTTTGGCCAGGGTGCTGATCTCGGCCAGTCGGGGCAGGCCAAGTCCCCGCAGAAGCGGAAGCACTGCGGTAGAAGAGGCACCCAGAGCCCGCAGCGGGCGCTGCACGCCCTCCCCGCTCCCGAGCCCTCTCCTCACCAAATCGCCGCCGCTCCCTAGTCCGCCCTGCTGCCGCAAAGACGACCCGGAACCCCTCCCGGGCTACACTCCTCTCCGCCTCCTGCCCCGAGTGCCGATGGGGCGCTCCGGTAGGGGCTCTGCGGGGGTCTTTTCGCCGGGACCTGGGCACGAGAGAAGGCCGGAGAAGGGGACGGGGGTTTGGCGAGCGCCGCCGCCGCCGCCGCCGCCGCCGCCGCCGCCGCCGCCGCCGCCGCCGCCGCCGCCGCCGCCGCCGCCGCCGCCGCCGCCGCCGCCGCCGCCGCCGCCGCCGCCGCCGCCGCCGCCGCCTGCGAGCCCTTCGGGCAGCCCGAGCTCCGCCCCACGCTCCCACGGGCCTCAGCCTGACGGCTCCTAAGCCTGCCAATCACGGCCCGCCTTTCTCCGTCCGCCCTGTCCAATCACAGCCGCCCTTTCAAACCGGAAGCGGTCTCGCCGATCTCAGCCCGCTCAGTCGCGGCTCGCCGCCTCAGACTGGCCCCGCTCGCCCGTACGTCTGAGGCGCCGCTCCCGCCACCGCCGCTTTGGGAGCCGGCGGAGCAGCGTCCCCGCTGCCGCTGCCTCGGCAGGCGCTGTTGCGGACGGGAAGGGCGGCCGGGAGCTTCCAGTTCAGGTCCTGGTCGGGATCAGGTTCTGGTCCAGGGAAGCGGGCAGGCGGCGGGCAGCGGGCGGACGCGGCCACAGCAATGGCGGCGGCGGGAGCAGCGCTTGAGGGGACCGCGGGGAGTCGCGGAGCGGAGCGCGGCGGGAATGGGCGGGCTGGGATTGGTGGAGCCGGCAGGCGCTGCCTCGGGTTGTGATTGGCTGGCTGTCCGCCCGTGGGGCATAAATAGCGTGCGTTCGGGCGCCATGGCGTCAGTTCGGCGGTGAAGCTGGGAGCGACAGGAGCTGCGGATGCGCGGTCCGAGGAGCGGCGCTGCGCCAGGACGGGACCCCCGCGGCAGCTGATCCGGGGAGCGCTGGTGAGCACGGACGCGACGCCTGCGGCCGTATCTGGGGCCGGCCGTGTCCAGTTCTTTCTGCCGCGCCCTGCGTGGCTCGGGTAGCCGGCGGCTGGTGTGGGGCCTGGAGTGGCGCGGTGCGGGGGGGGGGGCACTGCCTGCTGTCACTGGGGGCTGGAAAGTAGCTGTTTCGCGGTTTCTGGATTTAAAGAAATGTTCAGAATACAAAGAATAAAGCTTGCTTTTTGTATTTTTATTACTTTATTTTGTTTTTACTTGTAATGTTTTTTTTCTTAATTGTGTTATTTTATTATTGCCCGTTTTAATACATCTTTTTGGTTTGATTTGTTTTCTTTACTAGATATCTCATGTTAATTGGGTAAGGGTTGTGGGACTGGGGCTGAAGCACCAGTTGTGAGAGCAGTGGGGACATAAAACCCCAGGGTGTGGAATAATGATTTTGGCATGAGCCAGGCCCAAAACAACGTGGAGTGGTGGAAATGCTGAGGCTAGATAAATGCCATGGGAGGAAGGCATGGAGCTGCAGCACAGGGCCTGCAGGTTATGCCTGGGGGTTCCCAGCCCCTGCCCTGTGGTACCAACAAGGGGCTGAGGGTGTGGGGGCTCAGAGGGTTCTAGGGCCCAAGAACCAGCCCAAGAGTGCCTTTTGGGATGGGGGGGGGCAGGAGTCCAGTGGCTATTGCCAGCCCCTGGAGCTGCCTGAGGGGAGGTGAGGAGGCCTTTGTGCAGGTGCTGGGCTGAGAGCCAGGGTGAGGGGGAGGGTGGATGTTGAGCTTCAGGCCTCCAGTGTCCCCAGAGTTGGGATGCCACTTAGGGTTGCCACTTAGGGCTGGGTGGGTGGATGGGACAGCATCTAGAGATACTGAAATTGTAATGATGGCAGTAACTGATTTGTGGCCTTATCAACAGCCCCAAGGTGCAGTGAGAAGCATGAGCAGCTTTTAGCTGCAGCCAGTAGGAAGCTGAGGAGTTGGAGCTGAGGCAGCAGACCTGGAGGAGACAGAAATATGGTAGGGTTTGGTGTAAAACCCCCGTGGGGCTGGGATAGGGATTGCGGAGCGGGGAGGTGAACTGCATGGTTGGAATTGAAATTGCTGTAAGGGCTGTGATCAGAGCTCAAGAACGAGAGCTAAAAGAAAGATCCTGTCCTGAGAAGCACAAGTAGTATTGTGTGGCACTACTGTGAAGATTTAGAGCAGAAAGTGCAAAAGAAGAGCTGGCAGTTAAATAAAGCTTGTGGGACTGGAGCTGAAATCACTGGGGCCGGGGTGGGGACTGCAGTGCTGCAGAAAGAGTCACTGCTACAAGTGATACTCACTGTGGATCTGAGGACTAATCGCAGAATGGGACACAGCTGCAAGAAGAGAGCTGGCAGTAAAATAAAGCTTGTGGGGAAAGAGCTAAAAGGGCTGAGATCACTGGGCCTGGTCTTGTCATTGTGGGACTGGAATTGCGGCTTAACACATCGCAGCAACCTTAGGGCTGGTACCTGAGACAGTAGCGTTCTTGCGCCGAGATCACTGTAGGCCCGTGACATGGGTGCAGGGGCTGGGTATTGCCGCTAATAGTAGAACCGGATGTGCGGGGTGGCGAAAGGGAGGCTGGAAGCTTGCGCCTGAAAACCCCGTCGATGGCAGAATATTGTCTGCGCCTGTGATGGCACCTCTTGGGGCGCACTGTGGGGCTGGGAAGTGGACTGCGGGGCTGGCAACGTCAATGGAAATGGCAAAGGCACTAGACCTGTGAACGGGGCTGTGGGCATCCAGGAGAACTTACGCACGGGGTGGCAAAGTGACTGGGGACTGCTCGCTGGGGGCTAAAATCACTGCAGGGCTAGCATATGGATGGTGGGGTGGGCTTTCGGAGGCTGGTGCGGGAGCTGAATTGTTTCCAAGCTGGAGCCAAGAGCCAGATGCTGGCATTTGAAGCTGGAAAAACACAGAGCTGGAGCTGCAAGAAGAGAGCTGGCAGTAAAATAAAGCTTGTGGGGAAAGAGCTAAAAGGGCTGAGATCACTGGGCCTGGTCTTGTCATTGTGGGACTGGAATTGCGGCTTAACACATCGCAGCAACCTTAGGGCTGGTACCTGAGACTGTAGCGTTCTTGCGCCGACATCACTGTAGGCCCGTGACATGGGTGCAGGGGCTGGGTATTGACGCTAATAGTAGAACCGGATGTGCGGGGTGGCGAAAGGGAGGCTGGAAGCTTGCGCCTGAAAACCCCGTTGATGGCAGAATATTGTCTGCGCCTGTGATGGCACCTCTTGGGGCGCACTGTGGGGCTGGGAAGTGGACTGCGGGGCTGGCAACGTCAATGGAAATGGCAAAGGCACTAGACCTGTGAACGGGGCTGTGGGCATCCAGGAGAACTTACGCACGGGGTGGCAAAGTGACTGGGGACTGCTCGCTGGGGGCTAAAATCACTGCAGGGCTAGCATATGGATGGTGGCGTGGGCTTTCGGAGGCTGGTGCGGGAGCTGAATTGCTTCCAAGCTGGAGCCAAGAGCCAGATGCTGGCATTTGAAGCTGGAAAAACACAGAGCTGGAGCTGCAAGAAGAGAGTTGGCAGTAAAATAAAGCTTGTGGGGAAAGAGCTAAAAGGGCTGAGATCACTGGGCCTGGTCTTGTCATTGTGGGACTGGAATTGCGGCTTAACACATCGCAGCAACCTTAGGGCTGGTACCTGAGACTGTAGAGTTCTTGCGCCGACATCACTGTAGGCCCGTGACATGGGTGCAGGGGCTGGGTATTGCCGCTAATAGTAGAACCGGATGTGCGGGGTGGCGAAAGGGAGGCTGGAAGCTTGCGCCTGAAAACCCCGTCGATGGCAGAATATTGTCTGCGCCTGTGATGGCACCTCTTGGGGCGCACTGTGGATCCAGTATATCCCAGGTACGTTCTAGGTATAGTTCTAGGTACAGTTCTAGGTTTCTGAGGTGGTCCTGAGTCAGTGCTGAGATTGTGCTGAGTGAGTGCTGAGATGGTCCTGAGTCTGTGTTGATTGTTTGCTGAGATGGTGCTGAATGGGTGCTGAGATGGTGCGGATTGGTTGCTGAAATGGTCCTTAGTGGGTGCTGATTGGTTGCTGAGATGGTCCTGATTGGGGGCGGATTGGTTGCTGAGATGCTCCTGAGTCGATGCTGATCGGTTTCTGAGATGGTCCTGAGTCGCGGCGGATTGGTTGCTGAGATGGTGCTGAGTGGGTTCAGATTGGTTGCTGAGATGGTGCTGAGATGGTGCTGATTGGTTGTTGAGATTGTTTGAGTGGGTGCTGAATTGGTGCTGATTGGTTTCTGGGATGATGCTGAGTGGGTGCTGAGATGGTGCTGAGTGGATGCTGCGATGGTACTGATTGGGTTTTGATTGGTTGCAGAGATGGTCCTGAGTCGTTGCTCAGATGGTGCTTATTGGTTGCTGAAATGGTGCTGAATGGGTGCTGAGATGGTGCTGAGTCGGTGCTGATTGGTGGTGAGATGGTGCTGAGCGGATGCTGATTGGTTGCCGACATGGTGCTGAGATGGTGCTGAGTGGGTGGTGTGAAGGTCCTGAGATGGTGCAGATTGGTTGCTAAGATGGCCCTGAGTGGGTGCTGAAATGGTGCTGATTGGTTGCAGCGATGGTCCTGAGTGGGTGCTGATTGGTTGCTGCGATGATGCTGAGTGGGTCCTGATTGGTTGTTGAGTTTGTTATGAGTGGGTCCTGATTGGTTGCTGATATTGTTATGAGTGGGTGCTGTTTTGTTGCTCCGATGGTGGTGAGGGTGTGCTGATTGGTTGCTGAGATGGTGCTGATTGGGTGCTGAGATGGTGCTGTGATGGTGCTGAGTGGATGCTGCGATGGTCCTGATTGGGTGCTGATTGGTTGCTCAGATGGTGCTTTGGGGGTGCTGATTGGTTGCTGAGATGGTGCTGGGTGGGTGATGATTGGTTGCTAAGATGGTACTGGGTGGGTGCTGATTGGTTGCTCATATGGTGCTTTGGGGGTGCTGATTGGTTGCTGAGATTGTTTGGGTGGGTGCTGATTGGTTGCTGAGATTGTTAAGAGTGGGTGCTGATTGGTTGCTGAGATGTTGCTGATTGGTGGTGAGATGGTGCTGAGTAGGTGCAGATTGGTTGCTGCGATGGTCCTGATTGGGTGCTGATTGGTTGCTGTGATGGTGCTGAGTGGGTCCTGATTGGTTGCTGAGATTGTTATGAGTGGGTCCTGATTGGTTGCTGAGATTTTTATGAGTGGGTGCTGATTGGTTGCTCAGATGATTCTTTGGGGGTGCTGATTGATTGCTGAGATGGTGCTGGGTGGGTGCTGATTGGTTGCTGCGATGGTCCTGATTGGTTGCTGAGGTTGTGCTGAGATGTGTCTGATTGGTGGTGAGATGGTGCTGAGTAGGTGTAGATTGGTTGCTGAGATGGTGCTGAGTGGGTGGTGCGAAGGTCCTGAGATGGTGCAGATTGGTTGCTGAGGTTGTTATGAGTGGGTCCTGATTGGTTGCTGAGATTGTTATGAGTGGGTGTTGATTGGTTGCTCAGATGGTGCTTTGGGGGTGCTGATTGGTTGCTGAAATGGTCCTGAGTAGGTGATGATTGGTTGCTGAGATGGTGCTGAGATGGTGCTGAGATGGTGCTGATTGGTGGTGAGATGGTGCTGAGTAGGTGCAGATTGGTTGCTGCAATGGTCCTGAGTGGGTGCTGATTGGTTGCTGTGATAGTGCTGAGTGGGTCCTGATTGGTTGCTGAGAATGTTATGAGTGGATGCAGATTGGTTGCTGAGATGGTGCTGAATGGGTGCTGATTGGTTGCTGAGAATGTTATGAGTGGATGCAGATTGGTTGCTGAGATTGTGCTGAATGGGTGCTGAGATGGTGCCGAGTGGGTGCTGATTGGTTGCTAAGATGGCCCTGATTGGTTGCTGAGATGGTGCTGAATGGGTGCTGATTGGTTGCTGAGATGTTCCTGATTGGGTGCTGATTGGTTGCTGAGATGGTGCTGAGATGGTTCTGAGTGGGTGGTGCAAAGATCCTGGGATGGTGCAGATTGGTTGCTGAGATTGTTATGAGTGGGTCCTGATTGGTTGCTGAGATTGTTATGAGTGGGTGTTGATTGGTTGCTCAGATGGTGCTTTGGTGGTGCTCATTGGTTGGTGAGATGGTCCTGATTATGTGCTGATTGGTTGCTGAGATGGTGCTGGGTGGGTGCTGATTGGTTGCTGAGATAGTGCTGATAGGTTGCTAAGATGGTGCTGAGTGCCTGCTGAGATAGTGCTAGATGGATGCTGGGATGGTCCTGAGGGGGTGCTGCTTGGTTGCTGAAATGGTCCTGAGATGGTGCTGGGTGGGTGCTGATTGGTTGCTGGGACGATGCTGAGTGGTTGCTGATTGGTTGCTGGGATGGCCCTGAGTGGGTGCTGAGATGGTTCTGAGTGGGTGGTGCGAAGGTCCTGAGATGGTGCAGATTGGTTGCTAAGATGGCCCTGAGTGGGTGCTGAGATGGTGCTGAATTGGTGCTGATTGGTTACTGAGATGGTCCTGAGTGGGTGCTGAGATGGTGCTGAGTGGATGCTGCCATGGTCCTGATTGGGTGCTGATTGGTTGCTGATATTGTTATGAGTGGGTCCTGATTGGTTGCTGAGAATGTTATGAGTGGATGCAGATTGGTTGCTGAGATGGTGCTGAATGGGTGCTGATTGGTTGCTGAGAATGTTATGAGTGGATGCAGATTGGTTGCTGAGATTGTGCTGAATGGGTGCTGAGATGGTGCCGAGTGGGTGCTGATTGGTTGCTAAGATGGCCCTGATTGGTTGCTGAGATGGTGCTGAATGGGTGCTCATTGGTTGCTGAGATGGTGCTGAGATGGTTCTGAGTGGGTGGTGCAAAGATCCTGAGATGGTGCTGATTGGTTGCTGAGATGGCCCTGATTGGTAGCTGAGATGGTGCTGAATGGGTGCAAAGATGGTGCTGAGTCAGTGCTGAGATGGTGTCGATTGGTTGCTGAGATTGTGCTGAGTGGGTGCTGATATAGTTCTGAGTGGGGGCTGATTGGTTGCTGAGATGGTGTTGACTGGTTGCTGCAATGGTCCTGAGTGGGTGCAGATTGGTTCCTAAGATTGTCTTTATTTGGTGCTGAGTGGGTGCTTATTGGTGTCTGAGATGGTCACCATCTCAGCAACCAATCAGCACCAACTCAGGACAATCTCAGAAACCAATTAGCACCCACTCAGTATCATCTCAGCACCAATCAGCACCCATTCAGCACCATCTCAGCACCCACTCAAGGCCATCTTAGCAACCAATCTGCACCATCTCAGGACCTTCGCACCATCCACTCAGCACCATCTCGGCAACCAATCAGCACCCACTCAGCACAATCTCACCACCAATCAGCACCGACTCAGCACCATCTCAGCACCCACTCAGGGCCATCTCAGCAACCAATCAGCACCCACCCAGCACCATCTTAGCAACCAATCATCACCTACTCAGGACCATTTCAGCAACCAATCAGCACCCCCAAAGCACCATCTGAGCAACCAATCAACACCCACTCATAACAATCTCAGCAACCAATCAGGACCCACTCTTAACAATCTCAGCAACCAATCTGCACCATCTCAGGACTTTCGCACCACCCACTCAGCACCATCTCAGCAACCAATCTACACCTACTCAGCACCATCTCACCACCAATCAGACACATCTCAGCACCACCTCAGCAACCAATCAGGACCATCGCAGCAACCAATCAGCACCCACCCAGCACCATCTCAGCAACCAATCAGCACCCCCAAAGAATCATCTGAGCAACCAATCAGCACCCACTCATAACAATCTCAGCAACCAATCAGGACCCACTCATAACAATCTCAGCAACCAATCAGGACCCACTCAGCACCATCACAGCAACCAATCAGCAACCACTCAGGACCATTGCAGCAACCAATCTGCACCTACTCAGCACCATCTCACCACCAATCAGCAACATCTCAGCAACCAATCAGCACCCACCCAAACAATCTCAGCAACCAATCAGCACCCCCAAAGCACCATATGAGCAACCAATCAGCACCCACCCAGTACCATCTTAGCAACCAATCATCACCTACTCAGGACCATTTCAGCAACCAATCAGCACCCCCAAAGCACCATCTGAGCAACCAATCAGCACCCAGTCAGGACCATCGCAGCATCCACTCAGCACCATCTCAGCACCCACTCAGCAACATCCCAGAAACCAATCAGCACCAATTCAGCACCTACTCAAACAATCTCAACAACCAATCAGCACCATCTCAGCACCATCTCAGCAACCAATCTGAACCCACTCAGCACCATCTCAGCAACCAATCAGCACCCACTCAGCACCATCTCAGCAACCAATCTGCCGCGACTCAGGACCATCTCAGCAACCAATCAGCATCGACTCAGGAGCATCTCAGCAACCAATCCGCCCCCAATCAGGACCATCTCAGCAACCAATCAGCACCCGCTCAGCACCATCTCACCACCAATCAGCACCGACTCAGCACCATCTCAGCACCCACTCAGGGCCATCTCAGCAACCAATCAGCACCCATTCAGCACCATCTCAGCAACCAATCAGGGCCATCTTAGCAACCAATCAGCATCCACTCAGCACCATCTCAGCACCCACTCAGGACCATCTCAGTAACCAATCAGCACCCCTTCAGCACCATCTCAGCACCCACTCAGGGCCATCTTAGCAACCAATCTGCACCATCTCAGGACCTTCGCACCACCCACTCAGAACCATCTCAGCACCCACTCAGGGCCATCCCAGCAACCAATCAGCAACCACTCAGCATCGTCCCAGCAACCAAACAGCGCCAACTCAGCACCATCTCAGGACCATTTCAGCAACCAAGCAGCACCCCCTCAGGACCATCCCAGCATCCATCTAGCACTATCTTAGCAGGCACTCAGCACCATCTTAGCAACCTATCAGCACTATCTCAGCAACCAATCAGCACCCACCCAGCACCATCTCAGCAACCAATCAGCACATAATCAGGACCATCTCACCAACCAATGAGCACCACCAAAGCACCATCTGAGCAACCAATCAACACCCACTCATAACAATCTCAGCAACCAATCAGGACCCACTCATAACAATCTCAGCAACCAATCTGCACCATCTCAGGACCTTCGCACCACCCACTCAGCACCATCTCAGCAACCAATCTACACCTACTCAGCACCATCTCACCACCAATCAGACACATCTCAGCACCACCTCAGCAACCAATCAGGACCATCGCAGCAACCAATCAGCACCCACCCAGCACCATCTCAGCAACCAATCAGCACCCCCAAAGAATCATCTGAGCAACCAATCAGCACCCACTAATAACAATCTCCGCAACCAATCAGGACCCACTCATAACAATCTCAGCAACCAATCAGGACCCACTCAGCACCATCACAGCAACCAATCAGCAACCAATCTGCACCTACTCAGCACCATCTCACCACCAATCAGCACCATCTCAGCACCATCTCAGCACCATCTCAGCAACCAATCAGAACCCGCCCAAACAATCTCAGCAACCAATCAGCACCCCCAAAGCACCATCTGAGCAACCAATCAGCACCCACCCAGCACCATCTTAGCAACCAATCATCACCTACTCAGGACCATTTCAGCAACCAATCAGCACCCCCAAAGCACCATCTGAGCAACCAATCAACACCCACTCATAACAATCTCAGCAACCAATCAGGACCCACTCTTAACAATCTCAGCAACCAATCTGCACCATCTCAGGACTTTCGCACCACCCACTCAGCACCATCTCAGCAACCAATCTACACCTACTCAGCACCATCTCACCACCAATCAGACACATCTCAGCACCACCTCAGCAACCAATCAGGACCATCGCAGCAACCAATCAGCACCCACCCAGCACCATCTCAGCAACCAATCAGCACCCCCAAAGAATCATCTGAGCAACCAATCAGCACCCACTCATAACAATCTCAGCAACCAATCAGGACCCACTCATAACAATCTCAGCAACCAATCAGGACCCACTCAGCACCATCACAGCAACCAATCAGCACCCAATCAGGACCATTGCAGCAACCAATCTGCACCTACTCAGCACCATCTCACCACCAATCAGCAACATCTCAGCAACCAATCAGCACCCACTCTTAACAATCTCAGCAACCAATCAGCACCCACCCAAACAATCTCAGCAACCAATCAGCACCCCCAAAGCACCATATGAGCAACCAATCAGCACCCACCCAGTAACATCTTAGCAACCAATCATCACCTACTCAGGACCATTTCAGCAACCAATCAGCACCCCCAAAGCACCATCTGAGCAACCAATCAGCACCCAGTCAGGACCATCGCAGCATCCACTCAGCACCATCTCAGCACCCACTCAGCAACATCCCAGAAACCAATCAGCACCAATTCAGCACCTACTCAAACAATCTCAACAACCAATCAGCACCATCTCAGCACTATCTCAGCAACCAATCTGAACCCACTCAGCACCATCTCAGCAACCAATCAGCACCCACTCAGCACCATCTCAGCAACCAATCTGCCGCGACTCAGGACCATCTCAGCAACCAATCAGCATCGACTCAGGAGCATCTCAGCAACCAATCCGCCGCCAATCAGGACCATCTCAGCAACCAATCAGCACCCGCTCAGCACCATCTCACCACCAATCAGCACCGACTCAGCACCATCTCAGCACCCACTCAGGGCCATCTCAGCAACCAATCAGCACCCATTCAGCACCATCTCAGCAACCAATCAGGGCCATCTTAGCAACCAATCAGCATCCACTCAGCACCATCTCAGCACCCACTCAGGACCATCTCAGTAACCAATCAGCACCCCTTCAGCACCATCTCAGCACCCACTCAGGGCCATCTTAGCAACCAATCTGCACCATCTCAGGACCTTCGCACCACCCACTCAGAACCATCTCAGCACCCACTCAGGGCCATCCCAGCAACTAATCAGCAACCACTCAGCATCGTCCCAGCAACCAAACAGCGCCAACTCAGCACCATCTCAGGACCATTTCAGCAACCAAGCAGCACCCCCTCAGGACCATCCCAGCATCCATCTAGCACTATCTCAGCAGGCACTCAGCACCATCTTAGCAACCTATCAGCACTATCTCAGCAACCACTCAGCACCCACCCAGCACCATCTCAGCAACCAATCAGCACATAATCAGGACCATCTCACCAACCAATGAGCACCACCAAAGCACCATCTGAGCAACCAATCAACACCCACTCATAACAATCTCAGCAACCAATCAGGACCCACTCATAACAATCTCAGCAACCAATAAGGACCCACTCATAACAATCTCAGCAACCAATCTGCACCATCTCAGGACTTTCGCACCACCCACTCAGCACCATCTCAGCAACCAATCTACACCTACTCAGCACCATCTCACCACCAATCAGACACATCTCAGCACCACCTCAGCAACCAATCAGGACCATCGCAGCAACCAATCAGCACCCACCCAGCACCATCTCAGCAACCAATCAGCACCCCCAAAGAATCATCTGAGCAACCAATCACCACCCACTCATAAAAATCTCAGCAACCAATCAGGACCCACTCATAACAATCTCAGCAACCAATCAGGACCCACTCAGCACCATCACAGCAACCAATCTGCACCATCTCAGGACCTTTGCACCACCCACTCAGCACCATCTCAGCAACCAATCTGCACCTACTCAGCACCATCTCACCACCAATCAGCAACATCTCAGCAACCAATCAGCACCCACTCTTAACAATCTCAGCAACCAATCAGCACCCACCCAAACAATCTCAGCAACCAATCAGCACCCCCAAAGCACCATATGAGCAACCAATCAGCACCCACCCAGTACCATCTGAGCAACCAATCATCACCCACCCAGCACCATCTCAGCAACCAATCAGCACCCCCAAAGCACCATCTGAGCAACCAATCAGCACCCAATCAGGACCATCGCAGCATCCACTCAGCACCATCAGAGCACCATCTCACCACCAATCAGCAACATCTCAGCAACCAATCAGCACCCACTCTTAACAATCTCAGCAACCAATCAGCACCCACCCAAACAATCTCAGCAACCAATCAGCACCCCCAAAGCACCATATTAGCAACCAATCAGCACCCACCCAGTACCATCTTTGCAACCAATCATCACCCACCCAGCACCATCTCAGCAACCAATCAGCACCCCCAAAGCACCATCTGAGCAACCAATCAGCACCCAATCAGGACCATCGCAGCATCCACTCAGCACCATCAGAGCACCATCTCAGCACCCAATCAGCACCATCTCAGCAACCAATCAGCACACCCTCACCACCATCGGAGCAACAAAACAGCACCCACTCATAACAATATCAGCAACCAATCAGGACCCACTCATAACAAACTCAACAACCAATCAGGACCCACTCAGCACCATCGCAGCAACCAATCAGCACCCACTCAGGACCATCGCTGCAACCAATCAGCACCATTTCAGCACCCACTCAGGGCCATCTTAGCAACTAATCTGCACCATCTCAGGACCTTCACACCACCCACTCAGCACCATCTCAGCACCATGTCGGCAACCAATCAGCATCCGCTCAGCACCATCTCACCACCAATCAGCACCGACTCAGCACCATCTCAGGACCCATTCAGCACCATTTCAGCAACCAATAAGCACCATCTGAGCAACGACTCAGGACCATCTCTGCAACCAATCAAAACCCAATCAGTACCATCGCAGCATCCACTCAGCACCATCTCAGGACCATCTCAGCACCCACTCAGCATCATCCCAGAAACCAATCAGCACCAATTCAGCACCCACTCAAACAATCTCAACAACCAATCAGCACCCACTCAGCACCATCTCAGCAACCAATCTGCCGCGACTCAGGACCATCTCAGCAACCAATCAGCATCGACTCAGGAGCATCTCAGAAACCGATCAGCATCGACTCAGGAGCATCTCAGCAACCAATCCGCCCCCAATCAGGACCATCTCAGCAACCAATCAGCACCCACTAAGGACCATTTCAGCAACCAATCAGCACCATCTCAGCACCATCTCAGCAACCAATCTGAACCCACTCAGCACCATCTCAGCAACCAATCCGCCGCGACTCAGGACCATCTCAGAAACCGATCAGCATCGACTCAGGAGCATCTCAGCAACCAATCCGCCCCCAATCAGGACCATCTCAGCAACCAATCAGCACCCACTAAGGACCATTTCAGCAACCAATCCGCACCATCTCAGCACCCATTCAGCACCATCTCAGTAAACAATCAACACAGACTCAGGACCATCTCAGCACTCACTCAGCACAATCTCAGCACTGACTCAGGACCACCTCAGAAACCTAGAACTGTACCTAGAACTATACCTAGAACGTACCTGGGATATACTGGATCCACAGTGCGCCCCAAGAGGTGCCATCACAGGCGCAGACAATATTCTGCCATCGACGGGGTTTTCAGGCGCAAGCTTCCAGCCTCCCTTTCGCCACCCAGCACATCCTGTTCTACTATTAGGGTCAATACCCAGCCCCTGCACCCATGTCACGGGCCTACAGTGATGTCGGCGCAAGAACGCTACAGTCTCAGGTACCAGCCCTAAGGTTGCTGCGATGTGTTAAGCCGCAATTCCAGTCGCACAATGACAAGACCAGGCCCAGTGATCTCAGCCCTTTTAGCTCTTTCCCCACAAGCTTTATTTTACTGCCAGCTCTCTTCTTGCAGCTCCAGCTCTGTGTTTTTCCAGCTTCAAATGCCAGCATCTGGCTCTTGGCTCCAGCTTGGAAACAATTCAGCTCCCGCACCAGCCTCCGAAAGCCCACCCCACCATCCATATGCTAGCCCTGCAGTGATTTTAGCCCCCAGCGAGCAGTCCCCAGTCACTTTGCCACCCCGTGCGTAAGTTCTCCTGGATGCCCACAGCCCCGTTCACAGGTCTAGTGCCTTTGCCATTTCCATTGACGTTGCCAGCCCCGCAGTCCACTTCCCAGCCCCACAGTGCGCCCCAAGAGGTGCCATCACAGGCGCAGACAATATTCTGCCATCGACGGGGTTTTCAGGCGCAAGCTTCCAGCCTCCCTTTCGCCACCCCGCACATCCGGTTCTACTATTAGCGTCAATACCCAGCCCCTGCACCCATGTCACGGGCCTACAGTGATGTCGGCGCAAGAACGCTACAGTCTCAGGTACCAGCCCTAAGGTTGCTGCGATGTGTTAAGCCGCAATTCCAGTCCCACAATGACAAGACCAGGCCCAGTGATCTCAGCCCTTTTAGCTCTTTCCCCACAAGCTTTATTTTACTGCCAGCTCTCTTCTTGCAGCTCCAGCTCTGTGTTTTTCCAGCTTCAAATGCCAGCATCTGGCTCTTGGCTCCAGCTTGGAAACAATTCAGCTCCCGCACCAGCCTCCGAAAGCCCACCCCACCATCCATATGCTAGCCCTGCAGTGATTTTAGCCCCCAGCGAGCAGTCCCCAGTCACTTTGCCACCCCGTGCGTAAGTTCTCCTGGATGCCCACAGCCCCGTTCACAGGTCTAGTGCCTTTGCCATTTCCATTGACGTTGCCAGCCCCGCAGTCCACTTCCCAGCCCCACAGTGCGCCCCAAGAGGTGCCATCACAGGCGCAGACAATATTCTGCCATCGACGGGGTTTTCAGGCGCAAGCTTCCAGCCTCCCTTTCGCCACCCCGCACATCCGGTTCTACTATTAGCGGCAATACCCAGCCCCTGCACCCATGTCACGGGCCTACAGTGATCTCGGCGCAAGAACGCTACAGTTTCAGGTACCAGCCCTAAGGTTGCTGCGATGTGTTAAGCCGCAATTCCAGTCGCACAATGACAAGACCAGGCCCAGTGATCTCAGCCCTTTTAGCTCTTTCCCCACAAGCTTTATTTTACTGCCAGCTCTCTTCTTGCAGCTGTGTCCCATTCTGCGATTAGTCCTCAGATCCACAGTGAGTATCACTTGTAGCAGTGACTCTTTCTGCAGCACTGCAGTCCCCACCCCGGCCCCAGTGATTTCAGCTCCAGTCCCACAAGCTTTATTTAACTGCCAGCTCTTCTTTTGCACTTTCTGCTCTAAATCTTCACAGTAGTGCCACACAATACTACTTGTGCTTCTCAGGACAGGATCTTTCTTTTAGCTCTCGTTCTTGAGCTCTGATCACAGCCCTTACAGCAATTTCAATTCCAACCATGCAGTTCACCTCCCCGCTCCGCAATCCCTATCCCAGCCCCACGGGGGTTTTACACCAAACCCTACCATATTTCTGTCTCCTCCAGGTCTGCTGCCTCAGCTCCAACTCCTCAGCTTCCTACTGGCTGCAGCTAAAAGCTGCTCATGCTTCTCACTGCACCTTGGGGCTGTTGATAAGGCCACAAATCAGTTACTGCCATCATTACAATTTCAGTATCTCTAGATGCTGTCCCATCCACCCACCCAGCCCTAAGTGGCAACCCTAAGTGGCATCCCAACTCTGGGGACACTGGAGGCCTGAAGCTCAACATCCACCCTCCCCCTCACCCTGGCTCTCAGCCCAGCACCTGCACAAAGGCCTCCTCACCTCCCCTCAGGCAGCTCCAGGGGCTGGCAATAGCCACTGGACTCCTGCCCCCCCCCATCCCAAAAGGCACTCTTGGGCTGGTTCTTGGGCCCTAGAACCCTCTGAGCCCCCACACCCTCAGCCCCTTGTTGGTACCACAGGGCAGGGGCTGGGAACCCCCAGGCATAACCTGCAGGCCCTGTGCTGCAGCTCCATGCCTTCCTCCCATGGCATTTATCTAGCCTCAGCATTTCCACCACTCCACGTTGTTTTGGGCCTGGCTCATGCCAAAATCATTATTCCACACCCTGGGGTTTTATGTCCCCACTGCTCTCACAACTGGTGCTTCAGCCCCAGTCCCACAACCCTTACCCAATTAACATGAGATATCTAGTAAAGAAAACAAATCAAACCAAAAAGATGTATTAAAACGGGCAATAATAAAATAACACAATTAAGAAAAAAAACATTACAAGTAAAAACAAAATAAAGTAATAAAAATACAAAAAGCAAGCTTTATTCCTTGTATTCTGAACATTTCTTTAAATCCAGAAACCGCGAAACGGCTACTTTCCAGCCCCCAGTGACAGCAGGCAGTGCCCCCCCCCCCGCACCGCGCCACTCCAGGCCCCACACCAGCCGCCGGCTACCCGAGCCACGCAGGGCGCGGCAGAAAGAACTGGACACGGCCGGCCCCAGATACGGCCGCAGGCGTCGCGTCCGTGCTCACCAGCGCTCCCCGGATCAGCTGCCGCGGGGGTCCCGTCCTGGCGCAGCGCCGCTCCTCGGACCGCGCATCCGCAGCTCCTGTCGCTCCCAGCTTCACCGCCGAACTGACGCCATGGCGCCCGAACGCACGCTATTTATGCCCCACGGGCGGACAGCCAGCCAATCACAACCCGAGGCAGCGCCTGCCGGCTCCACCAATCCCAGCCCGCCCATTCCCGCCGCGCTCCGCTCCGCGACTCCCCGCGGTCCCCTCAAGCGCTGCTCCCGCCGCCGCCATTGCTGTGGCCGCGTCCGCCCGCTGCCCGCCGCCTGCCCGCTTCTCTGGACCAGAACCTGATCCCGACCAGGACCTGAACTGGAAGCTCCCGGCCGCCCTTCCCGTCCGCAACAGCGCCTGCCGAGGCAGCGGCAGCGGGGACGCTGCTCCGCCGGCTCCCAAAGCGGCGGTGGCGGGAGCGGCGCCTCAGACGTACGGGCGAGCGGGGCCAGTCTGAGGCGGCGAGCCGCGACTGAGCGGGCTGAGATCGGCGAGACCGCTTCCGGTTTGAAAGGGCGGCTGTGATTGGACAGGGCGGACGGAGAAAGGCGGGCCGTGATTGGCAGGCTTAGGAGCCGTCAGGCTGAGGCCCGTGGGAGCGTGGGGCGGAGCTCGGGCTGCCCGAAGGGCTCGCAGGCGGCGGCGGCGGCGGCGGCGGCGGCGGCGGCGGCGGCGGCGGCGGCGGCGGCGGCGGCGGCGGCGGCGACGGCGGCGGCGGCGGCGGCGGCGGCGGCGGCGGCGGCGGCGGCGGCGGCGGCGGCGGCTGCGGCGGCGCTCGCCAAACCCCCGTCAAACCCCCGTCCCCTTCTCCGGCCTTCTCTCGTGCCCAGGTCCCGGCGAAAAGACCCCCGCAGAGCCCCTACCGGAGCGCCCCATCGGCACTCGGGGCAGGAGGCGGAGAGGAGTGTAGCCCGGGAGGAGTTCCGGGTCGTCTTTGCGGCAGCAGGGCGGACTAGGGAGCGGCGGCGATTTGGTGAGGAGAGGGCTCGGGAGCGGGGAGGGCGTGCAGCGCCCGCTGCGGGCTCTGGGTGCCTCTTCTACCGCAGTGCTTCCGCTTCTGCGGGGACTTGGCCTGCCCCGACTGGCCGAGATCAGCACCCTGGCCAAAGTTAAGTGCCCGCGTCCCTCTGCCCGCCCTCCGCCTGCTGCGGGCCCGCTGCTCACCCTCGTCGTCGGATGTTATAGATGATAAAACAATATTGGCTTTCACATTCATAGATTAGCTTTTTGCATTACAAGTATTTTGATATGGTAAAACTTATACTTACTTTTAACTGCTTTGTATAGTGTAATATGCCAGTTTATGTATGCACTGTATATTTCATATGAATAGTAGCCTGATAAATATATCGTAGGCTTTAGCAAAATGTTGAAATAGAAACTAAAGTACTTCTATGTAACTAACTCAGAAAATGGTGTAAAGCAATTATTCTGTTTCTTATAACTGCAGACTGCCCCTACCAAGTGATAATAGTGACAAAAAGAGCTTAAGCATCCAGGAAGCATTTATCGACTCTTATCGGTATTATCAGGGAGTGCGAAGCAACAGGATAAAACTACAGGAAGAAATAAAATGTGTAGACCTCATTTACAGAATGTTCTGCAGACAAGTCAGAGGTTAAAACCAAACAAGAGAGTTCCTGGAACATCAAAAAGTCAAAGGAATGTTTGAATAATGTGTAAGTTAATGAATATGCATGTAACCTCAGCAATGTAACAGTATATAGTGAACATGTTTTTAAGCTACCTCTGTGCTCTTTGGCTGTGTGCTAAAAGCATCCCAGTGCTGGATTATTTTGTCCTTTTATCCTTTAATAAACTTTTAAAAATTTTAAAGAATGAACTCTGTTTATCACATCAGTGAAGCTTAAGCTGATCTGCATCCAGGTGTTTTGGGACCTGCTGGGGCAGGCCATCGAGGTAAGTGTGGGGCTACTGCAGTGGAGGCCAAGTATTTCAACACAATAGCATAATCAGCAACGTTAATTAATTTTGTGTTCCTCATGCAAGCCTCAGCCTTAAGAACTCTACCAGCCTCTAATAGGATTAATAATACGCATAGTAAGTGTTACTAGTATTAATATTTAGGTAAGGATTGTTAGTGTTAACACTGGTACTAAGTATGTTAGCTGGTATTTACTGTGAAGCTCTGCTCTCCCACAGTATGACAAGGTCCTGAAGCTGTTCTCAGGTGCACAGTTAGGTGAGCACTGCTGTCCTTACCACGATCCCCCGATGGAGCCATGCTCCAGAGACGGCAGCAATGAATCTGCAGGTGCCTTCCCAAGGTGACAGAGCTCGCCCTCCTTCCCATCTGCAGTCAGGGGATGTGAAGGCAACCATTGCTATCCTCGGCTTCATCATCTCCAGTGCAGCCAAGCACAGCATAGACAATGAGTCTCTGTCAAGTGAGCTGCAGCAGCTGGGACTGCCCAAAGGCAGGGGAAGCCCTCAGGGTGGCACCATCAGCCAGACCTGCTGGGATGTTGCTTACAGTTCCCAGCCCTGCCTTCTTCACACCCAGATGGAGGGCAGGCTGCCTGCTGTGCTGTCCTCCATCACCTCCCTTCTGTACCATCCGTCCCTGGGGGCTCCTCAGGTGCTTTGGTGAGGTTTGGCAGCTGCAGGTCTGGTGTGAGCAGAGGGATTCTTCTCTTGTCTCCCCTCATAAGCAAAGCATGCCAGCCAGCTGTGCTGTTTTACATGTCACTGACCCACAAAATTGCAGGAGACTGAGGACTCGTAACAGGTGCAGGACAGGTTCAAAAGGAACTTGGGACAAAACCTCTGTCTTTGTCAGTCCAAAGGGACAGCAGAGCTCACATCTGCTCACAATAATCCTCTGGAGAGCGGAGCAATGTTTGTATGGAAAGATGACTGGGGGTAAAATCAGTGGAAACCGAGTTACATTTGTATCCTAACAGGATACAAATGTAGGATACAAATGTAGGATACAAATATCCTACATTTGTCCCCTATAATGGGACAGAAATTTTAGGGTAAAATACAGGAAAACAGTAGTCTTTTGCATCTGCATATCAGCTGTTGAAATTTTGGGTTCAATTTCTTGAATCACAAATGTCATAGGATTCCTCCCAGATGGCAGCTGCCATGAAGTATGGCTCTTCTTGGTCTTGAGTTTCAGGGGCTGTTTCCAAAGTGACCTACAGACATTGGAATGAAATCATTATTTACTGTGTAAAGGAATCGCTCTCCAAAGCATCAGCCAGGGTCTAAATGTGCCATTCTGCCTTTTAAAAGTACCAACATCACAGGATTTTTCTCAGATTAAAGCTTCCATGGAGTCAGATCTCTCAAGCCTGGCCCTTGAGAATTGTGGGCCTCCTGTGAACTGGTCTTGCCAGAAGGGCTTGCTGAGTTTTCCACTGTGTGGAAAAGAGATTCCATTTGGAGCCTGAAGCCTCGTGTTTCCTGTAGGATTTCCACTCCTAGAATTGCACACTTTGAAGGATTTCTTATAGCTGAAGTTTTCTGGGAGCTAGGACTCTGGCTGGATTTGGGTCTCTGGACTCTCAGGTGAAGTGACCTTGAGACACTAGGGCATGCAGATTTCCTTGCTGTTGAAGAGCTATTGTTCGCACCCAGGAGCCATGGTCTGAATGGGGGTGTCATCTCTTAAATTTGCAAATGTAACAGGATTTCTTCTAAATGAATGGTGCTAAGAACATAAGGTCTGGCTGGCTTTCGACTTAGAGGCGCCTCCTCTAAATTGGTCTTCAGATGCTAGGTTGGAAAGTGTTCCTACATATGCCAAATAGCCCTTGCTATGCAGTTAATAAGCTTCAAAGTACCATGGAGTAGCTGCCCCTGCAAAGATTTTGGCAGAGCCTGGTTGTGGTGCCCCATTCCACTCCACCCCCCCTTAGCAGGTCCTTATGGTTGTATGGGGAATCATTGTGGAGCATGCCAACCCAGCTCCATCCTGGGAACAGCACCTGTATTTTACCGTAAAATTTCTGTCCCATTATAGCTCCTGTTAGGATACAAATGTAACTCGGTTTCCACTGATTTTACCCCCAGTCATCTTTCCATACAAACATTGCTCCGCTCTCCAGAGGATTATTGTGAGCAGATGTGAGCTCTGCTGTCCCTTTGGACTGACAAAGACAGAGGTTTTGTCCCAAGTTCCTTTTGAACCTGTCCTGCACCTGTTATGAGTCCTCAGTCTCCTGCAATTTTGTGGGTCAGTGACATGTAAAACAGCACAGCTGGCTGGCATGCTTTGCTTATGAGGGGAGACAAGAGAAGAATCCCTCTGCTCACACCAGACCTGCAGCTGCCAAACCTCACCAAAGCACCTGAGGAGCCCCCAGGGACGGATGGTACAGAAGGGAGGTGATGGAGGACAGCACAGCAGGCAGCCTGCCCTCCATCTGGGTGTGAAGAAGGCAGGGCTGGGAACTGTAAGCAACATCCCAGCAGGTCTGGCTGATGGTGCCACCCTGAGGGCTTCCCCTGCCTTTGGGCAGTCCCAGCTGCTGCAGCTCACTTGACAGAGACTCATTGTCTATGCTGTGCTTGGCTGCACTGGAGATGATGAAGCCGAGGATAGCAATGGTTGCCTTCACATCCCCTGACTGCAGATGGGAAGGAGGGCGAGCTCTGTCACCTTGGGAAGGCACCTGCAGATTCATTGCTGCCGTCTCTGGAGCATGGCTCCATCGGGGGATCGTGGTAAGGACAGCAGTGCTCACCTAACTGTGCACCTGAGAACAGCTTCAGGACCTTGTCATACTGTGGGAGAGCAGAGCTTCACAGTAAATACCAGCTAACATACTTAGTACCAGTGTTAACACTAACAATCCTTACCTAAATATTAATACTAGTAACACTTACTATGCGTATTATTAATCCTATTAGAGGCTGGTAGAGTTCTTAAGGCTGAGGCTTGCATGAGGAACACAAAATTAATTAACGTTGCTGATTATGCTATTGTGTTGAAATACTTGGCCTCCACTGCAGTAGCCCCACACTTACCTCGATGGCCTGCCCCAGCAGGTCCCAAAACACCTGGATGCAGATCAGCTTAAGCTTCACTGATGTGATAAACAGAGTTCATTCTTTAAAATTTTTAAAAGTTTATTAAAGGATAAAAGGACAAAATAATCCAGCACTGGGATGCTTTTAGCACACAGCCAAAGAGCACAGAGGTAGCTTAAAAACATGTTCACTATATACTGTTACATTGCTGAGGTTACATGCATATTCATTAACTTACACATTATTCAAACATTCCTTTGACTTTTTGATGTTCCAGGAACTCTCTTGTTTGGTTTTAACCTCTGACTTGTCTGCAGAACATTCTGTAAATGAGGTCTACACATTTTATTTCTTCCTGTAGTTTTATCCTGTTGCTTCGCACTCCCTGATAATACCGATAAGAGTCGATAAATGCTTCCTGGATGCTTAAGCTCTTTTTGTCACTATTATCACTTGGTAGGGGCAGTCTGCAGTTATAAGAAACAGAATAATTGCTTTACACCATTTTCTGAGTTAGTTACATAGAAGTACTTTAGTTTCTATTTCAACATTTTGCTAAAGCCTACGATATATTTATCAGGCTACTATTCATATGAAATATACAGTGCATACATAAACTGGCATATTACACTATACAAAGCAGTTAAAAGTAAGTATAAGTTTTACCATATCAAAATACTTGTAATGCAAAAAGCTAATCTATGAATGTGAAAGCCAATATTGTTTTATCATCTATAACATCCGACGACGAGGGTGAGCAGCGGGCCCGCAGCAGGCGGAGGGCGGGCAGAGGGACGCGGGCACTTAACTTTGGCCAGGGTGCTGATCTCGGCCAGTCGGGGCAGGCCAAGTCCCCGCAGAAGCGGAAGCACTGCGGTAGAAGAGGCACCCAGAGCCCGCAGCGGGCGCTGCACGCCCTCCCCGCTCCCGAGCCCTCTCCTCACCAAATCGCCGCCGCTCCCTAGTCCGCCCTGCTGCCGCAAAGACGACCCGGAACTCCTCCCGGGCTACACTCCTCTCCGCCTCCTGCCCCGAGTGCCGATGGGGCGCTCCGGTAGGGGCTCTGCGGGGGTCTTTTCGCCGGGACCTGGGCACGAGAGAAGGCCGGAGAAGGGGACGGGGGTTTGACGGGGGTTTGGCGAGCGCCGCCGCAGCCGCCGCCGCCGCCGCCGCCGCCGCCGCCGCCGCCGTCGCCGCCGCCGCCGCCGCCGCCGCCGCCGCCGCCGCCGCCGCCGCCGCCGCCGCCGCCGCCGCCGCCGCCGCCGCCGCCGCCGCCGCCGCCGCCGCCGCCTGCGAGCCCTTCGGGCAGCCCGAGCTCCGCCCCACGCTCCCACGGGCCTCAGCCTGACGGCTCCTAAGCCTGCCAATCACGGCCCGCCTTTCTCCGTCCGCCCTGTCCAATCACAGCCGCCCTTTCAAACCGGAAGCGGTCTCGCCGATCTCAGCCCGCTCAGTCGCGGCTCGCCGCCTCAGACTGGCCCCGCTCGCCCGTACGTCTGAGGCGCCGCTCCCGCCACCGCCGCTTTGGGAGCCGGCGGAGCAGCGTCCCCGCTGCCGCTGCCTCGGCAGGCGCTGTTGCGGACGGGAAGGGCGGCCGGGAGCTTCCAGTTCAGGTCCTGGTCGGGATCAGGTTCTGGTCCAGAGAAGCGGGCAGGCGGCGGGCAGCGGGCGGACGCGGCCACAGCAATGGCGGCGGCGGGAGCAGCGCTTGAGGGGACCGCGGGGAGTCGCGGAGCGGAGCGCGGCGGGAATGGGCGGGCTGGGATTGGTGGAGCCGGCAGGCGCTGCCTCGGGTTGTGATTGGCTGGCTGTCCGCCCGTGGGGCATAAATAGCGTGCGTTCGGGCGCCATGGCGTCAGTTCGGCGGTGAAGCTGGGAGCGACAGGAGCTGCGGATGCGCGGTCCGAGGAGCGGCGCTGCGCCAGGACGGGACCCCCGCGGCAGCTGATCCGGGGAGCGCTGGTGAGCACGGACGCGACGCCTGCGGCCGTATCTGGGGCCGGCCGTGTCCAGTTCTTTCTGCCGCGCCCTGCGTGGCTCGGGTAGCCGGCGGCTGGTGTGGGGCCTGGAGTGGCGCGGTGCGGGGGGGGGGGCACTGCCTGCTGTCACTGGGGGCTGGAAAGTAGCCGTTTCGCGGTTTCTGGATTTAAAGAAATGTTCAGAATACAAGGAATAAAGCTTGCTTTTTGTATTTTTATTACTTTATTTTGTTTTTACTTGTAATGTTTTTTTTCTTAATTGTGTTATTTTATTATTGCCCGTTTTAATACATCTTTTTGGTTTGATTTGTTTTCTTTACTAGATATCTCATGTTAATTGGGTAAGGGTTGTGGGACTGGGGCTGAAGCACCAGTTGTGAGAGCAGTGGGGACATAAAACCCCAGGGTGTGGAATAATGATTTTGGCATGAGCCAGGCCCAAAACAACGTGGAGTGGTGGAAATGCTGAGGCTAGATAAATGCCATGGGAGGAAGGCATGGAGCTGCAGCACAGGGCCTGCAGGTTATGCCTGGGGGTTCCCAGCCCCTGCCCTGTGGTACCAACAAGGGGCTGAGGGTGTGGGGGCTCAGAGGGTTCTAGGGCCCAAGAACCAGCCCAAGAGTGCCTTTTGGGATGGGGGGGGGGCAGGAGTCCAGTGGCTATTGCCAGCCCCTGGAGCTGCCTGAGGGGAGGTGAGGAGGCCTTTGTGCAGGTGCTGGGCTGAGAGCCAGGGTGAGGGGGAGGGTGGATGTTGAGCTTCAGGCCTCCAGTGTCCCCAGAGTTGGGATGCCACTTAGGGTTGCCACTTAGGGCTGGGTGGGTGGATGGGACAGCATCTAGAGATACTGAAATTGTAATGATGGCAGTAACTGATTTGTGGCCTTATCAACAGCCCCAAGGTGCAGTGAGAAGCATGAGCAGCTTTTAGCTGCAGCCAGTAGGAAGCTGAGGAGTTGGAGCTGAGGCAGCAGACCTGGAGGAGACAGAAATATGGTAGGGTTTGGTGTAAAACCCCCGTGGGGCTGGGATAGGGATTGCGGAGCGGGGAGGTGAACTGCATGGTTGGAATTGAAATTGCTGTAAGGGCTGTGATCAGAGCTCAAGAACGAGAGCTAAAAGAAAGATCCTGTCCTGAGAAGCACAAGTAGTATTGTGTGGCACTACTGTGAAGATTTAGAGCAGAAAGTGCAAAAGAAGAGCTGGCAGTTAAATAAAGCTTGTGGGACTGGAGCTGAAATCACTGGGGCCGGGGTGGGGACTGCAGTGCTGCAGAAAGAGTCACTGCTACAAGTGATACTCACTGTGGATCTGAGGACTAATCGCAGAATGGGACACAGCTGCAAGAAGAGAGCTGGCAGTAAAATAAAGCTTGTGGGGAAAGAGCTAAAAGGGCTGAGATCACTGGGCCTGGTCTTGTCATTGTGCGACTGGAATTGCGGCTTAACACATCGCAGCAACCTTAGGGCTGGTACCTGAAACTGTAGCGTTCTTGCGCCGAGATCACTGTAGGCCCGTGACATGGGTGCAGGGGCTGGGTATTGCCGCTAATAGTAGAACCGGATGTGCGGGGTGGCGAAAGGGAGGCTGGAAGCTTGCGCCTGAAAACCCCGTCGATGGCAGAATATTGTCTGCGCCTGTGATGGCACCTCTTGGGGCGCACTGTGGGGCTGGGAAGTGGACTGCGGGGCTGGCAACGTCAATGGAAATGGCAAAGGCACTAGACCTGTGAACGGGGCTGTGGGCATCCAGGAGAACTTACGCACGGGGTGGCAAAGTGACTGGGGACTGCTCGCTGGGGGCTAAAATCACTGCAGGGCTAGCATATGGATGGTGGCGTGGGCTTTCGGAGGCTGGTGCGGGAGCTGAATTGCTTCCAAGCTGGAGCCAAGAGCCAGATGCTGGCATTTGAAGCTGGAAAAACACAGAGCTGGAGCTGCAAGAAGAGAGTTGGCAGTAAAATAAAGCTTGTGGGGAAAGAGCTAAAAGGGCTGAGATCACTGGGCCTGGTCTTGTCATTGTGCGACTGGAATTGCGGCTTAACACATCGCAGCAACCTTAGGGCTGGTACCTGAGACTGTAGAGTTCTTGCGCCGAGATCACTGTAGGCCCGTGACATGGGTGCAGGGGCTGGGTATTGCCGCTAATAGTAGAACCGGATGTGCGGGGTGGCGAAAGGGAGGCTGGAAGCTTGCGCCTGAAAACCCCGTCGATGGCAGAATATTGTCTGCGCCTGTGATGGCACCTCTTGGGGCGCACTGTGGATCCAGTATATCCCAGGTACGTTCTAGGTATAGTTCTAGGTACAGTTCTAGGTTTCTGAGGTGGTCCTGAGTCAGTGCTGAGATTGTGCTGAGTGAGTGCTGAGATGGTCCTGAGTCTGTGTTGATTGTTTGCTGAGATGGTGCTGAATGGGTGCTGAGATGGTGCGGATTGGTTGCTGAAATGGTCCTTAGTGGGTGCTGATTGGTTGCTGAGATGGTCCTGATTGGGGGCGGATTGGTTGCTGAGATGCTCCTGAGTCGATGCTGATCGGTTTCTGAGATGGTCCTGAGTCGCGGCGGATTGGTTGCTGAGATGGTGCTGAGTGGGTTCAGATTGGTTGCTGAGATGGTGCTGAGATGGTGCTGATTGGTTGTTGAGATTGTTTGAGTGGGTGCTGAATTGGTGCTGATTGGTTTCTGGGATGATGCTGAGTGGGTGCTGAGATGGTGCTGAGTGGATGCTGCGATGGTACTGATTGGGTTTTGATTGGTTGCAGAGATGGTCCTGAGTCGTTGCTCAGATGGTGCTTATTGGTTGCTGAAATGGTGCTGAATGGGTGCTGAGATGGTGCTGAGTCGGTGCTGATTGGTGGTGAGATGGTGCTGAGCGGATGCTGATTGGTTGCCGACATGGTGCTGAGATGGTGCTGAGTGGGTGGTGTGAAGGTCCTGAGATGGTGCAGATTGGTTGCTAAGATGGCCCTGAGTGGGTGCTGAAATGGTGCTGATTGGTTGCAGCGATGGTCCTGAGTGGGTGCTGATTGGTTGCTGCGATGATGCTGAGTGGGTCCTGATTGGTTGTTGAGTTTGTTATGAGTGGGTCCTGATTGGTTGCTGATATTGTTATGAGTGGGTGCTGTTTTGTTGCTCCGATGGTGGTGAGGGTGTGCTGATTGGTTGCTGAGATGGTGCTGATTGGGTGCTGAGATGGTGCTGTGATGGTGCTGAGTGGATGCTGCGATGGTCCTGATTGGGTGCTGATTGGTTGCTCAGATGGTGCTTTGGGGGTGCTGATTGGTTGCTGAGATGGTGCTGGGTGGGTGATGATTGGTTGCTAAGATGGTACTGGGTGGGTGCTGATTGGTTGCTCATATGGTGCTTTGGGGGTGCTGATTGGTTGCTGAGATTGTTTGGGTGGGTGCTGATTGGTTGCTGAGATTGTTAAGAGTGGGTGCTGATTGGTTGCTGAGATGTTGCTGATTGGTGGTGAGATGGTGCTGAGTAGGTGCAGATTGGTTGCTGCGATGGTCCTGATTGGGTGCTGATTGGTTGCTGTGATGGTGCTGAGTGGGTCCTGATTGGTTGCTGAGATTGTTATGAGTGGGTCCTGATTGGTTGCTGAGATTTTTATGAGTGGGTGCTGATTGGTTGCTCAGATGATTCTTTGGGGGTGCTGATTGATTGCTGAGATGGTGCTGGGTGGGTGCTGATTGGTTGCTGCGATGGTCCTGATTGGTTGCTGAGGTTGTGCTGAGATGTGTCTGATTGGTGGTGAGATGGTGCTGAGTAGGTGTAGATTGGTTGCTGAGATGGTGCTGAGTGGGTGGTGCGAAGGTCCTGAGATGGTGCAGATTGGTTGCTGAGGTTGTTATGAGTGGGTCCTGATTGGTTGCTGAGATTGTTATGAGTGGGTGTTGATTGGTTGCTCAGATGGTGCTTTGGGGGTGCTGATTGGTTGCTGAAATGGTCCTGAGTAGGTGATGATTGGTTGCTGAGATGGTGCTGAGATGGTGCTGAGATGGTGCTGATTGGTGGTGAGATGGTGCTGAGTAGGTGCAGATTGGTTGCTGCAATGGTCCTGAGTGGGTGCTGATTGGTTGCTGTGATAGTGCTGAGTGGGTCCTGATTGGTTGCTGAGAATGTTATGAGTGGATGCAGATTGGTTGCTGAGATGGTGCTGAATGGGTGCTGATTGGTTGCTGAGAATGTTATGAGTGGATGCAGATTGGTTGCTGAGATTGTGCTGAATGGGTGCTGAGATGGTGCCGAGTGGGTGCTGATTGGTTGCTAAGATGGCCCTGATTGGTTGCTGAGATGGTGCTGAATGGGTGCTGATTGGTTGCTGAGATGTTCCTGATTGGGTGCTGATTGGTTGCTGAGATGGTGCTGAGATGGTTCTGAGTGGGTGGTGCAAAGATCCTGGGATGGTGCAGATTGGTTGCTGAGATTGTTATGAGTGGGTCCTGATTGGTTGCTGAGATTGTTATGAGTGGGTGTTGATTGGTTGCTCAGATGGTGCTTTGGTGGTGCTCATTGGTTGGTGAGATGGTCCTGATTATGTGCTGATTGGTTGCTGAGATGGTGCTGGGTGGGTGCTGATTGGTTGCTGAGATAGTGCTGATAGGTTGCTAAGATGGTGCTGAGTGCCTGCTGAGATAGTGCTAGATGGATGCTGGGATGGTCCTGAGGGGGTGCTGCTTGGTTGCTGAAATGGTCCTGAGATGGTGCTGGGTGGGTGCTGATTGGTTGCTGGGACGATGCTGAGTGGTTGCTGATTGGTTGCTGGGATGGCCCTGAGTGGGTGCTGAGATGGTTCTGAGTGGGTGGTGCGAAGGTCCTGAGATGGTGCAGATTGGTTGCTAAGATGGCCCTGAGTGGGTGCTGAGATGGTGCTGAATTGGTGCTGATTGGTTACTGAGATGGTCCTGAGTGGGTGCTGAGATGGTGCTGAGTGGATGCTGCCATGGTCCTGATTGGGTGCTGATTGGTTGCTGATATTGTTATGAGTGGGTCCTGATTGGTTGCTGAGAATGTTATGAGTGGATGCAGATTGGTTGCTGAGATGGTGCTGAATGGGTGCTGATTGGTTGCTGAGAATGTTATGAGTGGATGCAGATTGGTTGCTGAGATTGTGCTGAATGGGTGCTGAGATGGTGCCGAGTGGGTGCTGATTGGTTGCTAAGATGGCCCTGATTGGTTGCTGAGATGGTGCTGAATGGGTGCTCATTGGTTGCTGAGATGGTGCTGAGATGGTTCTGAGTGGGTGGTGCAAAGATCCTGAGATGGTGCTGATTGGTTGCTGAGATGGCCCTGATTGGTAGCTGAGATGGTGCTGAATGGGTGCAAAGATGGTGCTGAGTCAGTGCTGAGATGGTGTCGATTGGTTGCTGAGATTGTGCTGAGTGGGTGCTGATATAGTTCTGAGTGGGGGCTGATTGGTTGCTGAGATGGTGTTGACTGGTTGCTGCAATGGTCCTGAGTGGGTGCAGATTGGTTCCTAAGATTGTCTTTATTTGGTGCTGAGTGGGTGCTTATTGGTGTCTGAGATGGTCACCATCTCAGCAACCAATCAGCACCAACTCAGGACAATCTCAGAAACCAATTAGCACCCACTCAGTATCATCTCAGCACCAATCAGCACCCATTCAGCACCATCTCAGCACCCACTCAAGGCCATCTTAGCAACCAATCTGCACCATCTCAGGACCTTCGCACCATCCACTCAGCACCATCTCGGCAACCAATCAGCACCCACTCAGCACAATCTCACCACCAATCAGCACCGACTCAGCACCATCTCAGCACCCACTCAGGGCCATCTCAGCAACCAATCAGCACCCATTCAGCACCATCTCAGCAACCAATCAGGGCCATCTTAGCAACCAATCAGCACCCACTCAGCACCATCTCAGCAACCAATCTGCATCCACTCATAACATTCTCAGCAACCAATCAGGACCCACTCATAACAATATCAGCAACCAATCAGCACCCAATCAGGACCATGGCAGCATCCACTCAGCACCATCTCAGCACCCACTCAGGACCATCTCAGTAACCAATCAGCACCCCTTCAGCACCATCTCAGCACCCACTCAGGGCCATCTTAGCAACCAATCTGCACCATCTCAGGACCTTCGCACCACCCACTCAGAACCATCTCAGCACCCACTCAGGGCCATCCCAGCAACCAATCAGCAACCACTCAGCATCGTCCCAGCAACCAAACAGCGCCAACTCAGCACCATCTCAGGACCATTTCAGCAACCAAGCAGCACCCCCTCAGGACCATCCCAGCATCCATCTAGCACTATCTCAGCAGGCACTCAGCACCATCTTAGCAACCTATCAGCACTATCTCAGCAACCAATCAGCACCCACCCAGCACCATCTCAGCAACCAATCAGCACATAATCAGGACCATCTGACCAACCAATGAGCACCACCAAAGCACCATCTGAGCAACCAATCAACACCCACTCATAACAATCTCAGCAACCAATCAGGACCCACTCATAACAATCTCAGCAACCAATCTGCACCATCTCAGGACCTTCGCACCACCCACTCAGCACCATCTCAGCAACCAATCTACACCTACTCAGCACCATCTCACCACCAATCAGACACATCTCAGCACCACCTCAGCAACCAATCAGGACCATCGCAGCAACCAATCAGCACCCACCCAGCACCATCTCAGCAACCAATCAGCACCCCCAAAGAATCATCTGAGCAACCAATCAGCACCCACTCATAACAATCTCCGCAACCAATCAGGACCCACTCATAACAATCTCAGCAACCAATCAGGACCCACTCAGCACCATCACAGCAACCAATCAGCAACCAATCTGCACCTACTCAGCACCATCTCA
Source organism: Ammospiza nelsoni (assembly GCF_027579445.1). Classification (NCBI taxonomy): domain Eukaryota; kingdom Metazoa; phylum Chordata; class Aves; order Passeriformes; family Passerellidae; genus Ammospiza; species Ammospiza nelsoni. Next base: position 120,439 of record NC_080646.1, on the reverse strand, counting down.
CCACCAATCAGCACCATCTCAGCACCATCTCAGCACCATCTCAGCAACCAATCAGAACCCGCCCAAACAATCTCAGCAACCAATCAGCACCCCCAAAGCACCATCTGAGCAACCAATCAGCACCCACCCAGCACCATCTTAGCAACCAATCATCACCTACTCAGGACCATTTCAGCAACCAATCAGCACCCCCAAAGCACCATCTGAGCAACCAATCAACACCCACTCATAACAATCTCAGCAACCAATCAGGACCCACTCTTAACAATCTCAGCAACCAATCTGCACCATCTCAGGACTTTCGCACCACCCACTCAGCACCATCTCAGCAACCAATCTACACCTACTCAGCACCATCTCACCACCAATCAGACACATCTCAGCACCACCTCAGCAACCAATCAGGACCATCGCAGCAACCAATCAGCACCCACCCAGCACCATCTCAGCAACCAATCAGCACCCCCAAAGAATCATCTGAGCAACCAATCAGCACCCACTCATAACAATCTCAGCAACCAATCAGGACCCACTCATAACAATCTCAGCAACCAATCAGGACCCACTCAGCACCATCACAGCAACCAATCAGCAACCACTCAGGACCATTGCAGCAACCAATCTGCACCTACTCAGCACCATCTCACCACCAATCAGCAACATCTCAGCAACCAATCAGCACCCACCCAAACAATCTCAGCAACCAATCAGCACCCCCAAAGCACCATATGAGCAACCAATCAGCACCCACCCAGTACCATCTTAGCAACCAATCATCACCTACTCAGGACCATTTCAGCAACCAATCAGCACCCCCAAAGCACCATCTGAGCAACCAATCAGCACCCAGTCAGGACCATCGCAGCATCCACTCAGCACCATCTCAGCACCCACTCAGCAACATCCCAGAAACCAATCAGCACCAATTCAGCACCTACTCAAACAATCTCAACAACCAATCAGCACCATCTCAGCACCATCTCAGCAACCAATCTGAACCCACTCAGCACCATCTCAGCAACCAATCAGCACCCACTCAGCACCATCTCAGCAACCAATCTGCCGCGACTCAGGACCATCTCAGCAACCAATCAGCATCGACTCAGGAGCATCTCAGCAACCAATCCGCCCCCAATCAGGACCATCTCAGCAACCAATCAGCACCCGCTCAGCACCATCTCACCACCAATCAGCACCGACTCAGCACCATCTCAGCACCCACTCAGGGCCATCTCAGCAACCAATCAGCACCCATTCAGCACCATCTCAGCAACCAATCAGGGCCATCTTAGCAACCAATCAGCACATAATCAGGACCATCTCACCAACCAATGAGCACCACCAAAGCACCATCTGAGCAACCAATCAACACCCACTCATAACAATCTCAGCAACCAATCAGGACCCACTCATAACAATCTCAGCAACCAATCTGCACCATCTCAGGACCTTCGCACCACCCACTCAGCACCATCTCAGCAACCAATCTACACCTACTCAGCACCATCTCACCACCAATCAGACACATCTCAGCACCACCTCAGCAACCAATCAGGACCATCGCAGCAACCAATCAGCACCCACCCAGCACCATCTCAGCAACCAATCAGCACCCCCAAAGAATCATCTGAGCAACCAATCAGCACCCACTCATAACAATCTCCGCAACCAATCAGGACCCACTCATAACAATCTCAGCAACCAATCAGGACCCACTCAGCACCATCACAGCAACCAATCAGCAACCAATCTGCACCTACTCAGCACCATCTCACCACCAATCAGCACCATCTCAGCACCATCTCAGCACCATCTCAGCAACCAATCAGAACCCGCCCAAACAATCTCAGCAACCAATCAGCACCCCCAAAGCACCATCTGAGCAACCAATCAGCACCCACCCAGCACCATCTTAGCAACCAATCATCACCTACTCAGGACCATTTCAGCAACCAATCAGCACCCCCAAAGCACCATCTGAGCAACCAATCAACACCCACTCATAACAATCTCAGCAACCAATCAGGACCCACTCTTAACAATCTCAGCAACCAATCTGCACCATCTCAGGACTTTCGCACCACCCACTCAGCACCATCTCAGCAACCAATCTACACCTACTCAGCACCATCTCACCACCAATCAGACACATCTCAGCACCACCTCAGCAACCAATCAGGACCATCGCAGCAACCAATCAGCACCCACCCAGCACCATCTCAGCAACCAATCAGCACCCCCAAAGAATCATCTGAGCAACCAATCAGCACCCACTCATAACAATCTCAGCAACCAATCAGGACCCACTAATAACAATCTCAGCAACCAATCAGGACCCACTCAGCACCATCACAGCAACCAATCAGCACCCAATCAGGACCATTGCAGCAACCAATCTGCACCTACTCAGCACCATCTCACCACCAATCAGCAACATCTCAGCAACCAATCAGCACCCACTCTTAACAATCTCAGCAACCAATCAGCACCCACCCAAACAATCTCAGCAACCAATCAGCACCCCCAAAGCACCATATGAGCAACCAATCAGCACCCACCCAGTAACATCTTAGCAACCAATCATCACCTACTCAGGACCATTTCAGCAACCAATCAGCACCCCCAAAGCACCATCTGAGCAACCAATCAGCACCCAGTCAGGACCATCGCAGCATCCACTCAGCACCATCTCAGCACCCACTCAGCAACATCCCAGAAACCAATCAGCACCAATTCAGCACCTACTCAAACAATCTCAACAACCAATCAGCACCATCTCAGCACTATCTCAGCAACCAATCTGAACCCACTCAGCACCATCTCAGCAACCAATCAGCACCCACTCAGCACCATCTCAGCAACCAATCTGCCGCGACTCAGGACCATCTCAGCAACCAATCAGCATCGACTCAGGAGCATCTCAGCAACCAATCCGCCGCCAATCAGGACCATCTCAGCAACCAATCAGCACCCGCTCAGCACCATCTCACCACCAATCAGCACCGACTCAGCACCATCTCAGCACCCACTCAGGGCCATCTCAGCAACCAATCAGCACCCATTCAGCACCATCTCAGCAACCAATCAGGGCCATCTTAGCAACCAATCAGCATCCACTCAGCACCATCTCAGCACCCACTCAGGACCATCTCAGTAACCAATCAGCACCCCTTCAGCACCATCTCAGCACCCACTCAGGGCCATCTTAGCAACCAATCTGCACCATCTCAGGACCTTCGCACCACCCACTCAGAACCATCTCAGCACCCACTCAGGGCCATCCCAGCAACTAATCAGCAACCACTCAGCATCGTCCCAGCAACCAAACAGCGCCAACTCAGCACCATCTCAGGACCATTTCAGCAACCAAGCAGCACCCCCTCAGGACCATCCCAGCATACATCTAGCACTATCTCAGCAGGCACTCAGCACCATCTTAGCAACCTATCAGCACTATCTCAGCAACCACTCAGCACCCACCCAGCACCATCTCAGCAACCAATCAGCACATAATCAGGACCATCTCACCAACCAATGAGCACCACCAAAGCACCATCTGAGCAACCAATCAACACCCACTCATAACAATCTCAGCAACCAATCAGGACCCACTCATAACAATCTCAGCAACCAATAAGGACCCACTCATAACAATCTCAGCAACCAATCTGCACCATCTCAGGACTTTCGCACCACCCACTCAGCACCATCTCAGCAACCAATCTACACCTACTCAGCACCATCTCACCACCAATCAGACACATCTCAGCACCACCTCAGCAACCAATCAGGACCATCGCAGCAACCAATCAGCACCCACCCAGCACCATCTCAGCAACCAATCAGCACCCCCAAAGAATCATCTGAGCAACCAATCACCACCCACTCATAAAAATCTCAGCAACCAATCAGGACCCACTCATAACAATCTCAGCAACCAATCAGGACCCACTCAGCACCATCACAGCAACCAATCTGCACCATCTCAGGACCTTTGCACCACCCACTCAGCACCATCTCAGCAACCAATCTGCACCTACTCAGCACCATCTCACCACCAATCAGCAACATCTCAGCAACCAATCAGCACCCACTCTTAACAATCTCAGCAACCAATCAGCACCCACCCAAACAATCTCAGCAACCAATCAGCACCCCCAAAGCACCATATGAGCAACCAATCAGCACCCACCCAGTACCATCTGAGCAACCAATCATCACCCACCCAGCACCATCTCAGCAACCAATCAGCACCCCCAAAGCACCATCTGAGCAACCAATCAGCACCCAATCAGGACCATCGCAGCATCCACTCAGCACCATCAGAGCACCATCTCACCACCAATCAGCAACATCTCAGCAACCAATCAGCACCCACTCTTAACAATCTCAGCAACCAATCAGCACCCACCCAAACAATCTCAGCAACCAATCAGCACCCCCAAAGCACCATATTAGCAACCAATCAGCACCCACCCAGTACCATCTTTGCAACCAATCATCACCCACCCAGCACCATCTCAGCAACCAATCAGCACCCCCAAAGCACCATCTGAGCAACCAATCAGCACCCAATCAGGACCATCGCAGCATCCACTCAGCACCATCAGAGCACCATCTCAGCACCCAATCAGCACCATCTCAGCAACCAATCAGCACACCCTCACCACCATCGGAGCAACAAAACAGCACCCACTCATAACAATCTCAGCAACCAATCAGCACCCCCAAAGCACCATCTGAGCAACCAATCAGCACCCACCCAGCACCATCTTAGCAACCAATCATCACCTACTCAGGACCATTTCAGCAACCAATCAGCACCCCCAAAGCACCATCTGAGCAACCAATCAACACCCACTCATAACAATCTCAGCAACCAATCAGGACCCACTCTTAACAATCTCAGCAACCAATCTGCACCATCTCAGGACTTTCGCACCACCCACTCAGCACCATCTCAGCAACCAATCTACACCTACTCAGCACCATCTCACCACCAATCAGACACATCTCAGCACCACCTCAGCAACCAATCAGGACCATCGCAGCAACCAATCAGCACCCACCCAGCACCATCTCAGCAACCAATCGGCACCCCCAAAGAATCATCTGAGCAACCAATCAGCACCCACTCATAACAATCTCAGCAACCAATCAGGACCCACTCATAACAATCTCAGCAACCAATCAGGACCCACTCAGCACCATCACAGCAACCAATCAGCAACCACTCAGGACCATTGCAGCAACCAATCTGCACCTACTCAGCACCATCTCACCACCAATCAGCAACATCTCAGCAACCAATCAGCACCCACCCAAACAATCTCAGCAACCAATCAGCACCCCCAAAGCACCATATGAGCAACCAATCAGCACCCACCCAGTACCATCTTAGCAACCAATCATCACCTACTCAGGACCATTTCAGCAACCAATCAGCACCCCCAAAGCACCATCTGAGCAACCAATCAGCACCCAGTCAGGACCATCGCAGCATCCACTCAGCACCATCTCAGCACCCACTCAGCAACATCCCAGAAACCAATCAGCACCAATTCAGCACCTACTCAAACAATCTCAACAACCAATCAGCACCATCTCAGCACCATCTCAGCAACCAATCTGAACCCACTCAGCACCATCTCAGCAACCAATCAGCACCCACTCAGCACCATCTCAGCAACCAATCTGCCGCGACTCAGGACCATCTCAGCAACCAATCAGCATCGACTCAGGAGCATCTCAGCAACCAATCCGCCCCCAATCAGGACCATCTCAGCAACCAATCAGCACCCGCTCAGCACCATCTCACCACCAATCAGCACCGACTCAGCACCATCTCAGCACCCACTCAGGGCCATCTCAGCAACCAATCAGCACCCATTCAGCACCATCTCAGCAACCAATCAGGGCCATCTTAGCAACCAATCAGCACATAATCAGGACCATCTCACCAACCAATGAGCACCACCAAAGCACCATCTGAGCAACCAATCAACACCCACTCATAACAATCTCAGCAACCAATCAGGACCCACTCATAACAATCTCAGCAACCAATCTGCACCATCTCAGGACCTTCGCACCACCCACTCAGCACCATCTCAGCAACCAATCTACACCTACTCAGCACCATCTCACCACCAATCAGACACATCTCAGCACCACCTCAGCAACCAATCAGGACCATCGCAGCAACCAATCAGCACCCACCCAGCACCATCTCAGCAACCAATCAGCACCCCCAAAGAATCATCTGAGCAACCAATCAGCACCCACTCATAACAATCTCCGCAACCAATCAGGACCCACTCATAACAATCTCAGCAACCAATCAGGACCCACTCAGCACCATCACAGCAACCAATCAGCAACCAATCTGCACCTACTCAGCACCATCTCACCACCAATCAGCACCATCTCAGCACCATCTCAGCACCATCTCAGCAACCAATCAGAACCCGCCCAAACAATCTCAGCAACCAATCAGCACCCCCAAAGCACCATCTGAGCAACCAATCAGCACCCACCCAGCACCATCTTAGCAACCAATCATCACCTACTCAGGACCATTTCAGCAACCAATCAGCACCCCCAAAGCACCATCTGAGCAACCAATCAACACCCACTCATAACAATCTCAGCAACCAATCAGGACCCACTCTTAACAATCTCAGCAACCAATCTGCACCATCTCAGGACTTTCGCACCACCCACTCAGCACCATCTCAGCAACCAATCTACACCTACTCAGCACCATCTCACCACCAATCAGACACATCTCAGCACCACCTCAGCAACCAATCAGGACCATCGCAGCAACCAATCAGCACCCACCCAGCACCATCTCAGCAACCAATCAGCACCCCCAAAGAATCATCTGAGCAACCAATCAGCACCCACTCATAACAATCTCAGCAACCAATCAGGACCCACTCATAACAATCTCAGCAACCAATCAGGACCCACTCAGCACCATCACAGCAACCAATCAGCACCCAATCAGGACCATTGCAGCAACCAATCTGCACCTACTCAGCACCATCTCACCACCAATCAGCAACATCTCAGCAACCAATCAGCACCCACTCTTAACAATCTCAGCAACCAATCAGCACCCACCCAAACAATCTCAGCAACCAATCAGCACCCCCAAAGCACCATATGAGCAACCAATCAGCACCCACCCAGTAACATCTTAGCAACCAATCATCACCTACTCAGGACCATTTCAGCAACCAATCAGCACCCCCAAAGCACCATCTGAGCAACCAATCAGCACCCAGTCAGGACCATCGCAGCATCCACTCAGCACCATCTCAGCACCCACTCAGCAACATCCCAGAAACCAATCAGCACCAATTCAGCACCTACTCAAACAATCTCAACAACCAATCAGCACCATCTCAGCACTATCTCAGCAACCAATCTGAACCCACTCAGCACCATCTCAGCAACCAATCAGCACCCACTCAGCACCATCTCAGCAACCAATCTGCCGCGACTCAGGACCATCTCAGCAACCAATCAGCATCGACTCAGGAGCATCTCAGCAACCAATCCGCCGCCAATCAGGACCATCTCAGCAACCAATCAGCACCCGCTCAGCACCATCTCACCACCAATCAGCACCGACTCAGCACCATCTCAGCACCCACTCAGGGCCATCTCAGCAACCAATCAGCACCCATTCAGCACCATCTCAGCAACCAATCAGGGCCATCTTAGCAACCAATCAGCATCCACTCAGCACCATCTCAGCACCCACTCAGGACCATCTCAGTAACCAATCAGCACCCCTTCAGCACCATCTCAGCACCCACTCAGGGCCATCTTAGCAACCAATCTGCACCATCTCAGGACCTTCGCACCACCCACTCAGAACCATCTCAGCACCCACTCAGGGCCATCCCAGCAACTAATCAGCAACCACTCAGCATCGTCCCAGCAACCAAACAGCGCCAACTCAGCACCATCTCAGGACCATTTCAGCAACCAAGCAGCACCCCCTCAGGACCATCCCAGCATCCATCTAGCACTATCTCAGCAGGCACTCAGCACCATCTTAGCAACCTATCAGCACTATCTCAGCAACCACTCAGCACCCACCCAGCACCATCTCAGCAACCAATCAGCACATAATCAGGACCATCTCACCAACCAATGAGCACCACCAAAGCACCATCTGAGCAACCAATCAACACCCACTCATAACAATCTCAGCAACCAATCAGGACCCACTCATAACAATCTCAGCAACCAATAAGGACCCACTCATAACAATCTCAGCAACCAATCTGCACCATCTCAGGACTTTCGCACCACCCACTCAGCACCATCTCAGCAACCAATCTACACCTACTCAGCACCATCTCACCACCAATCAGACACATCTCAGCACCACCTCAGCAACCAATCAGGACCATCGCAGCAACCAATCAGCACCCACCCAGCACCATCTCAGCAACCAATCAGCACCCCCAAAGAATCATCTGAGCAACCAATCACCACCCACTCATAAAAATCTCAGCAACCAATCAGGACCCACTCATAACAATCTCAGCAACCAATCAGGACCCACTCAGCACCATCACAGCAACCAATCTGCACCATCTCAGGACCTTTGCACCACCCACTCAGCACCATCTCAGCAACCAATCTGCACCTACTCAGCACCATCTCACCACCAATCAGCAACATCTCAGCAACCAATCAGCACCCACTCTTAACAATCTCAGCAACCAATCAGCACCCACCCAAACAATCTCAGCAACCAATCAGCACCCCCAAAGCACCATATGAGCAACCAATCAGCACCCACCCAGTACCATCTGAGCAACCAATCATCACCCACCCAGCACCATCTCAGCAACCAATCAGCACCCCCAAAGCACCATCTGAGCAACCAATCAGCACCCAATCAGGACCATCGCAGCATCCACTCAGCACCATCAGAGCACCATCTCACCACCAATCAGCAACATCTCAGCAACCAATCAGCACCCACTCTTAACAATCTCAGCAACCAATCAGCACCCACCCAAACAATCTCAGCAACCAATCAGCACCCCCAAAGCACCATATTAGCAACCAATCAGCACCCACCCAGTACCATCTTTGCAACCAATCATCACCCACCCAGCACCATCTCAGCAACCAATCAGCACCCCCAAAGCACCATCTGAGCAACCAATCAGCACCCAATCAGGACCATCGCAGCATCCACTCAGCACCATCAGAGCACCATCTCAGCACCCAATCAGCACCATCTCAGCAACCAATCAGCACACCCTCACCACCATCGGAGCAACAAAACAGCACCCACTCATAACAATATCAGCAACCAATCAGGACCCACTCATAACAAACTCAACAACCAATCAGGACCCACTCAGCACCATCGCAGCAACCAATCAGCACCCACTCAGGACCATCGCTGCAACCAATCAGCACCATTTCAGCACCCACTCAGGGCCATCTTAGCAACTAATCTGCACCATCTCAGGACCTTCACACCACCCACTCAGCACCATCTCAGCACCATGTCGGCAACCAATCAGCATCCGCTCAGCACCATCTCACCACCAATCAGCACCGACTCAGCACCATCTCAGGACCCATTCAGCACCATTTCAGCAACCAATAAGCACCATCTGAGCAACGACTCAGGACCATCTCTGCAACCAATCAAAACCCAATCAGTACCATCGCAGCATCCACTCAGCACCATCTCAGGACCATCTCAGCACCCACTCAGCATCATCCCAGAAACCAATCAGCACCAATTCAGCACCCACTCAAACAATCTCAACAACCAATCAGCACCCACTCAGCACCATCTCAGCAACCAATCTGCCGCGACTCAGGACCATCTCAGCAACCAATCAGCATCGACTCAGGAGCATCTCAGAAACCGATCAGCATCGACTCAGGAGCATCTCAGCAACCAATCCGCCCCCAATCAGGACCATCTCAGCAACCCATCAGCACCCACTAAGGACCATTTCAGCAACCAATCAGCACCATCTCAGCACCATCTCAGCAACCAATCTGAACCCACTCAGCACCATCTCAGCAACCAATCCGCCGCGACTCAGGACCATCTCAGAAACCGATCAGCATCGACTCAGGAGCATCTCAGCAACCAATCCGCCCCCAATCAGGACCATCTCAGCAACCAATCAGCACCCACTAAGGACCATTTCAGCAACCAATCCGCACCATCTCAGCACCCATTCAGCACCATCTCAGTAAACAATCAACACAGACTCAGGACCATCTCAGCACTCACTCAGCACAATCTCAGCACTGACTCAGGACCACCTCAGAAACCTAGAACTGTACCTAGAACTATACCTAGAACGTACCTGGGATATACTGGATCCACAGTGCGCCCCAAGAGGTGCCATCACAGGCGCAGACAATATTCTGCCATCGACGGGGTTTTCAGGCGCAAGCTTCCAGCCTCCCTTTCGCCACCCAGCACATCCTGTTCTACTATTAGCGGCAATACCCAGCCCCTGCACCCATGTCACGGGCCTACAGTGATGTCGGCGCAAGAACGCTACAGTCTCAGGTACCAGCCCTAAGGTTGCTGCGATGTGTTAAGCCGCAATTCCAGTCGCACAATGACAAGACCAGGCCCAGTGATCTCAGCCCTTTTAGCTCTTTCCCCACAAGCTTTATTTTACTGCCAGCTCTCTTCTTGCAGCTCCAGCTCTGTGTTTTTCCAGCTTCAAATGCCAGCATCTGGCTCTTGGCTCCAGCTTGGAAACAATTCAGCTCCCGCACCAGCCTCCGAAAGCCCACCCCACCATCCATATGCTAGCCCTGCAGTGATTTTAGCCCCCAGCGAGCAGTCCCCAGTCACTTTGCCACCCCGTGCGTAAGTTCTCCTGGATGCCCACAGCCCCGTTCACAGGTCTAGTGCCTTTGCCATTTCCATTGACGTTGCCAGCCCCGCAGTCCACTTCCCAGCCCCACAGTGCACCCCAAGAGGTGCCATCACAGGCGCAGACAATATTCTGCCATCGACGGGGTTTTCAGGCGCAAGCTTCCAGCCTCCCTTTCGCCACCCCGCACATCCGGTTCTACTATTAGCGGCAATACCCAGCCCCTGCACCCATGTCACGGGCCTACAGTGATCTCGGCGCAAGAACGCTACTGTCTCAGGTACCAGCCCTAAGGTTGCTGCGATGTGTTAAGCCGCAATTCCAGTCCCACAATGACAAGACCAGGCCCAGTGATCTCAGCCCTTTTAGCTCTTTCCCCACAAGCTTTATTTTACTGCCAGCTCTCTTCTTGCAGCTCCAGCTCTGTTTTTCCAGCTTCAAATGCCAGCATCTGGCTCTTGGCTCCAGCTTGGAAACAATTCAGCTCCCGCACCAGCCTCCGAAAGCCCACCCCACCATCCATATGCTAGCCCTGCAGTGATTTTAGCCCCCAGCGAGCAGTCCCCAGTCACTTTGCCACCCCGTGCGTAAGTTCTCCTGGATGCCCACAGCCCCGTTCACAGGTCTAGTGCCTTTGCCATTTCCATTGACGTTGCCAGCCCCGCAGTCCACTTCCCAGCCCCACAGTGCGCCCCAAGAGGTGCCATCACAGGCGCAGACAATATTCTGCCATCGACGGGGTTTTCAGGCGCAAGCTTCCAGCCTCCCTTTCGCCACCCCGCACATCCGGTTCTACTATTAGCGTCAATACCCAGCCCCTGCACCCATGTCACGGGCCTACAGTGATGTCGGCGCAAGAACGCTACAGTCTCAGGTACCAGCCCTAAGGTTGCTGCGATGTGTTAAGCCGCAATTCCAGTCCCACAATGACAAGACCAGGCCCAGTGATCTCAGCCCTTTTAGCTCTTTCCCCACAAGCTTTATTTTACTGCCAGCTCTCTTCTTGCAGCTCCAGCTCTGTGTTTTTCCAGCTTCAAATGCCAGCATCTGGCTCTTGGCTCCAGCTTGGAAACAATTCAGCTCCCGCACCAGCCTCCGAAAGCCCACCCCACCATCCATATGCTAGCCCTGCAGTGATTTTAGCCCCCAGCGAGCAGTCCCCAGTCACTTTGCCACCCCGTGCGTAAGTTCTCCTGGATGCCCACAGCCCCGTTCACAGGTCTAGTGCCTTTGCCATTTCCATTGACGTTGCCAGCCCCGCAGTCCACTTCCCAGCCCCACAGTGCGCCCCAAGAGGTGCCATCACAGGCGCAGACAATATTCTGCCATCGACGGGGTTTTCAGGCGCAAGCTTCCAGCCTCCCTTTCGCCACCCCGCACATCCGGTTCTACTATTAGCGGCAATACCCAGCCCCTGCACCCATGTCACGGGCCTACAGTGATCTCGGCGCAAGAACGCTACTGTCTCAGGTACCAGCCCTAAGGTTGCTGCGATGTGTTAAGCCGCAATTCCAGTCCCACAATGACAAGACCAGGCCCAGTGATCTCAGCCCTTTTAGCTCTTTCCCCACAAGCTTTATTTTACTGCCAGCTATCTTCTTGCAGCTCCAGCTCTGTTTTTCCAGCTTCAAATGCCAGCATCTGGCTCTTGGCTCCAGCTTGGAAACAATTCAGCTCCCGCACCAGCCTCCGAAAGCCCACGCCACCATCCATATGCTAGCCCTGCAGTGATTTTAGCCCCCAGCGAGCAGTCCCCAGTCACTTTGCCACCCCGTGCGTAAGTTCTCCTGGATGCCCACAGCCCTGTTCACAGGTCTAGTGCCTTTGCCATTTCCATTGACGTTGCCAGCCCCGCAGTCCACTTCCCAGCCCCACAGTGCGCCCCAAGAGGTGCCATCACAGGCGCAGGCAATATTCTGCCATCGACGGGGTTTTCAGGCGCAAGCTTCCAGCCTCCCTTTCGCCACCCCGCACATCCGGTTCTACTATTAGCGGCAATACCCAGCCCCTGCACCCATGTCACGGGCCTACAGTGATGTCGGCGCAAGAACGCTACTGTCTCAGGTACCAGCCCTAAGGTTGCTGCGATGTGTTAAGCCGCAATTCCAGTCGCACAATGACAAGACCAGGCCCAGTGATCTCAGCCCTTTTAGCTCTTTCCCCACAAGCTTTATTTTACTGCCAGCTCTCTTCTTGCAGCTCCAGCTCTGTTTTTCCAGCTTCAAATGCCAGCATCTGGCTCTTGGCTCCAGCTTGGAAACAATTCAGCTCCCGCACCAGCCTCCGAAAGCCCACCCCACCATCCATATGCTAGCCCTGCAGTGATTTTAGCCCCCAGCGAGCAGTCCCCAGTCACTTTGCCACCCCGTGCGTAAGTTCTCCTGGATGCCCACAGCCCCGTTCACAGGTCTAGTGCCTTTGCCATTTCCATTGACGTTGCCAGCCCCGCAGTCCACTTCCCAGCCCCACAGTGCGCCCCAAGAGGTGCCATCACAGGCGCAGACAATATTCTGCCATCGACGGGGTTTTCAGGCGCAAGCTTCCAGCCTCCCTTTCGCCACCCCGCACATCCGGTTCTACTATTAGCGGCAATACCCAGCCCCTGCACCCATGTCACGGGCCTACAGTGATCTCGGCGCAAGAACGCTACAGTTTCAGGTACCAGCCCTAAGGTTGCTGCGATGTGTTAAGCCGCAATTCCAGTCGCACAATGACAAGACCAGGCCCAGTGATCTCAGCCCTTTTAGCTCTTTCCCCACAAGCTTTATTTTACTGCCAGCTCTCTTCTTGCAGCTGTGTCCCATTCTGCGATTAGTCCTCAGATCCACAGTGAGTATCACTTGTAGCAGTGACTCTTTCTGCAGCACTGCAGTCCCCACCCCGGCCCCAGTGATTTCAGCTCCAGTCCCACAAGCTTTATTTAACTGCCAGCTCTTCTTTTGCACTTTCTGCTCTAAATCTTCACAGTAGTGCCACACAATACTACTTGTGCTTCTCAGGACAGGATCTTTCTTTTAGCTCTCGTTCTTGAGCTCTGATCACAGCCCTTACAGCAATTTCAATTCCAACCATGCAGTTCACCTCCCCGCTCCGCAATCCCTATCCCAGCCCCACGGGGGTTTTACACCAAACCCTACCATATTTCTGTCTCCTCCAGGTCTGCTGCCTCAGCTCCAACTCCTCAGCTTCCTACTGGCTGCAGCTAAAAGCTGCTCATGCTTCTCACTGCACCTTGGGGCTGTTGATAAGGCCACAAATCAGTTACTGCCATCATTACAATTTCAGTATCTCTAGATGCTGTCCCATCCACCCACCCAGCCCTAAGTGGCAACCCTAAGTGGCATCCCAACTCTGGGGACACTGGAGGCCTGAAGCTCAACATCCACCCTCCCCCTCACCCTGGCTCTCAGCCCAGCACCTGCACAAAGGCCTCCTCACCTCCCCTCAGGCAGCTCCAGGGGCTGGCAATAGCCACTGGACTCCTGCCCCCCCCCATCCCAAAAGGCACTCTTGGGCTGGTTCTTGGGCCCTAGAACCCTCTGAGCCCCCACACCCTCAGCCCCTTGTTGGTACCACAGGGCAGGGGCTGGGAACCCCCAGGCATAACCTGCAGGCCCTGTGCTGCAGCTCCATGCCTTCCTCCCATGGCATTTATCTAGCCTCAGCATTTCCACCACTCCACGTTGTTTTGGGCCTGGCTCATGCCAAAATCATTATTCCACACCCTGGGGTTTTATGTCCCCACTGCTCTCACAACTGGTGCTTCAGCCCCAGTCCCACAACCCTTACCCAATTAACATGAGATATCTAGTAAAGAAAACAAATCAAACCAAAAAGATGTATTAAAACGGGCAATAATAAAATAACACAATTAAGAAAAAAAACATTACAAGTAAAAACAAAATAAAGTAATAAAAATACAAAAAGCAAGCTTTATTCCTTGTATTCTGAACATTTCTTTAAATCCAGAAACCGCGAAACGGCTACTTTCCAGCCCCCAGTGACAGCAGGCAGTGCCCCCCCCCCCGCACCGCGCCACTCCAGGCCCCACACCAGCCGCCGGCTACCCGAGCCACGCAGGGCGCGGCAGAAAGAACTGGACACGGCCGGCCCCAGATACGGCCGCAGGCGTCGCGTCCGTGCTCACCAGCGCTCCCCGGATCAGCTGCCGCGGGGGTCCCGTCCTGGCGCAGCGCCGCTCCTCGGACCGCGCATCCGCAGCTCCTGTCGCTCCCAGCTTCACCGCCGAACTGACGCCATGGCGCCCGAACGCACGCTATTTATGCCCCACGGGCGGACAGCCAGCCAATCACAACCCGAGGCAGCGCCTGCCGGCTCCACCAATCCCAGCCCGCCCATTCCCGCCGCGCTCCGCTCCGCGACTCCCCGCGGTCCCCTCAAGCGCTGCTCCCGCCGCCGCCATTGCTGTGGCCGCGTCCGCCCGCTGCCCGCCGCCTGCCCGCTTCTCTGGACCAGAACCTGATCCCGACCAGGACCTGAACTGGAAGCTCCCGGCCGCCCTTCCCGTCCGCAACAGCGCCTGCCGAGGCAGCGGCAGCGGGGACGCTGCTCCGCCGGCTCCCAAAGCGGCGGTGGCGGGAGCGGCGCCTCAGACGTACGGGCGAGCGGGGCCAGTCTGAGGCGGCGAGCCGCGACTGAGCGGGCTGAGATCGGCGAGACCGCTTCCGGTTTGAAAGGGCGGCTGTGATTGGACAGGGCGGACGGAGAAAGGCGGGCCGTGATTGGCAGGCTTAGGAGCCGTCAGGCTGAGGCCCGTGGGAGCGTGGGGCGGAGCTCGGGCTGCCCGAAGGGCTCGCAGGCGGCGGCGGCGGCGGCGGCGGCGGCGGCGGCGGCGGCGGCGGCGGCGGCGGCGGCGGCGGCGGCGGCGGCGGCGGCGGCGGCGGCGGCGGCGACGGCGGCGGCGGCGGCGGCGGCGGCGGCGGCGGCGGCTGCGGCGGCGCTCGCCAAACCCCCGTCAAACCCCCGTCCCCTTCTCCGGCCTTCTCTCGTGCCCAGGTCCCGGCGAAAAGACCCCCGCAGAGCCCCTACCGGAGCGCCCCATCGGCACTCGGGGCAGGAGGCGGAGAGGAGTGTAGCCCGGGAGGAGTTCCGGGTCGTCTTTGCGGCAGCAGGGCGGACTAGGGAGCGGCGGCGATTTGGTGAGGAGAGGGCTCGGGAGCGGGGAGGGCGTGCAGCGCCCGCTGCGGGCTCTGGGTGCCTCTTCTACCGCAGTGCTTCCGCTTCTGCGGGGACTTGGCCTGCCCCGACTGGCCGAGATCAGCACCCTGGCCAAAGTTAAGTGCCCGCGTCCCTCTGCCCGCCCTCCGCCTGCTGCGGGCCCGCTGCTCACCCTCGTCGTCGGATGTTATAGATGATAAAACAATATTGGCTTTCACATTCATAGATTAGCTTTTTGCATTACAAGTATTTTGATATGGTAAAACTTATACTTACTTTTAACTGCTTTGTATAGTGTAATATGCCAGTTTATGTATGCACTGTATATTTCATATGAATAGTAGCCTGATAAATATATCGTAGGCTTTAGCAAAATGTTGAAATAGAAACTAAAGTACTTCTATGTAACTAACTCAGAAAATGGTGTAAAGCAATTATTCTGTTTCTTATAACTGCAGACTGCCCCTACCAAGTGATAATAGTGACAAAAAGAGCTTAAGCATCCAGGAAGCATTTATCGACTCTTATCGGTATTATCAGGGAGTGCGAAGCAACAGGATAAAACTACAGGAAGAAATAAAATGTGTAGACCTCATTTACAGAATGTTCTGCAGACAAGTCAGAGGTTAAAACCAAACAAGAGAGTTCCTGGAACATCAAAAAGTCAAAGGAATGTTTGAATAATGTGTAAGTTAATGAATATGCATGTAACCTCAGCAATGTAACAGTATATAGTGAACATGTTTTTAAGCTACCTCTGTGCTCTTTGGCTGTGTGCTAAAAGCATCCCAGTGCTGGATTATTTTGTCCTTTTATCCTTTAATAAACTTTTAAAAATTTTAAAGAATGAACTCTGTTTATCACATCAGTGAAGCTTAAGCTGATCTGCATCCAGGTGTTTTGGGACCTGCTGGGGCAGGCCATCGAGGTAAGTGTGGGGCTACTGCAGTGGAGGCCAAGTATTTCAACACAATAGCATAATCAGCAACGTTAATTAATTTTGTGTTCCTCATGCAAGCCTCAGCCTTAAGAACTCTACCAGCCTCTAATAGGATTAATAATACGCATAGTAAGTGTTACTAGTATTAATATTTAGGTAAGGATTGTTAGTGTTAACACTGGTACTAAGTATGTTAGCTGGTATTTACTGTGAAGCTCTGCTCTCCCACAGTATGACAAGGTCCTGAAGCTGTTCTCAGGTGCACAGTTAGGTGAGCACTGCTGTCCTTACCACGATCCCCCGATGGAGCCATGCTCCAGAGACGGCAGCAATGAATCTGCAGGTGCCTTCCCAAGGTGACAGAGCTCGCCCTCCTTCCCATCTGCAGTCAGGGGATGTGAAGGCAACCATTGCTATCCTCGGCTTCATCATCTCCAGTGCAGCCAAGCACAGCATAGACAATGAGTCTCTGTCAAGTGAGCTGCAGCAGCTGGGACTGCCCAAAGGCAGGGGAAGCCCTCAGGGTGGCACCATCAGCCAGACCTGCTGGGATGTTGCTTACAGTTCCCAGCCCTGCCTTCTTCACACCCAGATGGAGGGCAGGCTGCCTGCTGTGCTGTCCTCCATCACCTCCCTTCTGTACCATCCGTCCCTGGGGGCTCCTCAGGTGCTTTGGTGAGGTTTGGCAGCTGCAGGTCTGGTGTGAGCAGAGGGATTCTTCTCTTGTCTCCCCTCATAAGCAAAGCATGCCAGCCAGCTGTGCTGTTTTACATGTCACTGACCCACAAAATTGCAGGAGACTGAGGACTCGTAACAGGTGCAGGACAGGTTCAAAAGGAACTTGGGACAAAACCTCTGTCTTTGTCAGTCCAAAGGGACAGCAGAGCTCACATCTGCTCACAATAATCCTCTGGAGAGCGGAGCAATGTTTGTATGGAAAGATGACTGGGGGTAAAATCAGTGGAAACCGAGTTACATTTGTATCCTAACAGGATACAAATGTAGGATACAAATGTAGGATACAAATATCCTACATTTGTCCCCTATAATGGGACAGAAATTTTAGGGTAAAATACAGGAAAACAGTAGTCTTTTGCATCTGCATATCAGCTGTTGAAATTTTGGGTTCAATTTCTTGAATCACAAATGTCATAGGATTCCTCCCAGATGGCAGCTGCCATGAAGTATGGCTCTTCTTGGTCTTGAGTTTCAGGGGCTGTTTCCAAAGTGACCTACAGACATTGGAATGAAATCATTATTTACTGTGTAAAGGAATCGCTCTCCAAAGCATCAGCCAGGGTCTAAATGTGCCATTCTGCCTTTTAAAAGTACCAACATCACAGGATTTTTCTCAGATTAAAGCTTCCATGGAGTCAGATCTCTCAAGCCTGGCCCTTGAGAATTGTGGGCCTCCTGTGAACTGGTCTTGCCAGAAGGGCTTGCTGAGTTTTCCACTGTGTGGAAAAGAGATTCCATTTGGAGCCTGAAGCCTCGTGTTTCCTGTAGGATTTCCACTCCTAGAATTGCACACTTTGAAGGATTTCTTATAGCTGAAGTTTTCTGGGAGCTAGGACTCTGGCTGGATTTGGGTCTCTGGACTCTCAGGTGAAGTGACCTTGAGACACTAGGGCATGCAGATTTCCTTGCTGTTGAAGAGCTATTGTTCGCACCCAGGAGCCATGGTCTGAATGGGGGTGTCATCTCTTAAATTTGCAAATGTAACAGGATTTCTTCTAAATGAATGGTGCTAAGAACATAAGGTCTGGCTGGCTTTCGACTTAGAGGCGCCTCCTCTAAATTGGTCTTCAGATGCTAGGTTGGAAAGTGTTCCTACATATGCCAAATAGCCCTTGCTATGCAGTTAATAAGCTTCAAAGTACCATGGAGTAGCTGCCCCTGCAAAGATTTTGGCAGAGCCTGGTTGTGGTGCCCCATTCCACTCCACCCCCCCTTAGCAGGTCCTTATGGTTGTATGGGGAATCATTGTGGAGCATGCCAACCCAGCTCCATCCTGGGAACAGCACCTGTATTTTACCGTAAAATTTCTGTCCCATTATAGCTCCTGTTAGGATACAAATGTAACTCGGTTTCCACTGATTTTACCCCCAGTCATCTTTCCATACAAACATTGCTCCGCTCTCCAGAGGATTATTGTGAGCAGATGTGAGCTCTGCTGTCCCTTTGGACTGACAAAGACAGAGGTTTTGTCCCAAGTTCCTTTTGAACCTGTCCTGCACCTGTTACGAGTCCTCAGTCTCCTGCAATTTTGTGGGTCAGTGACATGTAAAACAGCACAGCTGGCTGGCATGCTTTGCTTATGAGGGGAGACAAGAGAAGAATCCCTCTGCTCACACCAGACCTGCAGCTGCCAAACCTCACCAAAGCACCTGAGGAGCCCCCAGGGACGGATGGTACAGAAGGGAGGTGATGGAGGACAGCACAGCAGGCAGCCTGCCCTCCATCTGGGTGTGAAGAAGGCAGGGCTGGGAACTGTAAGCAACATCCCAGCAGGTCTGGCTGATGGTGCCACCCTGAGGGCTTCCCCTGCCTTTGGGCAGTCCCAGCTGCTGCAGCTCACTTGACAGAGACTCATTGTCTATGCTGTGCTTGGCTGCACTGGAGATGATGAAGCCGAGGATAGCAATGGTTGCCTTCACATCCCCTGACTGCAGATGGGAAGGAGGGCGAGCTCTGTCACCTTGGGAAGGCACCTGCAGATTCATTGCTGCCGTCTCTGGAGCATGGCTCCATCGGGGGATCGTGGTAAGGACAGCAGTGCTCACCTAACTGTGCACCTGAGAACAGCTTCAGGACCTTGTCATACTGTGGGAGAGCAGAGCTTCACAGTAAATACCAGCTAACATACTTAGTACCAGTGTTAACACTAACAATCCTTACCTAAATATTAATACTAGTAACACTTACTATGCGTATTATTAATCCTATTAGAGGCTGGTAGAGTTCTTAAGGCTGAGGCTTGCATGAGGAACACAAAATTAATTAACGTTGCTGATTATGCTATTGTGTTGAAATACTTGGCCTCCACTGCAGTAGCCCCACACTTACCTCGATGGCCTGCCCCAGCAGGTCCCAAAACACCTGGATGCAGATCAGCTTAAGCTTCACTGATGTGATAAACAGAGTTCATTCTTTAAAATTTTTAAAAGTTTATTAAAGGATAAAAGGACAAAATAATCCAGCACTGGGATGCTTTTAGCACACAGCCAAAGAGCACAGAGGTAGCTTAAAAACATGTTCACTATATACTGTTACATTGCTGAGGTTACATGCATATTCATTAACTTACACATTATTCAAACATTCCTTTGACTTTTTGATGTTCCAGGAACTCTCTTGTTTGGTTTTAACCTCTGACTTGTCTGCAGAACATTCTGTAAATGAGGTCTACACATTTTATTTCTTCCTGTAGTTTTATCCTGTTGCTTCGCACTCCCTGATAATACCGATAAGAGTCGATAAATGCTTCCTGGATGCTTAAGCTCTTTTTGTCACTATTATCACTTGGTAGGGGCAGTCTGCAGTTATAAGAAACAGAATAATTGCTTTACACCATTTTCTGAGTTAGTTACATAGAAGTACTTTAGTTTCTATTTCAACATTTTGCTAAAGCCTACGATATATTTATCAGGCTACTATTCATATGAAATATACAGTGCATACATAAACTGGCATATTACACTATACAAAGCAGTTAAAAGTAAGTATAAGTTTTACCATATCAAAATACTTGTAATGCAAAAAGCTAATCTATGAATGTGAAAGCCAATATTGTTTTATCATCTATAACATCCGACGACGAGGGTGAGCAGCGGGCCCGCAGCAGGCGGAGGGCGGGCAGAGGGACGCGGGCACTTAACTTTGGCCAGGGTGCTGATCTCGGCCAGTCGGGGCAGGCCAAGTCCCCGCAGAAGCGGAAGCACTGCGGTAGAAGAGGCACCCAGAGCCCGCAGCGGGCGCTGCACGCCCTCCCCGCTCCCGAGCCCTCTCCTCACCAAATCGCCGCCGCTCCCTAGTCCGCCCTGCTGCCGCAAAGACGACCCGGAACTCCTCCCGGGCTACACTCCTCTCCGCCTCCTGCCCCGAGTGCCGATGGGGCGCTCCGGTAGGGGCTCTGCGGGGGTCTTTTCGCCGGGACCTGGGCACGAGAGAAGGCCGGAGAAGGGGACGGGGGTTTGACGGGGGTTTGGCGAGCGCCGCCGCAGCCGCCGCCGCCGCCGCCGCCGCCGCCGCCGCCGCCGTCGCCGCCGCCGCCGCCGCCGCCGCCGCCGCCGCCGCCGCCGCCGCCGCCGCCGCCGCCGCCGCCGCCGCCGCCGCCGCCGCCTGCGAGCCCTTCGGGCAGCCCGAGCTCCGCCCCACGCTCCCACGGGCCTCAGCCTGACGGCTCCTAAGCCTGCCAATCACGGCCCGCCTTTCTCCGTCCGCCCTGTCCAATCACAGCCGCCCTTTCAAACCGGAAGCGGTCTCGCCGATCTCAGCCCGCTCAGTCGCGGCTCGCCGCCTCAGACTGGCCCCGCTCGCCCGTACGTCTGAGGCGCCGCTCCCGCCACCGCCGCTTTGGGAGCCGGCGGAGCAGCGTCCCCGCTGCCGCTGCCTCGGCAGGCGCTGTTGCGGACGGGAAGGGCGGCCGGGAGCTTCCAGTTCAGGTCCTGGTCGGGATCAGGTTCTGGTCCAGAGAAGCGGGCAGGCGGCGGGCAGCGGGCGGACGCGGCCACAGCAATGGCGGCGGCGGGAGCAGCGCTTGAGGGGACCGCGGGGAGTCGCGGAGCGGAGCGCGGCGGGAATGGGCGGGCTGGGATTGGTGGAGCCGGCAGGCGCTGCCTCGGGTTGTGATTGGCTGGCTGTCCGCCCGTGGGGCATAAATAGCGTGCGTTCGGGCGCCATGGCGTCAGTTCGGCGGTGAAGCTGGGAGCGACAGGAGCTGCGGATGCGCGGTCCGAGGAGCGGCGCTGCGCCAGGACGGGACCCCCGCGGCAGCTGATCCGGGGAGCGCTGGTGAGCACGGACGCGACGCCTGCGGCCGTATCTGGGGCCGGCCGTGTCCAGTTCTTTCTGCCGCGCCCTGCGTGGCTCGGGTAGCCGGCGGCTGGTGTGGGGCCTGGAGTGGCGCGGTGCGGGGGGGGGGGGCACTGCCTGCTGTCACTGGGGGCTGGAAAGTAGCCGTTTCGCGGTTTCTGGATTTAAAGAAATGTTCAGAATACAAGGAATAAAGCTTGCTTTTTGTATTTTTATTACTTTATTTTGTTTTTACTTGTAATGTTTTTTTTCTTAATTGTGTTATTTTATTATTGCCCGTTTTAATACATCTTTTTGGTTTGATTTGTTTTCTTTACTAGATATCTCATGTTAATTGGGTAAGGGTTGTGGGACTGGGGCTGAAGCACCAGTTGTGAGAGCAGTGGGGACATAAAACCCCAGGGTGTGGAATAATGATTTTGGCATGAGCCAGGCCCAAAACAACGTGGAGTGGTGGAAATGCTGAGGCTAGATAAATGCCATGGGAGGAAGGCATGGAGTTGCAGCACAGGGCCTGCAGGTTATGCCTGGGGGTTCCCAGCCCCTGCCCTGTGGTACCAACAAGGGGCTGAGGGTGTGGGGGCTCAGAGGGTTCTAGGGCCCAAGAACCAGCCCAAGAGTGCCTTTTGGGATGGGGGGGGGCAGGAGTCCAGTGGCTATTGCCAGCCCCTGGAGCTGCCTGAGGGGAGGTGAGGAGGCCTTTGTGCAGGTGCTGGGCTGAGAGCCAGGGTGAGGGGGAGGGTGGATGTTGAGCTTCAGGCCTCCAGTGTCCCCAGAGTTGGGATGCCACTTAGGGTTGCCACTTAGGGCTGGGTGGGTGGATGGGACAGCATCTAGAGATACTGAAATTGTAATGATGGCAGTAACTGATTTGTGGCCTTATCAACAGCCCCAAGGTGCAGTGAGAAGCATGAGCAGCTTTTAGCTGCAGCCAGTAGGAAGCTGAGGAGTTGGAGCTGAGGCAGCAGACCTGGAGGAGACAGAAATATGGTAGGGTTTGGTGTAAAACCCCCGTGGGGCTGGGATAGGGATTGCGGAGCGGGGAGGTGAACTGCATGGTTGGAATTGAAATTGCTGTAAGGGCTGTGATCAGAGCTCAAGAACGAGAGCTAAAAGAAAGATCCTGTCCTGAGAAGCACAAGTAGTATTGTGTGGCACTACTGTGAAGATTTAGAGCAGAAAGTGCAAAAGAAGAGCTGGCAGTTAAATAAAGCTTGTGGGACTGGAGCTGAAATCACTGGGGCCGGGGTGGGGACTGCAGTGCTGCAGAAAGAGTCACTGCTACAAGTGATACTCACTGTGGATCTGAGGACTAATCGCAGAATGGGACACAGCTGCAAGAAGAGAGCTGGCAGTAAAATAAAGCTTGTGGGGAAAGAGCTAAAAGGGCTGAGATCACTGGGCCTGGTCTTGTCATTGTGCGACTGGAATTGCGGCTTAACACATCGCAGCAACCTTAGGGCTGGTACCTGAGACAGTAGCGTTCTTGCGCCGAGATCACTGTAGGCCCGTGACATGGGTGCAGGGGCTGGGTATTGCCGCTAATAGTAGAACCGGATGTGCGGGGTGGCGAAAGGGAGGCTGGAAGCTTGCGCCTGAAAACCCCGTCGATGGCAGAATATTGTCTGCGCCTGTGATGGCACCTCTTGGGGCGCACTGTGGGGCTGGGAAGTGGACTGCGGGGCTGGCAACGTCAATGGAAATGGCAAAGGCACTAGACCTGTGAACGGGGCTGTGGGCATCCAGGAGAACTTACGCACGGGGTGGCAAAGTGACTGGGGACTGCTCGCTGGGGGCTAAAATCACTGCAGGGCTAGCATATGGATGGTGGGGTGGGCTTTCGGAGGCTGGTGCGGGAGCTGAATTGTTTCCAAGCTGGAGCCAAGAGCCAGATGCTGGCATTTGAAGCTGGAAAAACAGAGCTGGAGCTGCAAGAAGAGAGCTGGCAGTAAAATAAAGCTTGTGGGGAAAGAGCTAAAAGGGCTGAGATCACTGGGCCTGGTCTTGTCATTGTGCGACTGGAATTGCGGCTTAACACATCGCAGCAACCTTAGGGCTGGTACCTGAGACAGTAGCGTTCTTGCGCCGACATCACTGTAGGCCCGTGACATGGGTGCAGGGGCTGGGTATTGCCGCTAATAGTAGAACCGGATGTGCGGGGTGGCGAAAGGGAGGCTGGAAGCTTGCGCCTGAAAACCCCGTCGATGGCAGAATATTGCCTGCGCCTGTGATGGCACCTCTTGGGGCGCACTGTGGGGCTGGGAAGTGGACTGCGGGGCTGGCAACGTCAATGGAAATGGCAAAGGCACTAGACCTGTGAACAGGGCTGTGGGCATCCAGGAGAACTTACGCACGGGGTGGCAAAGTGACTGGGGACTGCTCGCTGGGGGCTAAAATCACTGCAGGGCTAGCATATGGATGGTGGCGTGGGCTTTCGGAGGCTGGTGCGGGAGCTGAATTGTTTCCAAGCTGGAGCCAAGAGCCAGATGCTGGCATTTGAAGCTGGAAAAACAGAGCTGGAGCTGCAAGAAGATAGCTGGCAGTAAAATAAAGCTTGTGGGGAAAGAGCTAAAAGGGCTGAGATCACTGGGCCTGGTCTTGTCATTGTGGGACTGGAATTGCGGCTTAACACATCGCAGCAACCTTAGGGCTGGTACCTGAGACAGTAGCGTTCTTGCGCCGAGATCACTGTAGGCCCGTGACATGGGTGCAGGGGCTGGGTATTGCCGCTAATAGTAGAACCGGATGTGCGGGGTGGCGAAAGGGAGGCTGGAAGCTTGCGCCTGAAAACCCCGTCGATGGCAGAATATTGTCTGCGCCTGTGATGGCACCTCTTGGGGCGCACTGTGGGGCTGGGAAGTGGACTGCGGGGCTGGCAACGTCAATGGAAATGGCAAAGGCACTAGACCTGTGAACGGGGCTGTGGGCATCCAGGAGAACTTACGCACGGGGTGGCAAAGTGACTGGGGACTGCTCGCTGGGGGCTAAAATCACTGCAGGGCTAGCATATGGATGGTGGGGTGGGCTTTCGGAGGCTGGTGCGGGAGCTGAATTGTTTCCAAGCTGGAGCCAAGAGCCAGATGCTGGCATTTGAAGCTGGAAAAACAGAGCTGGAGCTGCAAGAAGAGAGCTGGCAGTAAAATAAAGCTTGTGGGGAAAGAGCTAAAAGGGCTGAGATCACTGGGCCTGGTCTTGTCATTGTGCGACTGGAATTGCGGCTTAACACATCGCAGCAACCTTAGGGCTGGTACCTGAGACAGTAGCGTTCTTGCGCCGAGATCACTGTAGGCCCGTGACATGGGTGCAGGGGCTGGGTATTGCCGCTAATAGTAGAACCGGATGTGCGGGGTGGCGAAAGGGAGGCTGGAAGCTTGCGCCTGAAAACCCCGTCGATGGCAGAATATTGTCTGCGCCTGTGATGGCACCTCTTGGGGCGCACTGTGGGGCTGGGAAGTGGACTGCGGGGCTGGCAACGTCAATGGAAATGGCAAAGGCACTAGACCTGTGAACGGGGCTGTGGGCATCCAGGAGAACTTACGCACGGGGTGGCAAAGTGACTGGGGACTGCTCGCTGGGGGCTAAAATCACTGCAGGGCTAGCATATGGATGGTGGGGTGGGCTTTCGGAGGCTGGTGCGGGAGCTGAATTGTTTCCAAGCTGGAGCCAAGAGCCAGATGCTGGCATTTGAAGCTGGAAAAACACAGAGCTGGAGCTGCAAGAAGAGAGCTGGCAGTAAAATAAAGCTTGTGGGGAAAGAGCTAAAAGGGCTGAGATCACTGGGCCTGGTCTTGTCATTGTGCGACTGGAATTGCGGCTTAACACATCGCAGCAACCTTAGGGCTGGTACCTGAGACTGTAGCGTTCTTGCGCCGACATCACTGTAGGCCCGTGACATGGGTGCAGGGGCTGGGTATTGACCCTAATAGTAGAACAGGATGTGCTGGGTGGCGAAAGGGAGGCTGGAAGCTTGCGCCTGAAAACCCCGTCGATGGCAGAATATTGTCTGCGCCTGTGATGGCACCTCTTGGGGCGCACTGTGGGGCTGGGAAGTGGACTGCGGGGCTGGCAACGTCAATGGAAATGGCAAAGGCACTAGACCTGTGAACGGGGCTGTGGGCATCCAGGAGAACTTACGCACGGGGTGGCAAAGTGACTGGGGACTGCTCGCTGGGGGCTAAAATCACTGCAGGGCTAGCATATGGATGGTGGGGTGGGCTTTCGGAGGCTGGTGCGGGAGCTGAATTGTTTCCAAGCTGGAGCCAAGAGCCAGATGCTGGCATTTGAAGCTGGAAAAACACAGAGCTGGAGCTGCAAGAAGAGAGCTGGCAGTAAAATAAAGCTTGTGGGGAAAGAGCTAAAAGGGCTGAGATCACTGGGCCTGGTCTTGTCATTGTGGGACTGGAATTGCGGCTTAACACATCGCAGCAACCTTAGGGCTGGTACCTGAGACTGTAGCGTTCTTGCGCCGACATCACTGTAGGCCCGTGACATGGGTGCAGGGGCTGGGTATTGACGCTAATAGTAGAACCGGATGTGCGGGGTGGCGAAAGGGAGGCTGGAAGCTTGCGCCTGAAAACCCCGTCGATGGCAGAATATTGTCTGCGCCTGTGATGGCACCTCTTGGGGCGCACTGTGGGGCTGGGAAGTGGACTGCGGGGCTGGCAACGTCAATGGAAATGGCAAAGGCACTAGACCTGTGAACGGGGCTGTGGGCATCCAGGAGAACTTACGCACGGGGTGGCAAAGTGACTGGGGACTGCTCGCTGGGGGCTAAAATCACTGCAGGGCTAGCATATGGATGGTGGCGTGGGCTTTCGGAGGCTGGTGCGGGAGCTGAATTGCTTCCAAGCTGGAGCCAAGAGCCAGATGCTGGCATTTGAAGCTGGAAAAACACAGAGCTGGAGCTGCAAGAAGAGAGCTGGCAGTAAAATAAAGCTTGTGGGGAAAGAGCTAAAAGGGCTGAGATCACTGGGCCTGGTCTTGTCATTGTGCGACTGGAATTGCGGCTTAACACATCGCAGCAACCTTAGGGCTGGTACCTGAGACTGTAGAGTTCTTGCGCCGAGATCACTGTAGGCCCGTGACATGGGTGCAGGGGCTGGGTATTGCCGCTAATAGTAGAACCGGATGTGCGGGGTGGCGAAAGGGAGGCTGGAAGCTTGCGCCTGAAAACCCCGTCGATGGCAGAATATTGTCTGCGCCTGTGATGGCACCTCTTGGGGCGCACTGTGGATCCAGTATATCCCAGGTACGTTCTAGGTATAGTTCTAGGTACAGTTCTAGGTTTCTGAGGTGGTCCTGAGTCAGTGCTGAGATTGTGCTGAGTGAGTGCTGAGATGGTCCTGAGTCTGTGTTGATTGTTTGCTGAGATGGTGCTGAATGGGTGCTGAGATGGTGCGGATTGGTTGCTGAAATGGTCCTTAGTGGGTGCTGATTGGTTGCTGAGATGGTCCTGATTGGGGGCGGATTGGTTGCTGAGATGCTCCTGAGTCGATGCTGATCGGTTTCTGAGATGGTCCTGAGTCGCGGCGGATTGGTTGCTGAGATGGTGCTGAGTGGGTTCAGATTGGTTGCTGAGATGGTGCTGAGATGGTGCTGATTGGTTGTTGAGATTGTTTGAGTGGGTGCTGAATTGGTGCTGATTGGTTTCTGGGATGATGCTGAGTGGGTGCTGAGATGGTGGTGAGTGGATGCTGCGATGGTACTGATTGGGTTTTGATTGGTTGCAGAGATGGTCCTGAGTCGTTGCTCAGATGGTGCTTATTGGTTGCTGAAATGGTGCTGAATGGGTGCTGAGATGGTGCTGAGTCGGTGCTGATTGGTGGTGAGATGGTGCTGAGCGGATGCTGATTGGTTGCCGACATGGTGCTGAGATGGTGCTGAGTGGGTGGTGTGAAGGTCCTGAGATGGTGCAGATTGGTTGCTAAGATGGCCCTGAGTGGGTGCTGAAATGGTGCTGATTGGTTGCAGCGATGGTCCTGAGTGGGTGCTGATTGGTTGCTGCGATGATGCTGAGTGGGTCCTGATTGGTTGCTGATATTGTTATGAGTGGGTGCTGTTTTGTTGCTCCGATGGTGGTGAGGGTGTGCTGATTGGTTGCTGAGATGGTGCTGATTGGGTGCTGAGATGGTGCTGTGATGGTGCTGAGTGGATGCTGCGATGGTCCTGATTGGGTGCTGATTGGTTGCTCAGATGGTGCTTTGGGGGTGCTGATTGGTTGCTGAGATGGTGCTGGGTGGGTGATGATTGGTTGCTAAGATGGTACTGGGTGGGTGCTGATTGGTTGCTCATATGGTGCTTTGGGGGTGCTGATTGGTTGCTGAGATTGTTTGGGTGGGTGCTGATTGGTTGCTGAGATTGTTAAGAGTGGGTGCTGATTGGTTGCTGAGATGTTGCTGATTGGTGGTGAGATGGTGCTGAGTAGGTGCAGATTGGTTGCTGCGATGGTCCTGATTGGGTGCTGATTGGTTGCTGTGATGGTGCTGAGTGGGTCCTGATTGGTTGCTGAGATTGTTATGAGTGGGTCCTGATTGGTTGCTGAGATTTTTATGAGTGGGTGCTGATTGGTTGCTCAGATGATTCTTTGGGGGTGCTGATTGATTGCTGAGATGGTGCTGGGTGGGTGCTGATTGGTTGCTGCGATGGTCCTGATTGGTTGCTGAGGTTGTGCTGAGATGTGTCTGATTGGTGGTGAGATGGTGCTGAGTAGGTGTAGATTGGTTGCTGAGATGGTGCTGAGTGGGTGGTGCGAAGGTCCTGAGATGGTGCAGATTGGTTGCTGAGATTGTTATGAGTGGGTCCTGATTGGTTGCTGAGATTGTTATGAGTGGGTGTTGATTGGTTGCTCAGATGGTGCTTTGGGGGTGCTGATTGGTTGCTGAAATGGTCCTGAGTAGGTGATGATTGGTTGCTGAGATGGTGCTGAGATGGTGCTGAGATGGTGCTGATTGGTGGTGAGATGGTGCTGAGTAGGTGCAGATTGGTTGCTGCAATGGTCCTGAGTGGGTGCTGATTGGTTGCTGTGATAGTGCTGAGTGGGTCCTGATTGGTTGCTGAGATTGTTATGAGTGGGTCCTGATTGGTTGCGGAGATTGTTATGAGTGGGTGCTGATTTGTTGCTCCGATGGTGGTGAGGGTGTGCTGATTGGTTGCTGAGATGGTGCTGATTGATTGCTGAGATGGTGCTGGGTGGGTGCTGATTGGTTGCTGCGATGGTCCTGATTGGTTGCTGAGGTGGTGCTGAGATGTGTCTGATTGGTGGTGAGATGGTGCTGAGTAGGTGTAGATTGGTTGCTGAGATGGTGCTGAGTGGGTGGTGCGAGGGTCCTGAGATGGTGCAGATTGGTTGCTGAGATTGTTATGAGTGGGTCCTGATTGGTTGCTGAGATTGTTCTGAGTGGGTGGTGCGAAGGTCCTGAGATGGTGCAGATTGGTTGCTAAGATGGCCCTGAGTGGGTGCTGAGATGGTGCTGATTGGTTACTGAGATGGTCCTGAGTGGGTGCTGAGATGGTGCTGAGTGGATGCTGCCATGGTCCTGATTGGGTGCTGATTGGTTGCTGATATTGTTATGAGTGGGTCCTGATTGGTTGCTGAGAATGTTATGAGTGGATGCAGATTGGTTGCTGAGATGGTGCTGAATGGGTGCTGATTGGTTGCTGAGAATGTTATGAGTGGATGCAGATTGGTTGCTGAGATTGTGCTGAATGGGTGCTGAGATGGTGCCGAGTGGGTGCTGATTGGTTGCTAAGATGGCCCTGATTGGTTGCTGAGATGGTGCTGAATGGGTGCTGATTGGTTGCTGAGATGTTCCTGATTGGGTGCTGATTGGTTGCTGAGATGGTGCTGAGATGGTTCTGAGTGGGTGGTGCAAAGATCCTGGGATGGTGCAGATTGGTTGCTGAGATTGTTATGAGTGGGTCCTGATTGGTTGCTGAGATTGTTATGAGTGGGTGTTGATTGGTTGCTCAGATGGTGCTTTGGTGGTGCTCATTGGTTGGTGAGATGGTCCTGATTATGTGCTGATTGGTTGCTGAGATGGTGCTGGGTGGGTGCTGATTGGTTGCTGAGATAGTGCTGATAGGTTGCTAAGATGGTGCTGAGTGCCTGCTGAGATAGTGCTAGATGGATGCTGGGATGGTCCTGAGGGGGTGCTGCTTGGTTGCTGAAATGGTCCTGAGATGGTGCTGGGTGGGTGCTGATTGGTTGCTGGGACGATGCTGAGTGGTTGCTGATTGGTTGCTGGGATGGCCCTGAGTGGGTGCTGAGATGGTTCTGAGTGGGTGGTGCGAAGGTCCTGAGATGGTGCAGATTGGTTGCTAAGATGGCCCTGAGTGGGTGCTGAGATGGTGCTGAATTGGTGCTGATTGGTTACTGAGATGGTCCTGAGTGGGTGCTGAGATGGTGCTGAGTGGATGCTGCCATGGTCCTGATTGGGTGCTGATTGGTTGCTGATATTGTTATGAGTGGGTCCTGATTGGTTGCTGAGAATGTTATGAGTGGATGCAGATTGGTTGCTGAGATGGTGCTGGGTGGGTGATGATTGGTTGCTAAGATGGTACTGGGTGGGTGCTGATTGGTTGCTCATATGGTGCTTTGGGGGTGCTGATTGGTTGCTGAGATTGTTTGGGTGGGTGCTGATTGGTTGCTGAGATTGTTAAGAGTGGGTGCTGATTGGTTGCTGAGATGTTGCTGATTGGTGGTGAGATGGTGCTGAGTAGGTGCAGATTGGTTGCTGCGATGGTCCTGAGTGGTTGCTGATTGGTTGCTGTGATGGTGCTGAGTGGGTCCTGATTGGTTGCTGAGATTGTTATGAGTGGGTCCTGATTGGTTGCTGAGATTTTTATGAGTGGGTGCTGATTGGTTGCTCAGATGATTCTTTGGGGGTGCTGATTGATTGCTGAGATGGTGCTGGGTGGGTGCTGATTGGTTGCTGCGATGGTCCTGATTGGTTGCTGAGGTTGTGCTGAGATGTGTCTGATTGGTGGTGAGATGGTGCTGAGTAGGTGTAGATTGGTTGCTGAGATGGTGCTGAGTGGGTGGTGCGAAGGTCCTGAGATGGTGCAGATTGGTTGCTGAGATTGTTAAGAGTGGGTCCTGATTGGTTGCTGAGATTGTTATGAGTGGGTGTTGATTGGTTGCTCAGATGGTGCTTTGGGGGTGCTGATTGGTTGCTGAAATGGTCCTGAGTAGGTGATGATTGGTTGCTGAGATGGTGCTGAGATGGTGCTGATTGGTGGTGAGATGGTGCTGAGTAGGTGCAGATTGGTTGCTGCAATGGTCCTGAGTGGGTGCTGATTGGTTGCTGTGATAGTGCTGAGTGGGTCCTGATTGGTTGCTGAGATTGTTATGAGTGGGTCCTGATTGGTTGCGGAGATTGTTATGAGTGGGTGCTGATTTGTTGCTCCGATGGTGGTGAGGGTGTGCTGATTGGTTGCTGAGATGGTGCTGATTGATTGCTGAGATGGTGCTGGGTGGGTGCTGATTGGTTGCTGCGATGGTCCTGATTGGTTGCTGAGGTGGTGCTGAGATGTGTCTGATTGGTGGTGAGATGGTGCTGAGTAGGTGTAGATTGGTTGCTGAGATGGTGCTGAGTGGGTGGTGCGAAGGTCCTGAGATGGTGCAGATTGGTTGCTGAGATTGTTATGAGGGGTCCTGATTGGTTGCTGAGATTGTTCTGAGTGGGTGGTGCGAAGGTCCTGAGATGGTGCAGATTGGTTGCTAAGATGGCCCTGAGTGGGTGCTGAGATGGTGCTGATTGGTTACTGAGATGGTCCTGAGTGGGTGCTGAGATGGTGCTGAGTGGATGCTGCCATGGTCCTGATTGGGTGCTGATTGGTTGCTGATATTGTTATGAGTGGGTCCTGATTGGTTGCTGAGAATGTTATGAGTGGATGCAGATTGGTTGTTGAGATGGTGCTGAATGGGTGCTGATTGGTTGCTGAGAATGTTATGAGTGGATGCAGATTGGTTGCTGAGATTGTGCTGAATGGGTGCTGAGATGGTGCCGAGTGGGTGCTGATTGGTTGCTAAGATGGCCCTGATTGGTTGCTGAGATGGTGCTGAATGGGTGCTGATTGGTTGCTGAGATGTTCCTGATTGGGTGCTGATTGGTTGCTGAGATGGTGCTGAGATGGTTCTGAGTGGGTGGTGCAAAGATCCTGGGATGGTGCAGATTGGTTGCTGAGATTGTTATGAGTGGGTCCTGATTGGTTGCTGAGATTGTTATGAGTGGGTGTTGATTGGTTGCTCAGATGGTGCTTTGGTGGTGCTCATTGGTTGGTGAGATGGTCCTGATTATGTGCTGATTGGTTGCTGAGATGGTGCTGGGTGGGTGCTGATTGGTTGCTGAGATAGTGCTGATAGGTTGCTAAGATGGTGCTGAGTGCCTGCTGAGATAGTGCTAGATGGATGCTGGGATGGTCCTGAGGGGGTGCTGCTTGGTTGCTGAAATGGTCCTGAGATGGTGCTGGGTGGGTGCTGATTGGTTGCTGGGACGATGCTGAGTGGTTGCTGATTGGTTGCTGGGATGGCCCTGAGTGGGTGCTGAGATGGTTCTGAGTGGGTGGTGCGAAGGTCCTGAGATGGTGCAGATTGGTTGCTAAGATGGCCCTGAGTGGGTGCTGAGATGGTGCTGAATTGGTGCTGATTGGTTACTGAGATGGTCCTGAGTGGGTGCTGAGATGGTGCTGAGTGGATGCTGCCATGGTCCTGATTGGGTGCTGATTGGTTGCTGATATTGTTATGAGTGGGTCCTGATTGGTTGCTGAGAATGTTATGAGTGGATGCAGATTGGTTGCTGAGATGGTGCTGAATGGGTGCTGATTGGTTGCTGAGAATGTTATGAGTGGATGCAGATTGGTTGCTGAGATTGTGCTGAATGGGTGCTGAGATGGTGCCGAGTGGGTGCTGATTGGTTGCTAAGATGGCCCTGATTGGTTGCTGAGATGGTGCTGAATGGGTGCTCATTGGTTGCTGAGATGGTGCTGAGATGGTTCTGAGTGGGTGGTGCAAAGATCCTGAGATGGTGCTGATTGGTTGCTGAGATGGCCCTGATTGGTAGCTGAGATGGTGCTGAATGGGTGCAAAGATGGTGCTGAGTCAGTGCTGAGATGGTGTCGATTGGTTGCTGAGATTGTGCTGAGTGGGTGCTGATATAGTTCTGAGTGGGGGCTGATTGGTTGCTGAGATGGTGTTGACTGGTTGCTGCAATGGTCCTGAGTGGGTGCAGATTGGTTCCTAAGATTGTCTTTATTTGGTGCTGAGTGGGTGCTTATTGGTGTCTGAGATGGTCACCATCTCAGCAACCAATCAGCACCAACTCAGGACAATCTCAGAAACCAATTAGCACCCACTCAGTATCATCTCAGCACCAATCAGCACCCATTCAGCACCATCTCAGCACCCACTCAAGGCCATCTTAGCAACCAATCTGCACCATCTCAGGACCTTCGCACCATCCACTCAGCACCATCTCGGCAACCAATCAGCACCCACTCAGCACAATCTCACCACCAATCAGCACCGACTCAGCACCATCTCAGCACCCACTCAGGGCCATCTCAGCAACCAATCAGCACCCATTCAGCACCATCTCAGCAACCAATCAGGGCCATCTTAGCAACCAATCAGCACCCACTCAGCACCATCTCAGCAACCAATCTGCATCCACTCATAACATTCTCAGCAACCAATCAGGACCCACTCATAACAATATCAGCAACCAATCAGCACCCAATCAGGACCATGGCAGCATCCACTCAGCACCATCTCAGCACCCACTCAGGACCATCTCAGTAACCAATCAGCACCCCTTCAGCACCATCTCAGCACCCACTCAGGGCCATCTTAGCAACCAATCTGCACCATCTCAGGACCTTCGCACCACCCACTCAGAACCATCTCAGCACCCACTCAGGGCCATCCCAGCAACCAATCAGCAACCACTCAGCATCGTCCCAGCAACCAAACAGCGCCAACTCAGCACCATCTCAGGACCATTTCAGCAACCAAGCAGCACCCCCTCAGGACCATCCCAGCATCCATCTAGCACTATCTCAGCAGGCACTCAGCACCATCTTAGCAACCTATCAGCACTATCTCAGCAACCAATCAGCACCCACCCAGCACCATCTCAGCAACCAATCAGCACATAATCAGGACCATCTCACCAACCAATGAGCACCACCAAAGCACCATCTGAGCAACCAATCAACACCCACTCATAACAATCTCAGCAACCAATCAGGACCCACTCATAACAATCTCAGCAACCAATCTGCACCATCTCAGGACCTTCGCACCACCCACTCAGCACCATCTCAGCAACCAATCTACACCTACTCAGCACCATCTCACCACCAATCAGACACATCTCAGCACCACCTCAGCAACCAATCAGGACCATCGCAGCAACCAATCAGCACCCACCCAGCACCATCTCAGCAACCAATCAGCACCCCCAAAGAATCATCTGAGCAACCAATCAGCACCCACTCATAACAATCTCCGCAACCAATCAGGACCCACTCATAACAATCTCAGCAACCAATCAGGACCCACTCAGCACCATCACAGCAACCAATCAGCAACCAATCTGCACCTACTCAGCACCATCTCACCACCAATCAGCACCATCTCAGCACCATCTCAGCACCATCTCAGCAACCAATCAGAACCCGCCCAAACAATCTCAGCAACCAATCAGCACCCCCAAAGCACCATCTGAGCAACCAATCAGCACCCACCCAGCACCATCTTAGCAACCAATCATCACCTACTCAGGACCATTTCAGCAACCAATCAGCACCCCCAAAGCACCATCTGAGCAACCAATCAACACCCACTCATAACAATCTCAGCAACCAATCAGGACCCACTCTTAACAATCTCAGCAACCAATCTGCACCATCTCAGGACTTTCGCACCACCCACTCAGCACCATCTCAGCAACCAATCTACACCTACTCAGCACCATCTCACCACCAATCAGACACATCTCAGCACCACCTCAGCAACCAATCAGGACCATCGCAGCAACCAATCAGCACCCACCCAGCACCATCTCAGCAACCAATCAGCACCCCCAAAGAATCATCTGAGCAACCAATCAGCACCCACTCATAACAATCTCAGCAACCAATCAGGACCCACTCATAACAATCTCAGCAACCAATCAGGACCCACTCAGCACCATCACAGCAACCAATCAGCACCCAATCAGGACCATTGCAGCAACCAATCTGCACCTACTCAGCACCATCTCACCACCAATCAGCAACATCTCAGCAACCAATCAGCACCCACTCTTAACAATCTCAGCAACCAATCAGCACCCACCCAAACAATCTCAGCAACCAATCAGCACCCCCAAAGCACCATATGAGCAACCAATCAGCACCCACCCAGTAACATCTTAGCAACCAATCATCACCTACTCAGGACCATTTCAGCAACCAATCAGCACCCCCAAAGCACCATCTGAGCAACCAATCAGCACCCAGTCAGGACCATCGCAGCATCCACTCAGCACCATCTCAGCACCCACTCAGCAACATCCCAGAAACCAATCAGCACCAATTCAGCACCTACTCAAACAATCTCAACAACCAATCAGCACCATCTCAGCACTATCTCAGCAACCAATCTGAACCCACTCAGCACCATCTCAGCAACCAATCAGCACCCACTCAGCACCATCTCAGCAACCAATCTGCCGCGACTCAGGACCATCTCAGCAACCAATCAGCATCGACTCAGGAGCATCTCAGCAACCAATCCGCCGCCAATCAGGACCATCTCAGCAACCAATCAGCACCCGCTCAGCACCATCTCACCACCAATCAGCACCGACTCAGCACCATCTCAGCACCCACTCAGGGCCATCTCAGCAACCAATCAGCACCCATTCAGCACCATCTCAGCAACCAATCAGGGCCATCTTAGCAACCAATCAGCATCCACTCAGCACCATCTCAGCACCCACTCAGGACCATCTCAGTAACCAATCAGCACCCCTTCAGCACCATCTCAGCACCCACTCAGGGCCATCTTAGCAACCAATCTGCACCATCTCAGGACCTTCGCACCACCCACTCAGAACCATCTCAGCACCCACTCAGGGCCATCCCAGCAACTAATCAGCAACCACTCAGCATCGTCCCAGCAACCAAACAGCGCCAACTCAGCACCATCTCAGGACCATTTCAGCAACCAAGCAGCACCCCCTCAGGACCATCCCAGCATCCATCTAGCACTATCTCAGCAGGCACTCAGCACCATCTTAGCAACCTATCAGCACTATCTCAGCAACCACTCAGCACCCACCCAGCACCATCTCAGCAACCAATCAGCACATAATCAGGACCATCTCAC
Organism: Ammospiza nelsoni; assembly: GCF_027579445.1. Taxonomy (NCBI): domain Eukaryota; kingdom Metazoa; phylum Chordata; class Aves; order Passeriformes; family Passerellidae; genus Ammospiza; species Ammospiza nelsoni. The sequence continues at coordinate 84,018 of NC_080646.1, read as the reverse complement.
CAACCAATGAGCACCACCAAAGCACCATCTGAGCAACCAATCAACACCCACTCATAACAATCTCAGCAACCAATCAGGACCCACTCATAACAATCTCAGCAACCAATAAGGACCCACTCATAACAATCTCAGCAACCAATCTGCACCATCTCAGGACTTTCGCACCACCCACTCAGCACCATCTCAGCAACCAATCTACACCTACTCAGCACCATCTCACCACCAATCAGACACATCTCAGCACCACCTCAGCAACCAATCAGGACCATCGCAGCAACCAATCAGCACCCACCCAGCACCATCTCAGCAACCAATCAGCACCCCCAAAGAATCATCTGAGCAACCAATCACCACCCACTCATAAAAATCTCAGCAACCAATCAGGACCCACTCATAACAATCTCAGCAACCAATCAGGACCCACTCAGCACCATCACAGCAACCAATCTGCACCATCTCAGGACCTTTGCACCACCCACTCAGCACCATCTCAGCAACCAATCTGCACCTACTCAGCACCATCTCACCACCAATCAGCAACATCTCAGCAACCAATCAGCACCCACTCTTAACAATCTCAGCAACCAATCAGCACCCACCCAAACAATCTCAGCAACCAATCAGCACCCCCAAAGCACCATATGAGCAACCAATCAGCACCCACCCAGTACCATCTGAGCAACCAATCATCACCCACCCAGCACCATCTCAGCAACCAATCAGCACCCCCAAAGCACCATCTGAGCAACCAATCAGCACCCAATCAGGACCATCGCAGCATCCACTCAGCACCATCAGAGCACCATCTCACCACCAATCAGCAACATCTCAGCAACCAATCAGCACCCACTCTTAACAATCTCAGCAACCAATCAGCACCCACCCAAACAATCTCAGCAACCAATCAGCACCCCCAAAGCACCATATTAGCAACCAATCAGCACCCACCCAGTACCATCTTTGCAACCAATCATCACCCACCCAGCACCATCTCAGCAACCAATCAGCACCCCCAAAGCACCATCTGAGCAACCAATCAGCACCCAATCAGGACCATCGCAGCATCCACTCAGCACCATCAGAGCACCATCTCAGCACCCAATCAGCACCATCTCAGCAACCAATCAGCACACCCTCACCACCATCGGAGCAACAAAACAGCACCCACTCATAACAATATCAGCAACCAATCAGGACCCACTCATAACAAACTCAACAACCAATCAGGACCCACTCAGCACCATCGCAGCAACCAATCAGCACCCACTCAGGACCATCGCTGCAACCAATCAGCACCATTTCAGCACCCACTCAGGGCCATCTTAGCAACTAATCTGCACCATCTCAGGACCTTCACACCACCCACTCAGCACCATCTCAGCACCATGTCGGCAACCAATCAGCATCCGCTCAGCACCATCTCACCACCAATCAGCACCGACTCAGCACCATCTCAGGACCCATTCAGCACCATTTCAGCAACCAATAAGCACCATCTGAGCAACGACTCAGGACCATCTCTGCAACCAATCAAAACCCAATCAGTACCATCGCAGCATCCACTCAGCACCATCTCAGGACCATCTCAGCACCCACTCAGCATCATCCCAGAAACCAATCAGCACCAATTCAGCACCCACTCAAACAATCTCAACAACCAATCAGCACCCACTCAGCACCATCTCAGCAACCAATCTGCCGCGACTCAGGACCATCTCAGCAACCAATCAGCATCGACTCAGGAGCATCTCAGAAACCGATCAGCATCGACTCAGGAGCATCTCAGCAACCAATCCGCCCCCAATCAGGACCATCTCAGCAACCCATCAGCACCCACTAAGGACCATTTCAGCAACCAATCAGCACCATCTCAGCACCATCTCAGCAACCAATCTGAACCCACTCAGCACCATCTCAGCAACCAATCCGCCGCGACTCAGGACCATCTCAGAAACCGATCAGCATCGACTCAGGAGCATCTCAGCAACCAATCCGCCCCCAATCAGGACCATCTCAGCAACCAATCAGCACCCACTAAGGACCATTTCAGCAACCAATCCGCACCATCTCAGCACCCATTCAGCACCATCTCAGTAAACAATCAACACAGACTCAGGACCATCTCAGCACTCACTCAGCACAATCTCAGCACTGACTCAGGACCACCTCAGAAACCTAGAACTGTACCTAGAACTATACCTAGAACGTACCTGGGATATACTGGATCCACAGTGCGCCCCAAGAGGTGCCATCACAGGCGCAGACAATATTCTGCCATCGACGGGGTTTTCAGGCGCAAGCTTCCAGCCTCCCTTTCGCCACCCAGCACATCCTGTTCTACTATTAGCGGCAATACCCAGCCCCTGCACCCATGTCACGGGCCTACAGTGATGTCGGCGCAAGAACGCTACAGTCTCAGGTACCAGCCCTAAGGTTGCTGCGATGTGTTAAGCCGCAATTCCAGTCGCACAATGACAAGACCAGGCCCAGTGATCTCAGCCCTTTTAGCTCTTTCCCCACAAGCTTTATTTTACTGCCAGCTCTCTTCTTGCAGCTCCAGCTCTGTGTTTTTCCAGCTTCAAATGCCAGCATCTGGCTCTTGGCTCCAGCTTGGAAACAATTCAGCTCCCGCACCAGCCTCCGAAAGCCCACCCCACCATCCATATGCTAGCCCTGCAGTGATTTTAGCCCCCAGCGAGCAGTCCCCAGTCACTTTGCCACCCCGTGCGTAAGTTCTCCTGGATGCCCACAGCCCCGTTCACAGGTCTAGTGCCTTTGCCATTTCCATTGACGTTGCCAGCCCCGCAGTCCACTTCCCAGCCCCACAGTGCACCCCAAGAGGTGCCATCACAGGCGCAGACAATATTCTGCCATCGACGGGGTTTTCAGGCGCAAGCTTCCAGCCTCCCTTTCGCCACCCCGCACATCCGGTTCTACTATTAGCGGCAATACCCAGCCCCTGCACCCATGTCACGGGCCTACAGTGATCTCGGCGCAAGAACGCTACTGTCTCAGGTACCAGCCCTAAGGTTGCTGCGATGTGTTAAGCCGCAATTCCAGTCCCACAATGACAAGACCAGGCCCAGTGATCTCAGCCCTTTTAGCTCTTTCCCCACAAGCTTTATTTTACTGCCAGCTCTCTTCTTGCAGCTCCAGCTCTGTTTTTCCAGCTTCAAATGCCAGCATCTGGCTCTTGGCTCCAGCTTGGAAACAATTCAGCTCCCGCACCAGCCTCCGAAAGCCCACCCCACCATCCATATGCTAGCCCTGCAGTGATTTTAGCCCCCAGCGAGCAGTCCCCAGTCACTTTGCCACCCCGTGCGTAAGTTCTCCTGGATGCCCACAGCCCCGTTCACAGGTCTAGTGCCTTTGCCATTTCCATTGACGTTGCCAGCCCCGCAGTCCACTTCCCAGCCCCACAGTGCGCCCCAAGAGGTGCCATCACAGGCGCAGACAATATTCTGCCATCGACGGGGTTTTCAGGCGCAAGCTTCCAGCCTCCCTTTCGCCACCCCGCACATCCGGTTCTACTATTAGCGTCAATACCCAGCCCCTGCACCCATGTCACGGGCCTACAGTGATGTCGGCGCAAGAACGCTACAGTCTCAGGTACCAGCCCTAAGGTTGCTGCGATGTGTTAAGCCGCAATTCCAGTCCCACAATGACAAGACCAGGCCCAGTGATCTCAGCCCTTTTAGCTCTTTCCCCACAAGCTTTATTTTACTGCCAGCTCTCTTCTTGCAGCTCCAGCTCTGTGTTTTTCCAGCTTCAAATGCCAGCATCTGGCTCTTGGCTCCAGCTTGGAAACAATTCAGCTCCCGCACCAGCCTCCGAAAGCCCACCCCACCATCCATATGCTAGCCCTGCAGTGATTTTAGCCCCCAGCGAGCAGTCCCCAGTCACTTTGCCACCCCGTGCGTAAGTTCTCCTGGATGCCCACAGCCCCGTTCACAGGTCTAGTGCCTTTGCCATTTCCATTGACGTTGCCAGCCCCGCAGTCCACTTCCCAGCCCCACAGTGCGCCCCAAGAGGTGCCATCACAGGCGCAGGCAATATTCTGCCATCGACGGGGTTTTCAGGCGCAAGCTTCCAGCCTCCCTTTCGCCACCCCGCACATCCGGTTCTACTATTAGCGGCAATACCCAGCCCCTGCACCCATGTCACGGGCCTACAGTGATGTCGGCGCAAGAACGCTACTGTCTCAGGTACCAGCCCTAAGGTTGCTGCGATGTGTTAAGCCGCAATTCCAGTCGCACAATGACAAGACCAGGCCCAGTGATCTCAGCCCTTTTAGCTCTTTCCCCACAAGCTTTATTTTACTGCCAGCTCTCTTCTTGCAGCTCCAGCTCTGTTTTTCCAGCTTCAAATGCCAGCATCTGGCTCTTGGCTCCAGCTTGGAAACAATTCAGCTCCCGCACCAGCCTCCGAAAGCCCACCCCACCATCCATATGCTAGCCCTGCAGTGATTTTAGCCCCCAGCGAGCAGTCCCCAGTCACTTTGCCACCCCGTGCGTAAGTTCTCCTGGATGCCCACAGCCCCGTTCACAGGTCTAGTGCCTTTGCCATTTCCATTGACGTTGCCAGCCCCGCAGTCCACTTCCCAGCCCCACAGTGCGCCCCAAGAGGTGCCATCACAGGCGCAGACAATATTCTGCCATCGACGGGGTTTTCAGGCGCAAGCTTCCAGCCTCCCTTTCGCCACCCCGCACATCCGGTTCTACTATTAGCGGCAATACCCAGCCCCTGCACCCATGTCACGGGCCTACAGTGATCTCGGCGCAAGAACGCTACAGTTTCAGGTACCAGCCCTAAGGTTGCTGCGATGTGTTAAGCCGCAATTCCAGTCGCACAATGACAAGACCAGGCCCAGTGATCTCAGCCCTTTTAGCTCTTTCCCCACAAGCTTTATTTTACTGCCAGCTCTCTTCTTGCAGCTGTGTCCCATTCTGCGATTAGTCCTCAGATCCACAGTGAGTATCACTTGTAGCAGTGACTCTTTCTGCAGCACTGCAGTCCCCACCCCGGCCCCAGTGATTTCAGCTCCAGTCCCACAAGCTTTATTTAACTGCCAGCTCTTCTTTTGCACTTTCTGCTCTAAATCTTCACAGTAGTGCCACACAATACTACTTGTGCTTCTCAGGACAGGATCTTTCTTTTAGCTCTCGTTCTTGAGCTCTGATCACAGCCCTTACAGCAATTTCAATTCCAACCATGCAGTTCACCTCCCCGCTCCGCAATCCCTATCCCAGCCCCACGGGGGTTTTACACCAAACCCTACCATATTTCTGTCTCCTCCAGGTCTGCTGCCTCAGCTCCAACTCCTCAGCTTCCTACTGGCTGCAGCTAAAAGCTGCTCATGCTTCTCACTGCACCTTGGGGCTGTTGATAAGGCCACAAATCAGTTACTGCCATCATTACAATTTCAGTATCTCTAGATGCTGTCCCATCCACCCACCCAGCCCTAAGTGGCAACCCTAAGTGGCATCCCAACTCTGGGGACACTGGAGGCCTGAAGCTCAACATCCACCCTCCCCCTCACCCTGGCTCTCAGCCCAGCACCTGCACAAAGGCCTCCTCACCTCCCCTCAGGCAGCTCCAGGGGCTGGCAATAGCCACTGGACTCCTGCCCCCCCCCATCCCAAAAGGCACTCTTGGGCTGGTTCTTGGGCCCTAGAACCCTCTGAGCCCCCACACCCTCAGCCCCTTGTTGGTACCACAGGGCAGGGGCTGGGAACCCCCAGGCATAACCTGCAGGCCCTGTGCTGCAGCTCCATGCCTTCCTCCCATGGCATTTATCTAGCCTCAGCATTTCCACCACTCCACGTTGTTTTGGGCCTGGCTCATGCCAAAATCATTATTCCACACCCTGGGGTTTTATGTCCCCACTGCTCTCACAACTGGTGCTTCAGCCCCAGTCCCACAACCCTTACCCAATTAACATGAGATATCTAGTAAAGAAAACAAATCAAACCAAAAAGATGTATTAAAACGGGCAATAATAAAATAACACAATTAAGAAAAAAAACATTACAAGTAAAAACAAAATAAAGTAATAAAAATACAAAAAGCAAGCTTTATTCCTTGTATTCTGAACATTTCTTTAAATCCAGAAACCGCGAAACGGCTACTTTCCAGCCCCCAGTGACAGCAGGCAGTGCCCCCCCCCCCGCACCGCGCCACTCCAGGCCCCACACCAGCCGCCGGCTACCCGAGCCACGCAGGGCGCGGCAGAAAGAACTGGACACGGCCGGCCCCAGATACGGCCGCAGGCGTCGCGTCCGTGCTCACCAGCGCTCCCCGGATCAGCTGCCGCGGGGGTCCCGTCCTGGCGCAGCGCCGCTCCTCGGACCGCGCATCCGCAGCTCCTGTCGCTCCCAGCTTCACCGCCGAACTGACGCCATGGCGCCCGAACGCACGCTATTTATGCCCCACGGGCGGACAGCCAGCCAATCACAACCCGAGGCAGCGCCTGCCGGCTCCACCAATCCCAGCCCGCCCATTCCCGCCGCGCTCCGCTCCGCGACTCCCCGCGGTCCCCTCAAGCGCTGCTCCCGCCGCCGCCATTGCTGTGGCCGCGTCCGCCCGCTGCCCGCCGCCTGCCCGCTTCTCTGGACCAGAACCTGATCCCGACCAGGACCTGAACTGGAAGCTCCCGGCCGCCCTTCCCGTCCGCAACAGCGCCTGCCGAGGCAGCGGCAGCGGGGACGCTGCTCCGCCGGCTCCCAAAGCGGCGGTGGCGGGAGCGGCGCCTCAGACGTACGGGCGAGCGGGGCCAGTCTGAGGCGGCGAGCCGCGACTGAGCGGGCTGAGATCGGCGAGACCGCTTCCGGTTTGAAAGGGCGGCTGTGATTGGACAGGGCGGACGGAGAAAGGCGGGCCGTGATTGGCAGGCTTAGGAGCCGTCAGGCTGAGGCCCGTGGGAGCGTGGGGCGGAGCTCGGGCTGCCCGAAGGGCTCGCAGGCGGCGGCGGCGGCGGCGGCGGCGGCGGCGGCGGCGGCGGCGGCGGCGGCGGCGGCGGCGGCGGCGGCGGCGGCGGCGGCGACGGCGGCGGCGGCGGCGGCGGCGGCGGCGGCGGCGGCTGCGGCGGCGCTCGCCAAACCCCCGTCAAACCCCCGTCAAACCCCCGTCCCCTTCTCCGGCCTTCTCTCGTGCCCAGGTCCCGGCGAAAAGACCCCCGCAGAGCCCCTACCGGAGCGCCCCATCGGCACTCGGGGCAGGAGGCGGAGAGGAGTGTAGCCCGGGAGGAGTTCCGGGTCGTCTTTGCGGCAGCAGGGCGGACTAGGGAGCGGCGGCGATTTGGTGAGGAGAGGGCTCGGGAGCGGGGAGGGCGTGCAGCGCCCGCTGCGGGCTCTGGGTGCCTCTTCTACCGCAGTGCTTCCGCTTCTGCGGGGACTTGGCCTGCCCCGACTGGCCGAGATCAGCACCCTGGCCAAAGTTAAGTGCCCGCGTCCCTCTGCCCGCCCTCCGCCTGCTGCGGGCCCGCTGCTCACCCTCGTCGTCGGATGTTATAGATGATAAAACAATATTGGCTTTCACATTCATAGATTAGCTTTTTGCATTACAAGTATTTTGATATGGTAAAACTTATACTTACTTTTAACTGCTTTGTATAGTGTAATATGCCAGTTTATGTATGCACTGTATATTTCATATGAATAGTAGCCTGATAAATATATCGTAGGCTTTAGCAAAATGTTGAAATAGAAACTAAAGTACTTCTATGTAACTAACTCAGAAAATGGTGTAAAGCAATTATTCTGTTTCTTATAACTGCAGACTGCCCCTACCAAGTGATAATAGTGACAAAAAGAGCTTAAGCATCCAGGAAGCATTTATCGACTCTTATCGGTATTATCAGGGAGTGCGAAGCAACAGGATAAAACTACAGGAAGAAATAAAATGTGTAGACCTCATTTACAGAATGTTCTGCAGACAAGTCAGAGGTTAAAACCAAACAAGAGAGTTCCTGGAACATCAAAAAGTCAAAGGAATGTTTGAATAATGTGTAAGTTAATGAATATGCATGTAACCTCAGCAATGTAACAGTATATAGTGAACATGTTTTTAAGCTACCTCTGTGCTCTTTGGCTGTGTGCTAAAAGCATCCCAGTGCTGGATTATTTTGTCCTTTTATCCTTTAATAAACTTTTAAAAATTTTAAAGAATGAACTCTGTTTATCACATCAGTGAAGCTTAAGCTGATCTGCATCCAGGTGTTTTGGGACCTGCTGGGGCAGGCCATCGAGGTAAGTGTGGGGCTACTGCAGTGGAGGCCAAGTATTTCAACACAATAGCATAATCAGCAACGTTAATTAATTTTGTGTTCCTCATGCAAGCCTCAGCCTTAAGAACTCTACCAGCCTCTAATAGGATTAATAATACGCATAGTAAGTGTTACTAGTATTAATATTTAGGTAAGGATTGTTAGTGTTAACACTGGTACTAAGTATGTTAGCTGGTATTTACTGTGAAGCTCTGCTCTCCCACAGTATGACAAGGTCCTGAAGCTGTTCTCAGGTGCACAGTTAGGTGAGCACTGCTGTCCTTACCACGATCCCCCGATGGAGCCATGCTCCAGAGACGGCAGCAATGAATCTGCAGGTGCCTTCCCAAGGTGACAGAGCTCGCCCTCCTTCCCATCTGCAGTCAGGGGATGTGAAGGCAACCATTGCTATCCTCGGCTTCATCATCTCCAGTGCAGCCAAGCACAGCATAGACAATGAGTCTCTGTCAAGTGAGCTGCAGCAGCTGGGACTGCCCAAAGGCAGGGGAAGCCCTCAGGGTGGCACCATCAGCCAGACCTGCTGGGATGTTGCTTACAGTTCCCAGCCCTGCCTTCTTCACACCCAGATGGAGGGCAGGCTGCCTGCTGTGCTGTCCTCCATCACCTCCCTTCTGTACCATCCGTCCCTGGGGGCTCCTCAGGTGCTTTGGTGAGGTTTGGCAGCTGCAGGTCTGGTGTGAGCAGAGGGATTCTTCTCTTGTCTCCCCTCATAAGCAAAGCATGCCAGCCAGCTGTGCTGTTTTACATGTCACTGACCCACAAAATTGCAGGAGACTGAGGACTCGTAACAGGTGCAGGACAGGTTCAAAAGGAACTTGGGACAAAACCTCTGTCTTTGTCAGTCCAAAGGGACAGCAGAGCTCACATCTGCTCACAATAATCCTCTGGAGAGCGGAGCAATGTTTGTATGGAAAGATGACTGGGGGTAAAATCAGTGGAAACCGAGTTACATTTGTATCCTAACAGGATACAAATGTAGGATACAAATGTAGGATACAAATATCCTACATTTGTCCCCTATAATGGGACAGAAATTTTAGGGTAAAATACAGGAAAACAGTAGTCTTTTGCATCTGCATATCAGCTGTTGAAATTTTGGGTTCAATTTCTTGAATCACAAATGTCATAGGATTCCTCCCAGATGGCAGCTGCCATGAAGTATGGCTCTTCTTGGTCTTGAGTTTCAGGGGCTGTTTCCAAAGTGACCTACAGACATTGGAATGAAATCATTATTTACTGTGTAAAGGAATCGCTCTCCAAAGCATCAGCCAGGGTCTAAATGTGCCATTCTGCCTTTTAAAAGTACCAACATCACAGGATTTTTCTCAGATTAAAGCTTCCATGGAGTCAGATCTCTCAAGCCTGGCCCTTGAGAATTGTGGGCCTCCTGTGAACTGGTCTTGCCAGAAGGGCTTGCTGAGTTTTCCACTGTGTGGAAAAGAGATTCCATTTGGAGCCTGAAGCCTCGTGTTTCCTGTAGGATTTCCACTCCTAGAATTGCACACTTTGAAGGATTTCTTATAGCTGAAGTTTTCTGGGAGCTAGGACTCTGGCTGGATTTGGGTCTCTGGACTCTCAGGTGAAGTGACCTTGAGACACTAGGGCATGCAGATTTCCTTGCTGTTGAAGAGCTATTGTTCGCACCCAGGAGCCATGGTCTGAATGGGGGTGTCATCTCTTAAATTTGCAAATGTAACAGGATTTCTTCTAAATGAATGGTGCTAAGAACATAAGGTCTGGCTGGCTTTCGACTTAGAGGCGCCTCCTCTAAATTGGTCTTCAGATGCTAGGTTGGAAAGTGTTCCTACATATGCCAAATAGCCCTTGCTATGCAGTTAATAAGCTTCAAAGTACCATGGAGTAGCTGCCCCTGCAAAGATTTTGGCAGAGCCTGGTTGTGGTGCCCCATTCCACTCCACCCCCCCTTAGCAGGTCCTTATGGTTGTATGGGGAATCATTGTGGAGCATGCCAACCCAGCTCCATCCTGGGAACAGCACCTGTATTTTACCGTAAAATTTCTGTCCCATTATAGCTCCTGTTAGGATACAAATGTAACTCGGTTTCCACTGATTTTACCCCCAGTCATCTTTCCATACAAACATTGCTCCGCTCTCCAGAGGATTATTGTGAGCAGATGTGAGCTCTGCTGTCCCTTTGGACTGACAAAGACAGAGGTTTTGTCCCAAGTTCCTTTTGAACCTGTCCTGCACCTGTTACGAGTCCTCAGTCTCCTGCAATTTTGTGGGTCAGTGACATGTAAAACAGCACAGCTGGCTGGCATGCTTTGCTTATGAGGGGAGACAAGAGAAGAATCCCTCTGCTCACACCAGACCTGCAGCTGCCAAACCTCACCAAAGCACCTGAGGAGCCCCCAGGGACGGATGGTACAGAAGGGAGGTGATGGAGGACAGCACAGCAGGCAGCCTGCCCTCCATCTGGGTGTGAAGAAGGCAGGGCTGGGAACTGTAAGCAACATCCCAGCAGGTCTGGCTGATGGTGCCACCCTGAGGGCTTCCCCTGCCTTTGGGCAGTCCCAGCTGCTGCAGCTCACTTGACAGAGACTCATTGTCTATGCTGTGCTTGGCTGCACTGGAGATGATGAAGCCGAGGATAGCAATGGTTGCCTTCACATCCCCTGACTGCAGATGGGAAGGAGGGCGAGCTCTGTCACCTTGGGAAGGCACCTGCAGATTCATTGCTGCCGTCTCTGGAGCATGGCTCCATCGGGGGATCGTGGTAAGGACAGCAGTGCTCACCTAACTGTGCACCTGAGAACAGCTTCAGGACCTTGTCATACTGTGGGAGAGCAGAGCTTCACAGTAAATACCAGCTAACATACTTAGTACCAGTGTTAACACTAACAATCCTTACCTAAATATTAATACTAGTAACACTTACTATGCGTATTATTAATCCTATTAGAGGCTGGTAGAGTTCTTAAGGCTGAGGCTTGCATGAGGAACACAAAATTAATTAACGTTGCTGATTATGCTATTGTGTTGAAATACTTGGCCTCCACTGCAGTAGCCCCACACTTACCTCGATGGCCTGCCCCAGCAGGTCCCAAAACACCTGGATGCAGATCAGCTTAAGCTTCACTGATGTGATAAACAGAGTTCATTCTTTAAAATTTTTAAAAGTTTATTAAAGGATAAAAGGACAAAATAATCCAGCACTGGGATGCTTTTAGCACACAGCCAAAGAGCACAGAGGTAGCTTAAAAACATGTTCACTATATACTGTTACATTGCTGAGGTTACATGCATATTCATTAACTTACACATTATTCAAACATTCCTTTGACTTTTTGATGTTCCAGGAACTCTCTTGTTTGGTTTTAACCTCTGACTTGTCTGCAGAACATTCTGTAAATGAGGTCTACACATTTTATTTCTTCCTGTAGTTTTATCCTGTTGCTTCGCACTCCCTGATAATACCGATAAGAGTCGATAAATGCTTCCTGGATGCTTAAGCTCTTTTTGTCACTATTATCACTTGGTAGGGGCAGTCTGCAGTTATAAGAAACAGAATAATTGCTTTACACCATTTTCTGAGTTAGTTACATAGAAGTACTTTAGTTTCTATTTCAACATTTTGCTAAAGCCTACGATATATTTATCAGGCTACTATTCATATGAAATATACAGTGCATACATAAACTGGCATATTACACTATACAAAGCAGTTAAAAGTAAGTATAAGTTTTACCATATCAAAATACTTGTAATGCAAAAAGCTAATCTATGAATGTGAAAGCCAATATTGTTTTATCATCTATAACATCCGACGACGAGGGTGAGCAGCGGGCCCGCAGCAGGCGGAGGGCGGGCAGAGGGACGCGGGCACTTAACTTTGGCCAGGGTGCTGATCTCGGCCAGTCGGGGCAGGCCAAGTCCCCGCAGAAGCGGAAGCACTGCGGTAGAAGAGGCACCCAGAGCCCGCAGCGGGCGCTGCACGCCCTCCCCGCTCCCGAGCCCTCTCCTCACCAAATCGCCGCCGCTCCCTAGTCCGCCCTGCTGCCGCAAAGACGACCCGGAACTCCTCCCGGGCTACACTCCTCTCCGCCTCCTGCCCCGAGTGCCGATGGGGCGCTCCGGTAGGGGCTCTGCGGGGGTCTTTTCGCCGGGACCTGGGCACGAGAGAAGGCCGGAGAAGGGGACGGGGGTTTGACGGGGGTTTGGCGAGCGCCGCCGCAGCCGCCGCCGCCGCCGCCGCCGCCGCCGCCGCCGCCGTCGCCGCCGCCGCCGCCGCCGCCGCCGCCGCCGCCGCCGCCGCCGCCGCCGCCGCCGCCGCCGCCGCCGCCGCCGCCGCCGCCGCCGCCGCCGCCGCCGCCGCCGCCTGCGAGCCCTTCGGGCAGCCCGAGCTCCGCCCCACGCTCCCACGGGCCTCAGCCTGACGGCTCCTAAGCCTGCCAATCACGGCCCGCCTTTCTCCGTCCGCCCTGTCCAATCACAGCCGCCCTTTCAAACCGGAAGCGGTCTCGCCGATCTCAGCCCGCTCAGTCGCGGCTCGCCGCCTCAGACTGGCCCCGCTCGCCCGTACGTCTGAGGCGCCGCTCCCGCCACCGCCGCTTTGGGAGCCGGCGGAGCAGCGTCCCCGCTGCCGCTGCCTCGGCAGGCGCTGTTGCGGACGGGAAGGGCGGCCGGGAGCTTCCAGTTCAGGTCCTGGTCGGGATCAGGTTCTGGTCCAGAGAAGCGGGCAGGCGGCGGGCAGCGGGCGGACGCGGCCACAGCAATGGCGGCGGCGGGAGCAGCGCTTGAGGGGACCGCGGGGAGTCGCGGAGCGGAGCGCGGCGGGAATGGGCGGGCTGGGATTGGTGGAGCCGGCAGGCGCTGCCTCGGGTTGTGATTGGCTGGCTGTCCGCCCGTGGGGCATAAATAGCGTGCGTTCGGGCGCCATGGCGTCAGTTCGGCGGTGAAGCTGGGAGCGACAGGAGCTGCGGATGCGCGGTCCGAGGAGCGGCGCTGCGCCAGGACGGGACCCCCGCGGCAGCTGATCCGGGGAGCGCTGGTGAGCACGGACGCGACGCCTGCGGCCGTATCTGGGGCCGGCCGTGTCCAGTTCTTTCTGCCGCGCCCTGCGTGGCTCGGGTAGCCGGCGGCTGGTGTGGGGCCTGGAGTGGCGCGGTGCGGGGGGGGGGGGCACTGCCTGCTGTCACTGGGGGCTGGAAAGTAGCCGTTTCGCGGTTTCTGGATTTAAAGAAATGTTCAGAATACAAGGAATAAAGCTTGCTTTTTGTATTTTTATTACTTTATTTTGTTTTTACTTGTAATGTTTTTTTTCTTAATTGTGTTATTTTATTATTGCCCGTTTTAATACATCTTTTTGGTTTGATTTGTTTTCTTTACTAGATATCTCATGTTAATTGGGTAAGGGTTGTGGGACTGGGGCTGAAGCACCAGTTGTGAGAGCAGTGGGGACATAAAACCCCAGGGTGTGGAATAATGATTTTGGCATGAGCCAGGCCCAAAACAACGTGGAGTGGTGGAAATGCTGAGGCTAGATAAATGCCATGGGAGGAAGGCATGGAGCTGCAGCACAGGGCCTGCAGGTTATGCCTGGGGGTTCCCAGCCCCTGCCCTGTGGTACCAACAAGGGGCTGAGGGTGTGGGGGCTCAGAGGGTTCTAGGGCCCAAGAACCAGCCCAAGAGTGCCTTTTGGGATGGGGGGGGGGCAGGAGTCCAGTGGCTATTGCCAGCCCCTGGAGCTGCCTGAGGGGAGGTGAGGAGGCCTTTGTGCAGGTGCTGGGCTGAGAGCCAGGGTGAGGGGGAGGGTGGATGTTGAGCTTCAGGCCTCCAGTGTCCCCAGAGTTGGGATGCCACTTAGGGTTGCCACTTAGGGCTGGGTGGGTGGATGGGACAGCATCTAGAGATACTGAAATTGTAATGATGGCAGTAACTGATTTGTGGCCTTATCAACAGCCCCAAGGTGCAGTGAGAAGCATGAGCAGCTTTTAGCTGCAGCCAGTAGGAAGCTGAGGAGTTGGAGCTGAGGCAGCAGACCTGGAGGAGACAGAAATATGGTAGGGTTTGGTGTAAAACCCCCGTGGGGCTGGGATAGGGATTGCGGAGCGGGGAGGTGAACTGCATGGTTGGAATTGAAATTGCTGTAAGGGCTGTGATCAGAGCTCAAGAACGAGAGCTAAAAGAAAGATCCTGTCCTGAGAAGCACAAGTAGTATTGTGTGGCACTACTGTGAAGATTTAGAGCAGAAAGTGCAAAAGAAGAGCTGGCAGTTAAATAAAGCTTGTGGGACTGGAGCTGAAATCACTGGGGCCGGGGTGGGGACTGCAGTGCTGCAGAAAGAGTCACTGCTACAAGTGATACTCACTGTGGATCTGAGGACTAATCGCAGAATGGGACACAGCTGCAAGAAGAGAGCTGGCAGTAAAATAAAGCTTGTGGGGAAAGAGCTAAAAGGGCTGAGATCACTGGGCCTGGTCTTGTCATTGTGGGACTGGAATTGCGGCTTAACACATCGCAGCAACCTTAGGGCTGGTACCTGAGACAGTAGCGTTCTTGCGCCGAGATCACTGTAGGCCCGTGACATGGGTGCAGGGGCTGGGTATTGCCGCTAATAGTAGAACCGGATGTGCGGGGTGGCGAAAGGGAGGCTGGAAGCTTGCGCCTGAAAACCCCGTCGATGGCAGAATATTGTCTGCGCCTGTGATGGCACCTCTTGGGGCGCACTGTGGGGCTGGGAAGTGGACTGCGGGGCTGGCAACGTCAATGGAAATGGCAAAGGCACTAGACCTGTGAACGGGGCTGTGGGCATCCAGGAGAACTTACGCACGGGGTGGCAAAGTGACTGGGGACTGCTCGCTGGGGGCTAAAATCACTGCAGGGCTAGCATATGGATGGTGGGGTGGGCTTTCGGAGGCTGGTGCGGGAGCTGAATTGTTTCCAAGCTGGAGCCAAGAGCCAGATGCTGGCATTTGAAGCTGGAAAAACAGAGCTGGAGCTGCAAGAAGAGAGCTGGCAGTAAAATAAAGCTTGTGGGGAAAGAGCTAAAAGGGCTGAGATCACTGGGCCTGGTCTTGTCATTGTGCGACTGGAATTGCGGCTTAACACATCGCAGCAACCTTAGGGCTGGTACCTGAGACAGTAGCGTTCTTGCGCCGACATCACTGTAGGCCCGTGACATGGGTGCAGGGGCTGGGTATTGCCGCTAATAGTAGAACCGGATGTGCGGGGTGGCGAAAGGGAGGCTGGAAGCTTGCGCCTGAAAACCCCGTCGATGGCAGAATATTGCCTGCGCCTGTGATGGCACCTCTTGGGGCGCACTGTGGGGCTGGGAAGTGGACTGCGGGGCTGGCAACGTCAATGGAAATGGCAAAGGCACTAGACCTGTGAACAGGGCTGTGGGCATCCAGGAGAACTTACGCACGGGGTGGCAAAGTGACTGGGGACTGCTCGCTGGGGGCTAAAATCACTGCAGGGCTAGCATATGGATGGTGGCGTGGGCTTTCGGAGGCTGGTGCGGGAGCTGAATTGTTTCCAAGCTGGAGCCAAGAGCCAGATGCTGGCATTTGAAGCTGGAAAAACAGAGCTGGAGCTGCAAGAAGATAGCTGGCAGTAAAATAAAGCTTGTGGGGAAAGAGCTAAAAGGGCTGAGATCACTGGGCCTGGTCTTGTCATTGTGGGACTGGAATTGCGGCTTAACACATCGCAGCAACCTTAGGGCTGGTACCTGAGACAGTAGCGTTCTTGCGCCGAGATCACTGTAGGCCCGTGACATGGGTGCAGGGGCTGGGTATTGCCGCTAATAGTAGAACCGGATGTGCGGGGTGGCGAAAGGGAGGCTGGAAGCTTGCGCCTGAAAACCCCGTCGATGGCAGAATATTGTCTGCGCCTGTGATGGCACCTCTTGGGGCGCACTGTGGGGCTGGGAAGTGGACTGCGGGGCTGGCAACGTCAATGGAAATGGCAAAGGCACTAGACCTGTGAACGGGGCTGTGGGCATCCAGGAGAACTTACGCACGGGGTGGCAAAGTGACTGGGGACTGCTCGCTGGGGGCTAAAATCACTGCAGGGCTAGCATATGGATGGTGGGGTGGGCTTTCGGAGGCTGGTGCGGGAGCTGAATTGTTTCCAAGCTGGAGCCAAGAGCCAGATGCTGGCATTTGAAGCTGGAAAAACACAGAGCTGGAGCTGCAAGAAGAGAGCTGGCAGTAAAATAAAGCTTGTGGGGAAAGAGCTAAAAGGGCTGAGATCACTGGGCCTGGTCTTGTCATTGTGGGACTGGAATTGCGGCTTAACACATCGCAGCAACCTTAGGGCTGGTACCTGAGACTGTAGCGTTCTTGCGCCGACATCACTGTAGGCCCGTGACATGGGTGCAGGGGCTGGGTATTGACGCTAATAGTAGAACCGGATGTGCGGGGTGGCGAAAGGGAGGCTGGAAGCTTGCGCCTGAAAACCCCGTCGATGGCAGAATATTGTCTGCGCCTGTGATGGCACCTCTTGGGGCGCACTGTGGGGCTGGGAAGTGGACTGCGGGGCTGGCAACGTCAATGGAAATGGCAAAGGCACTAGACCTGTGAACGGGGCTGTGGGCATCCAGGAGAACTTACGCACGGGGTGGCAAAGTGACTGGGGACTGCTCGCTGGGGGCTAAAATCACTGCAGGGCTAGCATATGGATGGTGGCGTGGGCTTTCGGAGGCTGGTGCGGGAGCTGAATTGTTTCCAAGCTGGAGCCAAGAGCCAGATGCTGGCATTTGAAGCTGGAAAAACAGAGCTGGAGCTGCAAGAAGAGAGCTGGCAGTAAAATAAAGCTTGTGGGGAAAGAGCTAAAAGGGCTGAGATCACTGGGCCTGGTCTTGTCATTGTGGGACTGGAATTGCGGCTTAACACATCGCAGCAACCTTAGGGCTGGTACCTGAGACAGTAGCGTTCTTGCGCCGAGATCACTGTAGGCCCGTGACATGGGTGCAGGGGCTGGGTATTGCCGCTAATAGTAGAACCGGATGTGCGGGGTGGCGAAAGGGAGGCTGGAAGCTTGCGCCTGAAAACCCCGTCGATGGCAGAATATTGTCTGCGCCTGTGATGGCACCTCTTGGGGCGCACTGTGGGGCTGGGAAGTGGACTGCGGGGCTGGCAACGTCAATGGAAATGGCAAAGGCACTAGACCTGTGAACGGGGCTGTGGGCATCCAGGAGAACTTACGCACGGGGTGGCAAAGTGACTGGGGACTGCTCGCTGGGGGCTAAAATCACTGCAGGGCTAGCATATGGATGGTGGGGTGGGCTTTCGGAGGCTGGTGCGGGAGCTGAATTGTTTCCAAGCTGGAGCCAAGAGCCAGATGCTGGCATTTGAAGCTGGAAAAACAGAGCTGGAGCTGCAAGAAGAGAGCTGGCAGTAAAATAAAGCTTGTGGGGAAAGAGCTAAAAGGGCTGAGATCACTGGGCCTGGTCTTGTCATTGTGCGACTGGAATTGCGGCTTAACACATCGCAGCAACCTTAGGGCTGGTACCTGAGACAGTAGCGTTCTTGCGCCGAGATCACTGTAGGCCCGTGACATGGGTGCAGGGGCTGGGTATTGCCGCTAATAGTAGAACCGGATGTGCGGGGTGGCGAAAGGGAGGCTGGAAGCTTGCGCCTGAAAACCCCGTCGATGGCAGAATATTGTCTGCGCCTGTGATGGCACCTCTTGGGGCGCACTGTGGGGCTGGGAAGTGGACTGCGGGGCTGGCAACGTCAATGGAAATGGCAAAGGCACTAGACCTGTGAACGGGGCTGTGGGCATCCAGGAGAACTTACGCACGGGGTGGCAAAGTGACTGGGGACTGCTCGCTGGGGGCTAAAATCACTGCAGGGCTAGCATATGGATGGTGGCGTGGGCTTTCGGAGGCTGGTGCGGGAGCTGAATTGCTTCCAAGCTGGAGCCAAGAGCCAGATGCTGGCATTTGAAGCTGGAAAAACACAGAGCTGGAGCTGCAAGAAGAGAGTTGGCAGTAAAATAAAGCTTGTGGGGAAAGAGCTAAAAGGGCTGAGATCACTGGGCCTGGTCTTGTCATTGTGCGACTGGAATTGCGGCTTAACACATCGCAGCAACCTTAGGGCTGGTACCTGAGACTGTAGAGTTCTTGCGCCGAGATCACTGTAGGCCCGTGACATGGGTGCAGGGGCTGGGTATTGCCGCTAATAGTAGAACCGGATGTGCGGGGTGGCGAAAGGGAGGCTGGAAGCTTGCGCCTGAAAACCCCGTCGATGGCAGAATATTGTCTGCGCCTGTGATGGCACCTCTTGGGGCGCACTGTGGATCCAGTATATCCCAGGTACGTTCTAGGTATAGTTCTAGGTACAGTTCTAGGTTTCTGAGGTGGTCCTGAGTCAGTGCTGAGATTGTGCTGAGTGAGTGCTGAGATGGTCCTGAGTCTGTGTTGATTGTTTGCTGAGATGGTGCTGAATGGGTGCTGAGATGGTGCGGATTGGTTGCTGAAATGGTCCTTAGTGGGTGCTGATTGGTTGCTGAGATGGTCCTGATTGGGGGCGGATTGGTTGCTGAGATGCTCCTGAGTCGATGCTGATCGGTTTCTGAGATGGTCCTGAGTCGCGGCGGATTGGTTGCTGAGATGGTGCTGAGTGGGTTCAGATTGGTTGCTGAGATGGTGCTGAGATGGTGCTGATTGGTTGTTGAGATTGTTTGAGTGGGTGCTGAATTGGTGCTGATTGGTTTCTGGGATGATGCTGAGTGGGTGCTGAGATGGTGCTGAGTGGATGCTGCGATGGTACTGATTGGGTTTTGATTGGTTGCAGAGATGGTCCTGAGTCGTTGCTCAGATGGTGCTTATTGGTTGCTGAAATGGTGCTGAATGGGTGCTGAGATGGTGCTGAGTCGGTGCTGATTGGTGGTGAGATGGTGCTGAGCGGATGCTGATTGGTTGCCGACATGGTGCTGAGATGGTGCTGAGTGGGTGGTGTGAAGGTCCTGAGATGGTGCAGATTGGTTGCTAAGATGGCCCTGAGTGGGTGCTGAAATGGTGCTGATTGGTTGCAGCGATGGTCCTGAGTGGGTGCTGATTGGTTGCTGCGATGATGCTGAGTGGGTCCTGATTGGTTGCTGATATTGTTATGAGTGGGTGCTGTTTTGTTGCTCCGATGGTGGTGAGGGTGTGCTGATTGGTTGCTGAGATGGTGCTGATTGGGTGCTGAGATGGTGCTGTGATGGTGCTGAGTGGATGCTGCGATGGTCCTGATTGGGTGCTGATTGGTTGCTCAGATGGTGCTTTGGGGGTGCTGATTGGTTGCTGAGATGGTGCTGGGTGGGTGATGATTGGTTGCTAAGATGGTACTGGGTGGGTGCTGATTGGTTGCTCATATGGTGCTTTGGGGGTGCTGATTGGTTGCTGAGATTGTTTGGGTGGGTGCTGATTGGTTGCTGAGATTGTTAAGAGTGGGTGCTGATTGGTTGCTGAGATGTTGCTGATTGGTGGTGAGATGGTGCTGAGTAGGTGCAGATTGGTTGCTGCGATGGTCCTGATTGGGTGCTGATTGGTTGCTGTGATGGTGCTGAGTGGGTCCTGATTGGTTGCTGAGATTGTTATGAGTGGGTCCTGATTGGTTGCTGAGATTTTTATGAGTGGGTGCTGATTGGTTGCTCAGATGATTCTTTGGGGGTGCTGATTGATTGCTGAGATGGTGCTGGGTGGGTGCTGATTGGTTGCTGCGATGGTCCTGATTGGTTGCTGAGGTTGTGCTGAGATGTGTCTGATTGGTGGTGAGATGGTGCTGAGTAGGTGTAGATTGGTTGCTGAGATGGTGCTGAGTGGGTGGTGCGAAGGTCCTGAGATGGTGCAGATTGGTTGCTGAGATTGTTATGAGTGGGTCCTGATTGGTTGCTGAGATTGTTATGAGTGGGTGTTGATTGGTTGCTCAGATGGTGCTTTGGGGGTGCTGATTGGTTGCTGAAATGGTCCTGAGTAGGTGATGATTGGTTGCTGAGATGGTGCTGAGATGGTGCTGAGATGGTGCTGATTGGTGGTGAGATGGTGCTGAGTAGGTGCAGATTGGTTGCTGCAATGGTCCTGAGTGGGTGCTGATTGGTTGCTGTGATAGTGCTGAGTGGGTCCTGATTGGTTGCTGAGATTGTTATGAGTGGGTCCTGATTGGTTGCGGAGATTGTTATGAGTGGGTGCTGATTTGTTGCTCCGATGGTGGTGAGGGTGTGCTGATTGGTTGCTGAGATGGTGCTGATTGATTGCTGAGATGGTGCTGGGTGGGTGCTGATTGGTTGCTGCGATGGTCCTGATTGGTTGCTGAGGTGGTGCTGAGATGTGTCTGATTGGTGGTGAGATGGTGCTGAGTAGGTGTAGATTGGTTGCTGAGATGGTGCTGAGTGGGTGGTGCGAGGGTCCTGAGATGGTGCAGATTGGTTGCTGAGATTGTTATGAGTGGGTCCTGATTGGTTGCTGAGATTGTTCTGAGTGGGTGCGAAGGTCCTGAGATGGTGCTGATTGGTTACTGAGATGGTCCTGAGTGGGTGCTGAGATGGTGCTGAGTGGATGCTGCCATGGTCCTGATTGGGTGCTGATTGGTTGCTGATATTGTTATGAGTGGGTCCTGATTGGTTGCTGAGAATGTTATGAGTGGATGCAGATTGGTTGCTGAGATGGTGCTGAATGGGTGCTGATTGGTTGCTGAGAATGTTATGAGTGGATGCAGATTGGTTGCTGAGATTGTGCTGAATGGGTGCTGAGATGGTGCCGAGTGGGTGCTGATTGGTTGCTAAGATGGCCCTGATTGGTTGCTGAGATGGTGCTGAATGGGTGCTGATTGGTTGCTGAGATGTTCCTGATTGGGTGCTGATTGGTTGCTGAGATGGTGCTGAGATGGTTCTGAGTGGGTGGTGCAAAGATCCTGGGATGGTGCAGATTGGTTGCTGAGATTGTTATGAGTGGGTCCTGATTGGTTGCTGAGATTGTTATGAGTGGGTGTTGATTGGTTGCTCAGATGGTGCTTTGGTGGTGCTCATTGGTTGGTGAGATGGTCCTGATTATGTGCTGATTGGTTGCTGAGATGGTGCTGGGTGGGTGCTGATTGGTTGCTGAGATAGTGCTGATAGGTTGCTAAGATGGTGCTGAGTGCCTGCTGAGATAGTGCTAGATGGATGCTGGGATGGTCCTGAGGGGGTGCTGCTTGGTTGCTGAAATGGTCCTGAGATGGTGCTGGGTGGGTGCTGATTGGTTGCTGGGACGATGCTGAGTGGTTGCTGATTGGTTGCTGGGATGGCCCTGAGTGGGTGCTGAGATGGTTCTGAGTGGGTGGTGCGAAGGTCCTGAGATGGTGCAGATTGGTTGCTAAGATGGCCCTGAGTGGGTGCTGAGATGGTGCTGAATTGGTGCTGATTGGTTACTGAGATGGTCCTGAGTGGGTGCTGAGATGGTGCTGAGTGGATGCTGCCATGGTCCTGATTGGGTGCTGATTGGTTGCTGATATTGTTATGAGTGGGTCCTGATTGGTTGCTGAGAATGTTATGAGTGGATGCAGATTGGTTGCTGAGATGGTGCTGGGTGGGTGATGATTGGTTGCTAAGATGGTACTGGGTGGGTGCTGATTGGTTGCTCATATGGTGCTTTGGGGGTGCTGATTGGTTGCTGAGATTGTTTGGGTGGGTGCTGATTGGTTGCTGAGATTGTTAAGAGTGGGTGCTGATTGGTTGCTGAGATGTTGCTGATTGGTGGTGAGATGGTGCTGAGTAGGTGCAGATTGGTTGCTGCGATGGTCCTGAGTGGTTGCTGATTGGTTGCTGTGATGGTGCTGAGTGGGTCCTGATTGGTTGCTGAGATTGTTATGAGTGGGTCCTGATTGGTTGCTGAGATTTTTATGAGTGGGTGCTGATTGGTTGCTCAGATGATTCTTTGGGGGTGCTGATTGATTGCTGAGATGGTGCTGGGTGGGTGCTGATTGGTTGCTGCGATGGTCCTGATTGGTTGCTGAGGTTGTGCTGAGATGTGTCTGATTGGTGGTGAGATGGTGCTGAGTAGGTGTAGATTGGTTGCTGAGATGGTGCTGAGTGGGTGGTGCGAAGGTCCTGAGATGGTGCAGATTGGTTGCTGAGATTGTTATGAGTGGGTCCTGATTGGTTGCTGAGATTGTTATGAGTGGGTGTTGATTGGTTGCTCAGATGGTGCTTTGGGGGTGCTGATTGGTTGCTGAAATGGTCCTGAGTAGGTGATGATTGGTTGCTGAGATGGTGCTGAGATGGTGCTGAGATGGTGCTGATTGGTGGTGAGATGGTGCTGAGTAGGTGCAGATTGGTTGCTGCAATGGTCCTGAGTGGGTGCTGATTGGTTGCTGTGATAGTGCTGAGTGGGTCCTGATTGGTTGCTGAGATTGTTATGAGTGGGTCCTGATTGGTTGCGGAGATTGTTATGAGTGGGTGCTGATTTGTTGCTCCGATGGTGGTGAGGGTGTGCTGATTGGTTGCTGAGATGGTGCTGATTGATTGCTGAGATGGTGCTGGGTGGGTGCTGATTGGTTGCTGCGATGGTCCTGATTGGTTGCTGAGGTGGTGCTGAGATGTGTCTGATTGGTGGTGAGATGGTGCTGAGTAGGTGTAGATTGGTTGCTGAGATGGTGCTGAGTGGGTGGTGCGAGGGTCCTGAGATGGTGCAGATTGGTTGCTGAGATTGTTATGAGTGGGTCCTGATTGGTTGCTGAGATTGTTCTGAGTGGGTGCGAAGGTCCTGAGATGGTGCTGATTGGTTACTGAGATGGTCCTGAGTGGGTGCTGAGATGGTGCTGAGTGGATGCTGCCATGGTCCTGATTGGGTGCTGATTGGTTGCTGATATTGTTATGAGTGGGTCCTGATTGGTTGCTGAGAATGTTATGAGTGGATGCAGATTGGTTGCTGAGATGGTGCTGAATGGGTGCTGATTGGTTGCTGAGAATGTTATGAGTGGATGCAGATTGGTTGCTGAGATTGTGCTGAATGGGTGCTGAGATGGTGCCGAGTGGGTGCTGATTGGTTGCTAAGATGGCCCTGATTGGTTGCTGAGATGGTGCTGAATGGGTGCTGATTGGTTGCTGAGATGTTCCTGATTGGGTGCTGATTGGTTGCTGAGATGGTGCTGAGATGGTTCTGAGTGGGTGGTGCAAAGATCCTGGGATGGTGCAGATTGGTTGCTGAGATTGTTATGAGTGGGTCCTGATTGGTTGCTGAGATTGTTATGAGTGGGTGTTGATTGGTTGCTCAGATGGTGCTTTGGTGGTGCTCATTGGTTGGTGAGATGGTCCTGATTATGTGCTGATTGGTTGCTGAGATGGTGCTGGGTGGGTGCTGATTGGTTGCTGAGATAGTGCTGATAGGTTGCTAAGATGGTGCTGAGTGCCTGCTGAGATAGTGCTAGATGGATGCTGGGATGGTCCTGAGGGGGTGCTGCTTGGTTGCTGAAATGGTCCTGAGATGGTGCTGGGTGGGTGCTGATTGGTTGCTGGGACGATGCTGAGTGGTTGCTGATTGGTTGCTGGGATGGCCCTGAGTGGGTGCTGAGATGGTTCTGAGTGGGTGGTGCGAAGGTCCTGAGATGGTGCAGATTGGTTGCTAAGATGGCCCTGAGTGGGTGCTGAGATGGTGCTGAATTGGTGCTGATTGGTTACTGAGATGGTCCTGAGTGGGTGCTGAGATGGTGCTGAGTGGATGCTGCCATGGTCCTGATTGGGTGCTGATTGGTTGCTGATATTGTTATGAGTGGGTCCTGATTGGTTGCTGAGAATGTTATGAGTGGATGCAGATTGGTTGCTGAGATGGTGCTGGGTGGGTGATGATTGGTTGCTAAGATGGTACTGGGTGGGTGCTGATTGGTTGCTCATATGGTGCTTTGGGGGTGCTGATTGGTTGCTGAGATTGTTTGGGTGGGTGCTGATTGGTTGCTGAGATTGTTAAGAGTGGGTGCTGATTGGTTGCTGAGATGTTGCTGATTGGTGGTGAGATGGTGCTGAGTAGGTGCAGATTGGTTGCTGCGATGGTCCTGAGTGGTTGCTGATTGGTTGCTGTGATGGTGCTGAGTGGGTCCTGATTGGTTGCTGAGATTGTTATGAGTGGGTCCTGATTGGTTGCTGAGATTTTTATGAGTGGGTGCTGATTGGTTGCTCAGATGATTCTTTGGGGGTGCTGATTGATTGCTGAGATGGTGCTGGGTGGGTGCTGATTGGTTGCTGCGATGGTCCTGATTGGTTGCTGAGGTTGTGCTGAGATGTGTCTGATTGGTGGTGAGATGGTGCTGAGTAGGTGTAGATTGGTTGCTGAGATGGTGCTGAGTGGGTGGTGCGAAGGTCCTGAGATGGTGCAGATTGGTTGCTGAGATTGTTATGAGTGGGTCCTGATTGGTTGCTGAGATTGTTATGAGTGGGTGTTGATTGGTTGCTCAGATGGTGCTTTGGGGGTGCTGATTGGTTGCTGAAATGGTCCTGAGTAGGTGATGATTGGTTGCTGAGATGGTGCTGAGATGGTGCTGATTGGTGGTGAGATGGTGCTGAGTAGGTGCAGATTGGTTGCTGCAATGGTCCTGAGTGGGTGCTGATTGGTTGCTGTGATAGTGCTGAGTGGGTCCTGATTGGTTGCTGAGATTGTTATGAGTGGGTCCTGATTGGTTGCGGAGATTGTTATGAGTGGGTGCTGATTTGTTGCTCCGATGGTGGTGAGGGTGTGCTGATTGGTTGCTGAGATGGTGCTGATTGATTGCTGAGATGGTGCTGGGTGGGTGCTGATTGGTTGCTGCGATGGTCCTGATTGGTTGCTGAGGTGGTGCTGAGATGTGTCTGATTGGTGGTGAGATGGTGCTGAGTAGGTGTAGATTGGTTGCTGAGATGGTGCTGAGTGGGTGGTGCGAAGGTCCTGAGATGGTGCAGATTGGTTGCTGAGATTGTTATGAGGGGTCCTGATTGGTTGCTGAGATTGTTCTGAGTGGGTGGTGCGAAGGTCCTGAGATGGTGCAGATTGGTTGCTAAGATGGCCCTGAGTGGGTGCTGAGATGGTGCTGATTGGTTACTGAGATGGTCCTGAGTGGGTGCTGAGATGGTGCTGAGTGGATGCTGCCATGGTCCTGATTGGGTGCTGATTGGTTGCTGATATTGTTATGAGTGGGTCCTGATTGGTTGCTGAGAATGTTATGAGTGGATGCAGATTGGTTGTTGAGATGGTGCTGAATGGGTGCTGATTGGTTGCTGAGAATGTTATGAGTGGATGCAGATTGGTTGCTGAGATTGTGCTGAATGGGTGCTGAGATGGTGCCGAGTGGGTGCTGATTGGTTGCTAAGATGGCCCTGATTGGTTGCTGAGATGGTGCTGAATGGGTGCTGATTGGTTGCTGAGATGTTCCTGATTGGGTGCTGATTGGTTGCTGAGATGGTGCTGAGATGGTTCTGAGTGGGTGGTGCAAAGATCCTGGGATGGTGCAGATTGGTTGCTGAGATTGTTATGAGTGGGTCCTGATTGGTTGCTGAGATTGTTATGAGTGGGTGTTGATTGGTTGCTCAGATGGTGCTTTGGTGGTGCTCATTGGTTGGTGAGATGGTCCTGATTATGTGCTGATTGGTTGCTGAGATGGTGCTGGGTGGGTGCTGATTGGTTGCTGAGATAGTGCTGATAGGTTGCTAAGATGGTGCTGAGTGCCTGCTGAGATAGTGCTAGATGGATGCTGGGATGGTCCTGAGGGGGTGCTGCTTGGTTGCTGAAATGGTCCTGAGATGGTGCTGGGTGGGTGCTGATTGGTTGCTGGGACGATGCTGAGTGGTTGCTGATTGGTTGCTGGGATGGCCCTGAGTGGGTGCTGAGATGGTTCTGAGTGGGTGGTGCGAAGGTCCTGAGATGGTGCAGATTGGTTGCTAAGATGGCCCTGAGTGGGTGCTGAGATGGTGCTGAATTGGTGCTGATTGGTTACTGAGATGGTCCTGAGTGGGTGCTGAGATGGTGCTGAGTGGATGCTGCCATGGTCCTGATTGGGTGCTGATTGGTTGCTGATATTGTTATGAGTGGGTCCTGATTGGTTGCTGAGAATGTTATGAGTGGATGCAGATTGGTTGCTGAGATGGTGCTGAATGGGTGCTGATTGGTTGCTGAGAATGTTATGAGTGGATGCAGATTGGTTGCTGAGATTGTGCTGAATGGGTGCTGAGATGGTGCCGAGTGGGTGCTGATTGGTTGCTAAGATGGCCCTGATTGGTTGCTGAGATGGTGCTGAATGGGTGCTCATTGGTTGCTGAGATGGTGCTGAGATGGTTCTGAGTGGGTGGTGCAAAGATCCTGAGATGGTGCTGATTGGTTGCTGAGATGGCCCTGATTGGTAGCTGAGATGGTGCTGAATGGGTGCAAAGATGGTGCTGAGTCAGTGCTGAGATGGTGTCGATTGGTTGCTGAGATTGTGCTGAGTGGGTGCTGATATAGTTCTGAGTGGGGGCTGATTGGTTGCTGAGATGGTGTTGACTGGTTGCTGCAATGGTCCTGAGTGGGTGCAGATTGGTTCCTAAGATTGTCTTTATTTGGTGCTGAGTGGGTGCTTATTGGTGTCTGAGATGGTCACCATCTCAGCAACCAATCAGCACCAACTCAGGACAATCTCAGAAACCAATTAGCACCCACTCAGTATCATCTCAGCACCAATCAGCACCCATTCAGCACCATCTCAGCACCCACTCAAGGCCATCTTAGCAACCAATCTGCACCATCTCAGGACCTTCGCACCATCCACTCAGCACCATCTCGGCAACCAATCAGCACCCACTCAGCACAATCTCACCACCAATCAGCACCGACTCAGCACCATCTCAGCACCCACTCAGGGCCATCTCAGCAACCAATCAGCACCCATTCAGCACCATCTCAGCAACCAATCAGGGCCATCTTAGCAACCAATCAGCACCCACTCAGCACCATCTCAGCAACCAATCTGCATCCACTCATAACATTCTCAGCAACCAATCAGGACCCACTCATAACAATATCAGCAACCAATCAGCACCCAATCAGGACCATGGCAGCATCCACTCAGCACCATCTCAGCACCCACTCAGGACCATCTCAGTAACCAATCAGCACCCCTTCAGCACCATCTCAGCACCCACTCAGGGCCATCTTAGCAACCAATCTGCACCATCTCAGGACCTTCGCACCACCCACTCAGAACCATCTCAGCACCCACTCAGGGCCATCCCAGCAACCAATCAGCAACCACTCAGCATCGTCCCAGCAACCAAACAGCGCCAACTCAGCACCATCTCAGGACCATTTCAGCAACCAAGCAGCACCCCCTCAGGACCATCCCAGCATCCATCTAGCACTATCTCAGCAGGCACTCAGCACCATCTTAGCAACCTATCAGCACTATCTCAGCAACCAATCAGCACCCACCCAGCACCATCTCAGCAACCAATCAGCACATAATCAGGACCATCTCACCAACCAATGAGCACCACCAAAGCACCATCTGAGCAACCAATCAACACCCACTCATAACAATCTCAGCAACCAATCAGGACCCACTCATAACAATCTCAGCAACCAATCTGCACCATCTCAGGACCTTCGCACCACCCACTCAGCACCATCTCAGCAACCAATCTACACCTACTCAGCACCATCTCACCACCAATCAGACACATCTCAGCACCACCTCAGCAACCAATCAGGACCATCGCAGCAACCAATCAGCACCCACCCAGCACCATCTCAGCAACCAATCAGCACCCCCAAAGAATCATCTGAGCAACCAATCAGCACCCACTCATAACAATCTCCGCAACCAATCAGGACCCACTCATAACAATCTCAGCAACCAATCAGGACCCACTCAGCACCATCACAGCAACCAATCAGCAACCAATCTGCACCTACTCAGCACCATCTCACCACCAATCAGCACCATCTCAGCACCATCTCAGCACCATCTCAGCAACCAATCAGAACCCGCCCAAACAATCTCAGCAACCAATCAGCACCCCCAAAGCACCATCTGAGCAACCAATCAGCACCCACCCGGCACCATCTTAGCAACCAATCATCACCTACTCAGGACCATTTCAGCAACCAATCAGCACCCCCAAAGCACCATCTGAGCAACCAATCAACACCCACTCATAACAATCTCAGCAACCAATCAGGACCCACTCTTAACAATCTCAGCAACCAATCTGCACCATCTCAGGACTTTCGCACCACCCACTCAGCACCATCTCAGCAACCAATCTACACCTACTCAGCACCATCTCACCACCAATCAGACACATCTCAGCACCACCTCAGCAACCAATCAGGACCATCGCAGCAACCAATCAGCACCCACCCAGCACCATCTCAGCAACCAATCAGCACCCCCAAAGAATCATCTGAGCAACCAATCAGCACCCACTCATAACAATCTCAGCAACCAATCAGGACCCACTCATAACAATCTCAGCAACCAATCAGGACCCACTCAGCACCATCACAGCAACCAATCAGCAACCACTCAGGACCATTGCAGCAACCAATCTGCACCTACTCAGCACCATCTCACCACCAATCAGCAACATCTCAGCAACCAATCAGCACCCACTCTTAACAATCTCAGCAACCAATCAGCACCCACCCAAACAATCTCAGCAACCAATCAGCACCCCCAAAGCACCATATGAGCAACCAATCAGCACCCACCCAGTAACATCTTAGCAACCAATCATCACCTACTCAGGACCATTTCAGCAACCAATCAGCACCCCCAAAGCACCATCTGAGCAACCAATCAGCACCCAGTCAGGACCATCGCAGCATCCACTCAGCACCATCTCAGCACCCACTCAGCAACATCCCAGAAACCAATCAGCACCAATTCAGCACCTACTCAAACAATCTCAACAACCAATCAGCACCATCTCAGCACTATCTCAGCAACCAATCTGAACCCACTCAGCACCATCTCAGCAACCAATCAGCACCCACTCAGCACCATCACAGCAACCAATCAGCAACCAATCTGCACCTACTCAGCACCATCTCACCACCAATCAGCACCATCTCAGCACCATCTCAGCACCATCTCAGCAACCAATCAGAACCCGCCCAAACAATCTCAGCAACCAATCAGCACCCCCAAAGCACCATCTGAGCAACCAATCAGCACCCACCCAGCACCATCTTAGCAAACAATCATCACCTACTCAGGACCATTTCAGCAACCAATCAGCACCCCCAAAGCACCATCTGAGCAACCAATCAACACCCACTCATAACAATCTCAGCAACCAATCAGGACCCACTCTTAACAATCTCAGCAACCAATCTGCACCATCTCAGGACTTTCGCACCACCCACTCAGCACCATCTCAGCAACCAATCTACACCTACTCAGCACCATCTCACCACCAATCAGACACATCTCAGCACCACCTCAGCAACCAATCAGGACCATCGCAGCAACCAATCAGCACCCACCCAGCACCATCTCAGCAACCAATCAGCACCCCCAAAGAATCATCTGAGCAACCAATCAGCACCCACTCATAACAATCTCAGCAACCAATCAGGACCCACTCATAACAATCTCAGCAACCAATCAGGACCCACTCAGCACCATCACAGCAACCAATCAGCAACCACTCAGGACCATCGCAGCAACCAATCTGCACCTACTCAGCACCATCTCACCACCAATCAGCAACATCTCAGCAACCAATCAGCACCCACTCTTAACAATCTCAGCAACCAATCAGCACCCACCCAAACAATCTCAGCAACCAATCAGCACCCCCAAAGCACCATATGAGCAACCAATCAGCACCCACCCAGTACCATCTTAGCAACCAATCATCACCTACTCAGGACCATTTCAGCAACCAATCAGCACCCCCAAAGCACCATCTGAGCAACCAATCAGCACCCAGTCAGGACCATCGCAGCATCCACTCAGCACCATCTCAGCACCCACTCAGCAACATCCCAGAAACCAATCAGCACCAATTCAGCACCTACTCAAACAATCTCAACAACCAATCAGCACCATCTCAGCACCATCTCAGCAACCAATCTGAACCCACTCAGCACCATCTCAGCAACCAATCAGCACCCACTCAGCACCATCTCAGCAACCAATCTGCCGCGACTCAGGACCATCTCAGCAACCAATCAGCATCGACTCAGGAGCATCTCAGCAACCAATCCGCCCCCAATCAGGACCATCTCAGCAACCAATCAGCACCCGCTCAGCACCATCTCACCACCAATCAGCACCGACTCAGCACCATCTCAGCACCCACTCAGGGCCATCTCAGCAACCAATCAGCACCCATTCAGCACCATCTCAGCAACCAATCAGGGCCATCTTAGCAACCAATCAGCATCCACTCAGCACCATCTCAGCACCCACTCAGGACCATCTCAGTAACCAATCAGCACCCCTTCAGCACCATCTCAGCACCCACTCAGGGCCATCTTAGCAACCAATCTGCACCATCTCAGGACCTTCGCACCACCCACTCAGAACCATCTCAGCACCCACTCAGGGCCATCCCAGCAACCAATCAGCAACCACTCAGCATCGTCCCAGCAACCAAACAGCGCCAACTCAGCACCATCTCAGGACCATTTCAGCAACCAAGCAGCACCCCCTCAGGACCATCCCAGCATCCATCTAGCACTATCTCAGCAGGCACTCAGCACCATCTTAGCAACCTATCAGCACTATCTCAGCAACCAATCAGCACCCACCCAGCACCATCTCAGCAACCAATCAGCACATAATCAGGACCATCTCACCAACCAATGAGCACCACCAAAGCACCATCTGAGCAACCAATCAACACCCACTCATAACAATCTCAGCAACCAATCAGGACCCACTCATAACAATCTCAGCAACCAATCTGCACCATCTCAGGACCTTCGCACCACCCACTCAGCACCATCTCAGCAACCAATCTACACCTACTCAGCACCATCTCACCACCAATCAGACACATCTCAGCACCACCTCAGCAACCAATCAGGACCATCGCAGCAACCAATCAGCACCCACCCAGCACCATCTCAGCAACCAATCAGCACCCCCAAAGAATCATCTGAGCAACCAATCAGCACCCACTCATAACAATCTCCGCAACCAATCAGGACCCACTCATAACAATCTCAGCAACCAATCAGGACCCACTCAGCACCATCACAGCAACCAATCAGCAACCAATCTGCACCTACTCAGCACCATCTCACCACCAATCAGCACCATCTCAGCACCATCTCAGCACCTTCTCAGCAACCAATCAGAACCCGCCCAAACAATCTCAGCAACCAATCAGCACCCCCAAAGCACCATCTGAGCAACCAATCAGCACCCACCCAGCACCATCTTAGCAAACAATCATCACCTACTCAGGACCATTTCAGCAACCAATCAGCACCCCCAAAGCACCATCTGAGCAACCAATCAACACCCACTCATAACAATCTCAGCAACCAATCAGGACCCACTCTTAACAATCTCAGCAACCAATCTGCACCATCTCAGGACTTTCGCACCACCCACTCAGCACCATCTCAGCAACCAATCTACACCTACTCAGCACCATCTCACCACCAATCAGACACATCTCAGCACCACCTCAGCAACCAATCAGGACCATCGCAGCAACCAATCAGCACCCACCCAGCACCATCTCAGCAATCAATCAGCACCCCCAAAGAATCATCTGAGCAACCAATCAGCACCCACTCATAACAATCTCAGCAACCAATCAGGACCCACTCATAACAATCTCAGCAACCAATCAGGACCCACTCAGCACCATCACAGCAACCAATCAGCAACCACTCAGGACCATTGCAGCAACCAATCTGCACCTACTCAGCACCATCTCACCACCAATCAGCAACATCTCAGCAACCAATCAGCACCCACTCTTAACAATCTCAGCAACCAATCAGCACCCACCCAAACAATCTCAGCAACCAATCAGCACCCCCAAAGCACCATATGAGCAACCAATCAGCACCCACCCAGTAACATCTTAGCAACCAATCATCACCTACTCAGGACCATTTCAGCAACCAATCAGCACCCCCAAAGCACCATCTGAGCAACCAATCAGCACCCAGTCAGGACCATCGCAGCATCCACTCAGCACCATCTCAGCACCCACTCAGCAACATCCCAGAAACCAATCAGCACCAATTCAGCACCTACTCAAACAATCTCAACAACCAATCAGCACCATCTCAGCACCATCTCAGCAACCAATCTGAACCCACTCAGCACCATCTCAGCAACCAATCAGCACCCACTCAGCACCATCTCAGCAACCAATCTGCCGCGACTCAGGACCATCTCAGCAACCAATCAGCATCGACTCAGGAGCATCTCAGCAACCAATCCGCCCCCAATCAGGACCATCTCAGCAACCAATCAGCACCCGCTCAGCACCATCTCACCACCAATCAGCACCGACTCAGCACCATCTCAGCACCCACTCAGGGCCATCTCAGCAACCAATCAGCACCCATTCAGCACCATCTCAGCAACCAATCAGGGCCATCTTAGCAACCAATCAGCATCCACTCAGCACCATCTCAGCACCCACTCAGGACCATCTCAGTAACCAATCAGCACCCCTTCAGCACCATCTCAGCACCCACTCAGGGCCATCTTAGCAACCAATCTGCACCATCTCAGGACCTTCGCACCACCCACTCAGAACCATCTCAGCACCCACTCAGGGCCATCCCAGCAACTAATCAGCAACCACTCAGCATCGTCCCAGCAACCAAACAGCGCCAACTCAGCACCATCTCAGGACCATTTCAGCAACCAAGCAGCACCCCCTCAGGACCATCCCAGCATCCATCTAGCACTATCTCAGCAGGCACTCAGCACCATCTTAGCAACCTATCAGCACTATCTCAGCAACCACTCAGCACCCACCCAGCACCATCTCAGCAACCAATCAGCACATAATCAGGACCATCTCACCAACCAATGAGCACCACCAAAGCACCATCTGAGCAACCA
This sequence comes from Ammospiza nelsoni, assembly GCF_027579445.1. NCBI lineage: Eukaryota > Metazoa > Chordata > Aves > Passeriformes > Passerellidae > Ammospiza > Ammospiza nelsoni. Next base: position 50,763 of record NC_080646.1, on the reverse strand, counting down.
ATCAACACCCACTCATAACAATCTCAGCAACCAATCAGGACCCACTCATAACAATCTCAGCAACCAATAAGGACCCACTCATAACAATCTCAGCAACCAATCTGCACCATCTCAGGACTTTCGCACCACCCACTCAGCACCATCTCAGCAACCAATCTACACCTACTCAGCACCATCTCACCACCAATCAGACACATCTCAGCACCACCTCAGCAACCAATCAGGACCATCGCAGCAACCAATCAGCACCCACCCAGCACCATCTCAGCAACCAATCAGCACCCCCAAAGAATCATCTGAGCAACCAATCACCACCCACTCATAAAAATCTCAGCAACCAATCAGGACCCACTCATAACAATCTCAGCAACCAATCAGGACCCACTCAGCACCATCACAGCAACCAATCTGCACCATCTCAGGACCTTTGCACCACCCACTCAGCACCATCTCAGCAACCAATCTGCACCTACTCAGCACCATCTCACCACCAATCAGCAACATCTCAGCAACCAATCAGCACCCACTCTTAACAATCTCAGCAACCAATCAGCACCCACCCAAACAATCTCAGCAACCAATCAGCACCTCCAAAGCACCATATGAGCAACCAATCAGCACCCACCCAGTACCATCTGAGCAACCAATCATCACCCACCCAGCACCATCTCAGCAACCAATCAGCACCCCCAAAGCACCATCTGAGCAACCAATCAGCACCCAATCAGGACCATCGCAGCATCCACTCAGCACCATCAGAGCACCATCTCACCACCAATCAGCAACATCTCAGCAACCAATCAGCACCCACTCTTAACAATCTCAGCAACCAATCAGCACCCACCCAAACAATCTCAGCAACCAATCAGCACCCCCAAAGCACCATATGAGCAACCAATCAGCACCCACCCAGTACCATCTTAGCAACCAATCATCACCCACCCAGCACCATCTCAGCAACCAATCAGCACCCCCAAAGCACCATCTGAGCAACCAATCAGCACCCAATCAGGACCATCGCAGCATCCACTCAGCACCATCAGAGCACCATCTCAGCACCCAATCAGCACCATCTCAGCAACCAATCAGCACACCCTCACCACCATCGGAGCAACAAAACAGCACCCACTCATAACAATATCAGCAACCAATCAGGACCCACTCATAACAAACTCAACAACCAATCAGGACCCACTCAGCACCATCGCAGCAACCAATCAGCACCCACTCAGGACCATCGCTGCAACCAATCAGCACCATTTCAGCACCCACTCAGGGCCATCTTAGCAACTAATCTGCACCATCTCAGGACCTTCACACCACCCACTCAGCACCATCTCAGCACCATGTCGGCAACCAATCAGCATCCGCTCAGCACCATCTCACCACCAATCAGCACCGACTCAGCACCATCTCAGGACCCATTCAGCACCATTTCAGCAACCAATAAGCACCATCTGAGCAACGACTCAGGACCATCTCTGCAACCAATCAAAACCCAATCAGTACCATCGCAGCATCCACTCAGCACCATCTCAGGACCATCTCAGCACCCACTCAGCATCATCCCAGAAACCAATCAGCACCAATTCAGCACCCACTCAAACAATCTCAACAACCAATCAGCACCCACTCAGCACCATCTCAGCAACCAATCTGCCGCGACTCAGGACCATCTCAGCAACCAATCAGCATCGACTCAGGAGCATCTCAGAAACCGATCAGCATCGACTCAGGAGCATCTCAGCAACCAATCCGCCCCCAATCAGGACCATCTCAGCAACCCATCAGCACCCACTAAGGACCATTTCAGCAACCAATCAGCACCATCTCAGCACCATCTCAGCAACCAATCTGAACCCACTCAGCACCATCTCAGCAACCAATCCGCCGCGACTCAGGACCATCTCAGAAACCGATCAGCATCGACTCAGGAGCATCTCAGCAACCAATCCGCCCCCAATCAGGACCATCTCAGCAACCAATCAGCACCCACTAAGGACCATTTCAGCAACCAATCCGCACCATCTCAGCACCCATTCAGCACCATCTCAGTAAACAATCAACACAGACTCAGGACCATCTCAGCACTCACTCAGCACAATCTCAGCACTGACTCAGGACCACCTCAGAAACCTAGAACTGTACCTAGAACTATACCTAGAACGTACCTGGGATATACTGGATCCACAGTGCGCCCCAAGAGGTGCCATCACAGGCGCAGACAATATTCTGCCATCGACGGGGTTTTCAGGCGCAAGCTTCCAGCCTCCCTTTCGCCACCCAGCACATCCTGTTCTACTATTAGGGTCAATACCCAGCCCCTGCACCCATGTCACGGGCCTACAGTGATCTCGGCGCAAGAACGCTACAGTCTCAGGTACCAGCCCTAAGGTTGCTGCGATGTGTTAAGCCGCAATTCCAGTCGCACAATGACAAGACCAGGCCCAGTGATCTCAGCCCTTTTAGCTCTTTCCCCACAAGCTTTATTTTACTGCCAGCTCTCTTCTTGCAGCTCCAGCTCTGTGTTTTTCCAGCTTCAAATGCCAGCATCTGGCTCTTGGCTCCAGCTTGGAAACAATTCAGCTCCCGCACCAGCCTCCGAAAGCCCACCCCACCATCCATATGCTAGCCCTGCAGTGATTTTAGCCCCCAGCGAGCAGTCCCCAGTCACTTTGCCACCCCGTGCGTAAGTTCTCCTGGATGCCCACAGCCCCGTTCACAGGTCTAGTGCCTTTGCCATTTCCATTGACGTTGCCAGCCCCGCAGTCCACTTCCCAGCCCCACAGTGCGCCCCAAGAGGTGCCATCACAGGCGCAGGCAATATTCTGCCATCGACGGGGTTTTCAGGCGCAAGCTTCCAGCCTCCCTTTCGCCACCCTGCACATCCGGTTCTACTATTAGCGGCAATACCCAGCCCCTGCACCCATGTCACGGGCCTACAGTGATCTCGGCGCAAGAACGCTACAGTCTCAGGTACCAGCCCTAAGGTTGCTGCGATGTGTTAAGCCGCAATTCCAGTCGCACAATGACAAGACCAGGCCCAGTGATCTCAGCCCTTTTAGCTCTTTCCCCACAAGCTTTATTTTACTGCCAGCTCTCTTCTTGCAGCTCCAGCTCTGTGTTTTTCCAGCTTCAAATGCCAGCATCTGGCTCTTGGCTCCAGCTTGGAAACAATTCAGCTCCCGCACCAGCCTCCGAAAGCCCACCCCACCATCCATATGCTAGCCCTGCAGTGATTTTAGCCCCCAGCGAGCAGTCCCCAGTCACTTTGCCACCCCGTGCGTAAGTTCTCCTGGATGCCCACAGCCCCGTTCACAGGTCTAGTGCCTTTGCCATTTCCATTGACGTTGCCAGCCCCGCAGTCCACTTCCCAGCCCCACAGTGCGCCCCAAGAGGTGCCATCACAGGCGCAGACAATATTCTGCCATCGACGGGGTTTTCAGGCGCAAGCTTCCAGCCTCCCTTTCGCCACCCTGCACATCCGGTTCTACTATTAGCGTCAATACCCAGCCCCTGCACCCATGTCACGGGCCTACAGTGATGTCGGCGCAAGAACGCTACTGTCTCAGGTACCAGCCCTAAGGTTGCTGCGATGTGTTAAGCCGCAATTCCAGTCCCACAATGACAAGACCAGGCCCAGTGATCTCAGCCCTTTTAGCTCTTTCCCCACAAGCTTTATTTTACTGCCAGCTCTCTTCTTGCAGCTCCAGCTCTGTTTTTCCAGCTTCAAATGCCAGCATCTGGCTCTTGGCTCCAGCTTGGAAACAATTCAGCTCCCGCACCAGCCTCCGAAAGCCCACCCCACCATCCATATGCTAGCCCTGCAGTGATTTTAGCCCCCAGCGAGCAGTCCCCAGTCACTTTGCCACCCCGTGCGTAAGTTCTCCTGGATGCCCACAGCCCCGTTCACAGGTCTAGTGCCTTTGCCATTTCCATTGACGTTGCCAGCCCCGCAGTCCACTTCCCAGCCCCACAGTGCGCCCCAAGAGGTGCCATCACAGGCGCAGACAATATTCTGCCATCGACGGGGTTTTCAGGCGCAAGCTTCCAGCCTCCCTTTCGCCACCCTGCACATCCGGTTCTACTATTAGCGTCAATACCCAGCCCCTGCACCCATGTCACGGGCCTACAGTGATGTCGGCGCAAGAACGCTACTGTCTCAGGTACCAGCCCTAAGGTTGCTGCGATGTGTTAAGCCGCAATTCCAGTCCCACAATGACAAGACCAGGCCCAGTGATCTCAGCCCTTTTAGCTCTTTCCCCACAAGCTTTATTTTACTGCCAGCTCTCTTCTTGCAGCTGTGTCCCATTCTGCGATTAGTCCTCAGATCCACAGTGAGTATCACTTGTAGCAGTGACTCTTTCTGCAGCACTGCAGTCCCCACCCCGGCCCCAGTGATTTCAGCTCCAGTCCCACAAGCTTTATTTAACTGCCAGCTCTTCTTTTGCACTTTCTGCTCTAAATCTTCACAGTAGTGCCACACAATACTACTTGTGCTTCTCAGGACAGGATCTTTCTTTTAGCTCTCGTTCTTGAGCTCTGATCACAGCCCTTACAGCAATTTCAATTCCAACCATGCAGTTCACCTCCCCGCTCCGCAATCCCTATCCCAGCCCCACGGGGGTTTTACACCAAACCCTACCATATTTCTGTCTCCTCCAGGTCTGCTGCCTCAGCTCCAACTCCTCAGCTTCCTACTGGCTGCAGCTAAAAGCTGCTCATGCTTCTCACTGCACCTTGGGGCTGTTGATAAGGCCACAAATCAGTTACTGCCATCATTACAATTTCAGTATCTCTAGATGCTGTCCCATCCACCCACCCAGCCCTAAGTGGCAACCCTAAGTGGCATCCCAACTCTGGGGACACTGGAGGCCTGAAGCTCAACATCCACCCTCCCCCTCACCCTGGCTCTCAGCCCAGCACCTGCACAAAGGCCTCCTCACCTCCCCTCAGGCAGCTCCAGGGGCTGGCAATAGCCACTGGACTCCTGCCCCCCCCCATCCCAAAAGGCACTCTTGGGCTGGTTCTTGGGCCCTAGAACCCTCTGAGCCCCCACACCCTCAGCCCCTTGTTGGTACCACAGGGCAGGGGCTGGGAACCCCCAGGCATAACCTGCAGGCCCTGTGCTGCAGCTCCATGCCTTCCTCCCATGGCATTTATCTAGCCTCAGCATTTCCACCACTCCACGTTGTTTTGGGCCTGGCTCATGCCAAAATCATTATTCCACACCCTGGGGTTTTATGTCCCCACTGCTCTCACAACTGGTGCTTCAGCCCCAGTCCCACAACCCTTACCCAATTAACATGAGATATCTAGTAAAGAAAACAAATCAAACCAAAAAGATGTATTAAAACGGGCAATAATAAAATAACACAATTAAGAAAAAAAACATTACAAGTAAAAACAAAATAAAGTAATAAAAATACAAAAAGCAAGCTTTATTCCTTGTATTCTGAACATTTCTTTAAATCCAGAAACCGCGAAACGGCTACTTTCCAGCCCCCAGTGACAGCAGGCAGTGCCCCCCCCCCCGCACCGCGCCACTCCAGGCCCCACACCAGCCGCCGGCTACCCGAGCCACGCAGGGCGCGGCAGAAAGAACTGGACACGGCCGGCCCCAGATACGGCCGCAGGCGTCGCGTCCGTGCTCACCAGCGCTCCCCGGATCAGCTGCCGCGGGGGTCCCGTCCTGGCGCAGCGCCGCTCCTCGGACCGCGCATCCGCAGCTCCTGTCGCTCCCAGCTTCACCGCCGAACTGACGCCATGGCGCCCGAACGCACGCTATTTATGCCCCACGGGCGGACAGCCAGCCAATCACAACCCGAGGCAGCGCCTGCCGGCTCCACCAATCCCAGCCCGCCCATTCCCGCCGCGCTCCGCTCCGCGACTCCCCGCGGTCCCCTCAAGCGCTGCTCCCGCCGCCGCCATTGCTGTGGCCGCGTCCGCCCGCTGCCCGCCGCCTGCCCGCTTCCCTGGACCAGAACCTGATCCCGACCAGGACCTGAACTGGAAGCTCCCGGCCGCCCTTCCCGTCCGCAACAGCGCCTGCCGAGGCAGCGGCAGCGGGGACGCTGCTCCGCCGGCTCCCAAAGCGGCGGTGGCGGGAGCGGCGCCTCAGACGTACGGGCGAGCGGGGCCAGTCTGAGGCGGCGAGCCGCGACTGAGCGGGCTGAGATCGGCGAGACCGCTTCCGGTTTGAAAGGGCGGCTGTGATTGGACAGGGCGGACGGAGAAAGGCGGGCCGTGATTGGCAGGCTTAGGAGCCGCCAGGCTGAGGCCCGTGGGAGCGTGGGGCGGAGCTCGGGCTGCCCGAAGGGCTCGCAGGCGGCGGCGGCGGCGGCGGCGGCGGCGGCGGCGGCGGCGGCGGCGGCGGCGGCGGCGGCGGCGGCGGCGGCGGCGGCGGCGGCGGCGGCGGCGGCGGCGCTCGCCAAACCCCCGTCCCCTTCTCCGGCCTTCTCTCGTGCCCAGGTCCCGGCGAAAAGACCCCCGCAGAGCCCCTACCGGAGCGCCCCATCGGCACTCGGGGCAGGAGGCGGAGAGGAGTGTAGCCCGGGAGGAGTTCCGGGTCGTCTTTGCGGCAGCAGGGCGGACTAGGGAGCGGCGGCGATTTGGTGAGGAGAGGGCTCGGGAGCGGGGAGGGCGTGCAGCGCCCGCTGCGGGCTCTGGGTGCCTCTTCTACCGCAGTGCTTCCGCTTCTGCGGGGACTTGGCCTGCCCCGACTGGCCGAGATCAGCACCCTGGCCAAAGTTAAGTGCCCGCGTCCCTCTGCCCGCCCTCCGCCTGCTGCGGGCCCGCTGCTCACCCTCGTCGTCGGATGTTATAGATGATAAAACAATATTGGCTTTCACATTCATAGATTAGCTTTTTGCATTACAAGTATTTTGATATGGTAAAACTTATACTTACTTTTAACTGCTTTGTATAGTGTAATATGCCAGTTTATGTATGCACTGTATATTTCATATGAATAGTAGCCTGATAAATATATCGTAGGCTTTAGCAAAATGTTGAAATAGAAACTAAAGTACTTCTATGTAACTAACTCAGAAAATGGTGTAAAGCAATTATTCTGTTTCTTATAACTGCAGACTGCCCCTACCAAGTGATAATAGTGACAAAAAGAGCTTAAGCATCCAGGAAGCATTTATCGACTCTTATCGGTATTATCAGGGAGTGCGAAGCAACAGGATAAAACTACAGGAAGAAATAAAATGTGTAGACCTCATTTACAGAATGTTCTGCAGACAAGTCAGAGGTTAAAACCAAACAAGAGAGTTCCTGGAACATCAAAAAGTCAAAGGAATGTTTGAATAATGTGTAAGTTAATGAATATGCATGTAACCTCAGCAATGTAACAGTATATAGTGAACATGTTTTTAAGCTACCTCTGTGCTCTTTGGCTGTGTGCTAAAAGCATCCCAGTGCTGGATTATTTTGTCCTTTTATCCTTTAATAAACTTTTAAAAATTTTAAAGAATGAACTCTGTTTATCACATCAGTGAAGCTTAAGCTGATCTGCATCCAGGTGTTTTGGGACCTGCTGGGGCAGGCCATCGAGGTAAGTGTGGGGCTACTGCAGTGGAGGCCAAGTATTTCAACACAATAGCATAATCAGCAACGTTAATTAATTTTGTGTTCCTCATGCAAGCCTCAGCCTTAAGAACTCTACCAGCCTCTAATAGGATTAATAATACGCATAGTAAGTGTTACTAGTATTAATATTTAGGTAAGGATTGTTAGTGTTAACACTGGTACTAAGTATGTTAGCTGGTATTTACTGTGAAGCTCTGCTCTCCCACAGTATGACAAGGTCCTGAAGCTGTTCTCAGGTGCACAGTTAGGTGAGCACTGCTGTCCTTACCACGATCCCCCGATGGAGCCATGCTCCAGAGACGGGCAGCAATGAATCTGCAGGTGCCTTCCCAAGGTGACAGAGCTCGCCCTCCTTCCCATCTGCAGTCAGGGGATGTGAAGGCAACCATTGCTGTCCTCGGCTTCATCACCTCCAGTGCAGCCAAGCACAGCATAGACAATGAGTCTCTGTCAAGTGAGCTGCAGCAGCTGGGACTGCCCAAAGGCAGGGGAAGCCCTCAGGGTGGCACCATCAGCCAGACCTGCTGGGATGTTGCTTACAGTTCCCAGCCCTGCCTTCTTCACACCCAGATGGAGGGCAGGCTGCCTGCTGTGCTGTCCTCCATCACCTCCCTTCTGTACCATCCGTCCCTGGGGGCTCCTCAGGTGCTTTGGTGAGGTTTGGCAGCTGCAGGTCTGGTGTGAGCAGAGGGATTCTTCTCTTGTCTCCCCTCATAAGCAAAGCATGCCAGCCAGCTGTGCTGTTTTACATGTCACTGACCCACAAAATTGCAGGAGACTGAGGACTCGTAACAGGTGCAGGACAGGTTCAAAAGGAACTTGGGACAAAACCTCTGTCTTTGTCAGTCCAAAGGGACAGCAGAGCTCACATCTGCTCACAATAATCCTCTGGAGGTCTCTGCCCCACCAGACACACCCTTCAGCCTCCAGGGTGGCATTAGGAGGGTCCCATGGAGGAAGCGGCTATGGGGTTGATGGAGGCTTTATGAGGTAGTGGGGCCCTGTAGCACACCCCTGGTGTATTGGAGGTGGGTCCCTATAGGGCCTGGGGGGTTTCTGGGGGTCCCTTACTGCTCCTGCCCAACCCCAGGGTTGCTGGTGTCACGGGGGGGCCGGGACCTGGCACTGGGAGACCCCTGCCCTGGCTGGCGGCGGCAGCGGGGAGCAGTTCGGGGGGCACTGGCACGGGCTGGGGGGCGTCTCGGGCCCCTCCTTTGGCTGCAGGGCCGGGAGTTGTGTGAGGTGAGACCCTGAAACCGACTCCTGCCCAAAATGATCCTTCTGCAACCCCGACACCCCCAAAACTGATCCTCCCAGCATTGCAAAACAGATCCCCACACAATATTGACCAGCAAAACCCTGGCCAATGCACCCCAAAACTGATACCTTGAGCCTCACTCCCTTCACCCAAACCCCACCCATGCACCTTAACCATGTCCCCTGCATCTGGAAACTGCCCCCCAAACCCTACCCCCTGCACTCATCCCCCAATCTCTGCATCCCAAACCTGATCCCCAAACCCTGCACCCGCATCACTGTCCCCCAAAACTTACCCACCCAAACCTCACCCTCTGCACCCCAAAAGGGCATTATCCCTGTGAGTCCCCATAACTCCCTCAGAGCTCTGCGCTTCTCTTGTGCGACCCCCTAAACCAGCCTTGGAGTCCCCCTTTATTTGCTCTGGGGCTCTCTCTAACCTTCTCTTTCCCCCAGGAGCTGCGTTCGTATGGGGAGGCCCCCCTGGACCCCTTTGAGGTGTTCACCTTCCACACCTGCAGCACCATCGCACGCCTCCTCTTTGGGGAGCTGGTGAGGATCTGGCGGGGGCCCAGGATGGAGACAGGGGTTTGGAGGAGGACCCCAGTTTTTATGGGGGCCCAGGGTTTGGGGGGGACCCAGGAGTCTGTGGAGGGAACATCCAGCTGTTTGGGGGGACTGACCAATTTGTGTGTGGGTGGCAGGGGTTTGGGGGCACATAGGAATTTGAGGGGACCCGAATGTCTGAAATGATGTTCGGGGTGTTCTGGGGGATCCAGAGACAATTGAGTACTGGGCAGTACACAGGTGTGTTCTCCTCCAGGTGCCCCCTCCAGGGGAGCTCCGGGCCTTCTCACGCTGCCTGGGGGAGCTGCTGCAGGTCTGGGGGCACAGCAGTGTTCGGGTGCTGGACCTGCTGCCCCTGCTGCGGGTGAGCCTGGCAGCTCCTGGGGGTGGCTGTGGGGCTGTGGCCTTTTTGCTGCATGAGGGTCTATGGAGCCCAGAGCTATAGAGCCCTATGGGGGCAATAAGGGAATTGTGGAGATCTACAGGGGGACTATGGGCCCTTGGGGGCCTGGGAAGGGCTGTGAGTCTCAGGGGGATTATATGGCCCATGGGAGAGATATGGGGCTGGTGGGATTATATGGGGTTGGGAGTGAGGTTATAGCATCTGTGTGGGACTGGAGAAGGGTATGGAGGGCTGACAGAGAGCTTATAGGGTCCATAGAGAGCTTGGGTGGTGTCTGTGGTACTGGGAAGGGACCCTATAACTCTAATGGGGCTGGACAGGGGTTATAGTGTTTGTGTGGGGCTAGGGTGAGTGTTACAGGGTCTATATGGTGTTGAGGATCTCTGGGCCTGGGAGGGGCAGTTGTGGGGGCTGTATAGGGCTTAGGTGGGGTAAAGTGTCTCTGTGGTGCTGAGGATGCCTGTAGGACATTGGAGGGGTCTGTATGGCCCAGGGGAGCTGCCATAGGGTATCTCTGGGGCTCAGGAGACTCAGGCAGCATCTCTGGGGGAGCGGGTGTCTCTCTGAGGTCAAAGGTTTCTTGGCGGTGGGGGTCCCCATGGAGTCCCTGTGCGCAGGCCCTGCCCAACCCGGGACTGCGGAAGCTGCTGCAGCTTGTCCAGCACCGTGACATGTTTGTGGAGACCCAGATCCAGTGGCATCAGGTGGGGAGGCCCGGGGAGCTGGGAGGCAGCCCGAGGTCAGGAGCGGTGCAGTTGGAACAGAGCCTCAGGGGAAACCCAGGGCTTTGGAAACTACATGGGGGTCTGGAAGGACTCAGGTTCTGGGTGGAAACCAGGAGTTTGGGGGCTACCCAGGGGCTTGGGGGCACCCACATATTTTTGGGGAAACAGAGGTTTGGGGGGACCCAAGGGGATGGGAGGAGCCGGGGGTCTGGGAGGCTTGTAAGGCCTTGGGGAGGGCCAGGGGTTTAGGTGGACTTGGGGATTTGGAAGAGACTCCCGTGTTTGGGGGCAGCTGGGGATCAGGAGAAACCCCCAACACGTGTCACCCCTTTGCCAGGCGTGCCCCTCCCCTCCCCCGGACTCAGTTCTGGGGGCACTGCTGGGGCGTAATCCTGGGGCACAGGAGGGCCCCCTGAGCCCCCCCCGGCTGCACATGGCGCTGGTGGACCTGTTCATTGGGGGAACCGAGACCACTGCGGCGGCGCTGGGCTGGGCTGTGGCCTTCCTGCTGCACCGCCCCGAGGTGAAACACATGTCCCTCCATGTCTTCCATGCAGCCCTGGCGGGGTCCTCTGTGTCCCCAGGGGTCCTGTGTCCCCCCCTACATCCTGTGTTCCATATGTCCCTCATGTTCCCTTCTCCGTGGGTTTCCTGCTGCTCTGCCCCCAGATGATGTGGAGCACCCTCTGTCCCCTGTACAGTGCCAGGGCTCCATGTGTGTACTTGGGGGTCCCATATCCCCACCTGTGTCCTACATGTCCCCCACGTCCTCCTCCCCATGGCTGACACTGTGCCCTTGCACCACCCTGAGGTGCCCCATGGATCTCTCAGACATTTCAGAGCTGTGTCTGTGTCTCTATGTGGCTCCTTGGTTTGGGGTTTCCATGGAGAGGTGGCTCAGGGTCCAGGGATAGAGGGTCCTAAGAGAGAGATCTGGGGGCTCAGGGGTGTCCCCAAGGAGGAGGGAGGAGCAAGTCTGGGGTGGGGGTTGGGTCTCAGGACAGGTCTGGGGAGGATCTGGGAGTTCAAGGGGGTTGCCAAGGGAGAGGGCCAGGCTTGAGGATGGTTTGGCGTCCCAGGGGCAGGTTGGTGAGTTTGGGGGGGTCTGGGGTTCTGGGGAGTCGCCCTGTCATCCCATTGCCACTGTGTGCCCCCTGGGATGCACCCCCTCCCCTGGTGCCCCATGGCAGACATGGCACACCTGTGCAGCTGCAGGTGCGGCTGCGGGCGGAGCTGCAGGGGGCACAGGGACCACCCGGGCCAGGGGACATGGGGCGCCTGCCCCTTCTTCAGGCCACCGTCAGCGAGACCCTGCGGCTGCGACCCCCTGCGCCCCTGGCGCTGCCCCACTGCGCCCTGCGCCACACCAGGTACCAGGGCAGGGAGGAGCCGCCACCGGCCAGCCTGGGTGAGGGGCAACCACCACAGAACAGGAAGGGTCCGCCTGGTATCATCAGTAGGGTCCGGGAGAACCCAGCAGAGCCCATTAGACCCCAGCAAGTCCCGCTAAGACCCATCAGGTCCCAGCATGGCCCGGGTAAGACCCGAATATGCAGAATATTTACCAGTAGGGCCCAGTAGAAGTAGGCCCACAGTAGACTCCAATAGACCAGTACAGTCTGGTAAGTCCTTGTAGGACCCAGTAGGCTTCAACAGGGCCCAATAAATCCCAGTAAGACTCATTAGGTCCCAGTAGGCCCCAGTATAACCCCAGTACATTCCACTTGCCCCAGCAGGTTCTGGTATGACCCCAGTAGACCCTAACAGACACTCAGTAGATCCTAGAAGATTCCAGAATAGCCTCAGTAGGCCCCAGCAGAGCCCAGAAGATCCCAGCAGGAGTTCCCAATATATCCCAGTAAGTCCAAGGTAGCCCCACGAAACCCCAGTAGACATCCAGTAGCCCCCAGAAAAGCTCACGATGGGTCCAGCAGTTCCCAGTGAGCCCAGTAGACCCCAGTATGGCCCCAGTAGACCTCGACAGATAGCCAGTAGATACCAGAGAGCTCCAGCAGGACTCCACCAGATCCCAGTATGGCGCTAGCAGATCCCACCCAGTGTGCCAGTAGACCCCAAATAAATTCTAGTAGGTGTCAGTATGGCTCCAGTAGATTCCAGTATAGCATCAGCAAATTCCAGTAGGCACCTAATAGATCCCAGGAGACCCCAGAGAGCCCCAGTAGACTCCAACAGACACCCAGTAACTCCCAGCAGCACCTACCAGATCTCAGTATAGACCCTGTAGACCCAAACAGACATCCAGTCATACCTAGTGAGCCCCCAGAGAGCCTCAGTAGGTCTCAGTATGGCCCATGTAACTTTCAGTAGCCCCCAGCAGACCGCAGTCTATCTCCATGCACCTTGTCCCCTTCCAGTCTTGGGGGGCTCCCCGTGGCAGCCGGCACTGTCCTGATCCCCAACCTGCTGGCAGCCCAACAGGACCCTGACATCTGGCAGCACCCTGAGGTCTTCCTGCCCGGTATGTGGGTATGCCTGCACTCTGAGTGCCCCCCTGAACTCCTGGGTTTCCTCAAACATCAAACTGGGTTCCCCCAGCCATGGTGTTTTCCCTGATTCCTGGGTATCCTGGGAACACCTTTGTGTCATGAGTGTCCCCCCCCCCCGATGCCTGAACCACCCCAACCCCACACCCCCTCCCCCAAACCTGTGGTTACCCCCCACCATCCCCATTAGTTCTCCCATATATCTGTGTACCCCCCTCAAAACCTGTTCCTCCCCTCTACCCCCCTGCCGAAACCCCTGAGACCCCCCTCAGGTGTCTGAACCCTCCCCAAACATGTGAATCCCCTCTGTCATCCTGGGGTCTCCCCCGAATCTTAGGCTCCCTCTGAGCCCCTGGGTCACCCCAAACCCCCATGTTTCCCTTCTGAACCCCGAAGTCCAACCTGGGGAACCCCCAGGCACCCTCCAAACTTGTGGAGGTCCGCCCCTAAGTCCTGGGTCCCCCCATGGCGCCCGCTCCCCCCAAGCCTGTGGGTCCCCCCCCGGAACCCCCCGATCCTGCGGGTCCCCCCGCACCCCTCGGAGCTGACCCGCCGCCCCCCAGAGCGGTTCCTGGCGCCGGGCGCCCCCTCGCGGTCGCTGCTGCCGTTCGGCTGCGGGGCGCGATCGTGCCCGGGGGAGGGGCTGGCGCGGGCCGAGCTCTTCGTGTTCCTGGGGCTGATCCTGCGGGAATTCCGTCTGGAGCCGGGCCCGGAGGGACTGCCGGGGCTGAGGGGCTCACCGGGCACGGTGCTGCGCTGCCCCTCCTTTCGCCTGCGTATGGTGCCCTGCCAGCCCCCGGGCTTACCCTGACCCTGGCCTGACTCCACTTGACCACTTTATTACTTTTCTGAACACACTTGACTCACCTGAGGTTTTTTTGACCCTTCTTGAATACACCTGACTTCACCTGAGCCTGTGTGACACTGCCTGAACCTGGCTGACCGTGACCCCCTGACTGACCCCACCTGACATCGGCCTCACCCCTGCCAACCCTATGCCTCACCTTGACACCGGCTATGACCCCAGCTGTGACCCTACCTAACCCCATCTGACTCTGCTTGAACCCTGCGTGACTCCATCCCAACTCACCTGACATCTGACCCCTGCGTGCCCCCATTCAAAACCAGATAGCTGGGTCTCTCCCGGATGCCTGAGTCAATGCAGTGTGGGAGGGCCCCATTTATCTCCTCCTAATAAAATTTGTGCTTTTGAACCCACAAGTCCCGGCTCTTCCTGGGACCCCCTAAACGTCCGGAACGCCCGAAGCCCAGCCTTGCGCCCACCCTGACCGGCCACTCTCGGCACCCGCCACAGCCCTCGGACAGCATCAGAAGATAGCGGTCTGGCTGATTTGCACTTCCCCGCTCCGCAAAGCCCTCCCCGGAGAGGCTGCGGTCCGGGTTGGGCTCGCAGCCCTGCGAGATACGGCGGGTTTGTGCGGGGCGCTGCGTTCTGCTGATCTGACTGGCAACAGGCGACTCAAAGCATGAAGCGCTCTGATTGGCCGAGGCCTGGTGTGCCTGGCAACCGATTGGCTTAGAGCTGTTGGGGGCGGGAGGGGAGTAGAGCGCCGTCCCCAGAGCGAGGGCCTGGAGGAGCGGGCGCTGCAGGGTGGAGTGCCCGCTCCAAACATAGCGGGGGCACTCAGGAGCACTCCCCCGACACAAAAACCCGAGGGAGAGAACAGCGAGGAGGGGCAGGGAGGGAACGAGACCGTCCGCGCCCCTCGAGTCATGTGTCGAAATGGGGGCAACGGCAAAGGAGGGGTAGGCAAGGCAAGGGAACGGAAAGGTTGGTCGGTGAGGAAAGGCAAAGGAGGAAGAGGCAATTCAAGAGGGCACCAATACAAGGCAAGGCAAGCGTGGGTTAGGTAAGGCAAAAAAAGGAAGGGTACGAAACGCTATGCAAGGGAGGGTTAAACAAGGCAAAACAACAGAGGAGAAGGCAAGACGACAGAAGGGAGGGTTGGTAAAGGCAACACGAGGAAAGGGAGGGGCAGACAAGGGGTCCAGGCAAGGCAAGGGGAGGCAGTGGAAGCCAAGATAATGGAAGGAAATGGAGAGGTAGGCCAGATAAGGCAGTACAAGGCAACGGAGGGGTTGTTACCTGAGCTATCCAGCTGCAGGGTAAATGTTCAAAATAAACATTGGACCCTCAAGGGAAGAGTCTGCAGGGTGCCGCACCGGTCCCGGGGCCCCCCGCCCCGCGGGTGCCGCCCGCAGCTCCCGCTCCATCATCCCCACAGCCCCTGCGCTCCCCCCGCCCCAGTGACATAACTCAGGTTTCCCACAGGGTCCGCATGATTTGCGGAAAAAACTCCACAACTAGTAAAAGTCGTGAAGTGGGTATGTATCTTTATTCAGCGTCGGACGCATGCAGGATAACTCCTTAAAGAACATGCGTGCAATCAGAGAGTCCAAACTCCCCTTTTTCCCCCAGCCTATTGCATATGCATTAAGTTTTGCAATAGGTTCATGCATATTCATCGCATTACAATTAGTTAATGTCAGTCCTTGAGCAGAGAGCTCGCTGTTTGTCAGTTGTGTCCTGCAACCTCAGTTTTGGCTTGCTTCTTATTTCAAGGTCCAAGGGGCCCCTCTTACCTTCCTCTAGCTTGGAAGCTCACATTCCTTTCACCTTGTTTGAGACAATTTTGAGAGCTACAGCCTTTTTTGAACACAGCAAATTTAACAGACTAAACAACTTAAACAATTCAAAACAGCATATTCCACTTAAATCTGAAGTTGATTTCTAACCCAAGTTAATTCCTAACCTCATGTCTCATTTGACAGGAGATGAAGGATTTTTAGGGATTTTTTTTTAGGACTATTGAGGGTAATTTTAGGACTTTTTATGAGTTAGGGTATCTTTAGGGCTTTTGAGGGAATTTTAAGGTATTTTTTGGGGTAGATTTTTTAGAATTTTAATGAGTTTTGGCGTAGAAGGAAAGGCAAGTCTGGCACCCCACAGTTTAAGGGGCAGACGAAGAGCTGTGTAGGGAAGGGAACACCCCACATGACCTTTTTTCACCTCCTCCCCCGCTCCAAGGTCTAGCAGCCCCCCACGCGACCAGCTGCTTTCAGAGGGTTACCCAGGCACACCTGCACAGGGAGCTGCTAGTCCACAGGGGCTAACGGGGGTATCCCAAGCATCCCTCTGGGAGCTATGGTTGAAGCATCCAGCAGGGACTAGGGAGCTGCTAGGCCAACCTGGGCGTAGAGCATCACTTTGAGAAAATGCCAAGGGAAGAACCCTCTTGCCAAGGGGCAGCACCCGAGCAGGCTAGGCAGCATGTACTACTGATGTACTACTTAGTAATCACCAAGGAATAATTACATAAGTTAACAGCAAATTACCCAATTTAGCTAGATGTGTAACCTTAACACAAAGTTTTATGTTTTACCAGTTTTCTGTTCTTCTGCTCCAAGTAGTTGTTGCAAAAAAGAAAGCACTGTTATTTTTCTGTAGAGTTTTCTTCTATAACAAGCCCTTTACTGCCCTTGAATCTGAGCCAGAGAAGCCAAACAGCTGCAGCTGCTCTGAGGGCTTGGTGGGATTCGCCCCCTCCCTTTTCCTGGGTGCCATGGGAACGAGAGGCGAGCACAATCAGGGGTATATTAACCCCAGCCTTGGCTGAGGAGCTTCATTCCCTCTCTGGGATGTGCTGGGGTAAGAACTCTCCTCTCATTTCATTGAGGAGGCTCTTTCAGCTTATCTCAGCTTGTTTTCAGCAGGTGTTTCTGGGCATCTAAAGCAATAGAGGCTTGGAAGAGACTGAAGAAAACAGCATGGAATACAGGGAGTATTTAAGTTAACAATTTCGGGTTTTGTGTTTAGGGGTGGTAAAGTGCATTTGCAAGTTCTGGTGTTGTTCTTGTTTTGTTTTTTATTATTTTTTAGGAGGAGTAGATCTTCCAGAGGCTCCCAGTTCTGTCAAGTATAACACTTTGTTCAGCAGATTCATCATGTTGTCACAAGAGGGATCTGCCTAGTGTCAAAGATGATGTTTGAGATTGAGGCTTCAGGCGAGTTAAGGGTTGTGACTAGGAGAGGGAGGGTGAGCAGGTATCCAGGTAGGAGTTATTGTGGGTGGGGGGAGATTTGAAGGCAGCAGGGTGAGAAAGGCTGTTGATTTGAGGACACATTCCCCCCCCCCCCCCCCCTCCCCCGCCAAGAGACTTCTCAGAAGCCTAGCAGAGGTTTTCACATGTCTTAAAGCACACAAGGTGATCCACTGCACTCACAGGAATGCCATTTAACTTTGCCTTTCTCTAACCCAGGTGCCACCCCTAATGAAGGCCACAGCCTTGGAATCAGGATGAAGCTGGAGCCTGAAGGAGCCAGGCACACTCAGGAGAGGGCAAGTAGCTGCCTTGCTGGGATTAGGCCCACATAACTCTGAACTCACACTTTGGTTTTGGTTTTCTTTATTGTAGCTGACCAGAGGCTAACAGGTGATCATGGGGCCCTCCGAGGCAGACTCATTGCAGGTGCAACATGGATTCCCATCACCTATCATCCAAAAGATAAGTTGGGGGCCACGGCCTGGAGATGGGAGAGTAGCAGGTTGGGAATCCCTGGGACAGATTTAAAAATTGGCATGTATGTAAGCATGTCGCCTTATATTGTGTGTACTTACACTCTATGTGGACTTGCACTGTATGCATCAGCTTATATTGTGTGTACTTACACTGTACCACTTATGATCGCAGCTGCCCTGCCCTGGCACGTAGTCACAGTTAGGTAGAACAGTTATAACAACTTTACTGTTCATCTGTCTTTCGTGGGATTTTGGGTAGAAAATTTATCAGTCCAGAGTGGGGACAAGTCCTAGCTGTCAGCCACCTGTTGACCCTTCCTGTTGTCTCACAGGTCCTCGTGGCTGCTGTTTTCCCCAGGATCTGCCATTTACCTCAAGGAGCGGCAGCCAGAAGATGTGTCAAAGCACCTTCTTCAGCATCTCAGGTAAGGGCCACAGTGAGCATGTAAGTGGAAGGAGTATGTGTGAGAGCACGTGGCTGTGTCTGTCTGCTCGTCTCTGTGTGTGTGAGCGCATGCTGACTGGATTTAACCTTGTGTGTGTGACTTTTGCTTTCCAGGTTTTGCAACTCCTTGTTAAATTTAGAATAAAAAATCCCCAGCTGCCTTCCACCCTGGCTGGTTTTTTTTTTTGGTCCCGGCCAAGTAAAAACCCAGAAAAATACCACAAGATAGGCTAGAAAAGAACCAAAAAACCAAGAAAAAAAACCCAATATGGGTGAGAATACCGAGAAAAAAACCCCCAAGATGGGCAAGAAAAAAATGCAGAAAACACCCACAGAAAACCAAGAAAAAAAACCCAGGATGGGCAAGAAGAATCCCAGAAAAACAATGCTACATGGACTAGAAAAAACCCAGGAAAAACCAGAAAAAAAAACGGAAAAAAAAGGGAAAAAAATCCCAAGATGGGCAAGGAAAAAAACCCCCCCAAAAAAAACCACAAGATGGGCAAGGAGAAGATCCACAAAAAACCCAGAAAAATCACAGAAAAACCCCCAAGAAGGGCAAGAAAAAACCCAGAAAACACCCACAGAAAACCAAGGAAAAAACCCCAAGATGGGTGAGAAAACTCCCAGGAAAAAAAACCAAGATGGACCAGAAAAAACCCTTAAAAAACCAAGGAGAAAAAAAAAAAAAAAAAACCGGAAAAAACCCCAAGGATAGGTAAGAATACTCCAGAAAAAACCTCAGAAAAAATCCGCAAGATGGGCAAGAAAAAACCCAGAAAAAAACACAAAAAAACCCCCCAAGATGGGCAAGAAGAAATCTGGAACAAACACCCCAAGACTGGCAAGAAAAAACGCCAAGATGGGCAAGAAAAAGCCGACGTAAAACCGGCCGCAAAGCGCGACTGTCGTAAAAGGTGCCGTAAAGCGCGACTGTCGTAAAACCGGCCGTAAAGCACGACTGTCGTAAAAGGTGCCGTAAAGGGCGACTGTCGTAAAACCGGCCGTAAAGCGCGACTGTCGTAAAACCGGCCGTAAAGCGCGACTGTCGTAAAAGGTGCCGTAAAGCGCGACTGTCGTAAAACCGGCCGTAAAGCGCGACTGTCGTAAAAGGTGCCGTAAAGCGCGACTGTCGTAAAAGGTGCCGTAAAGCGCGATTGTCGTAAAACCGGCCGTAAAGCGCGACTGTCGTAAAAGGTGCCGTAAAGCGCGACTGTCGTAAAACCGGCCGTAAAGCGCGACTGTCGTAAAACCGGCCGTAAAGCGCGACTATCGTAAAACCGGTCGTAAAGCGCGACTGTCGTAAAACCGGCCGTAAAGCGCGACTGTCGTAAAACCGGCCGTAAAGCGCGACTGTCGTAAAACCGGCCGTAAAGCGCGACTGTCGTAAAACCGGCCGTAAAGCGCGACTGTCGTAAAAGGTGCCGTAAAGCGCGACTGTCGTAAAAAGGTGCCGTAAAGCGCGACTGTCGTAAAACCGGCCGTAAAGCGCGACTGTCGTAAAAGGTGCCGTAAAGCGCGACTGTCGTAAAAGGTGCCGTAAAGCGCGACTGTCGTAAAACCGGCCGTAAAGCGCGACTGTCGTGAAAGGTGCCGTAAAGCGCGACTGTCGTAAAACCGGCCGTAAAGCGCGACTGTCGTAAAACCGGCCGTAAAGCGCGACTGTCGTAAAAGGTGCCGTAAAGCGCGACTGTCGTAAAACCGGCCGTAAAGCGCGACTGTCGTAAAAGGTGCCGTAAAGCGCGACTGTCGTAAAACCGGCCGTAAAGCGCGACTGTCGTAAAACCAGCCGTAAAGCGCGACTGTCGTAAAAGGTGCCGTAAAGCGCGACTGTCGTAAAACCGGCCGTAAAGCGCGACTGTCGTAAAAGGTGCCGTAAAGCGCGACTGTCGTAAAAGGTGCCGTAAAGCGCGACTGTCGTAAAACCGGCCGTAAAGCGCGACTGTCGTAAAACCGGCCGTAAAGCGCGACTGTCGTAAAAGGTGCCGTAAAGCGCGACTGTCGTAAAAGGTGCCGTAAAGCGCGACTGTCGTAAAAGGTGCCGTAAAGCGCGACTGTCGTAAAACCGGCCGTAAAGCGCGACTGTCGTAAAAGGTGCCGTAAAGCGCGACTGTCGTAAAAAGGTGCCGTAAAGCGCGACTGTCGTAAAACCGGCCGTAAAGCGCGACTGTCGTAAAAGGTGCCGTAAAGCGCGACTGTCGTAAAACCGGCCGTAAAGCGCGACTGTCGTAAAAGGTGCCGTAAAGCGCGACTGTCGTAAAACCGGCCGTAAAGCGCGACTGTCGTGAAAGGTGCCGTAAAGCGCGACTGTCGTAAAACCGGCCGTAAAGCGCGACTGTCGTAAAACCGGCCGTAAAGCGCGACTGTCGTAAAACCGGCCGTAAAGCGCGACTATCGTAAAACCGGCCGTAAAGCGCGACTGTCGTAAAACCGGCCGTAAAGCGCGACTGTCGTAAAACCGGCCGTAAAGCGCGACTGTCGTAAAACCGGCCGTAAAGCGCGACTGTCGTAAAACCGGCCGTAAAGCGCGACTGTCGTAAAAGGTGCCGTAAAGCGCGACTGTCGTAAAACCGGCCGTAAAGCGCGACTGTCGTAAAAGGTGCCGTAAAGCGCGACTGTCGTAAAACCGGCCGTAAAGCGCGACTGTCGTGAAAGGTGCCGTAAAGCGCGACTGTCGTAAAACCGGCCGTAAAGCGCGACTGTCGTAAAACCGGCCGTAAAGCGCGACTGTCGTAAAACCGGCCGTAAAGCGCGACTGTCGTAAAACCGGCCGTAAAGCGCGACTGTCGTAAAACCGGCCGTAAAGCGCGACTGTCGTAAAAGGTGCCGTAAAGCGCGACTGTCGTGAAAGGTGCCGTAAAGCGCGACTGTCGTAAAACCGGCCGTAAAGCGCGACTGTCGTAAAAGGTGCCGTAAAGCGCGACTGTCGTAAAAGGTGCCGTAAAGCGCGACTGTCGTAAAACCGGCCGTAAAGCGCGACTGTCGTAAAACCGGCCGTAAAGCGCGACTGTCGTAAAACCGGCCGTAAAGCGCGACTGTCGTAAAAGGTGCCGTAAAGCGCGACTGTCGTAAAAGGTGCCGTAAAGCGCGACTGTCGTGAAAGGTGCCGTAAAGCGCGACTGTCGTAAAACCGGCCGTAAAGCGCGACTGTCGTAAAACCGGCCGTAAAGCGCGACTGTCGTAAAAAGGTGCCGTAAAGCGCGACTGTCGTAAAACCGGCCGTAAAGCGCGACTGTCGTAAAACCGGCCGTAAAGCGCGACTGTCGTAAAAGGTGCCGTAAAGCGCGACTGTCGTAAAACCGGCCGTAAAGCGCGACTGTCGTAAAAGGTGCCGTAAAGCGCGACTGTCGTAAAACCGGCCGTAAAGCGCGACTGTCGTAAAAGGTGCCGTAAAGCGCGACTGTCGTAAAACCGGCCGTAAAGCGCGACTGTCGTAAAACCGGCCGTAAAGCGCGACTGTCGTAAAACCGGCCGTAAAGCGCGACTGTCGTAAAACCGGCCGTAAAGCGCGACTGTCGTAAAAGGTGCCGTAAAGCGCGACTGTCGTAAAACCGGCCGTAAAGCGCGACTGTCGTAAAAGGTGCCGTAAAGCGCGACTGTCGTAAAACCGGCCGTAAAGCGCGACTGTCGTAAAACCGGCCGTAAAGCGCGACTGTCGTAAAAGGTGCCGTAAAGCGCGACTGTCGTAAAACCGGCCGTAAAGCGCGACTATCGTAAAACCGGCCGTAAAGCGCGACTGTCGTAAAACCGGCCGTAAAGCGCGACTGTCGTAAAACCGGCCGTAAAGCGCGACTGTCGTAAAACCGGCCGTAAAGCGCGACTGTCGTAAAAGGTGCCGTAAAGCGCGACTGTCGTAAAAAGGTGCCGTAAAGCGCGACTGTCGTAAAACCGGCCGTAAAGCGCGACTGTCGTAAAAGGTGCCGTAAAGCGCGACTGTCGTAAAAGGTGCCGTAAAGCGCGACTGTCGTAAAACCGGCCGTAAAGCGCGACTGTCGTGAAAGGTGCCGTAAAGCGCGACTGTCGTAAAACCGGCCGTAAAGCGCGACTGTCGTAAAACCGGCCGTAAAGCGCGACTGTCGTAAAAGGTGCCGTAAAGCGCGACTGTCGTAAAACCGGCCGTAAAGCGCGACTGTCGTGAAAGGTGCCGTAAAGCGCGACTGTCGTAAAACCGGCCGTAAAGCGCGACTATCGTAAAACCGGCCGTAAAGCGCGACTGTCGTAAAACCGGCCGTAAAGCGCGACTGTCGTAAAACCGGCCGTAAAGCGCGACTGTCGTAAAAGGTGCCGTAAAGCGCGACTGTCGTAAAAGGTGCCGTAAAGCGCGACTGTCGTAAAAGGTGCCGTAAAGCGCGACTGTCGTAAAACCGGCCGTAAAGCGCGACTGTCGTAAAAGGTGCCGTAAAGCGCGACTGTCGTAAAAAGGTGCCGTAAAGCGCGACTGTCGTAAAACCGGCCGTAAAGCGCGACTGTCGTAAAAGGTGCCGTAAAGCGCGACTGTCGTAAAAGGTGCCGTAAAGCGCGACTGTCGTAAAACCGGCCGTAAAGCGCGACTGTCGTAAAAGGTGCCGTAAAGCGCGACTGTCGTAAAACCGGCCGTAAAGCGCGACTGTCGTGAAAGGTGCCGTAAAGCGCGACTGTCGTAAAACCGGCCGTAAAGCGCGACTGTCGTAAAACCGGCCGTAAAGCGCGACTGTCGTAAAACCGGCCGTAAAGCGCGACTGTCGTAAAAGGTGCCGTAAAGCGCGACTGTCGTAAAACCGGCCGTAAAGCGCGACTGTCGTGAAAGGTGCCGTAAAGCGCGACTGTCGTAAAACCGGCCGTAAAGCGCGACTGTCGTAAAACCGGCCGTAAAGCGCGACTGTCGTAAAAGGTGCCGTAAAGCGCGACTGTCGTAAAACCGGCCGTAAAGCGCGACTGTCGTAAAAGGTGCCGTAAAGCGCGACTGTCGTAAAACCGGCCGTAAAGCGCGACTGTCGTAAAAGGTGCCGTAAAGCGCGACTGTCGTAAAACCGGCCGTAAAGCGCGACTGTCGTAAAACCGGCCGTAAAGCGCGACTGTCGTAAAACCGGCCGTAAAGCGCGACTGTCGTAAAACCGGCCGTAAAGCGCGACTATCGTAAAACCGGCCGTAAAGCGCGACTGTCGTAAAACCGGCCGTAAAGCGCGACTGTCGTAAAACCGGCCGTAAAGCGCGACTGTCGTAAAACCGGCCGTAAAGCGCGACTGTCGTAAAACCGGCCGTAAAGCGCGACTGTCGTAAAAGGTGCCGTAAAGCGCGACTGTCGTAAAACCGGCCGTAAAGCGCGACTGTCGTAAAAGGTGCCGTAAAGCGCGACTGTCGTAAAACCGGCCGTAAAGCGCGACTGTCGTAAAACCGGCCGTAAAGCACGACTGTCGTAAAAGGTGCCGTAAAGCGCGACTGTCGTAAAAGGTGCCGTAAAGCGCGACTGTCGTAAAACCGGCCGTAAAGCGCGACTGTCGTAAAAGGTGCCGTAAAGCGCGACTGTCGTAAAACCGGCCGTAAAGCGCGACTGTCGTAAAAGGTGCCGTAAAGCGCGACTGTCGTAAAAGGTGCCCTAAAGCGCGACTGTCGTAAAACCGGCCGTAAAGCGCGACTGTCGTAAAACCGGCCGTAAAGCGCGACTGTCGTAAAAGGTGCCGTAAAGCGCGACTGTCGTAAAAGGTGCCGTAAAGCGCGACTGTCGTAAAACCGGCCGTAAAGCGCGACTGTCGTAAAACCGGCCGTAAAGCGCGACTGTCGTAAAAGGTGCCGTAAAGCGCGACTGTCGTAAAAGGTGCCGTAAAGCGCGACTGTCGTAAAACCGGCCGTAAAGCGCGACTGTCGTAAAAGGTGCCGTAAAGCGCGACTGTCGTAAAAGGTGCCGTAAAGCGCGACTGTCGTAAAAGGTGCCGTAAAGCGCGACTGTCGTAAAACCGGCCGTAAAGCGCGACTGTCGTAAAACCGGCCGTAAAGCGCGACTGTCGTAAAAAGGTGCCGTAAAGCGCGACTGTCGTAAAAGGTGCCGTAAAGCGCGACTGTCGTAAAAGGTGCCGTAAAGCGCGACTGTCGTAAAACCGGCCGTAAAGCGCGACTGTCGTAAAACCGGCCGTAAAGCGCGACTGTCGTAAAAGGTGCCGTAAAGCGCGACTGTCGTAAAAGGTGCCGTAAAGCGCGACTGTCGTAAAAGGTGCCGTAAAGCGCGACTGTCGTAAAACCGGCCGTAAAGCGCGACTGTCGTAAAAGGTGCCGTAAAGCGCGACTGTCGTAAAACCGGCCGTAAAGCGCGACTGTCGTAAAAGGCCCTAGGTAGGTTCTAGATACAGTTCTAGGTCTAGTTCTAGGTGCGTTCTAGGTATGTTCTAGATCTAGTTCCGCACACTGAATATGGTCTGGGTGTGGTCTAGATTACGTTATAGGTGCGTTCTAGACTGCGTTCTAGACTGCGTTCTACGCATGTTCTGGGTTACGCTCTAAGTTTGTCCTAGAGCGCGTTCTAGGTACGTTCTAGATTGTGTTCCAGGCGCGTTCTAGAGCGCGTTCTAGATATGTTCTACATTGCGTTCTAGGTACGTTCTAGATTGCGTTCTAGGTGCGTTCTAGAGCGCGTTCTAGAGTGCGTTCTAGGTGTGTTCTAGAACGCGTTCTAGATTGCGTTCTAGGTGTGTCCTAGATTGCGTTCTAGGTGTGTTCTAGATTGCGTTCTAGGTGTGTTCTAGAGCGCGTTATGGAGCGCGTTATAGCTATGTTCTAGATTCCGTTCTAGGTGGGCGCTAGATTGTGTTCTAGGCACGTTCTAGACTCTAAATTTCGTTCTAGATTGCTTTGTATTGGGCTCTAGATTTGCGTTCTAGGTGCGTTCTAGACATGTTCTAGACTCTACGAATCTTTGTAGATTGTGTTCTAGGTGTGTTCTGGGTTCCGTTCTAGATACAGTTCTAGGTACGTTCCAGAATGTTATGTTCTGTATATGTACTAGATATGTATTAAGTATGCTTCCGGATACGGTTCTAGGTATGGCTCTATGTTATATAGAATTATGTATAATACATATTCATAATATATAATACATACAATATATAATTCTATATAATCTATATAATACTATATATAAAGTATATATTCTATTTACAAATATTAATTAGTTTCACTCCAAGTATGAATTGAATTTGGCTGCTCAGTCATGCAACAAGCCGGTCCTTCATCTGAATGGATGTGCTTGCTTGAATGCTTGCCAGTGCCTGATGGCTGGAAGGCAAATGAAACTTTCCCTCACAAAACTGTGCAGTGGTATCATGGGTTGACTGGCAAAAAATAATGTATTTTCCTATGCCCGTTTGAGTTACTGATGATTATTTTCAGATTCAGAATAGAAGCATAAATTGTCAAAGCAAAATACCAGGTGAGAATTCTCTGAGGAAGAAGGAAAAGCCAGGCGTTTTTATAATCCCTAAAAGTTTGTGTTTTGAAGAATCCAAACATAAACTTAACTCTTGAGCATTTATGTTTATACAATTCATTGTACTCACAGGAAATAACATTAGGAATTGATTACTGCTGGTATCACCCCCTTCATAGCTGTGTGGACTAAGTTGATTCCAGTCATGTACAGAACTTGTGGCATTTTACTTCTTCAATTGTAATTGTTGTCCCAACCTCAATTTGAACCTGAAATGTCACCAGACTATCCTTTTTAGGTTAAAATAGAAAATAAAATATTGGAGCCTTTTGACTTCAGTAGTCTAACTCTGCTGAGTTTTCAGGATCCATCTGTAAATTAGTTTGGCTTTCAGCTTCCACTGTCCATAACATGTTCACTGTTCATAATTTTAACTTCAGACAGGGAACTGATGTTCAGGCAAAAATGGATGGTTTAACACATAGCTCTAGATATAGCTCTAGATATAGCTCTAGATATATAGAATTAGATATAATATATATTAATAATATATAATATATAAAATATATAATTATATATAACAATAGATATAATATTATCTATAAAGTATATATTCTATATAAGATATATTTCTATGAATACTATATATTTATATACATATTTTCAACTGCTTCTCAGATGAAAATGATTCAAGAACACTCCTCTTTCCAGACCAGTGACAAAATTGGATTTTCAGCAGAACAAAACACATGTGAGCTCTCAGGTGGGGAGCTCCTGAGTCCTGAGCCCCCAGCTGATTCCAGTGCTGCCTTCTGTCTAATCCCAGCCTGTGTTGGCAACCTGCCCTCCCATTTCAGCAGAAATTCAGAGAGGTGAGCTGGAATCACTGGGCACAGCACAGTGGCTGGAGCTAATCAGCCTGTTCCATAGAGAAACCAGCTCTAGCAGAGTTATTCTGCTCCTGTGGTGTGCTCAGCTGGGCTGAGGTGAATCAGTCTGTTTGAATGGATTGCCTGGGAGCATCATGCAGTAATAGTCTCAAAGTGCATTGTCACCATATCCTTACCTGCTCAAGGAAAATTCCCTGGAGCTTTGAGTGCTAAGAACATGGAGTGCATGGAGGAATGGTTTCCTTCAGGCTCTCTGGTTTCCCAATATGTTTTTGGTGGCGACTGGTTCATGGAGAGGATGAGAAACAAGTATGATGTTCTATAGAAGAAGGTTTATTAGTTCTGTTGGTCTCTGACTATATTTCTGTTATTCATCTGTTTTAGTTAGTAATTGGACAGGTCACCTGTGCATAGGACTGGGAGTTGTTATAACTCCTCTAGGTGAGGCTGTAGCATGTTTCTTCAATCCTTGGCATAGAGAGGAGTCAATACCATGTTATTTAATGGAGGCTGAAGAGTGTTTGTGCTCCTAAAGTATTTGAGACAAGGAAGATCCTGTCCATAGTGATTTGATAAAGGACAGGGATCCTACCCTTTCTGTCTGTCAGTGCTGACTCACATGTGTTTGTTATTTGCACCATACCACTGCCTGTGTAGCTCTTAAGACCCCCTTAGGCATCCAGACACAGTCTGTATCTCAAACAGCCTAAAAATTCAATGATGGGATGAATTCTTTTGGAGACTATTTTTCTCTTATTAGGTTCCTATCTCAAGTGAACAAACTGCTTGATTTACAGCACTGTTGTTTGAGAGGTTCCCTTGTGTAGCTGAAGATTCGTGTAATTGCTACTTTGCAGCAAATAAAAAACATTTCTCTGGTTCAAACTGCAATTTGACTATTTCTGCTGTGTAGAGCCCATTATCAGAGCCTTGATGAGGCGCAGAACAGATTTGGATGAAAATGATGAGATTTGGATGAAATGGCCCTCCATCAGGGCAGGCTACAAAGATCCTCCTCTTTGAGGTATTGGCCCTTTTGATGCATAAAATGCATGAAAATTTGCTTGAAAAGTGCAAGTTGATGAGTAAAAGAGAATTCACAGTAATTGTAGTGAAATGAAAAAAGAAAACTAGGCAAAAGCATTGGAAAGAATATGTTTAATTGCATGTAGTTACTTGATGTGGGTTTCAGTCAGGGAAAAAAGGAGAAAGGAACATGCTAAATAGCGCTGGTGTGGCAATTACTCTTTGATGATTTTCTCAAATGACTGAACTTTGTGTATTATTAAAAAAAATAAAGATACAGCAACAACAAAAACAAAAAAAAAAAAAAAACCCAACCAGGAAAACCACACACACTACTTTATGTTGTAAGAACTTTGCTGTATCAGTCAAAATGCTCTGCCACGTCTTTCACCTCATGATTTTTGCATGTATAGACAAAATAAACTTTGTTTCCTGGTAATGCTGTGTCAACATGCTAGGTGGGATGCAAGTTTAATAGTTTTAACTATCAGGGTGTGAGTTAAAACATTGCCTGGGTTATCTGATAGCCTAAGCACTTTGAGATGGAGCTTCTCAGTTGAACAATTTTTTGACATGCCAGGTTTGCTGACAAACAAATCTGAACAAGTTGCAGTCTGGTGAAATAAAAATACAAGAGAAGCAGAAATAGAGGTCCAATAGAGGTGGGACAAGGTTCCTAGCACTAATTCAAATGGTTTTGTCTCTAAACAAGTAATCAGACTGTGGTGGTGTTTGAGGGTCCCCAGGACAAGGGAAAAAATGACATCTGATAATACCTCATCTTCCCTGAGGAGGCTTCCAGTAAGGAAAGGACAAATGCGGGAGTCTGGGGCTTCCCTTCTGGGAAATTGAAAATCGAGGAAGAAAACTAGATAGGGACAAAGAAAACTGATGCTATCCTTCTGATAACAGAACTGAAGTCATAAATGAATTTAGGACTGGTTCTCAGCATCTTTTAGGATTCTGTCAATGCACCTGTGACTGAGACTGGCAGTGATTTTCCCAGGTACAAAAGTACAACTTCATTTCAATGTGAAGGATTAGTCAAGGTCCAGCGGTATTTTGCTTGGGAAAAAATTCTGCCTGCTATATCTGCACCAGAACAGGCTTATTGGTGGAATTCTTTTCTGCAGATGTGGCAATTTTGGGGGGGGGCTGTTTTTGGTCCTAATCTGGATTATTTCTTCTGGTTTTTGTGATAACTTTCACAGATAGGCAGGTAACTGGTAGTATTCTCCCAGTCTAAGTAGGTTTCTAGGAAAATGGAGTAGTAATAAAAAAGTAGGCATAGCAAGCTAAGGAAAGAAAAGACCTGTAGCCTTTTTTTTTATTTCACTGTGATGGAACACCACTCAGCTGAGTAGGGAAATATTGTCCAGTTCAGACTGTAATTGAGTAGAATCTGGCTTATTTGGGGCTGAACACAAAAGTGAGGATAAATCAAGGAATTAACAAGACCAAGAGAACAGACTCTACTTTCCAAATCCCAGAGTGCCAGTGCTGGAAAGTTTATTGTAATGGAATTTCAAGCCAGGATTTCCAGGCTCAGGAGGTTTAGTTATTTTGGATGCATTTCAGATCAGCAGTGCCTGCTTGGCATGCTGTCTGCTCCTGTTGCAGCATTTAGTTTTGTGACAGGTTCTGTGTGAGAAACAAGAATGGCCCATATCAGCACACCTTGGCAGCTTTATTTCAGCTGTAGCATTTTCAAGGAGAAGTTCCACAGCTGTTATTCCTTGTAACCCTGGGCCGGTGTCTTTGCTTGAAATGGTTGAAAAGGACGTGCAAACTGAAGGCTCTTCCCCATAGAAAGGTGTCAGCTCAGCTGCTGTCGCTCCCAACGTGTGCAGAGTTACAAACACAGAGCCCTGGGGCAGCAATGCCATCAGCTGGCAGTTCAGCAGTTATAATTTACCACAGGGGATGGAATGGTTTTTTTGTGAGGGTTATCTTAGCAAGGCGCTCACTGGGGGACCCATCTGTTTCTGCTCATGTGCTTCCAAGGGTGACGTTTGCTAGCAGGGCCAAAAACCCCCCGGGAAACTGCATGTGAGCACAGTTCTCAGGCGTAACCCATTGTAACTACATTTCCTCCTGTCTGTGATCTGCAGAACTCATCTGATAGGGAGTTTCTTTCCCAGTACTTTGGGTGAGTAGACTCACTAAATCCTGCTTCCTCTGTTTCTGCACTAGGGTTCATCCAGCACTGAGTACTGTGGGAATGCGTAAAATCAGAGGGGTTTGGGAAAGCTGCAAAAGGCAGGCCTCAGAGACAGCAGAACTGTGATCAGAGCTGAGCAGCAGCCATGAGATTGGTCAGCAGAAAAACTATTTAAACTGTGGAAAAGCAAGAACAAATGGAACAATGGTCTGTGTATTAACACTTGCCTAGAATAACTCCCTAAGCTACAGAAAGTTTATCTAGCAAGATATTAGGAAGTTCTAGGCTTAATACTGGAGCTCTGTGCATTGTGTTTAAGGCTCACAAGCAGGTATTGTATTTGAAATAAGCAAGCATTGTTTAACCAAAGGTACCTGTGCTTACAGTGGTTGGATAGAGCTACTGTCAATGTGCTTTTGCTTTGTGTGATTGGGCAAAAAACTGATAAAGTGAGTTGTGACATTGAGTTCTCGGTCTGCTGCCTGGGATGTGAGCTGGTGGCATCTTCCCATTGCCGTAACCATGGAATGAGGCTGATGCTGGAAAATCAAACGGCTCAAGGCAGTTCCCAGCAGCCCTGCCCTGTTTGTGATTTGTGCACAGACCCCTGCCAGTGTCAAGTACTTGGCACAGAGCTATGGTGAGAGGCACTGTGAAACTCCTGATCTCCTGCCTTCCTGCTTCCTCCCCATTTCCCTGATCCCTGAAAGCGTTTAGCCATGACAGCACTTCTCTTCACTTTAGCCATGACAGCACTGCACTTCATGTCCTAACAAGTGTTGGTTGCACAGAGGTAGTGCTGAAACTGTTGATGGTGCTGTTATTAGATGACCCCTGACACCAACTAACTGAGAAACTGGACACCATGAATTTCCCATTTCTCCTGAAATCACTTTCTTTCAGAAACCGCTGCACAGTCTTCCACACAACGCATTACTTAAAGGCAGAGATGAGAATTCAGGGAGTGGGGTCTGACTTCCAGCTGAGGTAATTGTGCAAGGCTACTGCCAGGGAAGAAGCGAGGCAATCCTCACTGGATTGAAAGCTGCCTCACAGTGAGCAACCCCTGAACCTGGAGAGAACATCTGAGTGCTTGTTAGGCTGCTGAGAGTTGGGTCTGACAGCTGCTCCTTGTGTGCATAAAGACACAGAAAGCACACAGTCCTGAGGAAGGGAAAGTTGGATGTTAATTGGCTCCGAGTGACTTCTGGTGCCAGGAATGCTCAGTATGGGATGATGCTGGGGATGTAAATGGCAGGAGAGAATTAATTGCATATTGTGAGTGAGGAAGGACTATGGTGCTCAGAAATGAGTTTAGCTTGTTTTGTTGGTTTTCTGGTAATTTTTCTACTTTGGGTTAATTTTGTGGTAGTGATTACGCCTAAATGTTTTTCTAAGTCTGAAATTAGTACTGTGGTTATCTGTTGAAAAAGTTCTTAGTCTCTTATCAGGTTGTTTTTGTATATATATATTTGTATATATTTATTTAAATTAAATAAATATAAGTAAAAAAATATGATACAGAAAATATATATCTATTATTATATTAGAAGGTATTCTCTCTACTATATATAATATCTATGAATAAAATAAATAAAAATATCCATATAAATATCATTAAATTTTGAAAAATAAATTTACTTCCTAAATTTTAAATCTGGTTCAAATAAAGGGGTGTCCTTGGTTTTTATTTGGTTAGAGGCAGGAGTTTTATTTTAAATAATATAAGTAATATAGAAATGTGGATCTTAAGATAGAAATATATAATAAATATATAAAGAGAAATTGCTAAAGTATGAATATAAATTTATATATAAATATATGTAAGTAATATGAAGAGTTGTAGTATAGAATATAAATAACATTATATGGGAATATAAATATAAAAATATGTAAATATAGTTTAAAAGAAAGGGAATGTTTTGGCTTTTATTTAAGTAGAGGCAGGGGTTTTATTTTGAATATTATAAGTGTTAGAGAAGTAAAAATCTTGACGCAGAAATATTTAATCAATGCATAAAAATATGTATAAAATATATAAATAACTACTCGCATCAGATGTAATATAGAATATAAATTTATTTATAACTTGACATTGGTAAAGATAAATGTATAAGTAAGCAATAGACATTAATATACATTATAAATACAAATATGAATATAAAAATCAGACATTAGGATAAAACATATTTAAATATTTTTTAAAAGAAAGGGTTGGGGTCTTTTTTATTATTGGGTTAGAGGCAGGGTTTTTATTTTAAATAATATTAATGTAGATATTATTGTTATATATTTCTAAATATTGAGATATAAAATCAAGATATAAATATATATATATAAACACAAAATGTAAGTAAATATAAATAATAGGAAGAGATGTAATGGAGAATACAAATAAGAGTATACATTAGTATACATTTTAAATGTAAAAGTGAATATGAACCTGAAAAACAGAATTTAAAAAAATATTTAAATACAGTTGAGAAGACTGAGGTTCTTTTTGGCTTTAATGTGGGTAGAGGCAGGGGTTTTATTTTAAATAATGTAAGTGTTACAGATGTAAAAATCCTAACACAGAAAGATATAATAAATATATAAAGATATGAATAAAAGTATATAAAAATATAAGGAATAGGAACACATGTAACATAGAATATAAATTTATAAATAAATCGCTAAATATAAATGCAAAATCGATCATACATCAGTAAACATTTTAAATATAAATTTGAAAAATTTTTTTCTAAAAAATTTAAATACAGTTGAGATGAAAGGGGGTTTTATTTGCCATGTATGGGGTAGAGGCAGGGGTTTTATTTTGAGTACTGTGAGTGTTACAGAAGTAAAAATCCTAACAGAAATATATACTTACTATGTAAAAATATGTATAAACATATAAAAATAAATTTAAGTTTTAGGGATATATGCAATATGGAATAGAAATGTATTCATAAAAACAAATGTATAAATGGACAGTGTACATCAATATACATTGTAAATAGAAATGTGAATATTAATATGAAAAAAATATTTTTTTAAATATTTAATTTTTTTTTTAAGAAATTGTTGAGGTTTTGTTTTGTTTTATCCTCTTAGATTAGAGGCAGAAGTGTTTTTTTCCTCTTCCCGGTTGTTTTGGGGCATTTATTTCAGAGCAGTTTTCGGCGGGGATCGCCCCTGTTCTTTTTTGCCGCCTTTGCTGCCCGCAGCCCCGAGGCGCGCTGCGCCCCCGGCTGGGTCGGGCGGCAGTGCTGCCGCCTTGTGGGCAGAGCGCGGTGCTGCAGCCCTGCACCGAGAGGCCGCCACCTTGGGAGTGGCGCGTCGCGGATGTCGCGGACTTTTAATTGACCTTCTCAACAGGGCGGCGAAAAGGGCGGGGAAGTGGAGGACCGGGGTGGATGTCACTGGACTGCCTGCATGGAATACCGACCCCGGCGCGGCCCCGGTGGTATTTTCTGTGACGTTTCAAGTGTACCCGACACATGCTGTGGTCTCAGCGGCGCCGCGGGCGGGCGTATTTCGGCGGGTTTGTGACAGGCATGTGGGTAAACGCCTCGCTGTGCCGGGGTCCTCTCACGGCCGCTTTCCCGCCCTGAGGGAGCCGAGCCGGGCCGAATTGTTCCGAAGAGCCGAAGAGCCGAGTGTGGCCGAAAACAGCCGAGTTTCACCGAAGAGCCGAGTGTGGCCGAACACAGCCGACTTGAGACGAAGAGCCGAGTGTAGCCGAACACAGCCGACTTGAGACGAAGAGCCGATGATAGCCGAGTGTAACCGATAGCCGACTGTAGCCGACATTGGCCGCATTTAGACAAAGAGCCGAATATGACCGACTTTAGCCCAACCGGGCCGAGTTCAGCCGAAGAGCCGGAAAAGCCGAATTTAGACGAAAAGCCGAACCGAAACGATTTTAGACCTAAGCCGAACCAAGCCTAATTTAGCCGAGTTTATTTAAACAGAACCGAACGACGCCGCAGCGCTCTGCCTGCAGAGCGCCGGTGCAGACGGCAGGGGGTGGTGTATAAAGCGAGTATAAAATATCAACTGTATATAAGAAGGAATAAAAAGCTCTGTGTCATGTGCAGCAGTAGAAAATTTCAGGCTCCCAGGGAATAAATAGTTTTCTTTCAATCATTATAGTTTTGGGGTTTTTTTTACTCCCAGGTAGCCTGAAAGTTACTACTGCTGCTTTTTGATTCTAAAGCTAGGAAGGAAAACCAAGATTACAAATACAAGAAAAAGAAAGGGAAAGGGAAGGGGAAAAAAAGGAAAAAAAAAAGGAAAGGAAAGGAAAGAAAGCAGGAGAGCAGAAGGGAAGGGAAGGGAAAGGGGTGAAAAACAGCGTTAAAAAAAGAAAAAGAGTTGGAGGGAAAAAGAGAGGGCATTCGGGAGGAGCGGTCCTGCCTCAGGTCCTTCCCCGGCCTGGGACGAAGGACCCGTTTGATGCCCGGGAGGGACTGCAGCTCCCGGTGGCGGGGGACGGAGCCGTGGCTGTCAGCCCGAGACTCCAACTCCCGGCAGGCCCTGCTGCCGGCGCGGCGTGTGACGCAACAGCTATCGCGGCACATGAGTGGCTACCAGCCCGAGACTCCAACTCCCGGCAGGCCCTGCTGCCGGCGCGGCGTGTGACGCAACGGCCGACGCTGCCCGGCATTTTTCTCTAAATCGGCAGTAAATACAGCTGAGTAAAATTAGCTTGGTTTTCTTCCTTCTTTTTTAACTGAATTGTTTTTATTAAAAATCCTATTTGAATATGTAGAAAAAGTGGGGATGTCCCGTAATATATCCTAGCTTTTCTTGTTTATAGGGTGCTCAGAAAACATGCGTCCCTTAGAGTCCCTCAGAAAGGTTCTCAGTGCGATCTCTACCAAGGTATGTATTTACTAATAAGTGATCCCTTTAGATATTTGCCTGTGTACCTTTTCCTGTAATTGAGAGCTTGCGTTCTGTGGGTTTTATGATAAATCTGTAAAACATGTAAGAATGCTTTTGCAAGTCTGAATCGTTGAAGGCAGCAGTAAGTGGATTTAGAGCCTGTTCTTGACCAGACAACGGGAAAAAGTGTGACTTTGATGCTGAACTTGTTTTTTTCATTTTTCATTTGACTTGTCTGGAATGATTTAGGAATAGAGAGAACTAGAAAAAGAGAGAAATAGAATTGATTATTGAGCACTCCTCAAATGCTCACCACGATTCAGTGTAGAGCCGAAGTGAAGGGTGATGGAACAGAGCTCTGTGCTTTAGAAGGAAATAAATTTAAACCTGACCTCCGCACAGAGTCTCACTAACTTCTTTTGTTTTAAAATACAAAATATGATTAGGAAGTGTTGGAAGTTAGTGTTTTGGGAAAGAAACGGCAGTTCCACAGAACATTCCATTTAACAGAGGCTCTAGGAAGGATTCATGTTGTAACTGCTGTCACTGCAATCAGTTGGTGGTTCAGCCTTGAAATGTGCACTTGCCCTTCTATAAAGCACTGTTTTGTTTGCCTTTCAGTGCTATGAGTCTTGATAAATTGGAGAAGAGCCCAAGAGAAATTTTTCATCCCTTGATATAAAAGGTAGGAAGTGACTTTTTTTGGTTTGGTTCTTTTTCTTTATTATTTCCTGGAAATAATAGGTACTACTGGTTTGTTTCTTCCAGTAGCAGATGAGAACAATAGCAGTAGTAATAGTAAAAATAATAATAGAAATAATAATAATAGCAATGTAATACTACCTAAACTGTCTTTATCCATTGAACTGGCCATTTCAAATCAAAACTTCTAAACACAAATCAAACCATCATCCTCGTAGAATCTTTCACAGCAGTGGGCTATAGATCCTGGTTTTGTTGACAGGATTTATTGGTTCTGGAAGAGCAAGAGGGAAGTACAAGCCTAACTACTTCTAGCTCACAGACCCATCCAGTGAATACTGCTTTGTGTTTTGGTGGGCTTGTGATGACTTTGAAATCAATTGCTCATTCCAGTAAAAAAAATTAATGTTTTTTTGAACCTGACAGCAGAAATAACTTTAGGCACCAACTTAATAATAACAGATCACCAATTTAAGTTCATAATTTTATGCTGTACTATCAAAGTTTAAAGGTAAATTTTTACTTATTAGGAGATGGTATAAAGTGTATGTTCCAATGTGTTGGATGTATGCAAAGGTACATACGTACCCGAAAGTCCTTAGAGGAAACAAATTTTTACGTCTGCTGTTTGATTGTTTATCATACAATATTTGGTTTTATTTCCCAGGGATCGGTGAATTTTAACTTTGGAGTCCTCTGTGCTAAGGATGCTCAGCCTACAGATGATGAAATGTTCAGTAATGGTGAGTTTTTCACCTTCTCTTTAATTGCTATGCTGATCTGAATAAGAAAAAAACAAAAGCAAGAGAAAAAAAAAAGGATGGTTTATTATTTTTTACGCTGTTACGTTTGTTTCCTCAGTATTTGCTGCAGCTCTGCGAACCCAAGCTTTGGGTTCCTTCTGTCCCACTGGGAGTTGCCCAGTTTGGTTGCATCTGGTGAAATTCACCCTGAGACCTTACAGAACTAGCTCAAACTATGTGAGAGCCATTTGCAGTTCTCTCCAGACACCTGGAGAATGGGTGATGTTTCTGAGGGTCTGGCAAGTATACTTCTATCAAAACTCAGTCTGTGAAATTTCTGGGGAAAACCCTTCTGTGTCCTGAAGGGTTCAAACTCTGGTGAGGATCCAGTTATCAGGTGCTCACCTGGATGGTTCCAACTCTTAAAGTGAACACTTGTACTCTTACCCTGTAGTTTACATCTATTGTATTTTTGTTATTTTGCAAGATTTTACGGCTTTGCAAAATATTGTCATTTCACTCTTTGGAACCTCTCAGATCGTTCTTTGGTGCAGCACCATCCCATGGGACACTTGGCTGCCGTCCTGAAGGGGTTGGTCGCTAGAATTGTAAATCCTGGAGAGTTTATAAGTCTTCTGTCCCCAGGGAGGTATCATGCTTTGTTTCCTTTTGTTCTGTTTGTTAGGCGCTGCTTCTCGTTGCAAGTATGAATTTCAAACTACCCTGTTCTTATTTTAACTGTTTTCCTGGTTCTCTCCCTACGGCAGGGAAAGACTCTCGTATCCTTGTCGTCGGGCTCGGTGCTGTCCAAGAAGATGCAGAGACTAAAAAAATCATAAGAAGCAAAATACGATTGCAGGGAAAAGAAGCTGGAGAGAACAGAAGGTGATATTGTTACCCTTACCCTGTATTAGAAACATCCGCTGTGCTTTGATGCTGGCAGCTGCCAGGGGCTTGTTAGCTCTTTGTAGGCAGGTGTAGGTGTTCACTTGTAGGTTTTTTCTCTGGACAAGTCAATTCAAACTTTGCTAAGCTTATATTTGCAAATTACTCTCTAGCACAGTCCAGCATGACATTTTTGAATGTTGTAAAAATACCATGTTACTTGGAAATTGCTAATGATGAGAAGCTTTAGGGAAAAATAAGATGTCAGGGTTGGGAGATGTGAGAAGAATTTTGAGGGGATGTTAGACTGAAATAAAGCACACTTGAAGCTGGACTGGCATGCTGGCAGATCCCCTATTAAACAGTAGTGCTGAGATTAGCCTGGGGGTTGCCCATTGTTTCTGTAGAAATAAATGTTTTCTGGTCTTCAGAAGTAAGCTGCTTTGAAAAGCTGGAAGGCACAGCATAGTGACAATCCGTGTGCTTCGCATTAAAAATAGATTTCAGAAGGGTCCTAGGCTTTTGTCTTTTCCTAGAAGTCGATGTAATCCTATTGAGGAGTTTTTAATTCTGTGTTGCCATGTCATCCATCAGAGCCCTGTCGTACTAATCGTCATACAGATGCAAAACAAAAAATCAGACCCTGTCCCAACCACTTAGAGCCCAGAACACGATTTCCTCAGGCTGCCATTTGTGTGCCATCGGTACTCACCACAGATGGGAGCTGGGGATTGTTGCACCCATTGGGAACAAACCGCTTCTCGTCACACAGAAATGGAATTGGGACGACGCCTCAGCCAGCCCCTCTCTCCTGAATCTGCAGCAGAGCAGTTCCAGTCCATGCGGGCACGTGTAATCCAGCTCCTGATGATCTGAGCACACGGAGCAGCGCTCAGCTGCTGTGGGGGGCTCAGGGAAGGCAGAGTGTGCATTGTCATCTTCCTGAACCTACAGACGCGAATCAAAGTGAGAAGCCACAGGGTGGAAATCAGTCGCATATATGCTAAATAAAACTTGCAGGTTTTTTTTAAGAATTGTTTTTGCTTGTTCTTTGTTGTGCTTCTGTGCTTAGAAAACCTCCCTTTAAAATCAGTTCAGTCCATCAGTTGAACCTTTGTTTGCAGACTCTCACTGAGCAGAATTTGTTGCAGACTCAGTGCACGCTGTGCAGGCCTCCCGGGAGTGTGAGGAGCTCATGTGTGCTACTTTTTGCTTTAGGACGCTCTGAGGTATTTATTCCTTTTGGGATACATGAGGAGTATTCCCAAGAGAGGTAGTTATAAGGTATGACATTGGGAAAAAGCCTGTGTGGTTGGAATGTTGTTGCTGTCAAAAGTTAATTTTTTCTTAGTCAGTAGTTAGCTTTTTGCTTTATTTTTGTGGTATCAATATTTTATTGTTTAAAAAATTCCTTCAAAATAACTTCAGTGGTCGCCCACCAGTACCTTGTTCAGATTTGCCTATTTGCTTGTAGCTGAAATGTTCACATCTTGTTTATCATTCTATTTAAGAAACTGCTGCCCAGCCAACTAATAACTGAATATCCATCTGTCTAGGACATGGGGAGAGGATTTAGGTAATGTCTTTATTTCCAGGAAAAAGTTCCAGTGTAGTTTCTAAATAGAGGAGAAGGGGGTGAAGACTCGGGGCTCTGATGCCGTTGGGGCACCCCAAGGTCCCCAGGAGAGGGGGCCCCACTGCGGTGCGGGAGCAGGTGTGTTCTCATCTAATATTGAACAAATTATAAATATAAATATGAAAATTATAAACATGAAAATATTTTTAAAATACTTAAATAAAGCGGGTTTTCTTTACTGGTCAATAGGCAGTGTTTTGATTGTAAAAATTATAAATACAAATAATATAAAGGTAGAAATCTAAGTTTAGAAATATATAATAAATACATACAGATAAATATAAAAATTAAAAATATCAGAAAAAATTAGTTGTAGCAGTAGATATTATACATAATTTAAATAATAATTTAAATCTATTTTAAAATTTTATATATATATCATTATTAATGTAATACATCCAAAGAAACGATAAATTAAAATATGAATGTATAATTGTACAAAGTATAAATAAAAAATATTTCAGTATCCTTTAAAAGAAGGGGCTTTTTTATTTATTTGGTTAGAGACGGGGTTTTTATTTGGAATAATGGAAGTATTATAGAAGTATAAAATGAAATATAGAAATATACAGTCAATATAGAAAGATATTTGTAAAAACACGAGCGAACGACGCCTCCTTCGGCCGAACCAAGGCGAGACCGGCGGAACCTGACGGCCTCGAGCGAACCGAGGCCAGGCTTACGAGGCTGCCTGAACGGAGCCGAGCTCAGCCGAACCAAGCCCGCTGCTCTCGTGCGCGCTAATTAGCGCGAGTGTGGTCACAGCCCAATGAGCTCCTGTGCCACGCCGCGCTCCCGATCGTGTCCGTGCGATGGCCGGGCCGCCCGCGGGACGCGGCAGCAGGAGAGCCCCGAGCCGGGCGAGTTTAACGTGAGGCGGCGCCGCTTGCCCGCCGTCAGGGAGCCGAGCCGAGGCGAGCTCAGCCGAACGCGGAGAGAGCGGCTCAGAGTTGGGCCGAAGCGAGCCGAGGCGCGCGAGCGCAGGTAGCGGCTCCGAGTTCGGCCGAAGCGAGCCGAGGCGCGCCGAGCGCAGAGAGCGGCTCCGAGTTCGGCCGAAGCGAGCCGAGCCGCGCCGAGCGCAGAGAGCGGCTCCGAGTTGGGCCGAAGCGAGCCGAGCCGCGCCGAGCGCAGAGAGCAGCTCCGAGTTCGGCCGAAGAGAGCCGAGGCGCGCCGAGCGCAGAGAGCGGCTCCGA
This sequence comes from Ammospiza nelsoni, assembly GCF_027579445.1. Classification (NCBI taxonomy): domain Eukaryota; kingdom Metazoa; phylum Chordata; class Aves; order Passeriformes; family Passerellidae; genus Ammospiza; species Ammospiza nelsoni. The sequence goes on along the minus strand of NC_080646.1, from coordinate 11,221 downwards.
GTTCGGCCGAAGCGAGCCGAGCCGCGCCGGGCGCACAGAGCGGCTCCGAGTTCGGCCGAAGCGAGCCGAGGCGCGCCGAGCGCAGAGAGCGGCTCCGAGTTCGGCCGAAGAGAGCCGAGCCGCGCCGAGCGCAGAGAGCGGCTCCGAGTTCGGCCGAAGCGAGCCGAGGCGCGCCGAGCGCAGAGAGCGGCTCCGAGTTCGGCCGAAGCGAGCCGAGGCGCGCCGAGCGCAGAGAGCGGCTCCGAGTTCGGCCGAAGCGAGCCGAGCCGCGCCGAGCGCACTGATCGGCTCCGAGTTCGGCCGAAGCGAGCCGAGCCGCGCCGAGCGCAGAGAGCAGCTCCGAGTTCGGCCGAAGCGAGCCGAGCGCAGAGAGCGCAGAGAGAGGCTCCGAGTTGGGCCGAAGCGAGCCGAGGCGCGCCGAGCGCACTGATCGGCTCCGAGTTCGGCCGAAGCGAGCCGGGCCGCGCAGAGAGCGGCTCCGAGTTGGGCCGAAGCGAGCCGAGCCGCGCCGAGCGCAGAGAGTAGCTCCGAGTTCGGCCGAAGCGAGCCGAGGCGCGCCGAGCGCAGAGAGTAGCTCCGAGTTCGGCCGAAGCGAGCCGAGGCGCGCCGAGCGCAGAGAGCGGCTCCGAGTTCGGCCGAAGCGAGCCGAGCGCAGAGAGCGCAGAGAGCGGCTCCGAGTTGGGCCGAAGCGAGCCGAGGCGCGCCGAGCGCACTGATCGGCTCCGAGTTCGGCCGAAGCGAGCCGAGCCGCGCAGAGAGCGGCTCCGAGTTCGGCCGAAGCGAGCCGAGGCGCGCCGAAGGGTCGAGTCCAGCCGAATGCAGATGACAATGGCCGAGTTTAGCCGATTACAGCCGCATTTAGCCGAGCAGCTGTGAGCCTTGCACGCTTGAGGTGAGCGTGCATCGTTGCCGGCCTGGGATTGAGTGAAATGCACTAAGGAAACCAGCTCTGGGGAGGGAGGCAGGGAAATCCTCTCTTAACGTTTACCAATTCGTCCGTCAAACTCATCACGGCAGGACAGAGTGAAGACTGAAAGTGTAAGAAGATGTGGAGGGAAATAGAGAATCTGGCAGGAGCATCGAACGCACAAGTGCACGAATTTTGCTTTTTGCTTGGATGTAAACTCAGAAGTTGTAAGGAATTTGGGAAGGAGAAGGGACATTTCAGAAGGAGAAGAAGTTGTTGTTGGAGTCCTGGCAAAAGCTTTAAAAAAAAAAAAAGTGGTTTCTTTTTTCTTCACTATTATATTCTTTGGTGGTATATGGTGTGCTGTTTTATTTCTTGGTGTTGTTAGCTCTGTGTAAATTGTTTTTTGAGTCAAGCTAACTTTGCGTGGGTTGTTTTGTATTTGAGGTAGGATCAATTTCAAGAGGTTTCTTTCACAGACTTCTGATAGGTATTACTGGGATTTTGGTTTTGTTTACTGTATGCATAAACATAGAGATTTGGTAGGGCCAGCTGGGCTGCTGGAGTTTTGGGTGTGAATTTATTAGATGGCTTTTGTTAAACACAGAATAATTATGTAAGGTAACAGCAAATTACCCAATTACCCAATTGATCTAGCTATGTAACCTTACCACAAAGTTTTATATCTTGCCAGTTTTCTGTTCTTCTGCTCCAAGTAGTTGTTGCAAAAAAAGAAAGCACTGTTCCTTTTCTGAAAAGTTTTCTTCTATAACAAGCCCTTTACTGCCCTTGAATGTGAGTCAGAGGAGCCAAACAGCTGCAGCTGCTCTGAGGGGTTGGTGGGATTTGCCCCCTCCCTTTTCCTGGGTGGCGTGGGAACGAGAGGCGGGCACAATCAGGGGTATGTTAACCCCAGCCGTGGCTGAGGGGCTTCATTCCCTCTCTGGGATGTGCTGGGTTAAGAGCTCTCCTCATTTCAGTGAAGAGGCTTTTTCAGCCCGTCTCAGCATCTTTTCAGCAGGTGTTTCTGGGCATCTAAAGCACAGAGGCTTGGAAGATTCTGTGAAGAAAACAGCATGGAATACAGGGAGTATTTAGGTTTGTGATTTTGGGTTTTGTGTTTAGGAGTGGTAAGGTGCTTTTGTAATTTTTAGTTTTGCTCTGGTTGTTTTTTTGGTTGGATTTCTTTTGGTGGAATTTTTGGTTTTTTTGGTTTTCATTTTGGGGTTTTTAGTTGGTTTTTGTGGGGGTTTTGGATTTTTTGATGTTTTCTGTGGTTTTTTTGTTTCTGTGGGGAGTTAGGTGTTTTAGGATTTATTGTTTTTGTGGGGTTTTGTTTGTTTCTTTTTTTTTTTTCTTTGTTTGTTTTTGGGATTGGTTTTGGTTTTGGGTTTTTTTTGTTTTTTTTTTTTAATTGATGAGTGCAACTCCCTGAAATTCCAAGCTGTGTCAAGCACAACATTTTTTTCAGCAGATTGAAAAAAGATTGTCACAAGAGGGACCTGCCCAGTGTCCAAGATGATGTTTGAGATTGAGGCTTCAGGTGGGTTGAGGATTGTGATTGGGAGAGGGAGGGTGAGCAGTTAGGAGTTCTTGGGAGGGGGTTTGCAGGCAGCAGGGTGAGAAAGGGTCTTTATTTCTTTATTTGTTTATTTGAGGCCTCCCCCACACAAGGCTTCTCAGAAGCCTAGCAGAGGCATTCCCATGTCTTAGAGCACACAAGGTCATCCACTGCACTCAGAGGAATGCCATTTAACTTTGCCTTTCTCTAACCCAGGTGCCACTCCTAATAAAGGCCACAGCCTTGGAATCAGGATGAAGCTGGAGCGTGAAGGAGCCAGGCACACTCAGGAGTGGGCAAGTAGCTGCCTTGGTGGGATTTGGCCCACATAACTCTGGACTCATACTTTGGTTTTGGTTTTCTTTATTGTAGCTGACCAAGAGGCTAACAGGCCATCACGAGGCCCTCCAAGGCAGACTCATTTCAGGTGCAATGTGGATCCACATCACCAATCAACCAAAAGATAAGTCGGGGGCCTTGGCCTGGAGATGAGAGAATAGTGGGTTGGGAGTTCTTGGGGCAGATTTGAAAATTGGCAGCAGGAAAAGCAATCTTCTCCAAGGGCCTCTTAGGACAGCTAAAGGGAGAGGCTCTACTTTTGATGGCAGCTTTCAGGCGGGCAGTGCAGAACAGCTCTGGTCTGTGTTGTGTTGTCCAGTGTTCTGTGTTCCCTGGTGTGTCTTTGCGGGTCCCTTTTGCCTTCTCCCCTCGAGACCCTCACCACAAGCATGATGTGTCGTGTTCCATGTCCCCCCTGTTTGCCACGTTCTGTGTCACGGGTGTGTGCACGCATTTGTGCCGGAGCTGTTCTGCCCTGCTGCATGGCGTGCTGCAGTAGGAGAAACCGTGGGGCGTTGGAATTGGTAATGTTGGCTGTACTTGGGCTCTAGATGCTATTCCTAGATTGACATAAGGTGTTTGCAGCTTTTGAGTTAACCTGGTGGTGTTTGACATATGTTCTAACTTTCTTTCAGGTGCAGGTGCATTCCATGTGTGGCAGAGGGTCAGGGTTAGGAGGTGGCAGGGCCTTCTTAGGAGCGCGGTGAGTAGCTGAGTGGTGGGGTTTTGGCCGATGCGGTGCCAAGATCAGGGACTGATGTTTGGTTCTCTTTAATACAGCTGTCTGAGAGACCCCAGCCCCGGTGCCAGCAGGACCTTCCCAGCTGATGAGGTGGCTTTTCTTTGCACCTGACAGGGACCAGCATCCCCAGATGTCTGAGAGATAAGTAGAAGGCTGTGACCCACAGAGGGGATGAAAGCAGGGTGCTGGTTTGGGAATTCCTGGGAGGGGGTTTTGAGTCCAATTTTGGGGGGGTGCTGTGGTGTGTTCATGAAGTGGCCCCTTAGGCCCCATAAAAGCCAAGTCTCACTTTTGATTGCAGTGCTGAGGTGTGCAGCAGGGCAGAGCAGTCCCGGTGTGTCTCGTGTCACTTCTCTATTGTGCATTATGTGTTGTTTGTGTATGCCATATCTTCCACTTTGAGGGTCCTGTCAGAACCCTGGCATCATTGGTAGCATCTGTGATCTCTGCACTCCTTGGCCTGGTGCCCAGGCCACAGAACTTTTGACTCGGGAGCTCAGACAGGCATCAGACTCTCTTCTCTCTTTGGAAGCATCCAGTCAGACGTCTTTTCAGGTCTTGTTCTGAGCTGTATGGACAGCTATGCCCCAGCTGGATCCATTATGGTGGTTTAGGACTTGTAATATTACGAGGTTAGGTAGAGGATTTTGACTGTAGGATTCCTAGGCATCCGTCTTTGCTGTTCTTGGAATAAATCATTCAGTTATCATCTCCGTCCCCCAGGGTTCTCTGAGACTCATCAGCTCACCATCGGTCTCAGCTCGGTCATCTCCTTTTGCATTCTCTCAGTCCTTGCAGCTGTTTTCCTTGCCAAGAGATTTCTGTTCCTGTTGTCTGTCCTGTCCTGTGTCACGGCTCTCAGCACACATTTGTGCCGGAGCTGCTCTGCCCTGCTGCACAGCCTGGTGCAATAGGAGAAGTCTTGGAGACTTGGAATTTGTAATGTGGGGTGTAGTTGGACTCTAGATGGGATTTGTAGATGGGCACATCATATCTGGAGCTCATCAGTTATCCTGCATCAGTTTGACTCTTGTCCTAACTTTTTATTCAGATTCAGATGGATTAAATCTGTGCCAGAGGGCCCCATGCCAGGTGTGGGGATTCTCCCAAGTAGGTGAGGCCCCATTTGCCTCTGCAGCAGACTCTGTTACACCTCTCAACTGACTCTGTTACACTGCTGTTCTTTGTCTTTCTTTTAGGAAGTAAATCTGGATGCCAGCAGTCAACGTGAGCAGCGGAGAGAAGTGGTTGTTATTGCTCAGCTCTCAAGCACAACAATTTTTCAGCAGATTCGTCGTGTCACAAGAGGGATCCGCCGAGTGTCAAGGATGATGTTTGAGATTGAGGCTTCAGGTGAGTTGAGGATGGTGACTGGGAGAGGGAGGGTGATCAGGTATCCAGTGTAGGAGTTCTTGGGAGGGGGTTTGCAGGCAGCAGGGTGAGAAAGGGTGTTTATTTGAGGGCCCCCCCACACAAGGCTGTTCAGAAGCCTAGCAGAGGCATTCCCATGTGTTAGAGCACACAAGGTCATCCACTGCACTCAGAGGAATGCCATTTAACTTTGCCTTTCTCTAACCCAGGTGCCACTCCTAATAAAGGCCACAGCCTTGGAATCAGGATGAAGCTGGAGCCTGAAGGAGCCAGGCACACTCAGGAGAGGGCAAGTAGCTGCCTTGGTGGGATTTGGCCCACATAACTCTGGACTCATACTTTGGTTTTGGTTTTCTTTATTGCAGCTGACTGAGAGGCTCACAGGCCATCACAGAGCCCTCCAAGGCAGACTCATTTCAGGTGCAGCGTGGATTCCCCTCACCGATCATCCAAAAGATAAGTCGGGGGCCGCGGTCTGGAGATGGCGGAGTATCAGGTTGGCAGTTCTTTGGCCAGATTTAAAAATTGGCAGTGGGGAAAGCAATCTTCTCCAAGGGCCTCTTAGGACAGCTAAAGGGAGAGGCTCTACTTTTGATGGCAGCTTTCAGGCGGGCAGTGCAGAACAGCTCTGGTCTGTGTCGTGTTGTCCGGTGTGCCGTGCTCCCTGGTGTGTCTTTGCGGGTCCCTTTTGCCTTCTCCCCTCGAGACCCTCACCACAAGCATGATGTGTCGTGTTTAATGTCCCCCCTGTTTGTCACGTTCTGTGTCACGGGTGTGTGCACAAATTTTTTGCCGGAGCTGTTCTTCCCTGCCGCATGGCCTGCTGCAATAGGACAAGCCTTGGGGAGTTGAAATTTGTAATGTGGGCTGTACTTGGGCTCTAGATGTTGTTCCTAGATTGACATATGGTGTTTGCAGCTTGTGAGTTATCCTGGTGGTGTTTGACATATGTTCTAACTTTCTTTCAGGTGCAGATGCATTGCATCCATGGCAGGGGGTCAGGGTTAGGAGGTGCCGGGCCTTCTTAGGAGCACTGTGAGTAGCAGAGTGGTGGGGTTTTGGCCGATGCGGTGCCAAGATCAGGGACTGATGTTTGGTTCTCTTTAATACAGCTGTCTGAGAGACCCCAGCCCCGGTGCCAGCAGGACCTTCCCATCTGACGAGGTGGCCTTTCTTTGCACCTGACAGGGACCAGCATCTCCAGATGTCTGAGAGATAAGTAGAGGGCTGTGACCCACAGTGGGGATCAAGGCATGGTGCTGGTTTGGGAATTCCTGGGAGGGGTTTTTGAGTCCAGTTTGGAGCGGGGGTGTTCATTAAACGGCTCGTTAGGCCCCATGAAAGCCAAGTCTCACTTTTGATCACAGTGCTGAGGTGTGCACGGCAGAGCAGTCCCGGTGTGCATCGTGTCACTTGTCTGTTGTGCATTGTGTGTTGTTTGTGTATCTCCTGTCTTTTAGCTTAGGCCTTTGAGGGCCCTATCAGTACCCCTGGCAGCATTGTTAGCATCTGTGATCTCTGCATTCCCTGGTTTGGCACCCGGGCCACAGAGCTTTTGACTCGGGAGCTCAGACAGGCATCAGACTCTCTTCTCTCTTTGGAAGCATCCAGTCAGACGTCTTTTCAGGTCTTGTTCTGAGCTGTATGGACAGCTATGCCCCAGCTGGATCCATTATGGTGGTTTAGGACTTGTAATATTACGAGGTTAGGTAGAGGATTTTGACTGTAGGATTCCTAGGCATCCGTCTTTGCTGTTCTTGGAATAAATCATTCAGTTAGCATCTTCTTCCTCCAGGGTTCTCTGAGACTCATCAGCTCACCATCGGTCTCAGCTCGGTCATCTCCTTTTGCATTCTCTCAGTCTTTGCAGCCATTTTCCTTGCCACGAGATTTCTGTCTGTGTCTTGTGCCCATTGTTTGTCACGTCCTGTCCTGTGTCACGAGTGTCTGCACACATTTGGGACGGGGCTGCTCTGCCGTGCTGCACAGCCTGGTGCGATAGGAGAAGTCTTGGAGACTTGGAATGTGTAATGTGGGGTGTAGTTGGACACTAGATGCGATCTGTGGATGGGCACAGGGTATCTGGAGCTCATCAGTTATCCTACAACAGTGTGACTCTTGTCCTAACTTTTTTTTCAGATTCAGATGGATTAAATGTGTGCCAGAGGGCCCCATCCCGGGTGAGGGGATTGCCCCGAGCAGGTGAGGCCCCATTTGTCTCTGCAGCAGAAGTGTGTATGGTGAGTGTGTTACAGCTCTGTTCTTTGTCTTTCTTTCCAGGATGTCAATCTGGATGCCAGCAGTCGAGGTGAGCAGTGGAGAGAATTGGCTGTTATTGCTCAGCTCTCAAGCACAACAATTTTTCAGCAGATTCATCGTGTCACAAGAGGGATCTGCCCAGTGTCAAGGATGATGTTTGAGATTGAGGCTTCAGGTGAGTTGAGGATGGTGACTGGGAGAGGGAGGGTGATCAGGTATCCAGTTTAGGAGTTCTTGGGAGGGGGTTTGCAGGCAGTAGGGTGAGAATGGGTGTTTATTTGAGGGCACCCCACACAAGGCTGTTGAGAAGCCTAGCAGAGGCATTGCCATGTCTCAGAGCACACAAGGTCATCCACTGCACTCACAGCAATGCCATTTAACTTTGCCTTTCTCTAACCCAGGTGCCACTCCTAATAAAGGCCACAGTCTTGGAATCAGGATGAAGCTGGAGCCTGAAGGAGCCAGGCACACTCAGGAGTGGGCAAGTAGCTGACTTGCTGGGATTTGGCCCACATAACTCTGGACTCACACTTTGGTTTTGGTTTTATTTATTGCAGCTGACCGAGAGGCTCACAGGCCATCACAGAGCCCTCCAAGGCAGACTCATTTCAGGTGCAATGTGGATTCCCCTCACCGATCATCTAAAAGATAAGTCGGGGGCCGCGGTCTGGAGATGGGACAATGGGAGAGTATCAGGTTGGCAGTTCTTTGGCCAGATTTAAAAATTGGCAGTGGGGAAAGCAATCTTCTCCAAGGGCCTCTTAGGACAGCTAAAGGGAGAGGCTCTACTTTTGATGGCAGCTTTCAGGCGGGCAGTGCAGAACAGCTCTGGTCTGTGTCGTGTTGTCCGGTGTGCCGTGCTCCCTGGTGTGTCTTTGGGGTCCCTTTTGCCTTCTCCCCTCGAGACCCTCACCACAAGCATGATGTGTCGTGTTTAATGTCCCCCCTGTTTGTCACGTTCTGTGTCACGGGTGTGTGCACAAATTTTTTGCCGGAGCTGTTCTTCCCTGCCGCATGGCCTGCTGCAATAGGACGAACCATAGGGAGGGGGAATTTGTAATGTGGGCTGTACTTGGGCTCTAGATGTTGTTCCTAGATTGACATAAGGTGTTTGCAGCTTGTGAGTTACCCTGGTGGTGTTTGACATATGTTCTAACTTTCTTTCAGGTGCAGATGCATTACATGTGTGGCAGGGTGTCAGGGTTAGGAGGTGCCGGGCCTTCTTAGGAGCGCGGTGAGTAGCAGAGTGGTGGGGTTTTGGCCAATGCGGTGCCAAGATCAGGCACTGATGTTTGGTTTTCTTGAATATAAGCTGTCTCAGAGACACCAGCCCGGTGCCAGCAGGACCTTCCCAGCTGACGAGGTGGCCTTTCTTTGCACCCGAGACCCGCATCCCCAGATGTCTGAGAGATGAGTAGAGGGCTGTGACCCACAGTGGGGATGAAGGCATGGTGCTGTTTCGGGAAATACTGGGTGGGGTTTTTGATTCAGCTTTGGAGGTGGGGGATGTTCATGAGGTGGCCCCTTAGGCCTCATAAAAGCAAAGTCTCACTTTTGATCACAGTGTGGAGGTGTGCAGGGCAGAGCAGTACCGGTGTGTCTCGTGTCACTTGTCTGTTGTGCATTATGTGTTTCTTGTGTATCCCATGTCTTTTACCTTTGGAGGGCCCTGTCAGTACCCCTGGCATCATTGTTAGCATCTCTGATCTCTGCATTCCCTGGCCTGGCACCCAGGCCATATATGAGTTTCTGATACCTGTCTGAGCTCCCCAGTCAAAAGTTCTCTCTTTGGAAGCATCCAGTCAGATTTCTTGTCAGGTCTAGTTCTGGGCTGTATGGACAGCTCTGCCCCACCAGGATCCATTGTGGTGGATTAGGACTTGTAATAATATGAGGTTAGGTACAGCATTCTGACAGTAGGATTCCTAGGCATCCATCTTTGCTGTTCTTGGAATTAATCATTCAGTTATCATCTTCATCCCCCAGGGTTTTCTGAGCCTCATCAGCTCACCATCGGTCTCAGCTCACTCATCTCCTTTTGCATTCTCTCAGTCCTTGCAGCCATTTTCCTTGCCAAGAGATTTCTTTTCCTGTTGTGTCCCCGTTGTCTGTCCTGTCTGTCCTGTGTCAAGGGTGTCAGCACACATTTGGGATGGGGCTGCTCTGCCCTGCCGCATAGCCAGCTGCAATAGGAGAAGTCTTGGAGACTTGGAATTTGTAATGTGGGGTGTAGTTGGACTCTAGATGGTATTTGTAGATGGACACAGGATATCTGGAGCTCTTCAGTTATCATGCAAGTTTGACTCTTGTCCTAACTTTTTTATTCAGATTGAGATGGATTAAATCTATGCCAGAGGGCCCCATCACGGGTGAGGGGATTGTCCCGAGCAGGTGAGGCCCCATTTGTCTCTGCAGCAGAAGTGTGTATGGTGACTGTGTTACAGCTCTGTTCTTTGTCTTTGTTTTTAGGAAATAAATCTGGATACCAGCAGCCAAGGTGAGCAGTGGAGAGAAGTGGTTGTTATTGCTCGGCTCTCAAGCACAACAATTTTTCAGCAGATTCATCGTGTCACAAGAGGGATCTGCCCAGTGTCCAAGATGATGTTTGAGATTGAGGCTTCAGGTGAGTTGAGGATGGTGACTGGGAGAGGGAGGGTGATCAGGTATCCAGTTAGGAGTTCTTGGGAGGGGGTTTGCAGGCAGCAGGGTGAGAAAGGATGTTTATTTGAGGGCCCCCCCACACAAGGCTGTTCAGAAGCCTAGCCAGAGGCATTGCCATGTCTCAGAGCACACAAGGTCATCCACTGCACTCACAGGAATGCCATTTAACTTTGCCTTTCTCTTACCCAGGTGCCACCCCTAATGAAGGCCACAGCCTTGGAATCAGGATGAAGCTGGAGCCTGAGGGAGCCAGGCACACTCAGTAGAGGGCAAGTAGCTGCCTTGCAGGGATTTGGCCCACATAACTCTGGACTCACACTTTGGTTTTGGTTGTCTTTATTGTAGCTGACCAAGAGGCTCATAGGCGCTCACGAGGCCCTCCAAGGCAGACTCATTTCAGGTGGAACGTGGATCCATATCACCCATCATCTAACAGATAAGTCGCGGGCCACGGCCTGGAGATGAGAGAATAGTGGGTTGGGAGTTCTTTGGACAGATTTAGAAATTAGCCAAGGGAAAAGCATTCTTCTCCAAGGGCCTCTTAGGACAGCTAAAGGGAGAGGCTCTACTTTTGATGGCAGCTTTCAGGCGGGCAGTGCAGAACAGCTCCGGTCTGTGTCGTGTTGTCTGGTGTGCAGTGTTACCTAGTGCGTCTTTGGGGTCCCTTTTGCCCTCTTCCCTCGAGGCCCTCACCACAAGCATGATGTGTCGTGTTTAATGTCCCCCCTGTTTGTCACGTTCTGTGTCACGGGTGTCTTCCGGTCTTTGTGCCGGAGCTGTTCTGCCCTGCCGCATGGCCAGCTGCAGTAGGACAAACCATGGGGAGTTGGAATTTGTAATGTGGGCTGTACTTGGGCTCTAGATGCTGTTCCTAGATTGACATAAGGTGTTTGCAGCTTGTGAGTTATCCTGGTGGTGTTTGACATATGTTCTAACTTTCTTTCAGGTGCAGATGCATTCCACATGTGGCAGAGGGTCGGGGTTAGGAGGTGCCGGGCCTTCTTAGGAGCGCGGTGAGTAGCAGAGTGGTGGGGTTTTGGCCGATGCGGTGCTAAGATCAGGCACGGATGTTTGGTTCTCTTTACTCTAGCTGTCTGAGAGACACCAGCCCGGTGCCAGCAGGACCTTCCCAGCTGACGAGGGGCCTTTCTTTGCACCTGACACAGACTGGCATCCCCAGATGTCTGAGAGATAAGTAGAGGGCTGTGACCCACAGTGGGGATGAAGGCATGGTGCTGGTTTGGGAATTCCTGGGAGGGGTTTTTGAGTCCAATTTGGAGGTGGGGTGTGTTCATGAAGTGGCCCCTTAGGCCCCATAATAGCCACGTCTCACTTTTGATCCCAGTGCTGAGGAGCGCAGGGCAGAGCAGTCCCGGTGTGT